>NC_091689.1:33747500-34372500 GCF_041296265.1 Equus caballus
CTTTGCAGGCCTGATCTGGCTGAAGTAGGACTTCTGCTCTGGTTGTGCTCCATTGCCCTAGAGCTGAAAGCCACAACGTGCAGGCTTCTTTCCAAAGGGCGAGTTGGGCCCCACAGCATCTTGCTTCCAGCTCTTTGGGAAGCTAAGAAACAACTCGCTCTGCACAGTGCTGTTACAGCCTACCGGGAACATCTCTTCCAAAGGCCTGTGAAACGCAGTTTCTTTGCAGGCCTGATCTGGCTGAAGTAGGACTTCTGCTCTGGGTGTGCTCCATTGCCCTAGAGCTGAAAGGCACAACGTGCAGGCTTCTTTCCAAAGGGCGAGTTGGGCCCCACAGCATCTTGCTTCCAGCTCTTTGGGAAGCTAAGAAACAACTCGCTCTGCACAGTGCTCTTACAGCCTACCGGGAGCATCTCTTCCAAAGGCCTCTGAAACGCAGTTTCTTTGCAGGCCTGATCTGGCTGAAGTAGGACTTCTGCTCTGGGTGTGCTCCATTGCCCTAGAGCTGAAAGGCACAACGTGCAGGCTTCTTTCCAAAGGGCGATTTGGGCCCCACAGCATCTTGCTTCCACCTCTTTGGGAAGCTAAGAAACAACTCGCTCTGCACAGTGCTCTTACAGCCTACCGGGAGCATCTCTTCCAAAGGCCTCTGAAATGCAGTTTCTTTGCAGGCCTGATCTGGCTGAAGTAGGACTTCTGCTCTGGGTGTGCTCCATTGCCCTAGAGCTGAAAGGCACAACGTGCAGGCTTCTTTCCAAAGGGCGAGTTGGGCCCCACAGCATCTTGCTTCCAGCTCTTTGGGAAGCTAAGAAACAACTCGCTCTGCACAGTGCTCTTACAGCCTACCGGGAACATCTCTTCCAAAGGCCTGTGAACCGCAGTTTCTTTGCAGGCCTGATCTGGCTGAAGTACGACTTCTGTTCTGGGTGTGCTACATTGCCCTAGAGCTGAAAGGCACAACGTGCAGGCTTCTTTCCAAAGGGCAGTTTGGGTCCCACAGCATCTTGCTTCCTGCTCTTTGGGAAGCTAAGAAACAACTCGCTCTGCACAGTGCTCTTACAGCCTACCGGGAACATCTCTTCCAAAGGCCTGAGAAACGCAGAGTCTTTGCTGGCCTGATCTGGCTGAAGTAGGACTTCTGCTCTGGGTGTGCTCCATTGCCCTAGAGCTGAAAGGCACAACGTGCAGGCTTCTTTCCAAAGGGCGAGTTGGGCCCCACAGCATCTTGCTTCCAGCTCTTTGGGAAGCTAAGAAACAACTCGCTCTGCACAGTGCTCTTACAGCCTACCGGGAACATCTCTTCCAAAGGCCTGTGAAACGCAGTTTCTTTCTAGGCCTGATCTGGCTGAAGTGGGACTTCTGCTCTGGGTGTGCTCCATTGCCCTAGAGCTGAAAGGCACAACGTGCAGGCTTCTTTCCAAAGGGCGAGTTGGGCCCCACAGCATCTTGCTTCCAGCTCTTTGGGAAGCTAAGAAACAACTCGCTCTGCACAGTGCTCTTACAGCCTACCGGGAACATCTCTTCCAAAGGCCTGTGAACCACAGTTTCTTTGCAGGCCTGATCTGGCTGAAGTAGGACTTCTGTTCTGGGTGTGCTACATTGCCCTAGAGCTGAAAGGCACAACGTGCAGGCTTCTTTCCAAAGGGCAGTTTGGGTCCCACAGCATCTTGCTTCCTGCTCTTTGGGAAGCTAAGAAACAACTCGCTCTGCACAGTGCTCTTACAGCCTACCGGGAACATCTCTTCCAAAGGCCTGAGAAACGCAGAGTCTTTGCTGGCCTGATCTGGCTGAAATAGGACTTCTGCTCTGGGTGTGCTCCATTGCCCTAGAGCTGAAAGGCACAACGTGCAGGCTTCTTTCCAAAGGGCGAGTTGGGCCCCACAGCATCTTGCTTCCAGCTCTTTGGGAAGGTAAGAAACAACTCGCTCTGCACAGTGCTCTTACAGCCTACCGGGAACATCTCTTCCAAAGGCCTGTGAAACGCAGTTTCTTTGCAGGCCTGATCTGGCTGAAGTGGGACTTCTGCTCTGGGTGTGCTCCATTGCCCTAGAGCTGAAAGGCATAACGTGCAGGCTTCTTTCCAAAGGGCGAGTTGGGCCCCACAGCATCTTGCTTCCAGCTCTTTGGGAAGCTAAGAAACAACTCGCTCTGCACAGTGCTCTTACAGCCTACCGGGACCAGCTCTTCCAAAGGCCTCTGAAATGCAGTTTCTTTGCAGGCCTGATCTGGCTGAAGTAGGACTTCTGCTCTGGGTGTGCTCCATTGCCCTAGAGCTGAAAGGCACAACGTGCAGGCTTCTTTCCAAAGGGCGAGTTGGGCCCCACAGCATCTTGCTTCCAGCTCTTTGGGAAGGTAAGAAACAACTCGCTCTGCACAGTGCTCTTACAGCCTACCGGGAACATCTCTTCCAAAGGCCTGTGAAACGCAGTTTCTTTGCAGGCCTCATCTGGCTGAAGGAGGACTTCTGCTCTGGGTGTGCTCCATTGCCCTAGAGCTGAAAGGCACAACGTGCAGGCTTCTTTCCAAAGGGCGAGTTGGGCCCCACAGCATCTTGCTTCCAGCTCTTTGGGAAGCTAAGAAACAACTCGCTCTGCACAGTGCTCTTACAGCCTACCGGGAGCATCTCTTCCAAAGGCCTCTGAAACGCAGTTTCTTTGCAGGCCTGATCTGGCTGAAGTAGGACTTCTGCTCTGGGTGTGCTCCATTGCCCTAGAGCTGAAAGGCACAACGTGCAGGCTTCTTTCCAAAGGGCGAGTTGGGCCCCACAGCATCTTGCTTCCAGCTCTTTGGGAAGCTAAGAAACAACTCACTCTGCTCAGTGCTCTTACAGCCTACCGGGAACATCTCTTCCAAAGGCCTGTGAACCGCAGTTTCTTTGATGGCCTGATCTGGCTGAAGTAGGACTTCAGCCCTGGGTGTGCTCCATTGCCCTAGAGCTGAAAGGCACAACGTGCAGGCTTCTTTCCAAAGGGCGAGTTGGGCCCCACAGCATCTTGCTTCCAGGTCTTTGGGAAGGTAAGAAACAACTCGCTCTGCACAGTGCTCTTACAGCCTACCGGGAACATCTCCTCCAAAGGACTCTGAAACGCAGTTTCTTTGCAGGCCTGATCTGGCTGAAGTAGGACTTCTGCTATGGGTGTGCTCCATTGCCCTAGAGTTGAAAGGCACAACGTGCAGGCTTCTTTCCAAAGGGCGAGTTGGGCCCCACAGCATCTTGCTTCCAGCTCTTTGGGAAGCTAAGAAACAACTCGCTCTGCACAGTGCTCTTACAGCCTACCGGGAACATCTCTTCCAAAGGCCTGTGGAACGCAGTTTCTTTGCAGGCCTGATCTGGCTGATGTAGGACTTCTGCTCTGGGTGTGCTCCATTGCCCTAGAGCTGAAAGGCACAACGTGCAGGCTTCTTTCCAAAGGGCGAGTTGGGCCCCACAGCATCTTGCTTCTAGCTCTTTGGGAAGCTAAGAGACAACTCGCTCTGCACAGTGCTCTTACAGCCTACCGGGAACATCTCTTCCAAAGGAATGTGAAACGCAGTTTCTTTGCAGGACTGATCTGGCTGAAGTAGGACTTCTGCTCTGGGTGTGCTCCATTGCCCTAGAGCTGAATGGCACAACGTGCAGGCTTCTTTCCAAAGGGCGAGTTGGGCCCCACAGCATCTTGCTTCCAGCTCTTTGGGAAGCTAAGAAACAACTCGCTCTGCACAGTGCTCTTACAGCCTTCCGGGAAAAGCTCTTCCAAAGGCCTGTGAAACGCAGTTTCTTTGCAGGCCTGATCTGGCTGAAGTAGGACTTCTGCTCTGGGTGTGCTACATTGCCCTAGAGCTGAAAGGCACAACGTGCAGGCTTCTTTCCAAAGGGCAGGTTGGGTCCCACAGCATCTTGCTTACAGCTCTTTGGGAAGCTAAGAAACAACTCGCTCTGCACAGTGCTCTTACAGCCTACCGGGAACATCTCTTCCAAAGGCCTGTGAAACGCAGTTTCTTTGCAGGCCTGATCTGGCTGAAGTACGACTTCTGCTCTGGGTGTGCTCCATTGCCCGAGAGCTGAAAGGCACAACGTGCAGGCTTCTTTCCAGAGGGCGAGTTGGGCCCCACAGCATCTTGCTTCCAGCTCTTTGGGAAGGTAAGAAACAACTCGCTCTGCACAGTGCTCTTACAGCCTACCGGGAACTTCTCTTCCAAAGGCCTGTGAAACGCAGTTTCTTTGCAGGCCTGATGTGGCTGAAGTAGGACTTCTGCTCTGGGTGTGCTCCATTGCCCTAGATCTGAAAGGCACAACGTGCAGGATTCTTTCCAAAGGGCGAGTTGGGCCCCACAGCATCTTGATTCCAGCTCTTTGGGAAGCTAAGAACCAACTCGCTCTGCACAGTGCTCTTACAGCCTACTGGGAACATCACTTCCAAAGGCCTGTGAACCGCAGTTTCTTTGCAGGCTTGATCTGGCTGAAGTAGGACTTCTGCTCTGGGTGTGCTCCATTGCCCTAGAGCTGAAAGGCACAACGTGCAGGCTTCTTTCCAAAGGGCGAGTTGGGCCCCACAGCATCTTGCTTCCAGCTCTTTGGGAAGCTAAGAAACAACTCGCTCTGCACAGTGCTCTTACAGCCTACCGGGAACATCTCTTCAAAGGCCTGTGAAACGCAGTTTCCTTGCAGGCCTGATCTGGCTGAAGTAGGACTTCTGCTCTGGGTGTGCTCCATTGCCCTAGAGCTGAAAGGCACAACGTGCAGTCTTCTTTCCAAAGGGCTAGTTGGGGCCCACAGCATCTTGCTTCCAGCTCTTTGGGAAGCTAAGAAACAACTCGCTCTGCTCAGTGCTCTTACAGCCTACCGGGAACATCTCTTCCAAAGGCCTGTGAAACGCAGTTTCTTTGCAGGCCTGATCTGGCTGAAGTAGGACTTCTGGTCTGGGTGTGCTACACTGCCCTAGAGCTGAAAGGCACAACGTGCAGGCTTCTTTCCAAAGGGCAGGTTGGGTCCCACAGCATCTTGCTTCCAGCTCTTTGGGAAGCTAAGAAACAACTCGCTCTGCACAGTGCTCTTACAGCCTACCGGGAACATCTCTTCCAAAGTCCTGAGAAACGCAGAGTCTTTGCAGGCCTGATCTGGCTGAAGTAGGACTTCTGCTCTGGTTGTGCTCCATTGCCCTAGAGCTGAAAGCCACAACGTGCAGGCTTCTTTCCAAAGGGCGAGTTGGGCCCCACAGCATCTTGCTTCCAGCTCTTTGGGAAGCTAAGAAACAACTCGCTCTGCACAGTGCTGTTACAGCCTACCGGGAACATCTCTTCCAAAGGCCTGTGAAACGCAGTTTCTTTGCAGGCCTGATCTGGCTGAAGTAGGACTTCTGCTCTGGGTGTGCTCCATTGCCCTAGAGCTGAAAGGCACAACGTGCAGGCTTCTTTCCAAAGGGCGAGTTGGGCCCCACAGCATCTTGCTTCCAGCTCTTTGGGAAGCTAAGAAACAACTCGCTCTGCACAGTGCTCTTACAGCCTACCGGGAGCATCTCTTTCAAAGGCCTCTGAAACGCAGTTTCTTTGCAGGCCTGATCTGGCTGAAGTAGGACTTCTGCTCTGGGTGTGCTCCATTGCCCTAGAGCTGAAAGGCACAACGTGCAGGCTTCTTTCCAAAGGGCGATTTGGGCCCCACAGCATCTTGCTTCCACCTCTTTGGGAAGCTAAGAAACAACTCGCTCTGCACAGTGCTCTTACAGCCTACCGGGAGCATCTCTTCCAAAGGCCTCTGAAATGCAGTTTCTTTGCAGGCCTGATCTGGCTGAAGTAGGACTTCTGCTCTGGGTGTGCTCCATTGCCCTAGAGCTGAAAGGCACAACGTGCAGGCTTCTTTCCAAAGGGCGAGTTGGGCCCCACAGCATCTTGCTTCCAGCTCTTTGGGAAGCTAAGAAACAACTCGCTCTGCACAGTGCTCTTACAGCCTACCGGGAACATCTCTTCCAAAGGCCTGTGAACCGCAGTTTCTTTGCAGGCCTGATCTGGCTGAAGTACGACTTCTGTTCTGGGTGTGCTACATTGCCCTAGAGCTGAAAGGCACAACGTGCAGGCTTCTTTCCAAAGGGCAGTTTGGGTCCCACAGCATCTTGCTTCCTGCTCTTTGGGAAGCTAAGAAACAACTCGCTCTGCACAGTGCTCTTACAGCCTACCGGGAACATCTCTTCCAAAGGCCTGAGAAACGCAGAGTCTTTGCTGGCCTGATCTGGCTGAAGTAGGACTTCTGCTCTGGGTGTGCTCCATTGCCCTAGAGCTGAAAGGCACAACGTGCAGGCTTCTTTCCAAAGGGAGAGTTGGGCCCCACAGCATCTTGCTTCCAGCTCTTTGGGAAGCTAAGAAACAACTCGCTCTGCACAGTGCTCTTACAGCCTACCGGGAGCATCTCTTCCAAAGGCCTCTGAAATGCAGTTTCTTTGCAGGCCTGATCTGGCTGAAGTAGGACTTCTGCTCTGGGTGTGCTCCATTGCCCTAGAGCTGAAAGGCACAACGTGCAGGCTTCTTTCCAAAGGGCGAGTTGGGCCCCACAGCATCTTGCTTCCAGCTCTTTGGGAAGCTAAGAAACAACTCGCTCTGCACAGTGCTCTTACAGCCTACCGGGAACATCTCTTCCAAAGGCCTGTGAACCGCAGTTTCTTTGCAGGCCTGATCTGGCTGAAGTAGGACTTCTGTTCTGGGTGTGCTACATTGCCCTAGAGCTGAAAGGCACAACGTGCAGGCTTCTTTCCAAAGGGCAGTTTGGGTCCCACAGCATCTTGCTTCCTGCTCTTTGGGAAGCTAAGAAACAACTCGCTCTGCACAGTGCTCTTACAGCCTACCGGGAACATCTCTTCCAAAGGCCTGAGAAACGCAGAGTCTTTGCTGGCCTGATCTGGCTGAAGTAGGACTTCTGCTCTGGGTGTGCTCCATTGCCCTAGAGCTGAAAGGCACAACGTGCAGGCTTCTTTCCAAAGGGCGAGTTGGGCCCCACAGCATCTTGCTTCCAGCTCTTTGGGAAGGTAAGAAACAACTCGCTCTGCACAGTGCTCTTACAGCCTACCGGGAACATCACTTCCAAAGGCCTGTGAAACGCAGTTTCTTTGCAGGCCTGATCTGGCTGAAGTGGGACTTCTGCTCTGGGTGTGCTCCATTGCCCTAGAGCTGAAAGGCATAACGTGCAGGCTTCTTTCCAAAGGGCGAGTTGGGCCCCACAGCATCTTGCTTCCAGCTCTTTGGGAAGCTAAGAAACAACTCGCTCTGCACAGTGCTCTTACAGCCTACCGGGAACAGCTCTTCCAAAGGCCTCTGAAATGCAGTTTCTTTGCAGGCCTGATCTGGCTGAAGTAGGACTTCTGCTCTGGGTGTGCTCCATTGCCCTAGAGCTGAAAGGCACAACGTGCAGGCTTCTTTCCAAAGGGCGAGTTGGGCCCCACAGCATCTTGCTTCCAGCTCTTTGGGAAGCTAAGAAACAACTCGCTCTGCACAGTGCTCTTACAGCCTACCGGGAACATCTCTTCCAAAGGCCTGTGAAACGCAGTTTCTTTGCAGGCCTCATCTGGCTGAAGTAGGCATTCTGCTCTGGGTGTGCTCCATTGCCCTAGAGCTGAAAGGCACAACGTGCAGGCTTCTTTACAAAGGGCGAGTTGGGCCCCACAGCATCTTTCTTCCAGCTCTTTGGGAAGCTAAGAAACAACTCGCTCTGCACAGTGCTCTTACAGCCTACCGGGAGCATCTCTTCCAAAGGCCTCTGAAACGCAGTTTCTTTGCAGGCCTGATCTGGCTGAAGTAGGACTTCTGCTCTGGGTGTGCTCCATTGCCCTAGAGCTGAAAGGCACAACGTGCAGGCTTCTTTCCAAAGGGCGAGTTGGGCCCCACAGCATCTTGCTTCCAGCTCTTTGGGAAGCTAAGAAACAACTCGCGCTGCTCAGTGCTCTTACAGCCTACCGGGAACATCTCTTCCAAAGGCCTGTGAACCGCAGTTTCTTTGAAGGCCTGATCTGGCTGAAGTAGGACTTCAGCCCTGGGTGTGCTCCATTGCCCTAGAGCTGAAAGGCACAACGTGCAGGCTTTTTTCCAAAGGGCAGCTTGGGTCCCACAGCATCTTGCTTCCAGCTCTTTGGGAAGCTAAGAAACAACTCGCTCTGCACAGTGCTCTTACAGCCTGCCGGGAGCATCTCTTCCAAAGGCCTGTGAAACGCAGTTTCTTTGCAGGCCTGATGTGGCTGAAGTAGGACTTCTGCTCTGGGTGTGCTGCATTGCCCTAGAGCTGAAACGCACAACGTGCAGGCTTCTTTCCAAAGGGCGAGTTGGGCCCCACAGCATCTTGCTTACAGCTCTTTGGGAAGCTAAGAAACAACTCGCTCTGCACAGTGCTCTTACAGCCTACCGGGAACATCTCTTCCAAAGGCCTGTGAAACGCAGTTTCTTTGCAGGCCTGATCTGGCTGAAGTAGGACTTCTGCTCTGGGTGTGCTCCATTGCCCTCGAGCTGAAAGGCACAACGTGCAGGCTTCTTTCCAAAGGGCGAGTTGGGCCCCACAGCATCTTGCTTCCAGCTCTTTGGGAAGCTAAGAAACAACTCGCTCTGCACAGTGCTCTTACAGCCTACCGGGAACATCTCTTCCGAAGGCCTGAGAAACGCAGAGTCTTTGCAGGCCTGATCTGGCTGAAGTAGGACTTCTGCTCTGGGTGTGCTCCATTGCCCTAGAGCTGAAAGCCACAACGTGCAGGCTTCTTTCCAAAGGGCGAGTTGGGCCCCACAGCATCTTGCTTCCAGCTCTTTGGGAAGCTAAGAAACAACTCGCTCTGCACAGTGCTCTTACAGCCTACCGGGAACATCTCTTCCAAGGGCCTGTGAAACGCAGTTTCTTTGCAGGCCTGATCTGGCTGAAGTAGGACTTCTGCTCTGGGTGTGCTCCATTGCCCTAGAGCTGAAAGGCACAACGTGCAGGATTCTTATCAAAGGGCGAGTTGGGCCCCACAGCATCTTGCTTCCAGCTCTTTGGGAAGCTAAGAAACAACTCGCTCTGCACAGTGCTCTTACAGCCTACCGGGAGCATCTCTTCCAAAGGCCTGTGAAACGCAGTTTCTTTGCAGGCCTGATCTGGCTGAAGTAGGACTTCTGCTCTGGGTGTGCTCCATTGCCCTAGAGCTGAAAGGCACAACGTGCAGGCTTCTTTCCAAAGGGCGAGTTGGGCCCCACAGCATCTTGCTTCCAGCTCTTTGGGAAGCTAAGAAACAACTCGCTCTGCACAGTGCTCTTACAGCCTACCGGGAGCATCTCTTCCAAAGGCCTCTGAAATGCAGTTTCTTTGCAGGCCTGATCTGGCTGAAGTAGGACTTCTGCTCTGGGTGTGCTCCATTGCCCTAGAGCTGAAAGGCACAACGTGCAGGCTTCTCTCCAAAGGGCGAGTTGGGCCCCACAACATCTTGCTTCCAGCTCTTTGGGAAGCTAAGAAACAACTCGCTCTGCACAGTGCTCTTACAGCCTACCGGGAACATCTCTTCCAAAGGCCTGTGAAACGCAGTTTCTTTGCAGGACTGATCTGGCTGAAGTAGGACTTCTGCTCTGGGTGTGCTCCATTTCCCTAGAGCTGAACGGCACAACGTGCAGGCTTCTTTCCAAAGGGCAGTTTGGGTCCCACAGCATCTTGCTTCCAGCTCTTTGGGAAGCTAAGAAACAACTCGCTCTGCACAGTGCTCTTACAGCCTACGGGGAACATCTCTTCCAAAGGCCTGAGAAACGCAGAGTCTTTGCTGGCCTGATCTGGCTGAAGTAGGACTTCTGCTCTGGGTGTGCTCCATTGCCCTAGAGCTGAAAGGCACAACGTGCAGGCTTCTTTCCAAAGGGCGAGTTGGGCCCCACAGCATCTTGCTTCCAGCTCTTTGGGAAGCTAAGAAACAACTCGCTCTGCACAGTGCTCTTACAGCCTACCGGGAACATCTCTTCCAAAGGCCTGTGAAACGCAGTTTCTTTCTAGGCCTGATCTGGCTGAAGTGGGACTTCTGCTCTGGGTGTGCTCCATTGCCCTAGAGCTGAAAGGCACAACGTGCAGGCTTCTTTCCAAAGGGCGAATTGGGCCCCACAGCATCTTGCTTCCAGCTCTTTGGGAAGCTAAGAAACAACTCGCTCTGCACAGTGCTCTTACAGCCTACCGGGAACATCTCTTCCAAAGGCCTGTGAACCGCAGTTTCTTTGCAGGCCTGATCTGGCTGAAGTAGGACTTCTGTTCTGGGTGTGCTACATTGCCCTAGAGCTGAAAGGCACAACGTGCAGGCTTCTTTCCAAAGGGCAGTTTGGGTCCCACAGCATCTTGCTTCCTGCTCTTTGGGAAGCTAAGAAACAACTCGCTCTGCACAGTGCTCTTACAGCCTACCGGGAACATCTCTTCCAAAGGCCTGAGAAACGCAGAGTCTTTGCTGGCCTGATCTGGCTGAAGTAGGACTTCTGCTCTGGGTGTGCTCCATTGCCCTAGAGCTGAAAGGCACAACGTGCAGGCTTCTTTCCAAAGGGCGAGTTGGGCCCCACAGCATCTTGCTTCCAGCTCTTTGGGAAGGTAAGAAACAACTCGCTCTGCACAGTGCTCTTACAGCCTACCGGGAACATCTCTTCCAAAGGCCTGTGAAACGCAGTTTCTTTGCAGGCCTGATCTGGCTGAAGTGGGACTTCTGCTCTGGGTGTGCTCCATTGCCCTAGAGCTGAAAGGCATAACGTGCAGGCTTCTTTCCAAAGGGCGAGTTGGGCCCCACAGCATCTTGCTTCCAGCTCTTTGGGAAGCTAAGAAACAACTCGCGCTGCACAGTGCTCTTACAGCCTACCGGGACCAGCTCTTCCAAAGGCCTCTGAAATGCAGTTTCTTTGCAGGCCTGATCTGGCTGAAGTAGGACTTCTGCTCTGGGTGTGCTCCATTGCCCTAGAGCTGAAAGGCACAACGTGCAGGCTTCTTTCCAAAGGGCGAGTTGGGCCCCACAGCATCTTGCTTCCAGCTCTTTGGGAAGCTAAGAAACAACTCGCTCTGCACAGTGCTCTTACAGCCTACCGGGAACATCTCTTCCAAAGGCCTGTGAAACGCAGTTTCTTTGCAGGCCTCATCTGGCTGAAGGAGGACTTCTGCTCTGGGTGTGCTCCATTGCCCTAGAGCTGAAAGGCACAACGTGCAGGCTTCTTTCCAAAGGGCGAGTTGGGCCCCACAGCATCTTGCTTCCAGCTCTTTGGGAAGCTAAGAAACAACTCGCTCTGCACAGTGCTCTTACAGCCTACCGGGAGCATATCTTCCAAAGGCCTCAGAAACGCAGTTTCTTTGCAGGCCTGATCTGGCTGAAGTAGGACTTCTGCTCTGGGTGTGCTCCATTGCCCTAGAGCTGAAAGGCACAACGTGCAGGCTTCTTTCCAAAGGGCGAGTTGGGCCCCACAGCATCTTGCTTCCAGCACTTTGGGAAGCTAAGAAACAACTCACTCTGCTCAGTGCTCTTACAGCCTACCGGGAACATCTCTTCCAAAGGCCTGTGAACCGCAGTTTCTTTGATGGCCTGATCTGGCTGAAGTAGGACTTCAGCCCTGGGTGTGCTCCATTGCCCTAGAGCTGAAAGGCACAACGTGCAGGCTTTTTTCCAAAGGGCAGCTTGGGTCCCACAGCATCTTGCTTCCAGCTCTTTGGGAAGCTAAGAAACAACTCGCTCTGCACAGTGCTCTTACAGCCTGCCGGGAGCATCTCTTCCAAAGGCCTGCGAAACGCAGTTTCTTTGCAGGCCTGATGTGGCTGAAGTAGGACTTCTGCTCTGGGTGTGCTGCATTGCCCTAGAGCTGAAACGCACAACGTGCAGGCTTCTTTCCAAAGGGCGAGTTGGGCCCCACAGCATCTTGCTTACAGCTCTTTGGGAAGCTAAGAAACAACTCGCTCTGCACAGTGCTCTTACAGCCTACCAGGAACATCTCTTCCAAAGGCCTGTGAAACGCAGTTTCTTTGCAGGCCTGATCTGGCTGAAGTAGGACTTCTGCTCTGGGTGTGCTCCATTGCCCTAGATCTGAAAGGCACAACGTGCAGGCTTCTTTCCAAAGGGCGAGTTTGGCCCCACAGCATCTTGCTTCCAGCTCTTTGGGAAGCTAAGAAACAACTCGCTCTGCACAGTGCTCTTACAGCCTACCGGGAACATCTCTTCCAAAGGCCTGAGAAACGCAGAGTCTTTGCAGGCCTGATCTGGCTGAAGTAGGACTTCTGCTCTGGGTGTGCTCCATTGCCCTAGAGCTGAAAGCCACAACGTGCAGGCTTCTTTCCAAAGGGCGAGTTGGGCCCCACAGCATCTTGCTTCCAGCTCTTTGGGAAGCTAAGAAACAACTCGCTCTGCACAGTGCTGTTACAGCCTACCGGGAACATCTCTTCCAAAGGCCTGTGAAACGCAGTTTCTTTGCAGGCCTGATCTGGCTGAAGTAGGACTTCTGCTCTGGGTGTGCTCCATTGCCCTAGAGCTGAAAGGCACAACGTGCAGGATTCTTATCAAAGGGCGAGTTGGGCCCCACAGCATCTTGCTTCCAGCTCTTTGGGAAGCTAAGAAACAACTCGCTCTGCACAGTGCTCTTACAGCCTACCGGGAGCATCTCTTCCAAAGGCCTCTGAAACGCAGTTTCTTTACAGGCCTGATCTGGCTGAAGTAGGACTTCTGCTCTGGGTGTGCTCCATTGCCCTAGAGCTGAAAGGCACAACGTGCAGGCTTCTTTCCAAAGGGCGAGTTGGGCCCCACAGCATCTTGCTTCCAGCTCTTTGGGAAGCTAAGAAACAACTCGCTCTGCACAGAGCTCTTACAGCCTACCGGGAGCATCTCTTCCAAAGGCCTCTGAAATGCAGTTTCTTTGCAGGCCTGATCTGGCTGAAGTAGGACTTCTGCTCTGGGTGTGCTCCATTGCCCTAGAGCTGAAAGCCACAACGTGCAGGCTTCTTTCCAAAGGGCGAGTTGGGCCCCACAGCATCTTGCTTCCAGCTCTTTGGGAAGCTAAGAAACAACTCGCTCTGCACAGTGCTCTTACAGCCTACCGGGAACATCTCTTCCAAAGGCCTGTGAAACGCAGTTTCTTTGCAGGCCTGATCTGGCTGAAGTAGGACTTCTGCTCTGGGTGTGCTCCATTGCCCTAGAGCTGAAAGGCACAACGTGCAGGCTTCTTTCCAAAGGGCAGTTTGGGTCCCACAGCATCTTGCTTCCAGCTCTTTGGGAAGCTAAGAAACAACTCGCTCTGCACAGTGCTCTTACAGCCTACGGGGAACATCTCTTCCAAAGGCCTGAGAAACGCAGAGTCTTTGCTGGCCTGATCTGGCTGAAGTAGGACTTCTGCTCTGGGTGTGCTCCATTGCCCTAGAGCTGAAAGGCACAACGTGCAGGCTTCTTTCCCAAGGGCGAGTTGGGCCCCACAGCATCTTGCTTCCAGCTCTTTGGGAAGCTAAGAAACAACTCGCTCTGCACAGTGCTCTTACAGCCTACCGGGAGCATCTCTTCCAAAGGCCTCTGAAACGCAGTTTCTTTGCAGGCCTGATCTGGCTGAAGTAGGACTTCTGCTCTGGGTGTGCTCCATTGCCCTAGAGCTGAAAGGCACAACGTGCAGGCTTCTTTCCAAAGGGCGAGTTGGGCCCCACAGCATCTTGCTCCAGCTCTTTGGGAAGCTAAGAAACAACTCGCTCTGCTCAGTGCTCTTACAGCCTACCGGGAACATCTCTTCCAAAGGCCTGTGAACCGCAGTTTCTTTGAAGGCCTGATCTGGCTGAAGTAGGACTTCTGCCCTGGGTGTGCTCCATTGCCCTAGAGCTGAAAGGCACAACGTGCAGGCTTTTTTCCAAAGGGCAGCTTGGGGCCCACAGCATCTTGCTTCCAGCTCTTTGGGAAGCTAAGAAACAACTCGCTCTGCACAGTGCTCTTACAGCCTGCCGCGAGCATCTCTTCCAAAGGCCTGTGAAACGCAGTTTCTTTGCAGGCCTGATGTGGCTGAAGTAGGACTTCTGCTCTGGGTGTGCTCCATTTCCCTAGAGCTGAAAGGCACAACGTGCAGGCTTCTTTCCAAAGGGCGAGTTGGGCCCCACAGCATCTTGCTTATAGCTTTTTGGGAAGGTAAGAAACAACTCGCTCTGCACAGTGCTCTTACAGCCTACCGGGAGCATCTCTTCCAAAGGCCTCTGAAATGCAGTTTCTTTGCATGCCTGATCTGGCTGAAGTAGGACTTCTGCTCTGGGTGTGCTCCATTGCCCTAGAGCTGAAAGGCACAACGTGCAGGCTTCTTTCCAAAGGCGAGTTGGGCCCCACAGCATCTTGCTTCCAGCTCTTTGGGAAGCTAAGAAACAACTCGCTCTGCACAGTGCTCTTACAGCCTGCCGGGAACATCTCTTCCAAAGGCCTGCGAAACGCAGTTTCTTTGCAGGCCTGATCGGGCTGAAGTAGGACTTCTGCTCTGGGTGTGCTCCATTGCCCTAGAGCTGAAAGGCACAACGTGCAGGCTTCTTTCCAGAGGGCGAGTTGGGCCCCACAGCATCTTGCTTCCAGCTCTTTGGGAAGCTAAGAAACAACTCGCTCTGCACAGTGCTCTTACAGCCTGCCGGGAGCATCTCTTCCAAAGGCCTGTGAAACGCAGTTTCTTTGCAGGCCTGATCTGGCTGAAGTAGGACTTCTGCTCTGGTGTGCTCCATTGCCCTAGAGCTGAAAGGCACAACGTGCAGGCTTCTTTCCAAAGGGCGAGTTGGGCCCCACAGCATCTTGCTTCCAGCTCTTTGGGAAGCTAAGAACCAACTCGCTCTGCACACTGCTCTTACAGCCTACTGGGAACAGCTCTTCCAAAGGCCTGTGAAACGCAGTTTCTTTGCAGGCCTGATCTGGCTGAAGTAGGACTTCTGCTCTGGGTGTGCTCCATTGCCCTAGAGCTGAAAGGCACAACGTGCAGGCTTCTTTCCAAAGGGCGAGTTGGGCCCCACAGCAACGCGCCCAGCTCTTTTGGGAAGCTAAGAATCAACTCGCTCTGCACAGTGCTCTTACAGCCTACCGGGAACATCTCTTCCAAAGGCCTGTGAAACGCAGTTTCTTTGCCGGCCTGATCTGGCTGAAGGAGAACTTCTTCTCTGGGTGTGCTCCATTGCCCTAGAGCTGAAAGGCACAACGTGCAGGCTTCTTTCCAAAGGGCGAGTTGGGCCCCACAGCATCTTGCTTCCAGCTCTTTGGGAAGCTAAGAACCAACTCGCTCTGCACAGTGCTCTTACAGCCTACCGGGAACATCTCTTCCAAAGGCCTGTGAACCGCAGTTTCTTTGCAGGCCTGATCTGGCTGAAGTAGGACTTATGCTCTGGGTGTGCTCCATTGCCCTAGAGCTGAAAGGCACAACGTGCAGGCTTCTTTCCAAAGGGCAGGTTGGGTCCCACAGCATCTTGCTTCCAGCTCTTTGGGAAGCTAAGAAACAACTCGCTCTGCACAGTGCTCTTACAGCCTACCGGGAACATCACTTCCAAAGGCCAGAGAAACGCAGAGTCTTTGCAGGCCTGATCTGGCTGAAGTAGGACTTCTGCTCTGGTTGTGCTCCATTGCCCTAGAGCTGAAAGACACAACGTGCAGGCTTCTTTCCAAAGGGCGAGTTGGGCCCCACAGCATCTTGCTTCCAGCTCTTTGGGAAGGTAAGAAACAACTCGCTCTGCACAGTGCTCTTACAGCCTACCAGGAACATCTCTTCCAAAGGCCTGTGAAACGCAGTTTCTTTGCAGGCCTGATCTGGCTGAAGTAGGACTTCTGCTCTGGGTGTGCTCCATTGCCCTAGAGCTGAAAGGCACAATGTGCAGGCTTCTTTCCAAAGGCGAGTTGGGCCCCACAGCATCTTGCTTCCAGCTCTTTGGGAAGCTAAGTAACAACTCGCTCTGCACAGTGCTCTTACAGCCTGCCGGAGCATCTCTTCCAAAGGCCTGTGAAACGCAGTTTCTTTGCAGGCCTCATCTGGCTGAAGTAGGACTTCTGCTCTGGGTGTGCTGCATTGCCCTAGAGCTGAAAGGCACAACGTGCAGGCTTCTTTCCAAAGGGCGAGTTGGGCCCCACAGCATCTTGCTTCCAGATCTTTGGGAAGCTAAGAAACAACTCGCTCTGCACAGTGCTCTTACAGCCTACCGGGAGCATCTCTTCCAAAGGCCTCTGAAACGCAGTTTCTTTGCAGGCCTGATCTGGCTGAAGTAGGACTTCTGCTCTGGGTGTGCTCCATTGCCCTAGAGCTGAAAGGCACAACGTGCAGGCTTCTTTCCAAAGGGCGAGTTGGGCCCCACAGCATCTTGCTTCCAGCTCTTTGGGAAGCTAAGAAACAACTCGCTCTGCACAGTGCTCTTACAGCCTACCGGGAGCATCTCTTCCAAAGGCCTCTGAAACGCAGTTTCTTTGAAGGCCTGATCTGGCTGAAGTAGGACTTCTGCCCTGGGTGTGCTCCATTGCCCTAGAGCTGAAAGGCACAACGTGCAGGCTTTTTTCCAAAGGGCAGCTTGGGTCCCACAGCAAATTGCTTCCAGCTCTTTGGGAAGCTATGAAACAACTCGCTCTGCACAGTGCTCTTACAGCCTGCCGGGAGCATCTCTTCCAAAGGCCTGTGAAACGCAGTTTCTTTGCAGGCCTGATGTGGCTGAAGTAGGACTTCTGCTCTGGGTGTGCTGCATTGCCCTAGAGCTGAAACGCACAACGTGCAGGCTTCTTTCCAAAGGGCGAGTTGGGCCCCACAGCGTCTTGCTTCCAGCTCTTTGGGAAGCTAAGAAACAACTCGCTCTGCACAGTGCTCTTACAGCCTACCGGGAACATCTCTTCCAAAGGCCTGTGAAACGCAGTTTCTTTGCAGGCCTGATCTGGCTGAAGTAGGACTTCTGCTCTGGGTGTGCTCCATTGCCCTAGAGCTGAAAGGCACAACGTTCAGGCTTCTTTCCAAAGGGCGAGTTGGGCCCCACAGCATCTTGCTTCCAGCTCTTTGGGAAGCTAAGAACCAACTCGCTCTGCACAGTGCTCTTACAGCCTACAGGGAACAGCTCTTCCAAAGGCCTGTGAAACGCAGTTTCTTTGCAGGCCTGATCTGGCTGAAGTAGGACTTCTGCTCTGGGTGTGCTCCATTGCCCTAGATCTGAAAGGCACAACGTGCAGGCTTCTTTCCAAAGGGCGAGTTGGGCCCCACAGCAACGCGCCCAGCTCTTTTGGGAAGCTAAGAATCAACTCGCTCTGCACAGTGCTCTTACAGCCTACCGGGAACATCTCTTCCAAAGGCCTGTGAAACGCAGTTTCTTTGCCGGCCTGATCTGGCTGAAGGAGAACTTCTGCTCTGGGTGTGCTCCATTGCCCTAGAGCTGAAAGGCACAACGTGCAGGCTTCTTTCCAAAGGGCGAGTTGGGCTCCACAGCATCTTGCTTCCAGCTCTTTGGGAAGCTAAGAACCAACTCGCTCTGCACAGTGCTCTTACAGCCTACCGGGAACATCTCTTCCAAAGGCCTGTGAACCGCAGTTTCTTTGCAGGCCTGATCTGGCTGAAGTAGGACTTATGCTCTGGGTGTGCTCCATTGCCCTAGAGCTGAAAGGCACAACGTGCAGGCTTCTTTCCAAAGGGCAGGTTGGGTCCCACAGCATCTTGCTTCCAGCTCTTTGGGAAGCTAAGAAACAACTCGCTCTGCACAGTGCTCTTACAGCCTACCGGGAACATCACTTCCAAAGGCCAGAGAAACGCAGAGTCTTTGCAGGCCTGATCTGGCTGAAGTAGGACTTCTGCTCTGGTTGTGCTCCATTGCCCTAGAGCTGAAAGACACAACGTGCAGGCTTCTTTCCAAAGGGCGAGTTGGGCCCCACAGCATCTTGCTTGCAGCTCTTTGGGAAGGTAAGAAACAACTCGCTCTGCACAGTGCTCTTACAGCCTACCAGGAACATCTCTTCCAAAGGCCTGTGAAACGCAGTTTCTTTGCAGGCCTGATCTGGCTGAAGTAGGACTTCTGCTCTGGGTGTGCTCCATTGCCCTAGAGCTGAAAGGCACAATGTGCAGGCTTCTTTCCAAAGGCGAGTTGGGCCCCACAGCATCTTGCTTCCAGCTCTTTGGGAAGCTAAGTAACAACTCGCTCTGCACAGTGCTCTTACAGCCTGCCGGAGCATCTCTTCCAAAGGCCTGTGAAACGCAGTTTCTTTGCAGGCCTGATCTGGCTGAAGTAGGACTTCTGCTCTGGGTGTGCTGCATTGCCCTAGAGCTGAAAGGCACAACGTGCAGGCTTCTTTCCAAAGGGCGAGTTGGGCCCCACAGCATCTTGCTTCCAGCTCTTTGGGAAGCTAAGAAACAACTCGCTCTGCACAGTGCTCTTACAGCCTACCGGGAGCATCTCTTCCAAAGGCCTCTGAAACGCAGTTTCTTTGCAGGCCTGATCTGGCTGAAGTAGGACTTCTGCTCTGGGTGTGCTCCATTGCCCTAGAGCTGAAAGGCACAACGTGCAGGCTTCTTTCCAACGGGCGAGTTGGGCCCCACAGCATCTTGCTTCCAGCTCTTTGGGAAGCTAAGAAACAACTCGCTCTGCACAGTGCTCTTACAGCCTACCAGGAACATCTCCTCCAAAGGCCTCTGAAACGCAGTTTCTTTGCAGGCCTGATCTGGCTGAAGTAGGACTTCTGCTATGGGTGTGCTCCATTGCCCTAGAGCTGAAAGGCACAACGTGCAGGCTTCTTTCCAAAGGGCGAGTTGGGCCCCACAGCATCTTGCTTCCAGCTCTTTGGGAAGCTAAGAAACAACTCGCTCTGCACAGTGCTCTTACAGCCTACCGGGAACATCTCTTCCAAAGGCCTGTGGAACGCAGTTTCTTTGCAGGCCTGATCTGGCTGATGTAGGACTTCTGCTCTGGGTGTGCTCCATTGCCCTAGAGCTGAAAGGCACAACGTGCAGGCTTCTTTCCAAAGGGCGAGTTGGGCCCCACAGCATCTTGCTTCCAGCTCTTTGGGAAGCTAAGAAACAACTCGCTCTGCACAGTGCTCTTACAGCCTACCGGGAACATCTCTTCCAAAGGCCTGTGAAACACAGTTTCTTTGCAGGACTGATCTGGCTGAAGTAGGACTTCTGCTCTGGGTGTGCTCCATTGCCCTAGAGCTGAAAGGCACAACGTGCAGGCTTCTTTCCAAAGGGCGAGTTGGGCCCCACAGCATCTTGCTTCCAGCTCTTTGGGAAGCTAAGAAACAACTCGCTCTGCACAGTGCTCTTACAGCCTACCGGGAACATCTCTTCCAAAGGCCTGTGAAACGCAGTTTCTTTGCAGGCCTGATCTGGCTGAAGTAGGACTTCTGCTCTGGGTGTGCTCCATTTCCCTAGAGCTGAAAGGCACAACGTGCAGGCTTCTTTCCAAAGGGCGAGTTGGGCCCCACAGCATCTGGCTTCCAGCTTTTTGGGAAGGTAAGAAACAACTCGCTCTGCACAGTTCTCTTACAGCCTACCGGGAGCATCTCTTCCAAAGGCCTCTGAAACGCAGTTTCTTTGCGGGCCTGATCTGGCTGAAGTAGGACTTCTGCTCTGGGTGTGCTGCATTGCCCTAGAGCTGAAAGGCACAACGTGCAGGCTTCTTTCCAAAGGGCGAGTTGGGCCCCACAGCATCTTGCTTCCAGCTCTTTGGGAAGCTAACAAACAACTCGCTCTGCACAGTGCTCTTACAGCCTACCGGGAGCATCTCTTCCAAAGGCCTCTGAAACGCAGTTTCTTTGCAGGCCTGATCTGGCTGAAGTAGGACTTCTGCTCTGGGTGTGCTCCATTGCCCTAGAGCTGAAAGGCACAACGTGCAGGCTTCTTTCAAAAGGGCGAGTTGGGCCCCACAGCATCTTGCTTCCAGCTCTTTGGGAAGATAAGAAACAACTCGCTCTGCACAGTGCTCTTACAGCCTACCGGGAGCATCTCTTCCAAAGGCCTGTGAAACGCAGTTTCTTTGCAGGCC
Source organism: Equus caballus (assembly GCF_041296265.1). Taxonomy (NCBI): domain Eukaryota; kingdom Metazoa; phylum Chordata; class Mammalia; order Perissodactyla; family Equidae; genus Equus; species Equus caballus. The sequence continues at coordinate 33,767,392 of NC_091689.1, forward strand.
TGATCTGGCTGAAGTAGGACTTCTGCTCTGGGTGTGCTCCATTGCCCTAGAGCTGAAAGGCACAACGTGCAGGCTTCTTTCCAAAGGGCGAGTTGGGCCCCACAGCATCTTGCTTCCAGGTCTTTGGGAAGGTAAGAAACAACTCGCTCTGCACAGTGCTCTTACAGCCTACCGGGAACATCTCCTCCAAAGGACTCTGAAACGCAGTTTCTTTGCAGGCCTGATCTGGCTGAAGTAGGACTTCTGCTATGGGTGTGCTCCATTGCCCTAGAGTTGAAAGGCACAACGTGCAGGCTTCTTTCCAAAGGGCGAGTTGGGCCCCACAGCATCTTGCTTCCAGCTCTTTGGGAAGCTAAGAAACAACTCGCTCTGCACAGTGCTCTTACAGCCTACCGGGAACATCTCTTTCAAAGGCCTGTGGAACGCAGTTTCTTTGCAGGCCTGATCTGGCTGATGTAGGACTTCTGCTCTGGGTGTGCTCCATTGCCCTAGAGCTGAAAGGCACAACGTGCAGGCTTCTTTCCAAAGGGCGAGTTGGGCCCCACAGCATCTTGCTTCTAGCTCTTTGGGAAGCTAAGAGACAACTCGCTCTGCACAGTGCTCTTACAGCCTACCGGGAACATCTCTTCCAAAGGAATGTGAAACGCAGTTTCTTTGCAGGACTGATCTGGCTGAAGTAGGACTTCTGCTCTGGGTGTGCTCCATTGCCCTAGAGCTGAATGGCACAACGTGCAGGCTTCTTTCCAAAGGGCGAGTTGGGCCCCACAGCATCTTGCTTCCAGCTCTTTGGGAAGCTAAGAAACAACTCGCTCTGCACAGTGCTCTTACAGCCTTCCGGGAAAAGCTCTTCCAAAGGCCTGTGAAACGCAGTTTCTTTGCAGGCCTGATCTGGCTGAAGTAGGACTTCTGCTCTGGGTGTGCTACATTGCCCTAGAGCTGAAAGGCACAACGTGCAGGCTTCTTTCCAAAGGGCAGGTTGGGTCCCACAGCATCTTGCTTACAGCTCTTTGGGAAGCTAAGAAACAACTCGCTCTGCACAGTGCTCTTACAGCCTACCGGGAACATCTCTTCCAAAGGCCTGTGAAACGCAGTTTCTTTGCAGGCCTGATCTGGCTGAAGTAGGACTTCTGCTCTGGGTGTGCTCCATTGCCCGAGAGCTGAAAGGCACAACGTGCAGGATTCTTTCCAGAGGGCGAGTTGGGCCCCACAGCATCTTGCTTCCAGCTCTTTGGGAAGGTAAGAAACAACTCGCTCTGCACAGTGCTCTTACAGCCTACCGGGAACTTCTCTTCCAAAGGCCTGTGAAACGCAGTTTCTTTGCAGGCCTGATGTGGCTGAAGTAGGACTTCTGCTCTGGGTGTGCTCCATTGCCCTAGATCTGAAAGGCACAACGTGCAGGATTCTTTCCAAAGGGCGAGTTGGGCCCCACAGCATCTTGATTCCAGATCTTTGGGAAGCTAAGAAACAACTCGCTCTGCACAGTGCTCTTACACTCTACCGGGAACATCTCCTCCAAAGGCCTGTGAAACGCAGTTTCTTTGCAGGCCTGATCTGGCTGAAGTAGGACTTCTGCTCTGGGTGTGCTCCATTGCCCTAGAGCTGAAAGGCACAACGTGCAGGCTTCTTTCCAAAGGGCGAGTTGGGCCCCTCAGCATCTTGCTTCCAGCTCTTTGGGAAGCTAAGAAACAACTCGCTCTGCACAGTGCTCTTACAGCCTACCGGGAACATCTCTTCCAAAGGCCTGTGAAACGCAGTCTCTTTGCAGGCCTGATCTGGCTGAAGTAGGACTTCTGCTCTGGGTGTGCTGCATTGCCCTAGAGCTGAAAGGCACAACGGGCAGGCTTCTTTCCAAAGGGCGAGTTGGGCCCCACAGCATCTTGCTTCCAGCTCTTTGGGAAGCTAAGAAACAACTCGCTCTGCACAGTGCTCTTACAGCCTACCGGGAACATCTCTTCCAAAGGCCTGTGGAACGCAGTTTCTTTGCAGGCCTGATCTGGCTGATGTAGGACTTCTGCTCTGGGTGTGCTCCATTGCCCTAGAGCTGAAAGGCACAACGTGCAGGCTTCTTTCCAAAGGGCGAGTTGCGCCCCACAGCATGTTGCTTCCAGCTCTTTGGGAAGCTAAGAAACAACTCGCTCTGCACAGTGCTCTTACAGCCTACCGGGAACATCTCTTCCAAAGGCCTGTGAAACGCAGTTTCTTTGCAGGCCTGATCTGGCTGAAGTAGGACTTCTGCTCTGGGTGTGCTCCATTGCCCTAGAGCTGAAAGGCACAACGTGCAGGCTTCTTTCCAAAGGGCGAGTTGGGCCCCACAGCATCTTGCTTCCAGCTCTTTGGGAAGCAAAGAAACAACTCGCTCTGCACAGTGCTCTTACAGCCTTCCGGGAACAGCTCTTCCAAAGGCCTCTGAAACGCAGTTACTTTGCAGGCCTGATCTGGCTGAAGTAGGACTTCTGCTCTGGGTGTGCTACATTGCCCTAGAGCTGAAAGGCACAACGTGCAGGCTTCTTTCCAAAGGGCAGGTTGGGTCCCACAGCATCTTGCTTATAGCTCTTTGGGAAGCTAAGAAACAACTCGCTCTGCACAGTGCTCTTACAGCCTACCGGGAACATCTCTTCCAAAGGCCTGTGAAACGCAGTTTCTTTGCAGGCCTGATCTGGCTGAAGTACGACTTCTGCTCTGGGTGTGCTCCATTGCCCGAGAGCTGAAAGGCACAACGTGCAGGCTTCTTTCCAGAGGGCGAGTTGGGCCCCACAGCATCTTGCTTCCAGCTCTTTGGGAAGGTAAGAAACAACTCGCTCTGCACAGTGCTCTTACAGCCTACCGGGAACATCTCTTCCAAAGGCCTGTGAAACGCAGTTTCTTTGCAGGCCTGATCTGGCTGAAGTAGGACTTCTGCTCTGGGTGTGCTCCATTGCCCTAGATCTGAAAGGCAAAACGTGCAGGCTTCTTTCCAAAGGGCGAGTTGGGCCCCACAGCATCTTGATTCCAGATCTTTGGGAAGCTAAGAAACAACTCGCTCTGCACAGTGCTCTTACAGCCTACCGGGAGCATCTCTTCCAAAGGCCTCTGAAACGAAGTTTCTTTGCAGGCCTGATCTGGCTGAAGTAGGACTTCTGCTCTGGGTGTGCTCCATTGCCCTAGACATGAAAGGCACAACGTGCAGGCATCTTTCCAAAGGGCAGTTGGGCCCCACAGCATCTTGCTTCCAGCTCATTGGGAAGCTAAGAAACAACTCGCTCTGCCCAGTGCTCTTACAGCCTACCGGGAGCATCTCTTCCAAAGGCCTGTGAAACGCAGTTTCTTTGCAGGCCTGATCTGGCTGAAGTAGGACTTCTGCTCTGGGTGTGCTCCATTGCCCTAGAGCTGAAAGGCACAACGTGCAGGCTTCTTTCCAAAGGGCGAGTTGGGCCCCACAGAATCTTGCTTCCAGCTGTTTGGGAAGCTAAGAAACAACTCGCACTGCACAGAGCTCTTACAGCCTACCGGGAACATCTCTTCCAAAGGCCTGTGAAACGCAGTTTCTTTGCAGGCCTGATCTGGCTGAAGTAGGACTTCTGCTCTGGTTGTGCTGCATTGCCATAGAGCTGAAAGGCACAACGTGCAGGCTTCTTTCCAAAGGGCGAGTTGTGCCCCACAGCATCTTGCTTCCAGCTCTTTGGGAAGCTAAGAAACAACTCGCTCTGCACAGTGCTCTTACAGCCTACCGGGAACATCTCTTCCAAAGGCCTGTGAAACGCAGTTTCTTTGCAGGCCTGATCTGGCTGAAGTACGACTTCTGCTCTGGGTGTGCTCCATTGCCCGAGAGCTGAAAGGCACAACGTGCAGGCTTCTTTCCAGAGGGCGAGTTGGGCCCCACAGCATCTTGCTTCCAGCTCTTTGGGAAGGTAAGAAACAACTCGCTCTGCACAGTGCTCTTACAGCCTACCGGGAACATCTCTTCCAAAGGCCTGTGAAACGCAGTTTCTTTGCAGGCCTGATCTGGCTGAAGTAGGACTACTGCTCTGGGTGTGCTCCATTGCCCTAGATCTGAAAGGCACAACGTGCAGGCTTCTTTCCAAAGGGCGAGTTGGGCCCCACAGCATCTTGATTCCAGATCTTTGGGAAGCTAAGAAACAACTCGCTCTGCACAGTGCTCTTACAGCCTACCGGGAGCATCTCTTCCAAAGGCCTCTGAAACGAAGTTTCTTTGCAGGCCTGATCTGGCTGAAGTAGGACTTCTGCTCTGGGTGTGCTCCATTGCCCTAGACATGAAAGGCACAACGTGCAGGCATCTTTCCAAAGGGCAGTTGGGCCCCACAGCATCTTGCTTCCAGCTCATTGGGAAGCTAAGAAACAACTCGCTCTGCCCAGTGCTCTTACAGCCTACCGGGAGCATCTCTTCCAAAGGCCTGTGAAACGCAGTTTCTTTGCAGGCCTGATCTGGCTGAAGTAGGACTTCTGCTCTGGGTGTGCTCCATTGCCCTAGAGCTGAAAGGCACAACGTGCAGGCTTCTTTCCAAAGGGCGAGTTGGGCCCCACAGAATCTTGCTTCCAGCTGTTTGGGAAGCTAAGAAACAACTCGCACTGCACAGAGCTCTTACAGCCTACCGGGAACATCTCTTCCAAAGGCCTGTGAAACGCAGTTTCTTTGCAGGCCTGATCTGGCTGAAGTAGGACTTCTGCTCTGGTTGTGCTGCATTGCCATAGAGCTGAAAGGCACAACGTGCAGGCTTCTTTCCAAAGGGCGAGTTGTGCCCCACAGCATCTTGCTTCCAGCTCTTTGGGAAGCTAAGAAACAACTCGCTCTGCACAGTGCTCTTACAGCCTACCGGGAACATCTCTTCCAAAGGCCTGTGAAACGCAGTCTCTTTGCAGGCCTGATCTGGCTGAAGTAGGACTTCTGCTCTGGGTGTGCTCCATTGCCCTAGAGCTGAAAGGCACAACGTGCAGCTTTCTTTCCAAAGGGCGAGTTGGGCCCCACAGCATCTTGCTTCCAGCTCTTTGGGAAGCTAAGAAACAACTCGCTCTGCACAGTGCTCTTGCAGCCTACCTGGAACATCTCTTCCAAAGGCCTGTGAAACGCAGTTTCTTTGCAGGCCTGATCTGGCTGAAGTAGGACTTCTGCTCTGGGTGTGCTCCATAGCCCTAGAGCTGAAAGGAACAACGTGCAGGCTTCGTTCCAAAGGGCGAGTTGGGCCCCACAACATCTTGCTTCCAGCTCTTTGGGAAGCTAAGAAACAACTCGCTGTGCGCAGTGCTCTTACATCCTACCGGGAACATATCTTCCAAAGGCCTGTGAAACGCAGTTTCTTTGCAGGCCTGATCTGGCTGAAGTAGCACTTCTGCTCTGGGTGTGGTACACTGCCCTAGAGCTGAAAGGCACAACGTGCAGGCTTCTTTCCAAAGGGCGAGTTGGACCCCACAGCATCTTGTTTCCAGCTCTTTGCTAAGCTAAGAAACAACTCGCTCTGCACAGTGCTCTTACAGCCTACCGGGAACATCTCTTCCAAAGGCCTGTGAAACGCAGTTTCTTTGCAGGCCTGATATGGCTGAAGTAGGACTTCTGCTCTGGGTGTGGTACACTGCCCTAGAGCTGAAAGGCACAACGTGCAGGCTTCTTTCCAAAGGGCGAGTTGGGCCCCACAGCATCTTGATTCCAGATCTTTGGGAAGCTAAGAAACAACTCGCTCTGCACAGTGCTCTTACAGCCTACCGGGAGCATCTCTTCCAAACGCCTGTGAAACGCAGTTTCTTTGCATGCCTGATCTGGCTGAAGTAGGACTTCTGCTCTGGGTGTGCTCCATTGCCCTAGAGCTGAAAGGCACAACGTGCAGGCTTCTTTCCAAAGGGCGAGTTGGGCCCCACAGCATCTTGCTTCCAGCTCTTTGGGAAGCTAAGAAACAACTCGCTCTGCACAGTGCTCTTACAGCCTACCGGGAACATCTCTTCCAAAGGCCTGTGAAACGCAGTCTCTTTGCAGGACTGATCTCGCTGAAGTAGGACTTCTGCTCTGGGTGTGCTCCATTGCCCTAGAGATGAAAGGCACAACGTGCAGGCTTCTTTCCAAAGGGCGAGTTGGGCCCCACAGCATCTTGCTTCCAGCTCTTTGGGAAGCTAATAAACAACTCGCTCTGCACAGTGCTCTTACAGCCTACCGGGAACATCTCTTCCAAAGGCCTGTGAAACGCAGTTTCTTTGCAGGCCTGATCTGGCTGAAGAGGGACTTCTGCTCTGGGTGTGCTACATTGCCCTAGAGCTGAAAGGGACAAGGCACAGGCTTCTTTGCAAGGGGCGAGTTGGGCTCCACAGCATCTTGCTTCCAGCTCTTTGGGAAGCTAAGAAACAACTCGCTCTTCACAGTGCTCTTACAGCCTACCGGGAACATCTCTTCCAAAGGCCTGTGAAACGCAGTTTCTTTGCAGGCCTGATATGGCTGAAGTAGGACTTCTGCTCTGGGTGTGCTCCATTGCCCTAGAGCTGAAAGGCACAACGTGCAGGCTACTTTCCAAAGGGCGAGTTGGGCCCCACAGCATCTTGCTTCCAGCTCCTTGGGAAGCTAAGCAACAACTCGCTCTGCACAGTGCTCTTACAGCCTACCTGGAACATCTCTTCCAAAGGCCTGTGAAACGCAGTTTCTTTGCAGGCCTGATCTGGCTGAAGTAGGACTTCTGCTCTGGGTGTGCTCCATAGCCCTAGAGCTGAAAGGAACAACGTGCAGGCTTCGTTCCAAAGGGCGAGTTGGGCCCCACAACATCTTGCTTCCAGCTCTTTGGGAAGCTAAGAAACAACTCGCTGTGCGCAGTGCTCTTACATCCTACCGGGAACATATCTTCCAAAGGCCTGTGAAACGCAGTTTCTTTGCAGGCCTGATCTGGCTGAAGGAGAACTTCTGCTCTGGGTGTGCTCTATTGCCCTAGAGCTGAAAGGCACAACGTGCAGGCTTCTTTACAAAGGGCGAGTTGGGCCCCACAGAATCTTGCTTCCAGCTTTTTGTTAAGCTAAGAAACAGCTCGCTCTGCACAGTGCTCTTACAGCCTACCGGGAACATCTCTTCCAAAGGCCTGTGAAACGCAGTTTATTTGCAGGCCTGATCTGGCTGAAGTAGCACTTCTGCTCTGGGTGTGGTACACTGCCCTAGAGCTGAAAGGCACAACGTGCAGGCTTCTTTCCAAAGGGCGAGTTGGACCCCACAGCATCTTGTTTCCAGCTCGGTGCTAAGCTAAGAAACAACTCGCTCTGCACAGTGCTCTTACAGCCTACCGGGAACATCTCTTCCAAAGGCCTGTGAAACGCAGTTTCTTTGCAGGCCTGATATGGCTGAAGTAGGACTTCTGCTCTGGGTGTGGTACACTTCCCCAGAGCTGAAAGGCACAACGTGCAGGCTTCTTTCCAAAGGGCGAGTTGGGCCCCACAGCATCTTGCTTCCAGCTCTTTGGGAAGCTAAGAAACAACTCGCTCTGCACAGTGCTCTTACAGCCTACCGGGAGCATCTCTTCCAAACGCCTGTGAAACGCAGTTTCTTTGCATGCCTGATCTGGCTGAAGTAGGACTTCTGCTCTGGGTGTGCTCCATTGCCCTAGAGCTGAAAGGCACAACGTGCAGGCTTCTTTCCAAAGGGCGAGTTGGGCCCCACAGCATCTTGCTTCCAGCTCTTTGGGAAGCTAAGAAACAACTCGCTCTGCGCAGTGCTCTTACAGCCTACCGGGAACATCTCTTCCAAAGGCCTGTGAAACGCAGTCTCTTTGCAGGACTGATCTCGCTGAAGTAGGACTTCTGCTCTGGGTGTGCTCCATTGCCCTAGAGATGAAAGGCACAACGTGCAGGCTTCTTTCCAAAGGGCGAGTTGGGCCCCACAGCATCTTACTTCCAGCTCTTTGGGAAGCTAATAAACAACTCGCTCTGCACAGTGCTCTTACAGCCTACCGGGAACATCTCTTCCAAAGGCCTGTGAAACGCAGTTTCTTTGCAGGCCTGATCTGGCTGAAGTAGGACATCTGCTCTCGGTGTGCTACATTGCCCTAGAGCTGAAAGGGACAAGGCACAGGCTTCTTTGCAAGGGGCGAGTTGGGCTCCACAGCATCTTGCTTCCAGCTCTTTGGGAAGCTAAGAAACAACTCGCTCTGCACAGTGCTCTTACAGCCTACCGGGAACATCCCTTCCAAAGGCCTGTGAAACGCAGTTTCTTTGCAGGCCTGATCTGGCTGAAGTAGGACTTCTGCTCTGGGTGTGCTCCATTGCCCTAGAGCTGAAAGGCACAACGTGCAGGCTTCTTTCCAAAGGGCGAGTTGGGCCCCACAGCATCTTGCTTCCAGCTTTTTGGGAAGCTAAGCAACAACTCGCTCTGCACAGTGCTCTTACAGCCTACCGGGAACATCTCTTCCAAAGGCCTGTGAAACGCACTTTCTTTGAAGGCCTGATCTGGCTGAAGTAGGACTTCTGCTCTGGGTGTGCTCCATTGCCCTAGAGCTGAAAGGCACAACATGCAGGCTTCTTTCCAAAGGGCGAGTTGGGCCCCACAGCATCTTGCTTCCAGCTCTTTGGGAAGCTAAGAAACAACTCGCTCTGCACAGTGCTCTTACAGCCTACCGGGATCATCTCTTCCAAAGGCCTGTGAAACGCAGTTTCTTTGCAGGCCTAATCTGGCTGAAGTAGGACTTCTGCTCTGGGTGTGTTCCATTGCCCTAGAGCTGAAAGGCACAACGTGCAGGCTTCTTTCCAAAGGGCGAGTTGGGCCCCACAGCATCTTGCTTCCAGCTCTTTGGGAAGCTAAGAAACAACTCGCTCTGCACAGTGCTCTTACAGCCTACCGGGAACATCTCTTCCAAAGGCCTGTGAAACGCAGTTTCTTTGCAGGACTGATATGGCTGAAGTAGGACTTCTGCTCTGGGTGTGCTCCATTGCCCGAGAGCTGAAAGGCTCAACGTGCAGGCTTCTTTCCAGAGGGCGAGTTGGGCCCCACAGCATCTTGCTTCCAGCTCTTTGGGAAGCTAAGAAACAACTCGCTCTGCACAGTGCTCTTACAGCCTTCAGGGAACAGCTCTTCCAAAGGCCTCTGAAACGCAGTTTCATTGCAGGCCTGATCTGGCTGAAGTAGGACTTCTGTTCTGGGTGTGCTCCATTGCCCTAGAGCTGAAAGGCACAACGTGCAGGCTTCTTTCCAAAGGGCAGTTTGGGTCCCACAGCATCTTGCTTCCAGCTCTTTGGGAAGCTAAGAAACAACTCGCTCTGCACAGTGCTCTTACAGCCTACCGGGAACATCTCTTCCAAAGGCCTGAGAAACGCAGAGTCTTTGCTGGCCTGATCTGGCTGAAGTAGGACTTCTGCTCTGGGTGTGCTCCATTGCCCTAGAGCTGAAAGGCACAACGTGCAGGCTTCTTTCCAAAGGGCGAGTTAGGCCCCACAGCATCTTGCTTCCAGCTCTTTGGGAAGCTAAGAAACAACTCGCTCTGCACAGTGCTCTTACAGCCTACCGGGAACATCTCTTCCAAAGGCCTGTGAAACGCAGTTTCTTTGCAGGCCTGATATGGCTGAAGTAGGACTTCTGCTCTGGGTGTGGTACACTGCCCTAGAGCTGAAAGGCACAACGTGCAGGCTTCTTTCCCAAGGGCGAGTTGGGCCCCACAGCATCTTGCTTCCAGCTCTTTGGGAAGCTAAGAAACAACTCGCTCTGCACAGTGCTCTTACAGCCTACCGGGAGCATCTCTTCCAAACGCCTGTGAAACGCAGTTTCTTTGCATGCCTGATCTGGCTGAAGTAGGACTTCTGCTCTGGGTGTGCTCCATTGCCCTAGAGCTGAAAGGCACAACGTGCAGGCTTCTTTCCAAATGGCGAGTTGGGCCCCACAGCATCTTGCTTCCAGCTCTTTGGGAAGCTAAGAAACAACTCGCTCTGCACAGTGCTCTTACAGCCTACCGGGAACATCTCTTCCAAAGGCCTGTGAAACGCAGTCTCTTTGCAGGACTGATCTCGCTGAAGTAGGACTTCTGCTCTGGGTGTGCTCCATTGCCCTAGAGATGAAAGGCACAACGTGCAGGCTTCTTTCCAAAGGGCGAGTTGGGCCCCACAGCATCTTACTTCCAGCTCTTTGGGAAGCTAATAAACAACTCGCTCTGCACAGTGCTCTTATAGCCTACCGGGAACATCTCTTCCAAAGGCCTGTGAAACGCAGTTTCTTTGCAGGCCTGATCTGGCTGAAGTAGGACATCTGCTCTCGGTGTGCTACATTGCCCTAGAGCTGAAAGGGACAAGGCACAGGCTTCTTTGCAAGGGGCGAGTTGGGCTCCACAGCATCTTGCTTCCAGCTCTTTGGGAAGCTAAGAAACAACTCGCTCTGCACAGTGCTCTTACAGCCTACCGGGAACATCTCTTCCAAAGGCCTGTGAAACGCAGTTTCTTTGCAGGCCTGATCTGGCTGAAGTAGGACTTCTGCTCTGGGTGTGCTCCATTGCCCTAGAGCTGAAAGGCACAACGTGCAGGCTTCTTTCCAAAGGGCGAGTTGGGCCCCACAGCATCTTGCTTCCAGCTCTTTGGGAAGCTAAGAAACAACTCGCTCTGCACAGTGCTCTTACAGCCTACCGGGAACATCTCTTCCAAAGGCCTGTGGAACGCACTTTCTTTGCAGGCCTGATCTGGCTGAAGTAGGACTTCTGCTCTGGGTGTGCTACTTTGCCCTAGAGCTGTAAGGCACAACGTGCAGGCTTCTTTCCAAAGGGCGAGTTGGGCCCCACAGCATCTTGCTTCCAGCTCTTTTTGAAGATAAGAAACAACTCGCTCTGCACAGTGCTCTTACAGCCTACCGGGAGCATCTCTTCCAAAGGCCTGTGAAACGCAGTTTCTTTGCAGGCCTGATCTGGCTGAAGTAGGACTTCTGCTCTGGGTGTGTTCCATTGCCCTAGAGCTGAAAGGCACAACGTGCAGGCTTCTTTCCAAAGGGCGAGTTGGGCCCCACAGCATCTTGCTTCCAGCTCTTTGGGAAGCTAAGAAACAACTCGCTCTGCACAGTGCTCTTACAGCCTACCGGGAACATCTCTTCCAAAGGCCTGTGAAACGCAGTTTCTTTGCAGGACTGATATGGCTGAAGTAGGACTTCTGCTCTGGGTGTGCTCCATTGCCCGAGAGCTGAAAGGCTCAACGTGCAGGCTTCTTTCCAGAGGGCGAGTTGGGCCCCACAGCATCTTGCTTCCAGCTCTTTGGGAAGCTAAGAAACAACTCGCTCTGCACAGTGCTCTTACAGCCTTCCGGGAACAGCTCTTCCAAAGGCCTCTGAAACGCAGTTTCTTTGCAGGCCTGATCTGGCTGAAGCAGGACTTCTGTTCTGGGTGTGCTACATTGACCTAGAGCTGAAAGGCACAACGTGCAGGCTTCTTTCCAAAGGGCAGTTTGGGTCCCACAGCATCTTGCTTCCAGCTCTTTGGGAAGCTAAGAAACAACTCGCTCTGCACAGTGCTCTTACAGCCTACCGGGAACATCTCTTCCAAAGGCCTGAGAAACGCAGAGTCTTTGCTGGCCTGATCTGGCTGAAGTAGGACTTCTGCTCTGGGTGTGCTCCATTGCCCTAGAGCTGAAAGGCACAACGTGCAGGCTTCTTTCCAAAGGGCGAGTTGGGCCCCACAGCATCTTGCTTCCAGCTCTTTGGGAAGCTAAGAAACAACTCGCTCTGCACAGTGCTCTTACAGCCTACCGGGAGCATCTCTTCCAAACGCCTGTGAAACGCAGTTTCTTTGCAGGCCTGATCTGGCTGAAGTAGGACTTCTGCTCTGGGTGTGCTCCATTGCCCTAGAGATGAAAGGCACAACGTGCAGGCTTCTTTCCAAAGGGCGAGTTGGGCCCCACAGCATCTTGCTTCCAGCTCTTTGGGAAGCTAAGAAACAACTCGCTCTCCACAGTGCTCTTACAGCCTACCGGGAACATCTCTTCCAAAGGCCTGTGAAACGCAGTTTCTTTGCAGGCCTGATCTGGCTGAAGTAGGACTTCTGCTCTGGGTGTGCTGCATTGCCCTAGAGCTGAAAGGCACAACGTGCAGGCTTCTTTCCAAAGGGCGAGTTGGGCCCCACAGCATCTTGCTTCCAGCTCTTTGGGAAGCTAATAAACAACTCGCTCTGCACAGTGCTCTTACAGCCTACCGGGAACATCTCTTCCAAAGGCCTGTGAAACGCACTTTCTTTGCAGGCCTGATCTGGCTGAAGTAGGACATCTGCTCTCGGTGTGCTACATTGCCCTAGAGCTGAAAGGGACAAGGCACAGGCTTCTTTGCAAGGGGCGAGTTGGGCTCCACAGCATCTTGCTTCCAGCTCTTTGGGAAGCTAAGAAACAACTCGCTCTGCACAGTGCTCTTACAGCCTACCGGGAACATCTCTTCCAAAGGCCTGTGAAACGCAGTTTCTTTGCAGGCCTGATCTGGCTGAAGTAGGACTTCTGCTCTGGGTGTGCTCCATTGCCCTAGAGCTGAAAGGCACAACGTGCAGGCTTCTTTCCAAAGGGCGAGTTGGGCCCCACAGCATCTTGCTTCCAGCTCTTTGGGAAGCTAAGCAACAACTCGCTCTGCACAGTGCTCTTACAGCCTACCGGGAACATCTCTTCCAAAGGCCTGTGAAACGCACTTTCTTTGCAGGCCTGATCTGGCTGAAGTAGGACTTCTGCTCTGGGTGTGCTCTATTGCCCTAGAGCTGAAAGGCACAACATGCAGGCTTCTTTCCAAAGGGCGAGTTGGGCCCCACAGCATCTTGCTTCCAGCTCTTTGGGAAGCTAAGAAACAACTCGCTCTGCACAGTGCTCTTACAGCCTACCGGGAGCATCTCTTCCAAAGGCCTGTGAAACGCAGTTTCTTTGCAGGCCTGATCTGGCTGAAGTAGGACTTCTGCTCTGGGTGTGTTCCATTGCCCTAGAGCTGAAAGGCACAACGTGCAGGCTTCTTTCCAAAGGGCGAGTTGGGCCCCACAGCATCTTGCTTCCAGCTCTTTGGGAAGCTAAGAAACAACTCGCTCTGCACAGTGCTCTTACACTCTACCGGGAACATCTCCTCCAAAGGCCTGTGAAACGCAGTTTCTTTGGAGGCCTGTTCTGGCTGAAGTAGGACTTCTGCTCTGCGTGTGCTCCATTGCCCTAGAGCTGAAAGGCACAACGTGCAGGCTTCTTTCCAATGGGCGAGTTGGGCCCCACAGCATCTTGCTCCAGCTCTTTGGGAAGCTAAGAATCAACTCGCTCTGCACATTGCTCTTACAGCCTACCGGGAACATCTCTTCCAAAGGCCTGTGAAACGCAGTTTCTTTGCAGGCCTGATCTGGCTGAAGTAGGACTTCTGCTCTGGGTGTGCTCCATTGCCCTAGAGCTGAAAGGCACAACGTGCAGTCTTCTTTCCAAAGGGCGAGTTGGGCCCCACAGCATCTTGCTTCCAGCTCTTTGGGAAGCTAAGAAACAACTCGCTCTCCATAGTGCTCTTACAGCCTACCGGGAACATCTCTTCCAAAGGCCTGTGAAACGCAGTTTCTTTGCAGGCCTGATCTGGCTGAAGTAGGACTTCTGCTCTGGGTGTGCTCCATTGCCCTAGAGCTGAAAGGCACAACGTGCAGCTTTCTTTCCAAAGGGCGAGTTGGGCCCCACAGCATCTTGCTTCCAGCTCTTTGGGAAGCTAAGAAACAACTCGCTCTGCACAGTGCTCTTACAGCCTACCTGGAACATCTCTTCCAAAGGCCTGTGAAACGCAGTTTCTTTGCAGGCCTGATCTGGCTGAAGTAGGACTTCTGCTCTGGGTGTGCTCCATAGCCCTAGAGCTGAAAGGAACAACGTGCAGGCTTTGTTCCAAAGGGCGAGTTGGGCCCCACAACATCTTGCTTCCAGCTCTTTGGGAAGCTAAGAAACAACTCGCTGTGCGCAGTGCTCTTACATCCTACCGGGAACATATCTTCCAAAGGCCTGTGAAACGCAGTTTCTTTGCAGGCCTGATCTGGCTGAAGGAGAACTTCTGCTCTGGGTGTGCTCTATTGCCCTAGAGGTGAAAGGCACAACGTGCAGGCTTCTTTACAAAGGGCGAGTTGGGCCCCACAGAATCTTGCTTCCAGCTTTTTGGGAAGCTAAGAAACAACTCGCTCTGCACAGTGCTCTTACAGCCTACCGGGAACATCTCTTCCAAAGGCCTGTGAAACGCAGTTTATTTGCAGGCCTGATCTGGCTGAAGTAGCACTTCTGCTCTGGGTGTGGTACACTGCCCTAGAGCTGAAAGGCACAACGTGCAGGCTTCTTTCCAAAGGGTGAGTTGGACCCCACAGCATCTTGTTTCCAGCTCTTTGCTAAGCTAAGAAACAACTCGCTCTGCACAGTGCTCTTACAGCCTACCGGGAACATCTCTTCCAAAGGCCTGTGAAACGCAGTTTCTTTGCAGGCCTGATATGGCTGAAGTAGGACTTCTGCTCTGGGTGTGGTACACTGCCCTAGAGCTGAAAGGCACAACGTGCAGGCTTCTTTCCAAAGGGCGAGTTGGGCCCCACAGCATCTTGCTTCCAGCTCTTTGGGAAGCTAAGAAACAACTCGCTCTGCACAGTGCTCTTACAGCCTACCGGGAGCATCTCTTCCAAACGCCTGTGAAACGCAGTTTCTTTGCAGGCCTGATCTGGCTGAAGTAGGACTTCTGCTCTGGGTGTGCTCCATTGCCCTAGAGCTGAAAGGCACAACGTGCAGGCTTCTTTCCAAAGGGCGAGTTGGGCCCCACAGCATCTTGCTTCCAGCTCTTTGGGAAGCTAAGAAACAACTCGCTCTGCACAGTGCTCTTACAGCCTACTGGGAACATCTCTTCCAAAGGCCTGTGAAACGCAGTCTCTTTGCAGGACTGATCTCGCTGAAGTAGGACTTCTGCTCTGGGTGTGCTGCATTGCCCTAGAGCTGAAAGGCACAACGTGCAGGCTTCTTTCCAAAGGGCGAGTTGGGCCCCACAGCATCTTGCTTCCAGCTCTTTGGGAAGCTAATAAACAACTCGCTCTGCACAGTGCTCTTACAGCCTACCGGGAACATCTCTTCCAAAGGCCTGTGAAACGCACTTTCTTTGCAGGCCTGATCTGGCTGAAGTAGGACATCTGCTCTCGGTGTGCTACATTGCCCTAGAGCTGAAAGGGACAAGGCACAGGCTTCTTTGCAAGGGGCGAGTTGGGCTCCACAGCATCTTGCTTCCAGCTCTTTGGGAAGCTAAGAAACAACTCGCTCTGCACAGTGCTCTTACAGCCTACCGGGAACATCTCTTCCAAAGGCCTGTGAAACGCAGTTTCTTTGCAGGCCTGATCTGGCTGAAGTAGGACTTCTGCTCTGGGTGTGCTCCATTGCCCTAGAGCTGAAAGGCACAACGTGCAGGCTTCTTTCCAAAGGGCGAGTTGGGCCCCACAGCATCTTGCTTCCAGCTCTTTGGGAAGCTAAGCAACAACTCGCTCTGCACAGTGCTCTTACAGCCTACCGGGAACATCTCTTCCAAAGGCCTGTGAAACGCACTTTCTTTGCAGGCCTGATCTGGCTGAAGTAGGACTTCTGCTCTGGGTGTGCTCTATTGCCCTAGAGCTGAAAGGCACAACATGCAGGCTTCTTTCCAAAGGGCGAGTTGGGCCCCACAACATCTTGCTTCCAGCTCTTTGGGAAGCTAAGAAACAACTCGCTCTGCACAGTGCTCTTACAGCCTACCGGGAGCATCTCTTCCAAAGGCCTGTGAAACGCAGTTTCTTTGCAGGCCTGATCTGGCTGAAGTAGGACTTCTGCTCTGGGTGTGTTCCATTGCCCTAGAGCTGAAAGGCACAACGTGCAGGCTTCTTTCCAAAGGGCGAGTTGGGCCCCACAGCATCTTGCTTCCAGCTCTTTGGGAAGCTAAGAAACAACTCGCTCTGCACAGTGCTCTTACACTCTACCGGGAACATCTCCTCCAAAGGCCTGTGAAACGCAGTTTCTTTGGAGGCCTGTTCTGGCTGAAGTAGGACTTCTGCTCTGCGTGTGCTCCATTGCCCTAGAGCTGAAAGGCACAACGTGCAGGCTTCTTTCCAATGGGCGAGTTGGGCCCCACAGCATCTTGCTCCAGCTCTTTGGGAAGCTAAGAATCAACTCGCTCTGCACATTGCTCTTACAGCCTACCGGGAACATCTCTTCCAAAGGCCTGTGAAACGCAGTTTCTTTGCAGGCCTGATCTGGCTGAAGTAGGACTTCTGCTCTGGGTGTGCTCCATTGCCCTAGAGCTGAAAGGCACAACGTGCAGTCTTCTTTCCAAAGGGCGAGTTGGGCCCCACAGCATCTTGCTTCCAGCTCTTTGGGAAGCTAAGAAACAACTCGCTCTCCATAGTGCTCTTACAGCCTACCGGGAACATCTCTTCCAAAGGCCTGTGAAACGCAGTTTCTTTGCAGGCCTGATCTGGCTGAAGTAGGACTTCTGCTCTGGGTGTGCTCCATTGCCCTAGAGCTGAAAGGCACAACGTGCAGCTTTCTTTCCAAAGGGCGAGTTGGGCCCCACAGCATCTTGCTTCCAGCTCTTTGGGAAGCTAAGAAACAACTCGCTCTGCACAGTGCTCTTACAGCCTACCTGGAACATCTCTTCCAAAGGCCTGTGAAACGCAGTTTCTTTGCAGGCCTGATCTGGCTGAAGTAGGACTTCTGCTCTGGGTGTGCTCCATAGCCCTAGAGCTGAAAGGAACAACGTGCAGGCTTTGTTCCAAAGGGCGAGTTGGGCCCCACAACATCTTGCTTCCAGCTCTTTGGGAAGCTAAGAAACAACTCGCTGTGCGCAGTGCTCTTACATCCTACCGGGAACATATCTTCCAAAGGCCTGTGAAACGCAGTTTCTTTGCAGGCCTGATCTGGCTGAAGGAGAACTTCTGCTCTGGGTGTGCTCTATTGCCCTAGAGGTGAAAGGCACAACGTGCAGGCTTCTTTACAAAGGGCGAGTTGGGCCCCACAGAATCTTGCTTCCAGCTTTTTGGGAAGCTAAGAAACAACTCGCTCTGCACAGTGCTCTTACAGCCTACCGGGAACATCTCTTCCAAAGGCCTGTGAAACGCAGTTTATTTGCAGGCCTGATCTGGCTGAAGTAGCACTTCTGCTCTGGGTGTGGTACACTGCCCTAGAGCTGAAAGGCACAACGTGCAGGCTTCTTTCCAAAGGGTGAGTTGGACCCCACAGCATCTTGTTTCCAGCTCTTTGCTAAGCTAAGAAACAACTCGCTCTGCACAGTGCTCTTACAGCCTACCGGGAACATCTCTTCCAAAGGCCTGTGAAACGCAGTTTCTTTGCAGGCCTGATATGGCTGAAGTAGGACTTCTGCTCTGGGTGTGGTACACTGCCCTAGAGCTGAAAGGCACAACGTGCAGGCTTCTTTCCAAAGGGCGAGTTGGGCCCCACAGCATCTTGCTTCCAGCTCTTTGGGAAGCTAAGAAACAACTCGCTCTGCACAGTGCTCTTACAGCCTACCGGGAGCATCTCTTCCAAACGCCTGTGAAACGCAGTTTCTTTGCAGGCCTGATCTGGCTGAAGTAGGACTTCTGCTCTGGGTGTGCTCCATTGCCCTAGAGCTGAAAGGCACAACGTGCAGGCTTCTTTCCAAAGGGCGAGTTGGGCCCCACAGCATCTTGCTTCCAGCTCTTTGGGAAGCTAAGAAACAACTCGCTCTGCACAGTGCTCTTACAGCCTACTGGGAACATCTCTTCCAAAGGCCTGTGAAACGCAGTCTCTTTGCAGGACTGATCTCGCTGAAGTAGGACTTCTGCTCTGGGTGTGCTCCATTGCCCTAGAGATGAAAGGCACAACGTGCAGGCTTCTTTCCAAAGGGCGAGTTGGGCCCCACAGCATCTTGCTTCCAGCTCTTTGGGAAGCTAATAAACAACTCGCTCTGCACAGTGCTCTTACAGCCTACCGGGAGCATCTCTTCCAAAGGCCTGTGAAACGCAGTTTCTTTGCAGGCCTGATCTGGCTGAAGTAGGACATCTGCTCTCGGGGTGCTACATTGCCCTAGAGCTGAAAGGGACAAGGCACAGGCTTCTTTGCAAGGGGCGAGTTGGGCTCCACAGCATCTTGCTTCCAGCTCTTTGGGAAGCTAAGAAACAACTCGCTCTGCACAGTGCTCTTACAGCCTACCGGGAACATCTCTTCCAAAGGCCTGTGAAACGCAGTTTCTTTGCAGGCCTGATCTGGCTGAAGTAGGACTTCTGCTCTGGGTGTGCTCCATTGCCCTAGATCTGAAAGGCACAACGTGCAGGCTTCTTTCCAAAGGGCGAGTTGGGCCCCACAGCATCTTGATTCCAGATCTTTGGGAAGCTAAGAAACAACTCGCTCTGCACAGTGCTCTTACAGCCTACCGGGAGCATCTCTTCCAAAGGCCTCTGAAACGCAGTTTCTTTGCAGGCCTGATCTGGCTGAAGTAGGACTTCTGCTCTGGGTGTGCTCCATTGCCCTAGACATGAAAGGCAAAACGTGCAGGCATCTTTCCAAAGGGCAGTTGGGCCCCACAGCATCTTGCTTCCAGCTCATTGGGAAGCTAAGAAACAACTCGCTCTGCCCAGTGCTCTTACAGCCTACCGGGAGCATCTCTTCCAAAGGCCTGTGAAACGCTGTTTCTTTGCAGGCCTGATCTGGCTGAAGTAGGACTTCTGCTCTGGGTGTGCTCCATTGCCCTAGAGCTGAAAGGCACAACGTGCAGGCTTCTTTCCAAAGGGCGAGTTGGGCCCCACAGAATCTTGCTTCCAGCTCTTTGGGAAGCTAAGAAACAACTCGCACTGCACAGAGCTCTTACAGCCTACCGGGAACATCTCTTCCAAAGGCCTGTGAAACGCAGTTTCTTTGCAGGCCTGATCTGGCTGAAGTAGGACATCTGCTCTGGTTGTGCTGCATTGCCATAGAGCTGAAAGGCACAACGTGCAGGCTTCTTTCCAAAGGGCGAGTTGGGCCCCACAGCATCTTGCTTCCAGCTCTTTGGGAAGCTAAGAAACAACTCGCTCTGCACAGTGCTCTTACACTCTACCGGGAACATCTCCTCCAAAGGCCTGTGAAACGCAGTTTCTTTGGAGGCCTGTTCTGGCTGAAGTAGGACTTCTGCTCTGCGTGTGCTCCATTGCCCTAGAGCTGAAAGGCACAACGTGCAGGCTTCTTTCCAATGGGCGAGTTTGGCCCCACAGCATCTTGCTCCAGCTCTTTGGGAAGCTAAGAATCAACTCGCTCTGCACATTGCTCTTACAGCCTACCGGGAACATCTCTTCCAAAGGACTCTGAAACGCAGTTTCTTTGCAGGCCTGATCTGGCTGAAGTAGGACTTCTGCTCTGGGTGTGCTCCATTGCCCTAGAGCTGAAAGGCACAACGTGCAGTCTTCTTTCCAAAGGGCGAGTTGGGCCCCACAGCATCTTGCTTCCAGCTCTTTGGGAAGCTAAGAAACAACTCGCTCTCCACAGTGCTCTTACAGCCTACCGGGAACATCTCTTCCAAAGGCCTGTGAAACGCAGTTTCTTTGCAGGCCTGATCTGGCTGAAGTAGGACTTCTGCTCTGGGTGTGCTGCATTGCCCTAGAGCTGAAAGGCACAACGTGCAGGCTTCTTTCCAAAGGGCGAGTTGGGCCCCACAGCATCTTGCTTCCAGCTCTTTGGGAAGCTAAGAAACAACTCGCTCTGCACAGTGCTCTTTCAGCCTACCGGGAACATCTCTTCCAAAGGCCTGTGAAACGCAGTCTCTTTGCAGGCCTGATCTGGCTGAAGTAGGACTTCTGCTCTGGGTGTGCTCCATTGCCCTAGAGCTGAAAGGCACAACGTGCAGCTTTCTTTCAAAAGGGCGAGTTGGGCCCCACAGCATCTTGCTTCCAGCTCTTTGGGAAGCTAAGAAACAACTCGCTCTGCACAGTGCTCTTACAGCCTACCTGGAACATCTCTTCCAAAGGCCTGTGAAACGCAGTTTCTTTGCAGGCCTGATCTGGCTGAAGTAGGACTTCTGCTCTGGGTGTGCTCCATAGCCCTAGAGCTGAAAGGAACAACGTGCAGGCTTCGTTCCAAAGGGCGAGTTGGGCCCCACAACATCTTGCTTCCAGCTCTTTGGGAAGCTAAGAAACAACTCGCTGTGCGCAGTGCTCTTACATCCTACCGGGAACATATCTTCCAAAGGCCTGTGAAACGCAGTTTCTTTGCAGGCCTGATCTGGCTGAAGGAGAACTTCTGCTCTGGGTGTGCTCTATTGCCCTAGAGCTGAAAGGCACAACGTGCAGGCTTCTTTACAAAGGGCGAGTTGGGCCCCACAGAATCTTGCTTCCAGCTTTTTGGGAAGCTAAGAAACAACTCGCTCTGCACAGTGCTCTTACAGCCTACCGGGAACATCTCTTCCAAAGGCCTGTGAAACGCAGTTTATTTGCAGGCCTGATCTGGCTGAAGTAGCACTTCTGCTCTGGGTGTGGTACACTGCCCTAGAGCTGAAAGGCACAACGTGCAGGCTTCTTTCCAAAGGGCGAGTTGGGCCCCACAGCATCTTGCTTCCAGCTCTTTGGGAAGCTAAGCAACAACTCGCTCTGCACAGTGCTCTTACAGCCTACCGGGAACATCTCTTCCAAAGGCCTGTGAAACGCACTTTCTTTGCAGGCCTGATCTGGCTGAAGTAGGACTTCTGCTCTGGGTGTGCTCCATTGCCCTAGAGCTGAAAGGCACAACATGCAGGCTTCTTTCCAAAGGGCGAGTTGGGCCCCATAGCATCTTGCTTCCAGCTCTTTGGGAAGATAAGAAACAACTCGCTCTGCACAGTGCTCTTACAGCCTACCGGGAGCATCTCTTCCAAAGGCCTGTGAAACGCAGTTTCTTTGCAGGCCTGATCTGGCTGAAGTAGGACTTCTGCTCTGGGTGTGTTCCATTGCCCTAGAGCTGAAAGGCACAACGTGCAGGCTTCTTTCCAAAGGGCGAGTTGGGCCCCACAGCATCTTGCTTCCAGCTCTTTGGGAAGCTAAGAAACAACTCGCTCTGCACAGTGCTCTTACAGCCTACCGGGAACATCTCTTCCAAAGGCCTGTGAAATGCAGTTTCTTTGCAGGACTGATATGGCTGAAGTAGGACTTCTGCTCTGGGTGTGCTCCATTGCCCGAGAGCTGAAAGGCTCAACGTGCAGGCTTCTTTCCAGAGGGCGAGTTGGGCCCCACAGCATCTTGCTTCCAGCTCTTTGGGAAGCTAAGAAACAACTCGCTCTGCACAGTGCTCTTACAGCCTTCCGGGAACAGCTCTTCCAAAGGCCTCTGAAACGCAGTTTCTTTGCAGGCCTGATCTGGCTGAAGCAGGACTTCTGTTCTGGGTGTGCTACATTGACCTAGAGCTGAAAGGCACAACTTGCAGGCTTCTTTCCAAAGGGCAGTTTGGGTCCCACAGCATCTTGCTTCCAGCTCTTTGGGAAGCTAAGAAACAACTCGCTCTGCACAGTGCTCTTACAGCCTACCGGGAACATCTCTTCCAAAGGCCTGAGAAACGCAGAGTCTTTGCTGGCCTGATCTGGCTGAAGTAGGACTTCTGCTCTGGGTGTGCTCCATTGCCCTAGAGCTGAAAGGCACAACGTGCAGGCTTCTTTCCAAAGGGCGAGTTGGGCCCCACAGCATCTTGCTTCCAGCTCTTTGGGAAGGTAAGAAACAACTCTCTCTGCACAGTGCTCTTACAGCCTACCGGGAACATCTCTTCCAAAGGCCTGTGAAACGCAGTTTCTTTGCAGGCCTGATCTGGCTGAAGTAGGACTTCTGCTCTGGGTGTGCTCCATTGCCCTAGAGCTGAAAGGCACAACGTGCAGGCTTCTTTCCAAAGGGAGAGTTGGGCCCCACAGCATCTTGCTTCCAGCTCTTTGGGAAGCTAAGAAACAACTCGGTCTGCACAGTGCTCTTACAGCCTACTGGGAGCATCTCTTCCAAAGGCCTGTGAAACGCAGTTTCTTTGCAGGCCTGATCTGGCTGAAGTAGGACTTCTGCTCTGGGTGTGCTCCATTGCCCTAGAGCTGAAAGGCACAACGTGCAGGCTTCTTTCCAAAGGGCGAGTTGGGCCCCACAGCATCTTGCTTCCAGCTCTTTGGGAAGCTAAGAAACAACTCGCTCTGCACAGTGCTCTTACAGCCTACCGGGAACATCTCTTCCAAAGGCCTGTGAAACGCAGTCTCTTTGCAGGCCTGATCTGGCTGAAGTAGGACTTCTGCTCTGGGTGTGCTCCATTGCCCTAGAGCTGAAAGGCACAACGTGCAGCTTTCTTTCCAAAGGGCGAGTTGGGCCCCACAGCATCTTGCTTCCAGCTCTTTGGGAAGCTAAGAAACAACTCGCTCTGCACAGTGCTCTTACAGCCTACCTGGAACATCTCTTCCAAAGGCCTGTGAAACGCAGTTTCTTTGCAGGCCTGATCTGGCTGAAGTAGGACTTCTGCTCTGGGTGTGCTCCATAGCCCTAGAGCTGAAAGGAACAACGTGCAGGCTTCGTTCCAAAGGGCGAGTTGGGCCCCACAACATCTTGCTTCCAGCTCTTTGGGAAGCTAAGAAACAACTCGCTGTGCGCAGTGCTCTTACATCCTACCGGGAACATATCTTCCAAAGGCCTGTGAAACGCAGTTTCTTTGCAGGCCTGATCTGGCTGAAGGAGAACTTCTGCTCTGGGTGTGCTCTATTGCCCTAGAGCTGAAAGGCACAACGTGCAGGCTTCTTTACAAAGGGCGAGTTGGGCCCCACAGAATCTTGCTTCCAGCTTTTTGGGAAGCTAAGAAACAACTCGCTCTGCACAGTGCTCTTACAGCCTACCGGGAACATCTCTTCCAAAGGCCTGTGAAACGCAGTTTATTTGCAGGCCTGATCTGGCTGAAGTAGCACTTCTGCTCTGGGTGTGGTACACTGCCCTAGAGCTGAAAGGCACAACGTGCAGGCTTCTTTCCAAAGGGCGAGTTGGGCCCCACAGCATCTTGCTTCCAGCTCTTTGGGAAGCTAAGCAACAACTCGCTCTGCACAGTGCTCTTACAGCCTACCGGGAACATCTCTTCCAAAGGCCTGTGAAACGCACTTTCTTTGCAGGCCTGATCTGGCTGAAGTAGGACTTCTGCTCTGGGTGTGCTCCATTGCCCTAGAGCTGAAAGGCACAACATGCAGGCTTCTTTCCAAAGGGCGAGTTGGGCCCCATAGCATCTTGCTTCCAGCTCTTTGGGAAGATAAGAAACAACTCGCTCTGCACAGTGCTCTTACAGCCTACCGGGAGCATCTCTTCCAAAGGCCTGTGAAACGCAGTTTCTTTGCAGGCCTGATCTGGCTGAAGTAGGACTTCTGCTCTGGGTGTGTTCCATTGCCCTAGAGCTGAAAGGCACAACGTGCAGGCTTCTTTCCAAAGGGCGAGTTGGGCCCCACAGCATCTTGCTTCCAGCTCTTTGGGAAGCTAAGAAACAACTCGCTCTGCACAGTGCTCTTACAGCCTACCGGGAACATCTCTTCCAAAGGCCTGTGAAACGCAGTTTCTTTGCAGGACTGATATGGCTGAAGTAGGACTTCTGCTCTGGGTGTGCTCCATTGCCCGAGAGCTGAAAGGCTCAACGTGCAGGCTTCTTTCCAGAGGGCGAGTTGGGCCCCACAGCATCTTGCTTCCAGCTCTTTGGGAAGCTAAGAAACAACTCGCTCTGCACAGTGCTCTTACAGCCTTCCGGGAACAGCTCTTCCAAAGGCCTCTGAAACGCAGTTTCTTTGCAGGCCTGATCTGGCTGAAGCAGGACTTCTGTTCTGGGTGTGCTACATTGACCTAGAGCTGAAAGGCACAACGTGCAGGCTTCTTTCCAAAGGGAGAGTTGGGCCCCACAGCATCTTGCTTCCAGCTCTTTGGGAAGCTAAGAAACAACTCGGTCTGCACAGTGCTCTTACAGCCTACTGGGAGCATCTCTTCCAAAGGCCTGTGAAACGCAGTTTCTTTGCAGGCCTGATCTGGCTGAAGTAGGACTTCTGCTCTGGGTGTGCTCCATTGCCCTAGAGCTGAAAGGCACAACGTGCAGGCTTCTTTCCAAAGGGCGAGTTGGGCCCCACAGCATCTTGCTTCCAGCTCTTTGGGAAGCTAAGAAACAACTCGCTCTGCACAGTGCTCTTACAGCCTACCGGGAACATCTCTTCCAAAGGCCTGTGAAACGCAGTCTCTTTGCAGGACTGATCTCGCTGAAGTAGGACTTCTGCTCTGGGTGTGCTCCATTGCCCTAGAGATGAAAGGCACAACGTGCAGGCTTCTTTCCAAAGTGCGAGTTGGGCCCCAGAGCATCTTGCTTCCAGCTCTTTGGGAAGCTAAGCAACAACTCGCTCTGCACAGTGCTCTTACAGCCTACCTGGAACATCTCTTCCAAAGGCCTGTGAAACGCAGTTTCTTTGCAGGCCTGATCTGGCTGAAGTAGGACTTCTGCTCTGGGTGTGCTGCATAGCCCTAGAGCTGAAAGGAACAACGTGCAGGCTTCTTTCCAAAGGGCGAGTTGGGCCCCACAGCATCTTGCTTCCAGCTCTTTGGGAAGCTAAGAAACAACTCGCTCTGCACAGTGCTCTTACAGCCTACCGGGAACATCTCTTCCAAAGGCCTGTGAAACGCAGTTTCTTTGCAGGCCTGATCTGGCTGAAGTAGGACTTCTGCTCTGGGTGTGCTCCATTGCCCTAGATCTGAAAGGCACAACGTGCAGACTTCTTTCCAAAGGGCGAGTTGGGCCCCACAGCATCTTGATTCCAGATCTTTGGGAAGCTAAGAAACAACTCGCTCTGCACAGTGCTCTTACAGCCTACCGGGAGCATCTCTTCCAAAGGCCTCTGAAACTCAGTGTCTTTGCAGGCCTGATCTGGCTGAAGTAGGACTTCTGCTCTGGGTGTGCTCCATTGCCCTAGACATGAAAGGCACAACGTGCAGGCATCTTTCCAAAGGGCAGTTGGGCCCCACAGCATCTTGCTTCCAGCTCATTGGGAAGCTAAGAAACAACTCCCTCTGCCCAGTGCTCTTACAGCCTACCGGGAGCATCTCTTCCAAAGGCCTGTGAAACGCAGTTTCTTTGCAGGCCTGATCTGGCTGAAGTAGGACTTCTGCTCTGGTTGTGCTGCATTGCCATAGAGCTGAAAGGCACAACGTGCAGGCTTCTTTCCAAAGGGCGAGTTGGGCCCCACAGCATCTTGCTTCCAGCTCTTTGGGAAGCTAAGAAACAACTCGCTCTGCACAGTCCTCTTACACTCTACCGGGAACATCTCCTCCAAAGGCCTGTGAAACGCAGTTTCTTTGGAGGCCTGTTCTGGCTGAAGTAGGACTTCTGCTCTGCGTGTGCTCCATTGCCCTAGAGCTGAAAGGCACAACGTGCAGGCTTCTTTCCAATGGGCGAGTTGGGCCCCACAGCATCTTGCTCCAGCTCTTTGGGAAGCTAAGAATCAACTCGCTCTGCACCTTGCTCTTACAGCCTACCGGGAACATCTCTTCCAAAGGACTCTGAAACGCAGTTTCTTTGCAGGCCTGATCTGGCTGAAGTAGGACTTCTGCTCTGGGTGTGCTCCATTGCCCTAGAGCTGAAAGGCACAACGTGCAGGCTTCTTTCCAAAGGGCGAGTTGGGCCCCACAGCATCTTGCTTCCAGCTCTTTGGGAAGCTAAGAAACAACTCGCTCTCCACAGTGCTCTTACAGCCTACCGGGAACATCTCTTCCAAAGGCCTGTGAAACGCAGTTTCATTGCAGGCCTGATCTGGCTGAAGTAGGACTTCTGCTCTGGGTGTGCTGCATTGCCCTAGAGCTGAAAGGCACAACGTGCAGGCTTCTTTCCAAAGGGCGAGTTGGGCCCCACAGCATCTTGCTTCCAGCTCTTTGGGAAGCTAAGAAACAACTCGCTCTGCACAGTGCTCTTACAGCCTACCGGGAACATCTCTTCCAAAGGCCTGTGAAACGCAGTCTCTTTGCAGGCCTGATCTGGCTGAAGTAGGACTTCTGCTCTGGGTGTGCTCCATTGCCCTAGAGCTGAAAGGCACAACGTGCAGCTTTCTTTCCAAAGGGCGAGTTGGGCCCCACAGCATCTTGCTTCCAGCTCTTTGGGAAGCTAAGAAACAACTCGCTCTGCACAGTGCTCTTACAGCCTACCTGGAACATCTCTTCCAAAGGCCTGTGAAACGCAGTTTCTTTGCAGGCCTGATCTGGCTGAAGTAGGACTTCTGCTCTGGGTGTGCTCCATAGCCCTAGAGCTGAAAGGAACAACGTGCAGGCTTCGTTCCAAAGGGCGAGTTGGGCCCCACAACATCTTGCTTCCAGCTCTTTGGGAAGCTAAGAAACAACTCGCTGTGCGCAGTGCTCTTACATCCTACCGGGAACATATCTTCCAAAGGCCTGTGAAACGCAGTTTCTTTGCAGGCCTGATCTGGCTGAAGGAGAACTTCTGCTCTGGGTGTGCTCTATTGCCCTAGAGCTGAAAGGCACAACGTGCAGGCTTCTTTACAAAGGGCGAGTTGGGCCCCACAGAATCTTGCTTCCAGCTTTTTGGGAAGCTAAAACAACTCGCTCTGCACAGTGCTCTTACAGCCTACCGGGAACATCTCTTCCAAAGGCCTGTGAAACGCAGTTTATTTGCAGGCCTGATCTGGCTGAAGTAGCACTTCTGCTCTGGGTGTGGTACACTGCCCTAGAGCTGAAAGGCACAACGTGCAGGCTTCTTTCCAAAGGGCGAGTTGGGCCCCACAGCATCTTGCTTCCAGCTCTTTGGGAAGCTAAGCAACAACTCGCTCTGCACAGTGCTCTTACAGCCTACCTGGAACATCTCTTCCAAAGGCCTGTGAAACGCAGTTTCTTTGCAGGCCTGATCTGGCTGAAGTAGGACTTCTGCTCTGGGTGTGCTGCATAGCCCTAGAGCTGAAAGGAACAACGTGCAGGCTTCTTTCCAAAGGGCGAGTTGGGCCCCACAGCATCTTGCTTCCAGCTCTTTGGGAAGCTAAGAAACAACTCGCTCTGCACAGTGCTCTTACAGCCTACCGGGAACATCTCTTCCAAAGGCCTGTGAAACGCAGTTTCTTTGCAGGCCTGATCTGGCTGAAGTAGGACTTCTGCTCTGGGTGTGCTCCATTGCCCTAGATCTGAAAGGCACAACGTGCAGACTTCTTTCCAAAGGGCGAGTTGGGCCCCACAGCATCTTGATTCCAGATCTTTGGGAAGCTAAGAAACAACTCGCTCTGCACAGTGCTCTTACAGCCTACCGGGAGCATCTCTTCCAAAGGCCTCTGAAACTCAGTGTCTTTGCAGGCCTGATCTGGCTGAAGTAGGACTTCTGCTCTGGGTGTGCTCCATTGCCCTAGACATGAAAGGCACAACGTGCAGGCATCTTTCCAAAGGGCAGTTGGGCCCCACAGCATCTTGCTTCCAGCTCATTGGGAAGCTAAGAAACAACTCCCTCTGCCCAGTGCTCTTACAGCCTACCGGGAGCATCTCTTCCAAAGGCCTGTGAAACGCAGTTTCTTTGCAGGCCTGATCTGGCTGAAGTAGGACTTCTGCTCTGGTTGTGCTGCATTGCCATAGAGCTGAAAGGCACAACGTGCAGGCTTCTTTCCAAAGGGCGAGTTGGGCCCCACAGCATCTTGCTTCCAGCTCTTTGGGAAGCTAAGAAACAACTCGCTCTGCACAGTGCTCTTACACTCTACCGGGAACATCTCCTCCAAAGGCCTGTGAAACGCAGTTTCTTTGGAGGCCTGTTCTGGCTGAAGTAGGACTTCTGCTCTGCGTGTGCTCCATTGCCCTAGAGCTGAAAGGCACAACGTGCAGGCTTCTTTCCAATGGGCGAGTTGGGCCCCACAGCATCTTGCTCCAGCTCTTTGGGAAGCTAAGAATCAACTCGCTCTGCACCTTGCTCTTACAGCCTACCGGGAACATCTCTTCCAAAGGACTCTGAAACGCAGTTTCTTTGCAGGCCTGATCTGGCTGAAGTAGGACTTCTGCTCTGGGTGTGCTCCATTGCCCTAGAGCTGAAAGGCACAACGTGCAGGCTTCTTTCCAAAGGGCGAGTTGGGCCCCACAGCATCTTGCTTCCAGCTCTTTGGGAAGCTAAGAAACAACTCGCTCTCCACAGTGCTCTTACAGCCTACCGGGAACATCTCTTCCAAAGGCCTGTGAAACGCAGTTTCATTGCAGGCCTGATCTGGCTGAAGTGGGACTTCTGCTCTGGGTGTGCTGCATTGCCCTAGAGCTGAAAGGCACAACGTGCAGGCTTCTTTCCAAAGGGCGAGTTGGGCCCCACAGCATCTTGCTTCCAGCTCTTTGGGAAGCTAAGAAACAACTCGCTCTGCACAGTGCTCTTACAGCCTACCGGGAACATCTCTTCCAAAGGCCTGTGAAACGCAGTCTCTTTGCAGGCCTGATCTGGCTGAAGTAGGACTTCTGCTCTGGGTGTGCTCCATTGCCCTAGAGCTGAAAGGCACAACGTGCAGCTTTCTTTCCAAAGGGCGAGTTGGGCCCCACAGCATCTTGCTTCCAGCTCTTTGGGAAGCTAAGAAACAACTCGCTCTGCACAGTGCTCTTACAGCCTACCTGGAACATCTCTTCCAAAGGCCTGTGAAACGCAGTTTCTTTGCAGGCCTGATCTGGCTGAAGTAGGACTTCTGCTCTGGGTGTGCTCCATAGCCCTAGAGCTGAAAGGAACAACGTGCAGGCTTCGTTCCAAAGGGCGAGTTGGGCCCCACAACATCTTGCTTCCAGCTCTTTGGGAAGCTAAGAAACAACTCGCTGTGCGCAGTGCTCTTACATCCTACCGGGAACATATCTTCCAAAGGCCTGTGAAACGCAGTTTCTTTGCAGGCCTGATCTGGCTGAAGGAGAACTTCTGCTCTGGGTGTGCTCTATTGCCCTAGAGCTGAAAGGCACAACGTGCAGGCTTCTTTACAAAGGGCGAGTTGGGCCCCACAGAATCTTGCTTCCAGCTTTTTGGGAAGCTAAGAAACAACTCGCTCTGCACAGTGCTCTTACAGCCTACCGGGAACATCTCTTCCAAAGGCCTGTGAAACGCAGTTTATTTGCAGGCCTGATCTGGCTGAAGTAGCACTTCTGCTCTGGGTGTGGTACACTGCCCTAGAGCTGAAAGGCACAACGTGCAGGCTTCTTTCCAAAGGGCGAGTTGGGCCCCACAGCATCTTGCTTCCAGCTCTTTGGGAAGCTAAGCAACAACTCGCTCTGCACAGTGCTCTTACAGCCTACCGGGAACATCTCTTCCAAAGGCCTGTGAAACGCACTTTCTTTGCAGGCCTGATCTGGCTGAAGTAGGACTTCTGCTCTGGGTGTGCTCCATTGCCCTAGAGCTGAAAGGCACAACATGCAGGCTTCTTTCCAAAGGGCGAGTTGGGCCCCATAGCATCTTGCTTCCAGCTCTTTGGGAAGATAAGAAACAACTCGCTCTGCACAGTGCTCTTACAGCCTACCGGGAGCATCTCTTCCAAAGGCCTGTGAAACGCAGTTTCTTTGCAGGCCTGATCTGGCTGAAGTAGGACTTCTGCTCTGGGTGTGTTCCATTGCCCTAGAGCTGAAAGGCACAACGTGCAGGCTTCTTTCCAAAGGGCGAGTTGGGCCCCACAGCATCTTGCTTCCAGCTCTTTGGGAAGCTAAGAAACAACTCGCTCTGCACAGTGCTCTTACAGCCTACCGGGAACATCTCTTCCAAAGGCCTGTGAAACGCAGTTTCTTTGCAGGACTGATATGGCTGAAGTAGGACTTCTGCTCTGGGTGTGCTCCATTGCCCGAGAGCTGAAAGGCTCAACGTGCAGGCTTCTTTCCAGAGGGCGAGTTGGGCCCCACAGCATCTTGCTTCCAGCTCTTTGGGAAGCTAAGAAACAACTCGCTCTGCACAGTGCTCTTACAGCCTTCCGGGAACAGCTCTTCCAAAGGCCTCTGAAACGCAGTTTCTTTGCAGGCCTGATCTGGCTGAAGCAGGACTTCTGTTCTGGGTGTGCTACATTGACCTAGAGCTGAAAGGCACAACGTGCAGGCTTCTTTCCAAAGGGCAGTTTGGGTCCCACAGCATCTTGCTTCCAGCTCTTTGGGAAGCTAAGAAACAACTCGCTCTGCACAGTGCTCTTACAGCCTACCGGGAACATCTCTTCCAAAGGCCTGAGAAACGCAGAGTCTTTGCTGGCCTGATCTGGCTGAAGTAGGACTTCTGCTCTGGGTGTGCTCCATTGCCCTAGAGCTGAAAGGCACAACGTGCAGGCTTCTTTCCAAAGGGCGAGTTGGGCCCCACAGCATCTTGCTTCCAGCTCTTTGGGAAGGTAAGAAACAACTCGCTCTGCACAGTGCTCTTACAGCCTACCGGGAACATCTCTTCCAAAGGCCTGTGAAACGCAGTTTCTTTGCAGGCCTGATCTGGCTGAAGTAGGACTTCTGCTCTGGGTGTGCTCCATTGCCCTAGAGCTGAAAGGCACAACGTGCAGGCTTCTTTCCAAAGGGAGAGTTGGGCCCCACAGCATCTTGCTTCCAGCTCTTTGGGAAGCTAAGAAACAACTCGGTCTGCACAGTGCTCTTACAGCCTACTGGGAGCAACTCTTCCAAAGGCCTGTGAAACGCAGTTTCTTTGCAGGCCTGATCTGGCTGAAGTAGGACTTCTGCTCTGGGTGTGCTCCATTGCCCTAGAGCTGAAAGGCACAACGTGCAGGCTTCTTTCCAAAGGGCGAGTTGGGCCCCACAGCATCTTGCTTCCAGCTCTTTGGGAAGCTAAGAAACAACTCGCTCTGCACAGTGCTCTTACAGCCTACCGGGAACATCTCTTCCAAAGGCCTGTGAAACGCAGTCTCTTTGCAGGACTGATCTCGCTGAAGTAGGACTTCTGCTCTGGGTGTGCTCCATTGCCCTAGAGATGAAAGGCACAACGTGCAGGCTTCTTTCCAAAGTGCGAGTTGGGCCCCAGAGCATCTTGCTTCCAGCTCTTTGGGAAGCTAAGCAACAACTCGCTCTGCACAGTGCTCTTACAGCCTACCTGGAACATCTCTTCCAAAGGCCTGTGAAACGCAGTTTCTTTGCAGGCCTGATCTGGCTGAAGTAGGACTTCTGCTCTGGGTGTGCTGCATAGCCCTAGAGCTGAAAGGAACAACGTGCAGGCTTCGTTCCAAAGGGCGAGTTGGGCTCCACAGCATCTTGCTTCCAGCTCTTTGGGAAGCTAAGAAACAACTCGCTCTGCACAGTGCTCTTACAGCCTACCGGGAACATCTCTTCCAAAGGCCTGTGAAACGCAGTTTCTTTGCAGGCCTGATCTGGCTGAAGTAGGACTTCTGCTCTGGGTGTGCTCCATTGCCCTAGATCTGAAAGGCACAACGTGCAGACTTCTTTCCAAAGGGCGAGTTGGGCCCCACAGCATCTTGATTCCAGATCTTTGGGAAGCTAAGAAACAACTCGCTCTGCACAGTGCTCTTACAGCCTACCGGGAGCATCTCTTCCAAAGGCCTCTGAAACTCAGTTTCTTTGCAGGCCTGATCTGGCTGAAGTAGGACTTCTGCTCTGGGTGTGCTCCATTGCCCTAGACATGAAAGGCACAACGTGCAGGCATCTTTCCAAAGGGCAGTTGGGCCCCACAGCATCTTGCTTCCAGCTCATTGGGAAGCTAAGAAACAACTCCCTCTGCCCAGTGCTCTTACAGCCTACCGGGAGCATCTCTTCCAAAGGCCTGTGAAACGCAGTTTCTTTGCAGGCCTGATCTGGCTGAAGTAGGACTTCTGCTCTGGGTGTGCTGCATTGCCATAGAGCTGAAAGGCACAACGTGCAGGCTTCTTTCCAAAGGGCGAGTTGGGCCCCACAGCATCTTGCTTCCAGCTCTTTGGGAAGCTAAGAAACAACTCGCTCTGCACAGTGCTCTTACACTCTACCGGGAACATCTCCTCCAAAGGCCTGTGAAACGCAGTTTCTTTGGAGGCCTGTTCTGGCTGAAGTAGGACTTCTGCTCTGCGTGTGCTCCATTGCCCTAGAGCTGAAAGGCACAACGTGCAGGCGTCTTTCCAATGGGCGAGTTGGGCCCCACAGCATCTTGCTCCAGCTCTTTGGGAAGCTAAGAATCAACTCGCTCTGCACCTTGCTCTTACAGCCTACCGGGAACATCTCTTCCAAAGGACTCTGAAACGCAGTTTCTTTGCAGGCCTGATCTGGCTGAAGTAGGACTTCTGCTCTGGGTGTGCTCCATTGCCCTAGAGCTGAAAGGCACAACGTGCAGGCTTCTTTCCAAAGGGCGAGTTGGGCCCCACAGCATCTTGCTTCCAGCTCTTTGTGAAGCTAAGAAACAACTCGCTCTCCACAGTGCTCTTACAGCCTACCGGGAACATCTCTTCCAAAGGCCTGTGAAACGCAGTTTCATTGCAGGCCTGATCTGGCTGAAGTAGGACTTCTGCTCTGGGTGTGCTGCATTGCCCTAGAGCTGAAAGGCACAACGTGCAGGCTTCTTTCCAAAGGGCGAGTTGGGCCCCACAGCATCTTGCTTCCAGCTCTTTGGGAAGCTAAGAAACAACTCGCTCTGCACAGTGCTCTTACAGCCTACCGGGAACATCTCTTCCAAAGGCCTGTGAAACGCAGTCTCTTTGCAGACCTGATCTGGCTGAAGTAGGACTTCTGCTCTGGGTGTGCTCCATTGCCCTAGAGCTGAAAGGCACAACGTGCAGCTTTCTTTCCAAAGGGCGAGTTGGGCCCCACAGCATCTTGCTTCCAGCTCTTTGGGAAGCTAAGAAACAACTCGCTCTGCACAGTGCTCTTACAGCCTACCTGGAACATCTCTTCCAAAGGCCTGTGAAACGCAGTTTCTTTGCAGGCCTGATCTGGCTGAAGTAGGACTTCTGCTCTGGGTGTGCTCCATAGCCCTAGAGCTGAAAGGAACAACGTGCAGGCTTCGTTCCAAAGGGCGAGTTGGGCCCCACAACATCTTGCTTCCAGCTCTTTGGGAAGCTAAGAAACAACTCGCTGTGCGCAGTGCTCTTACATCCTACCGGGAACATATCTTCCAAAGGCCTGTGAAACGCAGTTTCTTTGCAGGCCTGATCTGGCTGAAGGAGAACTTCTGCTCTGGGTGTGCTCTATTGCCCTAGAGCTGAAAGGCACAACGTGCAGGCTTCTTTACAAAGGGCGAGTTGGGCCCCACAGAATCTTGCTTCCAGCTTTTTGGGAAGCTAAGAAACAACTCGCTCTGCACAGTGCTCTTACAGCCTACCGGGAACATCTCTTCCAAAGGCCTGTGAAACGCAGTTTATTTGCAGGCCTGATCTGGCTGAAGTAGCACTTCTGCTCTGGGTGTGGTACACTGCCCTAGAGCTGAAAGGCACAACGTGCAGGCTTCTTTCCAAAGGGCGAGTTGGACCCCACAGCATCTTGTTTCCAGCTCTTTGCTAAGCTAAGAAACAACTCGCTCTGCACAGTGCTCTTACAGCCTACCGGGAACATCTCTTCCAAAGGCCTGTGAAACGCAGTTTCTTTGCAGGCCTGATATGGCTGAAGTAGGACTTCTGCTCTGGGTTTGGTACACTGCCCTAGAGCTGAAAGGCACAACGTGCAGGCTTCTTTCCAAAGGGCGAGTTGGGCCCCACAGCATCTTGCTTCCAGCTCTTTGGGAAGCTAATAAACAACTCGCTCTGCACAGTGCTCTTACAGCCTACCGGGAACATCTCTTCCAAAGGCCTGTGAAACGCAGTTTCTTTGCAGGCCTGATCTGGCTGAAGTAGGACATCTGCTCTCGGTGTGCTACATTGCCCTAGAGCTGAAAGGGACAAGGCACAGGCTTCTTTGCAAGGGGCGAGTTGGGCTCCACAGCATCTTGCTTCCAGCTCTTTGGGAAGCTAAGCAACAACTCGCTCTGCACAGTGCTCTTACAGCCTACCGGGAACATCTCTTCCAAAGGCCTGTGAAACGCACTTTCTTTGCAGGCCTGATCTGGCTGAAGTAGGACTTCTGCTCTGGGTGTGCTCCATTGCCCTAGAGCTGAAAGGCACAACATGCAGGCTTCTTTCCAAAGGGCGAGTTGGGCCCCACAGCATCTTGCTTCCAGCTCTTTGGGAAGCTAAGAAACAACTCGCTCTGCACAGTGCTGTTACAGCCTACCGGGAGCATATCTTCCAAAGGCCTGTGAAACGCAGTTTCTTTGCAGGCCTGATCTGGCTGAAGTAGGACTTCTGCTCTGGGTGTGTTCCATTGCCCTAGAGCTGAAAGGCACAACGTGCAGGCTTCTTTCCAAAGGGCGAGTTGGGCCCCACAGCATCTTGCTTCCAGCTCTTTGGGAAGCTAAGAAACAACTCGCTCTGCACAGTTCTCTTACAGCCTACCGGGAACATCTCTTCCAAAGGCCTGTGAAACGCAGTTTCTTTGCAGGACTGATATGGCTGAAGTAGGACTTCTGCTCTGGGTGTGCTCCATTGCCCTAGAGCTGAAAGGCTCAATGTGCAGGCTTCTTTCCAGAGGGCGAGTTGGGCCCCACAGCATCTTGCTTCCAGCTCTTTGGGAAGCTAAGAAACAACTCGCTCTGCACAGTGCTGTTACAGCCTACCGGGAGCATCTCTTCCAAAGGCCTGTGAAAAGCAGTTTCTTTGCTGGCCTGATCTGGCTGAAGTAGGACTTCTGCTCTGGGTCTGGTACACTGACCTAGAGCTGAAAGACACAACGTGCAGGCTTCTTTCCAAAGGGCGAGTTGGGCCCCACAGCATCTTGCTTGCAGCTCTTTGGGAAGGTAAGAAACAACTCGCTCTGCACAGTGCTCTTACAGCCTACCGGGAACATCTCTTCCAAAGGCCTGTGAAACGCAGTTTCTTTGCAGGCCTGATCTGGCTGAAGTAGGCATTCTGCTCTGGGTGTGCTCCTTTGCCCTAGAGCTGAAAGGCTCAACGTGCAGGCTTCTTTCCAAAGGCGAGTTGGGCCCCACAGCATCTTGCTTCCAGCTCTTTGGGAATGTAAGAAACAACTCGCTCAGCACAGTGCTCTTACAGCCTACCGGGAGCATCTCTTCCAAAGGCCTCTGAAATGCAGTTTCTTTGCAGGCCTGATCTGGCTGAAGTAGGACTTCTGCTCTGGGTGTGCTCCATTGCCCTAGAGCTGAAAGACACAACGTGCAGGCTTCTTTCCAAAGGGCGAGTTGGGCCCCACAGCATCTTGCTTCCAGCTCTTTGGGAAGCTAAGAAACAACTCGCTCTGCACAGTGCTCTTACAGCCTACCGGGAGCATCTCTTCCAAAGGCCTGTGAAACGCAGTTTCTTTGCAGGCCTGATCTGGCTGAAGTAGGACTTCTGCTCTGGGTGTGCTCCATTGCCCTAGAGCTGAAAGGCACAACGTGCAGGCTTCTTTCCAAAGGGCGAGTTGGGCCCCACAGCATCTTGCTTCCAGCTCTTTGGGAAGCTAAGAAACAACTCGCTCTGCGAGAGCTCTTACAGCCTACTGGGAACATCTCTTCCAAAGGCCTGTGAAACGCAGTTTCTTTGCAGGCCTGATATGGCTGAAGTAGGACTTCTGCTCTGGGTGTGCTCCATTGCCCTAGAGCTGAAAGGCACAACGTGCAGGCTTCTTTCCAAAGGGCGAGTTGGGCCCCACAGCATCTTGCTTCCAGCTCTTTGGGAAGCTAAGAAACAACTCGCTCTGCACAGTGCTCTTATAGCCTACCGGGAGCATCTCTTCCAAAGGCCTCTGAAACGAATTTTCTTTGCAGGGCTGATCTGGCTGAAGTAGGACTTCTGCTCTGGGTGTGCTCCATTGCCCTAGAGCTGAAAGGCACAACGTGCAGGCTTCTTTCCAAAGGGCGAGTTGGGCCCCACAGCATCTTGCTTCCAGCTCATTGGGAAGCTAAGAAACAACTCGCTCTGCACAGTGCTCTTACAGCCTACCGGGAGCATCTCTTCCAAAGGCGTCTGAAATGCAGATTCTTTGCAGGCCTGATCTGGCTGAAGTAGGAATTCTGCTCTGGGTGTGCTCCATTGTCCTAGAGCTGAAAGGCACAACGTGCAGGCTTCTTTCCAAAGGGTGAGTTGGGCCAAACAGCATCTTGCTTCCAGCTCTTTGGGAAACTAAGAAACAACTCGCTCTGCACAGTGCTCTTACAGCCTACCGGGAACATCTCTTCCAAAGGCCTGAGAAACGCAGAGTCTTTGCAGGCCTGATCTGGCTGAAGTAGGACTTCTGCTCTGGGTGTGCTCCATTGCCCTAGAGCTGAAAGGCACAACGTGCAGGCTTCTTTCCAAAGGGCGAGTTGGGCCCCACAGCATCTTGCTTCCAGCTCTTTGGCAAGCTAAGAAACAACTCGCTCTGCACAGTGCTCTTACAGCCTACCGGGAGGATCTCTTCCAAAGGCCTGTGAAACGCAGTTTCTTTGCAGGCCTGATCTGGCTGAAGTAGGACTTCTGCTCTGGGTGTGCTCCATTGCCCTAGAGCTGAAAGGCACAACGTGCAGGCTTCTTTCCAAAGGGCGAGTTGGGCCCCACAGCATCTTGCTTCCAGCTCTTTGGGAAGCTAAGAGACAACTCGCTCTGCACAGTGCTCTTACAGCCTACCGGGAACATCTCTTCCAAAGGCCTGTGAAACGCAGTTTCTTTGCAGGCCTGATCTGGCTGAAGTAGGACTTCTGCTCTGGGTGTGCTCCATTGCCCTAGAGCTGAAAGGCACAACGTGCAGGCTTCTTTCCAACGGGCGAGTTGGGCCCCACAGCATCTTGCTTCCAGCTCTTTGGGAAGCTAAGAAAAAACTCGCTCTGCTCAGTGCTCTTACAGCATACCGGGAACATCTCTTCCAAAGGCCTGTGAAACGCAGTTTCTTTGCAGGCCTGATCTGGCTGAAGTAGGAATTCTGCTCTGGGTGTGCTACATTGCCCTAGAGCTGAAAGGCACAACGTGCAGGCTTCTTTCCAAAGGGCGAGTTGGGTCCCACAGCATCTTGCTTCCAGCTCTTTGGGAAGCTAAGAAACAACTCGCTCTGCACAGTGCTCTTACAGCCTACCGGGAACATCTCTTCCAAAGGCATGAGAAACGCAGAGTCTTTGCAGGCCTGATCTGGCTGAAGTAGGACTTCTGCTATGGCTGTACTCCATTGCCCTAGAGCTGAAAGGCACAACGTGCAGGCTCCTTTCCGAAGGGCGAGTTGGGCCCCACAGCATCTTGCTTCCAGCTCTTTGGGAAGCTAAGAAACAACTCGCTCTGCACAGTGCTCTTACAGCCTACCGGGAACATCTCTTCCAAAGGCCTGTGAAACGCAGTTTCTTTGCAGGCCTGATCTGGCTGAAGTAGGACTTCTGCTCTGGGTGTGCTCCATTGCCCTAGAGCTGAAAGGCACAACGTGCAGGCTTCTTTCCAAAGGGCGAGTTGGGCCCCACAGCATCTTGCTTCCAGCTCTTTGGGAAGCTAAGAAACAACTCGCTCTGCACAGTGCTCTTACAGCCTACCGGGAGCATCACTTCCAAAGGCCTGAGAAACGCAGAGTCTTTGCAGGCCTGATCTGGCTGAAGTAGGACTTCTGCACTTGGTGTGCTCCATTGCCCTAGAGCTGAAAGGCACAACGTGCAGGCTTCTTTCCAAAGGCGAGTTGGGCCCCACAGCATCTTGCTTCCAGCTCTTTGGGAAGCTAAGAAACAACTCGCTCTGCACAGTGCTGTTACAGACTACCGGGAGCATCTCTTCCAAAGGCCTGTGAAAAGCAGTTTCTTTGCAGGCCTGATCTGGCTGAAGTAGGACTTCTGCTCTGGGTGTGGTACACTGACCTAGCGCTGAAAGACACAACGTGCAGGCTTCTTTCCAAAGGGCGAGTTGGGCCCCACATCATCTTGCTTGCAGCTCTTTGGGAAGGTAAGAAACAACTCGCTCTGCACAGTGCTCTTACAGCCTACCGGGAACATCTCTTCCAAAGGCCTGTGAAACGCAGTTTCTTTGCAGGCCTGATCTGGCTGAAGTAGGCATTCTGCTCTGGGTGTGCTCCTTTGCCCTAGAGCTGAAAGGCTCAACGTGCAGGCTTCTTTCCAAAGGCGAGTTGGGCCCCACAGCATCTTGCTTCCAGCTCTTTGGGAAGGTAAGAAACAACTCGCTCAGCACAGTGCTCTTACAGCCTACCGGGAGCATCTCTTCCAAAGGCCTCTGAAACGCAGTTTCTTTGCAGGCCTGATCTGGCTGAAGTAGGACTTCTGCTCTGGGTGTGCTCCATTGCCCTAGAGCTGAAAGACACAACGTGCAGGCTTCTTTCCAAGGGCGAGTTGGGCCCCACAGCATCTTGCTTCCAGCTCTTTGGGAAGCTAAGAAACAACTCGCTCTGCACAGTGCTCTTACAGCCTACCGGGAGCATCTCTTCCAAAGGCCTGTGAAACGCAGTTTCTTTGCAGGCCTGATCTGGCTGAAGCAGGACTTCTGTTCTGGGTGTGCTCCATTGCCCTAGAGCTGAAAGGCACAACGTGCAGGCTTCTTTCCAAAGGGCAGTTTGGGTCCCACAGCATCTTGCTTCCAGCTCTTTGGGAAGCTAAGAAACAACTCGCTCTGCACAGTGCTCTTACAGCCTACCGGGAACAGCTCTTCCAAAGGCCTCTGAAACGCAGTTTCTTTGCAGGCCTGATCTGGCTGAAGTAGGACTTCTGCTCTGGGTGTGCTCCATTGCCCTAGAGCTGAAAGGCACAAAGTGCAGGCTTCTTTCCAAAGGGCGAGTTGGGCCCCACAGCATCTTGCTTCCAGCTCTTGGGGAAGCTAAGAAACAACACGCTCTGCACAGTGCTCTTACAGCCTACCGGGAAAATCTCTTCCAAAGGCCTGTGAAACGCAGTTTCTTTGCAGGCCTGATCTGGCTGAAGTAGGACTTCTGCTCTGGGTGTGCTCCATTGCCCTAGAGCTGAAAGGCACAACGTGCAGGCTTCTTTCCAAAGTGCGAGTTGGGCCCCACAGCATCTTGCTTCCAGCTCTTTGGGAGCTAAGAAACAACTCGCTCTGCACAGTGCTCTTACAGCCTACCGGGAACATCACTTCCAAAGGCCTGAGAAACGCAGAGTCTTTGCTGGCCTGATGTGGCTGAAGTAGGACTTCTGCACTTGGTGTGCTCCATTGCCCTAGAGCTGAAAGGCACAACGTGCAGGCTTCTTTCCAAAGGCGAGTTGGGCCCCACAGCATCTTGCTTCCAGCTCTTTGGGAAGCTAAGAAACAACTCGCTCTGCACAGTGCTCTTACAGCCTACCGGGAACATCTCTTCCAAAGGCCTGTGAAACGCAGTTTATTTGCAGGCCTGATCTGGCTGACGTAGCACTTCTGCTCTGGGTGTGGTACACTGCCCTAGAGCTGAAAGGCACAACGTGCAGGCTTCTTTCCAAAGGGCGAGTTGGACCCCACAGCATCTTGTTTCCAGCTCTTTGCTAAGCTAAGCAACAACTCGCTCTGCACAGTGCTCTTACAGCCTACCGGGAACATCTCTTCCAAAGGCCTGTGAAACGCAGTTTCTTTGCAGGCCTGATATGGCTGAAGTAGGACTTCTGCTCTGGGTGTGGTACACTGCCCTAGAGCTGAAAGGCACAACGTGCAGGCTTCTTTCCAAAGGGCGAGTTGGGCCCCACAGCATCTTGCTTCCAGCTCTTTGGGAAGCTAAGAAACAACTCGCTCTGCACAGTGCTCTTACAGCCTACCGGGAGCATCTCTTCCAAACGCCTGTGAAACGCAGTTTCTTTGCATGCCTGATCTGGCTGAAGTAGGACTTCTGCTCTGGGTGTGCTCCATTGCCCTAGAGCTGAAAGGCACAACGTGCAGGCTTCTTTCCAAAGGGCGAGTTGGGCCCCACAGCATCTTGATTCCAGATCTTTGGGAAGCTAAGAAACAACTCGCTCTGCACAGTGCTCTTACAGCCTACCGGGAACATCTCTTCCAAAGGCCTGTGAAACGCAGTCTCTTTGCAGGACTGATCTCGCTGAAGTAGGACTTCTGCTCTGGGTGTGCTCCATTGCCCTAGAGATGAAAGGCACAACGTGCAGGCTTCTTTCCAAAGGGCGAGTTGGGCCCCACAGCATCTTGCTTCCAGCTCTTTGGGAAGCTAATAAACAACTCGCTCTGCACAGTGCTCTTACAGCCTACCGGGAGCATCTCTTCCAAAGGCCTGTGAAACGCAGTTTCTTTGCAGGCCTGATCTGGCTGAAGTAGGACATCTGCTCTCGGGGTGCTACATTGCCCTAGAGCTGAAAGGGACAAGGCACAGGCTTCTTTGCAAGGGGCGAGTTGGGCTCCACAGCATCTTGCTTCCAGCTCTTTGGGAAGCTAAGAAACAACTCGCTCTGCACAGTGCTCTTACAGCCTACCGGGAACATCTCTTCCAAAGGCCTGTGAAACGCAGTTTCTTTGCAGGCCTGATCTGGCTGAAGTAGGACTTCTGCTCTGGGTGTGCTCCATTGCCCTAGATCTGAAAGGCACAACGTGCAGGCTTCTTTCCAAAGGGCGAGTTGGGCCCCACAGCATCTTGCTTCCAGCTCTTTGGGAAGCTAAGAAACAACTCGCTCTGCACAGTGCTCTTACAGCCTACCGGGAGCATCTCTTCCAAAGGCCTCTGAAACGCAGTTTCTTTGCAGGCCTGATCTGGCTGAAGTAGGACTTCTGCTCTGGGTGTGCTCCATTGCCCTAGACATGAAAGGCAAAACGTGCAGGCATCTTTCCAAAGGGCAGTTGGGCCCCACAGCATCTTGCTTCCAGCTCATTGGGAAGCTAAGAAACAACTCGCTCTGCCCAGTGCTCTTACAGCCTACCGGGAGCATCTCTTCCAAAGGCCTGTGAAACGCAGTTTCTTTGCAGGCCTGATCTGGCTGAAGTAGGACTTCTGCTCTGGGTGTGCTGCATTGCCCTAGAGCTGAAAGGCACAACGTGCAGGCTTCTTTCCAAAGGGCGAGTTGGGCCCCACAGCATCTTGCTTCCAGCTCTTTGGGAAGCTAAGAAACAACTCGCTCTGCACAGTGCTCTTACAGCCTACCGGGAACATCTCTTCCAAAGGCCTGTGAAACGCAGTCTCTTTGCAGGCCTGATCTGGCTGAAGTAGGACTTCTGCTCTGGGTGTGCTCCATTGCCCTAGAGCTGAAAGGCACAACGTGCAGCTTTCTTTCCAAAGGGCGAGTTGGGCCCCACAGCATCTTGCTTCCAGCTCTTTGGGAAGCTAAGAAACAACTCGCTCTGCACAGTGCTCTTACAGCCTACCTGGAACATCTCTTCCAAAGGCCTGTGAAACGCAGTTTCTTTGCAGGCCTGATCTGGCTGAAGTAGGACTTCTGCTCTGGGTGTGCTCCATAGCCCTAGAGCTGAAAGGAACAACGTGCAGGCTTCGTTCCAAAGGGCGAGTTGGGCCCAACAACATCTTGCTTCCAGCTCTTTGGGAAGCTAAGAAACAACTCGCTGTGCGCAGTGCTCTTACATCCTACCGGGAACATATCTTCCAAAGGCCTGTGAAACGCAGTTTCTTTGCAGGCCTGATCTGGCTGAATGAGAACTTCTGCTCTGGGTGTGCTCTATTGCCCTAGAGCTGAAAGGCACAACGTGCAGGCTTCTTTACAAAGGGCGAGTTGGGCCCCAAAGAATCTTGCTTCCAGCTTTTTGGGAAGCTAAGAAACAACTCGCTCTGCACAGTGCTCTTACAGCCTACCGGGAACATCTCTTCCAAAGGCCTGTGAAACGCAGTTTATTTGCAGGCCTGATCTGGCTGAAGTAGCACTTCTGCTCTGGGTGTGGTACACTGCCCTAGAGCTGAAAGGCACAACGTGCAGGCTTCTTTCCAAAGGGCGAGTTGGGCCCCACAGCATCTTGCTTCCAGCTCTTTGGGAAGATAAGAAACAACTCGCTCTGCACAGTGCTCTTACAGCCTACCGGGAGCATCTCTTCCAAAGGCCTGTGAAACGCAGTTTCTTTGCAGGCCTGATCTGGCTGAAGTAGGACTTCTGCTCTGGGTGTGTTCCATTGCCCTAGAGCTGAAAGGCACAACGTGCAGGCTTCTTTCCAAAGGGCGAGTTGGGCCCCACAGCATCTTGCTTCCAGCTCTTTGGGAAGCTAAGAAACAACTCGCTCTGCACAGTGCTCTTACAGCCTACCGGGAACATCTCTTCCAAAGGCCTGTGAAACGCAGTTTCTTTGCAGGACTGATATGGCTGAAGTAGGACTTCTGCTCTGGGTGTGCTCCATTGCCCGAGAGCTGAAAGGCTCAACGTGCAGGCTTCTTTCCAGAGGGCGAGTTGGGCCCCACAGCATCTTGCTTCCAGCTCTTTGGGAAGCTAAGAAACAACTCGCTCTGCACAGTGCTCTTACAGCCTTCCGGGAACAGCTCTTCCAAAGGCCTCTGAAACGCAGTTTCTTTGCAGGCCTGATCTGGCTGAAGCAGGACTTCTGTTCTGGGTGTGCTACATTGACCTAGAGCTGAAAGGCACAACGTGCAGGCTTCTTTCCAAAGGGCAGTTTGGGTCCCACAGCATCTTGCTTCCAGCTCTTTGGGAAGCTAAGAAACAACTCGCTCTGCACAGTGCTCTTACAGCCTACCGGGAACATCTCTTCCAAAGGCCTGAGAAACGCAGAGTCTTTGCTGGCCTGATCTGGCTGAAGTAGGACTTCTGCTCTGGGTGTGCTCCATTGCCCTAGAGCTGAAAGGCACAACGTGCAGGCTTCTTTCCAAAGGGCGAGTTGGGCCCCACAGCATCTTGCTTCCAGCTCTTTGGGAAGGTAAGAAACAACTCGCTCTGCACAGTGCTCTTACAGCCTACCGGGAACATCTCTTCCAAAGGCCTGTGAAACGCAGTTTCTTTGCAGGCCTCATCTGGCTGAAGTAGGACTTCTGCTCTGGGTGTGCTCCATTGCCCTAGAGCTGAAAGGCACAACGTGCAGGCTTCTTTCCAAAGGGCGAGTTGGGCCCCACAGCATCTTGCTTCCAGCTCTTTGGGAAGCTAAGAAACAACTCGGTCTGCACAGTGCTCTTACAGCCGACCGGGAGCATCTCTTCCAAAGGCCTGTGAAACGCAGTTTCTTTGCAGG
Source organism: Equus caballus (assembly GCF_041296265.1). Classification (NCBI taxonomy): domain Eukaryota; kingdom Metazoa; phylum Chordata; class Mammalia; order Perissodactyla; family Equidae; genus Equus; species Equus caballus. The sequence continues at coordinate 33,810,242 of NC_091689.1, forward strand.
CCTGATCTGGCTGAAGTAGGACTTCTGCTCTGGGTGTGCTCCATTGCCCTAGAGCTGAAAGGCACAACGTGCAGGCTTCTTTCCAAAGGGCGAGTTGGGCCCCACAGCATCTTGCTTCCAGCTCTTTGGGAAGCTAAGAAACAACTCGCTCTGCACAGTGCTCTTACAGCCTACCGGGAACATCTCTTCCAAAGGCCTGTGAAACGCAGTCTCTTTGCAGGACTGATCTCGCTGAAGTAGGACTTCTGCTCTGGGTGTGCTCCATTGCCCTAGAGATGAAAGGCACAACGTGCAGGCTTCTTTCCAAAGTGCGAGTTGGGCCCCAGAGCATCTTGCTTCCAGCTCTTTGGGAAGCTAAGCAACAACTCGCTCTGCACAGTGCTCTTACAGCCTACCTGGAACATCTCTTCCAAAGGCCTGTGAAACGCAGTTTCTTTGCAGGCCTCATCTGGCTGAAGTAGGACTTCTGCTCTGGGTGTGCTCCATTGCCCTAGAGCTGAAAGGCACAACGTCCAGGCTTCGTTCCAAAGGGCGAGTTGGGCTCCACAGCATCTTGCTTCCTGCTCTTTGGGAAGCTAAGAAACAACTCGCTCTGCACAGTGCTCTTACAGCCTACCGGGAACATCTCTTCCAAAGGCCTGTGAAACGCAGTTTCTTTGCAGGCCTGATCTGGCTGAAGTAGGACTTCTGCTCTGGGTGTGCTCCATTGCCCTAGATCTGAAAGGCACAACGTGCAGACTTCTTTCCAAAGGGCGAGTTGGGCCCCACAGCATCTTGATTCCAGATCTTTGGGAAGCTAAGAAACAACTCGCTCTGCACAGTGCTCTTACAGCCTACCGGGAGCATCTCTTCCAAAGGCCTCTGAAACTCAGTTTCTTTGCAGGCCTGATCTGGCTGAAGTAGGACTTCTGCTCTGGGTGTGCTCCATTGCCCTAGACATGAAAGGCACAACGTGCAGGCATCTTTCCAAAGGGCAGTTGGGCCCCACAGCATCTTGCTTCCAGCTCATTGGGAATCTAAGAAACAACTCCCTCTGCCCAGTGCTCTTACAGCCTACCGGGAGCATCTCTTCCAAAGGCCTGTGAAACGCAGTTTCTTTGCAGGCCTGATCTGGCTGAAGTAGGACTTCTGCTCTGGTTGTGCTGCATTGCCATAGAGCTGAAAGGCACAACGTGCAGGCTTCTTTCCAAAGGGCGAGTTGGGCCCCACAGCATCTTGCTTCCAGCTCTTTGGGAAGCTAAGAAACAACTCGCTCTGCACAGTGCTCTTACACTCTACCGGGAACATCTCCTCCAAAGGCCTGTGAAACGCAGTTTCTTTGGAGGCCTGTTCTGGCTGAAGTAGGACTTCTGCTCTGCGTGTGCTCCATTGCCCTAGAGCTGAAAGGCACAACGTGCAGGCTTCTTTCCAATGGGCGAGTTGGGCCCCACAGCATCTTGCTCCAGCTCTTTGGGAAGCTAAGAATCAACTCGCTCTGCACCTTGCTCTTACAGCCTACCGGGAACATCTCTTCCAAAGGACTCTGAAACGCAGTTTCTTTGCAGGCCTGATCTGGCTGAAGTAGGACTTCTGCTCTGGGTGTGCTCCATTGCCCTAGAGCTGAAAGGCACAACGTGCAGGCTTCTTTCCAAAGGGCGAGTTGGGCCCCACAGCATCTTGCTTCCAGCTCTTTGGGAAGATAAGAAACAACTCGCTCTGCACAGTGCTGTTACAGACTACCGGGAGCATCTCTTCCAAAGGCCTGTGAAACGCAGTTTCTTTGCAGGCCTGATCTGGCTGAAGTAGGACTTCTGCTCTGGGTGTGCTGCATTGCCCTAGAGCTGAAAGGCACAACGTGCAGGCTTCTTTCCAAAGGGCGAGTTGGGCCCCACAGCATCTTGCTTCCAGCTCTTTGGGAAGCTAAGAAACAACTCGCTCTGCACAGTGCTCTTACAGCCTACCGGGAACATCTCTTCCAAAGGCCTGTGAAACGCAGTCTCTTTGCAGGCCTGATCTGGCTGAAGTAGGACTTCTGCTCTGGGTGTGCTCCATTGCCCTAGAGCTGAAAGGCACAACGTGCAGCTTTCTTTCCAAAGGGCGAGTTGGGCCCCACAGCATCTTGCTTCCAGCTCTTTGGGAAGCTAAGAAACAACTCGCTCTGCACAGTGCTCTTACAGCCTACCTGGAACATCTCTTCCAAAGGCCTGTGAAACGCAGTTTCTTTGCAGGCCTGATGTGGCTGAAGTAGGACTTCTGCTCTGGGTGTGCTCCATAGCCCTAGAGCTGAAAGGAACAACGTGCAGGCTTCGTTCCAAAGGGCGAGTTGGGCCCCACAACATCTTGCTTCCAGCTCTTTGGGAAGCTAAGAAACAACTCGCTGTGCGCAGTGCTCTTACATCCTACCGGGAACATCTCTTCCAAAGGCCTGTGAAACGCAGTTTCTTTGCAGGCCTGATCTGGCTGAAGGAGAACTTCTGCTCTGGGTGTGCTCTATTGCCCTAGAGCTGAAAGGCACAACGTGCAGGCTTCTTTACAAAGGGCGAGTTGGGCCCCACAGAATCTTGCTTCCAGCTTTTTGGGAAGCTAAGAAACAACTCGCTCTGCACAGTGCTCTTACAGCCTACCGGGAACATCTCTTCCAAAGGCCTGTGAAACGCAGTTTATTTGCAGGCCTGATCTGGCTGAAGTAGCACTTTTGCTCTGGGTGTGGTACACTGCCCTAGAGCTGAAAGGCACAACGTGCAGGCTTCTTTCCAAAGGGCGAGTTGGACCCCACAGCATCTTGTTTCCAGCTCTTTGCTAAGCTAAGAAACAACTCGCTCTGCACAGTGCTCTTACAGCCTACCGGGAACATCTCTTCCAAAGGCCTGTGAAACGCAGTTTCTTTGCAGGCCTGATATGGCTGAAGTAGGACTTCTGCTCTGGGTGTGGTACACTGCCCTAGAGCTGAAAGGCACAACGTGCAGGCTTCTTTCCAAAGGGCGAGTTGGGCCCCACAGCATCTTGCTTCCAGCTCTTTGGGAAGCTAATAAACAACTCGCTCTGCACAGTGCTTTTACAGCCTACCGGGAACATCTCTTCCAAAGGCCTGTGAAACGCAGTTTCTTTGCAGGCCTGATCTGGCTGAAGTAGGACATCTGCTCTCGGTGTGCTACATTGCCCTAGAGCTGAAAGGGACAAGGCACAGGCTTCTTTGCAAGGGGCGAGTTGGGCTCCACAGCATCTTGCTTCCAGCTCTTTGGGAAGCTAAGAAACAACTCGCTCTGCACAGTGCTCTTACAGCCTACCGGGAACATCTCTTCCAAAGGCCTGTGAAACGCACTTTCTTTGCAGGCCTGATCTGGCTGAAGTAGGACTTCTGCTCTGGGTGTGCTCCATTGCCCTAGAGCTGAAAGGCACAACGTGCAGGCTTCTTTCCAAAGGGCGAGTTGGGCCCCACAGCATCTTGCTTCCAGCTCTTTGGGAAGCTAAGCAACAACTCGCTCTGCACAGTGCTCTTACAGCCTACCGGGAACATCTCTTCCAAAGGCCTGTGAAACGCACTTTCTTTGCAGGCCTGATCTGGCTGAAGTAGGACTTCTGCTCTGGGTGTGCTCCATTGCCCTAGAGCTGAAAGGCACAACATGCAGGCTTCTTTCCAAAGGGCGAGTTGGGCCCCACAGCATCTTGCTTCCAGCTCTTTGGGAAGCTAAGAAACAACTCGCTCTGCACAGTGCTCTTACAGCCTACCGGGAGCATATCTTCCAAAGGCCTGTGAAACGCAGTTTCTTTGCAGGCCTGATCTGGCTGAAGTAGGACTTCTGCTCTGGGTGTGTTGCATTGCCCTAGAGCTGAAAGGCACAACGTGCAGGCTTCTTTCCAAAGGGCGAGTTGGGCCCCACAGCATCTTGCTTCCAGCTCTTTGGGAAGCTAAGAAACAACTCGCTCTGCACAGTGCTCTTACAGCCTACCGGGAACATCTCTTCCAAAGGCCTGTGAAACGCACTTTCTTTGCAGGCCTGATCTGGCTGAAGTAGGACTTCTGCTCTGTGTGTGCTCCATTGCCCTACAGCTGAAAGGCACAACGTGCAGGCTTCTTTCCAAACGGCGAGTTGGGCCCCACAGAATCTTGCTTCCAGCTCTTTTGGAAGCTAAGAAACAACTCGCTCTGCTCAGTGCTCTTACAGCCTACCGGGAACATCTCTTCCAAAGGCCTGTGAACCGCAGTTTATTTGCAGGCCTGATCTGGCTGAAGTAGGACGTCTGTTCTGGGTGTGCTACACTGCCCTAGAGCTGAAAGGCACAACGTGCAGGCTTCTTTCCAAAGGGCAGTTTGGGTCCCAGAGCATCTTGCTTCCAGCTCTTTGGGAAGCTAAGAAACAACTCGCTCTGCACAGTGCTCTTACAGCCTACCGGGAACATCTCTTCCAAAGGCCTGAGAAACGCAGAGTCTTTGCAGGCCTGATCTGGCTGAAGTAGGACTTCTGCTCTGGGTGTGCTCCATTGCCCTAGAGCTGAAAGGCACAACGTGCAGGCTTCTTTCCAAAGGGCGAGTTGGGCCCCACAGCATCTTGCTTCCAGCTCTTTGGGAAGCTAAGAAACAACTCGCTCTGCACAGTGCTCTTACAGCCTACTGGGAACATCTCTTCCAAAGGCCTGTGAAACGCAGTTTCTTTGCAGGCCTGATATGGCTGAAGTAGGACTTCTGCTCTGGGTGTGCTCCATTGCCCTAGAGCTGAAAGGCACAACGTGCAGGCTTCTTTCCAAAGGGCGAGTTGGGCCCCACAGCATCTTGCTTCCAGCTCTTTGGGAAGCTAAGAAACAACTCGCTCTGCACAGTGCTCTTATAGCCTACCGGGAGCATCTCTTCCAAAGGCCTGTGAACCGCAGTTTCTTTGCAGGCCTGATCTGGCTGAAGTAGGACTTCTGCTCTGGGTGTGCTACATTGCCCTAGAGCTGAAAGGCACAACGTGCAGGCTTCTTTCCAAAGGGCGAGTTGGGCCCCACAGCATCTTGCTTCCAGCTCTTTGGGAAGGTAAGAAACAACTCGCTCTGCACAGTGCTCTTACAGCCTACCGGGAACATCTCTTCCAAAGGCCTGTGAAACGCAGAGTCTCTGCAGGCCTGATCTGGCTGAAGTGGGACTTCTGCTCTGGGTGTGCTCCATTGCCCTAGAGCTGAAAGGCAGAACGTGCAGGCTTCTTTCCCAAGGGCGAGTTGGGCCCCACAGCATCTTGCTTCCAGCTCTTTGGGAAGCTAAGAAACAACTCGCACTGCACAAAGCTCTTACAGCCTACCGGGAGCATCTCTGGCAAAGGCCTGTGAAACGCATTTCTTGGCAGGCCTGATCTGGCTGAAGTAGGACTTCTGCTCTGGGTGTGCTCCATTGCCCTAGAGCTGAAAGGCACAACGTGCAGGCTTCTTTCCAAAGGGCGAGTTGGGCCCCACAGCATCTTGCTTCCAGCTCTTTGGGAAGCTAAGAAACAACTCGCTCTGCACAGTGCTCTTATAGCCTACCGGGAGCATATCTTCCAAAGGCCTCTGAAATGCAGTTTCTTTGCAGGCCTGATCTGGCTGAAGGAGGACTTCTGCTCTGGGTGTGCTCCATTGCCCTAGAGCTGAAAGGCACAACGTGCAGGCTTCTTTCCAAAGGGCGAGTTGGGCCCCACAGCATCTTGCTTCCAGCTCTTTGGGAAGCCAAGAAACAACTCGCTCTGCACAGTGCTCTTACAGCCTACCGGGAACATCTCTTCCAAAGGCCTGAGAAACGCAGAGTCTTTGCTGGCCTGATCTGGCTGAAGTAGGACTTCTGCTCTCGGTGTGCTCCATTGCCCTAGAGCTGAAAGGCACAACGTGCAGGCTTCTTTCCAAAGGGCGAGTTGGGCCCCACAGCATCTTGCTTCCAGCTCTTTGGGAAGCTAAGAAAAAACTCGCTCTGCTCAGTGCTCTTACAGCATACCGGGAACATCTCTTCCAAAGGCCTGTGAAACGCAGTTTCTTTGCAGGCCTGATCTGGCTGAAGTAGGAATTCTGCTCTGGGTGTGCTACATTGCCCTAGAGCTGAAAGGCACAACGTGCAGGCTTCTTTCCAAAGGGCGAGTTGGGTCCCACAGCATCTTGCTTCCAGCTCTTTGGGAAGCTAAGAAACAACTCGCTCTGCACAGTGCTCTTACAGCCTACCGGGAACATCTCTTCCAAAGGCATGAGAAACGCAGAGTCTTTGCAGGCCTGATCTGGCTGAAGTAGGACTTCTGCTATGGCTGTGCTCCATTGCCCTAGAGCTGAAAGGCACAACGTGCAGGCTCCTTTCCGAAGGGCGAGTTGGGCCCTACAGCATCTTGCTTCCAGCTCTTTGGGAAGCTAAGAAACAACTCGCTCTGCACAGTGCTCTTACAGCCTACCGGGAACATCTCTTCCAAAGGCCTGTGAACCGCAGTTTATTTGCAGGCCTGATCTGGCTGAAGTAGGACGTCTGTTCTGGGTGTGCTACACTGCCCTAGAGCTGAAAGGCACAACGTGCAGGCTTCTTTCCAAAGGGCAGTTTGGGTCCCAGAGCATCTTGCTTCCAGCTCTTTGGGAAGCTAAGAAACAACTCGCTCTGCACAGTGCTCTTACAGCCTACCGGGAACATCTCTTCCAAAGGCCTGAGAAACGCAGAGTCTTTGCAGGCCTGATCTGGCTGAAGTAGGACTTCTGCTCTGGGTGTGCTCCATTGCCCTAGAGCTGAAAGGCACAACGTGCAGGCTTCTTTCCAAAGGGCGAGTTGGGCCCCACAGCATCTTGCTTCCAGCTCTTTGGCAAGCTAAGAAACAACTCGCTCTGCACAGTGCTCTTACAGCCTACCGGGAGCATCTCTTCCAAAGGCCTGTGAAACGCAGTTTCTTTGCAGGCCTGATCTGGCTGAAGTAGGACTTCTGCTCTGGGTGTGCTCCATTGCCCTAGAGCTGAAAGGCACAACGTGCAGGCTTCTTTCCAAAGGGCGAGTTGGGCCCCACAGCATCTTGCTTCCAGCTCTTTGGGAAGCTAAGAAACAACACGCTCTGCACAGTGCTCTTACAGCCTACCGGGAACATCTCTTCCAAAGGCCTATGAAACGCAGAGTCTTTGCTGGCCTGATCTGGCTGAAGTAGGACTTCTGCTCTGGGTGTGCTCCATTGCCCTAGAGCTGAAAGGCACAACGTGCAGGCTTCTTTCCAAAGGGCGAGTTGGGCAACACAGCATCTTGCTTCCAGCTCTTTGGGAAGCTAAGAAACAACTCGCTCTGCTCAGTGCTCTTACAGCCTACCGGGAACATCTCTTCCAAAGGCCTGTGAACCGCAGTTTCTTTGCAGGCCTGATCTGGCTGAAGTAGGACTTCTGCTCTGGGTGTGCTACATTGCCCTAGAGCTGAAAGGCACAATGTGCAGGCTTCTTTCCAAAGGGCGAGTTGGGCCCCACAGCATCTTGCTTCCAGCTCTTTGGGAAGGTAAGAAACAACTCGCTCTGCACAGTGCTCTTACAGCCTACCGGGAACATCTCTTCCAAAGGCCTGTGAAACGCAGAGTCTCTGCAGGCCTGATCTGGCTGAAGTGGGACTTCTGCTCTGGGTGTGCTCCATTGCCCTAGAGCTGAAAGGCAGAACGTGCAGGCTTCTTTCCCAAGGGCGAGTTGGGCCCCACAGCATCTGCTTCCAGCTCTTTGGGAAGCTAAGAAACAACTCGCACTGCACAAAGCTCTTACAGCCTACCGGGAGCATCTCTGGCAAAGGCCTGTGAAACGCATTTCTTGGCAGGCCTGATCTGGCTGAAGTAGGACTTCTGCTCTGGGTGTGCTCCATTGCCCTAGAGCTGAAAGGCACAACGTGCAGGCTTCTTTCCAAAGGGCGAGTTGGGCCCCACAGCATCTTGCTTCCAGCTCTTTGGGAAGCTAAGAAACAACTCGCTCTGCACAGTGCTCTTATAGCCTACCGGGAGCATATCTTCCAAAGGCCTCTGAAATGCAGTTTCTTTGCAGGCCTGATCTGGCTGAAGGAGGACTTCTGCTCTGGGTGTGCTCCATTGCCCTAGAGCTGAAAGGCACAACGTGCAGGCTTCTTTCCAAAGGGCGAGTTGGGCCCCACAGCATCTTGCTTCCAGCTCTTTGGGAAGCCAAGAAACAACTCGCTCTGCACAGTGCTCTTACAGCCTACCGGGAACATCTCTTCCAAAGGCCTGAGAAACGCAGAGTCTTTGCTGGCCTGATCTGGCTGAAGTAGGACTTCTGCTCTCGGTGTGCTCCATTGCCCTAGAGCTGAAAGGCACAACGTGCAGGCTTCTTTCCAAAGGGCGAGTTGGGCCCCACAGCATCTTGCTTCCAGCTCTTTGGGAAGCTAAGAAAAAACTCGCTCTGCTCAGTGCTCTTACAGCATACCGGGAACATCTCTTCCAAAGGCCTGTGAAACGCAGTTTCTTTGCAGGCCTGATCTGGCTGAAGTAGGAATTCTGCTCTGGGTGTGCTACATTGCCCTAGAGCTGAAAGGCACAACGTGCAGGCTTCTTTCAAAAGGGCGAGTTGGGTCCCACAGCATCTTGCTTCCAGCTCTTTGGGAAGCTAAGAAACAACTCGCTCTGCACAGTGCTCTTACAGCCTACCGGGAACATCTCTTCCAAAGGCATGAGAAACGCAGAGTCTTTGCAGGCCTGATCTGGCTGAAGTAGGACTTCTGCTATGGCTGTGCTCCATTGCCCTAGAGCTGAAAGGCACAACGTGCAGGCTCCTTTCCGAAGGGCGAGTTGGGCCCCACAGCATCTTGCTTCCAGCTCTTTGGGAAGCTAAGAAACAACTCGCTCTGCACAGTGCTCTTACAGCCTACCGGGAACATCTCTTCCAAAGGCCTGTGAAACGCAGTTTCTTTGCAGGCCTGATCTGGCTGAAGTAGGACTTCTGCTCTGGGTGTGCTCCATTGCCCTAGAGCTGAAAGGCACAACGTGCAGGCTTCTTTCCAAAGGGCGAGTTGGGCCCCACAGCATCTTGCTTCCAGCTCTTTGGGAAGATAAGAAACAACTCGCTCTGCACAGTGCTGTTACAGACTACCGGGAGCATCTCTTCCAAAGGCCTGTGAAACGCAGTTTCTTTGCAGGCCTGATCTGGCTGAAGTAGGACTTCTGCTCTGGGTGTGGTACACTGACCTAGAGCTGAAAGGCACAACGTGCAGGCTTCTTTCCAAAGGGCGAGTTGGGCCAAACAGCATCTTGCTTCCAGCTCTTCGGGAACCTAAGAAACAACTCGCTCTGCACAGTGCTCTTACAGCCTACCGGGAACATCTCTTCCAAGGCCTGTGAAACGCAGTTTCTTTGCAGGCATGATCTGGCTGAAGTAGGACTTCTGATCTGAGTGTGCTCCATTGACCTAGAGCTGAAAGGCACAACGTGCAGGCTTCTTTCCAAAGGGCGAGTTGGGCCCCACAGCAGCTTGCTTCCAGCTCTTTGGGAAGCTAAGAAACAACTCGCTCTGCACAGTGCTGTTACAGCCTACCGGGAACATCTCTTCCAAAGGCCTGAGAAACGCAGAGTCTTTGCTGGCCTGATCTGGCTGAAGTAGGACTTCTGCTCTGGGTGTGCTCCATTGCCCTAGAGCTGAAAGGCACAACGTGCAGGCTTCTTTCCAAAGGGCGAGTTGGGCCCCACAGCATCTTGCTTCCAGCTCTTTGGGAAGCTAAGAAACAACTCGCTCTGCACAGTGCTCTTACAGCCTACCGGGAGCATCTCTTCCAAAGGCCTCTGAAACGCAGTTTCTTTGCAGGCCTGATCTGGCTGAAGTAGGACTTCTGCTCTGGGTGAGCTCCATTGCCCTAGAGCTGAAAGGCACAACGTGCAGGCTTCTTTCCAAAGGGCGAGTTGGGCCCCACAGCATCTTGCTTCCAGCTCTTTGGGAAGCTAATAAACAACTCGCTCTGCACAGTGCTCTTACAGCCTACCGGGAGCATCTCTTCCAAAGGCCTCTGAAATGCAGTTTCTTTGCAGGCCTGATCTGGCTGAAGTAGGAATTCTGCTCTGGGTGTGCTCCATTGTCCTAGAGCTGAAAGGCACAACGTGCAGGCTTCTTTCCAAAGGGGGAGTTGGGCCCCACAGCATCTTGCTTCCAGCTCTTTGGGAAGCTAAGAAACAACTCGCTCTGCAGAGTGCTCTTACAGCCTACCGGGAACATCTCTTCCAAAGGCCTGTGAAACGCAGTTTCTTTGCAGGCCTGATCTGGCTGAAGTAGGACTTCTGCTCTGGGTGTGCTCCATTGCCCTAGAGCTGAAAGGCACAAGGTGCAGGCTTCTTTCCAAAGGGCAGTTTGGGTCCCACAGCATCTTGCTTCCAGCTCTTTGGGAAGCTAAGAAACCACTCGCTCTGCACAGTGCTCTTACAGCCTACCGGGAACATCTCTTCCAAAGGCCTCTGAAATGCAGTTTCTTTGCAGGCCTGATCTGGCTGAAGTAGGACTTCTGCTCTGGGTGTGCTCCATTGCCCTAGAGCTGAAAGGCACAACGTGCAGGCTTCTTTCCAAAGGGCGAGTTGGGCCCCACAGCATCTTGCTTCCAGCTCTTTGGGAAGCTAAGAAACAACTCGCTCTGCACAGTGCTCTTACAGCCTACCGGGAACATCTCTTCCAAAGGGCTGTGAAACGCAGTTTCTTTGCAGGCCTGATCTGGCTGAAGTGGGACTTCTGCTCTGGGTGTGCTCCATTGCCCTAGAGCTGAAAGGCACAACGTGCAGGCTTCTTTCCAAAGGGCGAGTTGGGCCCCACAGCATCTTGCTTCCAGCTCTTTGGGAAGCTAAGAAACAACTCGCTCTGCACAGTGCTCTTACAGCCTACCGGGAGCATCTCTTCCAAAGTCCTTTGAAATGCAGTTTCTTTGCAGGCCTGATCTGGCTGAAGTAGGACTTCTGCTCTGGGTGTGCTCCACTGCCCTAGAGCTGAAAGGCACAACGTGCAGGCTTCTTTCCAAAGGGCGAGTTGGGCCCCACAGCATCTTGCTTCCAGCTCTTTGGGAAGATAAGAAACAACTCGCTCTGCACAGTGCTCTTACAGCCTACCGGGAGCATCTCTTCCAAAGGCCTGTGAAACGCAGTTTCTTTGCAGGCCTGATCTGGCTGTAGTAGGACTTCTGCTCTGGATGTGCTCCATTGCCGTAGAGCTGAAAGGCACAACGTGCAGGCTTCTTTCCAAAGGGCGAGTTGGGCCCCACAGCATCTTGCTTCCAGCTCTTTGGGAAGCTAAGAAACAACTCGCTCTGCACAGTGCTCTTACAGCCTACCGGGAACATCTCTTCCAAAGGCCTGTGAAACGCAGTTCCTTTGCAGGCCTGATCTGGCTGAAGTACGACTTCTGCTCTGGGTGTGCTCCATTGCCCTAGAGCTGAAAGGCACAACGTGCAGGCTTCTTTCCAAAGGGCGAGTTGGGACCCACAGCATCTTGCTTCCAGCTCTTTGGCAAGCTAAGAAACAACTCGCTCTGCACAGTGCTCTTACAGCCTACGGGGAGCATCTCTTCCAAAACTTCTGAAATGCAGTTTCTTTGCAGGCCTGATCTGGCTGAAGTAGGACTTCTGCTCTGGGTGTGCTCCTTTTCCCTAGAGCTGAAAGGCACAACGTGCAGGCTTCTTTCCAAAGGGCAAGTTGGGCCCCACAGCATCTTGCTTCCAGCTCTTTGGGAAGCTAAGAGACAACTCGCTCTGCACAGTGCTGTTACAGCCTACCGGGAACATCTCTTCCAAAGGCCTGTGAAACGCAGTTTCTTTGCAGGCCTGATCTGGCTGAAGTAGGACTTCTGCTCTGGGTGTGCTCCATTGCCCTAGAGCTGAAAGGCACAACGTGCAGGCTTCTTTCCAAAGGGCAGTTTGGGTCCCACAGCATCTTGCTTCCAGCTCTTTGGGAAGCTAAGAAACAACTCGCTCTGCACAGTGCTCTTACAGCCTACCGGGAACATCGCTTCCAAAGGCCTGAGAAACGCAGAGTCTTTGCTGGCCTGATCTGGCTGAAGTAGGACTTCTGCTCTGGGTGTGCTCCATTGCCCTAGAGCTGAAAGGCACAACGTGCAGGCTTCTTTCCAAAGGGCGAGTTGGGCCCCACAGCATCTTGCTTCCAGCTCTTTGGGAAGCTAAGAAACAACTCGCTCTGCACAGTGCTCTTACAGCCTACCGGGAACATCTCTTCCAAAGGCCTGTGAAACGCAGTTTCTTTGCAGGCCTGATCTGGCTGAAGTAGGACTTCTGCTCTGGGTGTGCTCCATTGCCCTAGAGATGAAAGGCACAACGTGCAGGCTTCTTTCCAAAGGGCGAGTTGGGCCCACAGCATCTTGCTTCCAGCTCATTGGGAAGCTAAGAAACAACTCGCTCTGCACAGTGCTCTTACAGCCTACCGGGAGCATCTCTTCCAAAGGCCTCTGAAATGCAGTTTCTTTGCAGGCCTGATCTGGCTGAAGGAGAACTTCTGCTCTGGGTGTGCTCCATTGCCCTAGAGCTGAAAGGCACAACGTGCAGGCTTCTTTCCAAAGGGCGAGTTGGGCCCCACAGCATCTTGCTTCCAGCTCTTTGGGAAGGTAAGAAACAACTCGCTCTGCACAGTGCTCTTACAGCCTACCGGGAACATCTCTTCCAAAGGCCTGTGAAACGCAGAGTCTCTGCAGGCCTGATCTGGCTGAAGTGGGACTTCTGCTCTGGGTGTGCTCCATTGCCCTAGAGCTGAAAGGCAGAACGTGCAGGCTTCTTTCCCAAGGGCGAGTTGGGCCCCACAGCATCTTGCTTCCAGCTCTTTGGGAAGCTAAGAAACAACTCGCACTGCACAAAGCTCTTACAGCCTACCGGGAGCATCTCTGGCAAAGGCCTGTGAAACGCATTTCTTGGCAGGCCTGATCTGGCTGAAGTAGGACTTCTGCTCTGGGTGTGCTCCATTGCCCTAGAGCTGAAAGGCACAACGTGCAGGCTTCTTTCCAAAGGGCGAGTTGGGCCCCACAGCATCTTGCTTCCAGCTCTTTGGGAAGCTAAGAAACAACTCGCTCTGCACAGTGCTCTTATAGCCTACCGGGAGCATATCTTCCAAAGGCCTCTGAAATGCAGTTTCTTTGCAGGCCTGATCTGGCTGAAGGAGGACTTCTGCTCTGGGTGTGCTCCATTGCCCTAGAGCTGAAAGGCACAACGTGCAGGCTTCTTTCCAAAGGGCGAGTTGGGCCCCACAGCATCTTGCTTCCAGCTCTTTGGGAAGCCAAGAAACAACTCGCTCTGCACAGTGCTCTTACAGCCTACCGGGAACATCTCTTCCAAAGGCCTGAGAAACGCAGAGTCTTTGCTGGCCTGATCTGGCTGAAGTAGGACTTCTGCTCTCGGTGTGCTCCATTGCCCTAGAGCTGAAAGGCACAACGTGCAGGCTTCTTTCCAAAGGGCGAGTTGGGCCCCACAGCATCTTGCTTCCAGCTCTTTGGGAAGCTAAGAAAAAACTCGCTCTGCTCAGTGCTCTTACAGCATACCGGGAACATCTCTTCCAAAGGCCTGTGAAACGCAGTTTCTTTGCAGGCCTGATCTGGCTGAAGTAGGAATTCTGCTCTGGGTGTGCTACATTGCCCTAGAGCTGAAAGGCACAACGTGCAGGCTTCTTTCCAAAGGGCGAGTTGGGTCCCACAGCATCTTGCTTCCAGCTCTTTGGGAAGCTAAGAAACAACTCGCTCTGCACAGTGCTCTTACAGCCTACCGGGAACATCTCTTCCAAAGGCATGAGAAACGCAGAGTCTTTGCAGGCCTGATCTGGCTGAAGTAGGACTTCTGCTATGGCTGTGCTCCATTGCCCTAGAGCTGAAAGGCACAACGTGCAGGCTCCTTTCCGAAGGGCGAGTTGGGCCCCACAGCATCTTGCTTCCAGCTCTTTGGGAAGCTAAGAAACAACTCGCTCTGCACAGTGCTCTTACAGCCTACCGGGAACATCTCTTCCAAAGGCCTGTGAACCGCAGTTTATTTGCAGGCCTGATCTGGCTGAAGTAGGACGTCTGTTCTGGGTGTGCTACACTGCCCTAGAGCTGAAAGGCACAACGTGCAGGCTTCTTTCCAAAGGGCAGTTTGGGTCCCAGAGCATCTTGCTTCCAGCTCTTTGGGAAGCTAAGAAACAACTCGCTCTGCACAGTGCTCTTACAGCCTACCGGGAACATCTCTTCCAAAGGCCTGAGAAACGCAGAGTCTTTGCAGGCCTGATCTGGCTGAAGTAGGACTTCTGCTCTGGGTGTGCTCCATTGCCCTAGAGCTGAAAGGCACAACGTGCAGGCTTCTTTCCAAAGGGCGAGTTGGGCCCCACAGCATCTTGCTTCCAGCTCTTTGGCAAGCTAAGAAACAACTCGCTCTGCACAGTGCTCTTACAGCCTACCGGGAGCATCTCTTCCAAAGGCCTGTGAAACGCAGTTTCTTTGCAGGCCTGATCTGGCTGAAGTAGGACTTCTGCTCTGGGTGTGCTCCATTGCCCTAGAGCTGAAAGGCACAACGTGCAGGCTTCTTTCCAAAGGGCGAGTTGGGCCCCACAGCATCTTGCTTCCAGCTCTTTGGGAAGCTAAGAGACAACTCGCTCTGCACAGTGCTCTTACAGCCTACCGGGAGCATCTCTTCCAAAGGCCTGTGAAACGCAGTTTCTTTGCAGGCCTGATCTGGCTGAAGTAGGACTTCTGCTCTGGGTGTGCTACATTGCCCTAGAGCTGAAAGGCACAACGTGCAGGCTTCTTTCCAAAGGGCAGTTTGGGTCCCACAGCATCTTGCTTCCAGCTCTTTGGGAAGCTAAGAAACAACACGCTCTGCACAGTGCTCTTACAGCCTACCGGGAACATCTCTTCCAAAGGCCTATGAAACGCAGAGTCTTTGCTGGCCTGATCTGGCTGAAGTAGGACTTCTGCTCTGGGTGTGCTCCATTGCCCTAGAGCTGAAAGGCACAACGTGCAGGCTTCTTTCCAAAGGGCGAGTTGGGCAACACAGCATCTTGCTTCCAGCTCTTTGGGAAGCTAAGAAACAACTCGCTCTGCTCAGTGCTCTTACAGCCTACCGGGAACATCTCTTCCAAAGGCCTGTGAACCGCAGTTTCTTTGCAGGCCTGATCTGGCTGAAGTAGGACTTCTGCTCTGGGTGTGCTACATTGCCCTAGAGCTGAAAGGCACAATGTGCAGGCTTCTTTCCAAAGGGCGAGTTGGGCCCCACAGCATCTTGCTTCCAGCTCTTTGGGAAGGTAAGAAACAACTCGCTCTGCACAGTGCTCTTACAGCCTACCGGGAACATCTCTTCCAAAGGCCTGTGAAACGCAGAGTCTCTGCAGGCCTGATCTGGCTGAAGTGGGACTTCTGCTCTGGGTGTGCTCCATTGCCCTAGAGCTGAAAGGCAGAACGTGCAGGCTTCTTTCCCAAGGGCGAGTTGGGCCCCACAGCATCTGCTTCCAGCTCTTTGGGAAGCTAAGAAACAACTCGCACTGCACAAAGCTCTTACAGCCTACCGGGAGCATCTCTGGCAAAGGCCTGTGAAACGCATTTCTTGGCAGGCCTGATCTGGCTGAAGTAGGACTTCTGCTCTGGGTGTGCTCCATTGCCCTAGAGCTGAAAGGCACAACGTGCAGGCTTCTTTCCAAAGGGCGAGTTGGGCCCCACAGCATCTTGCTTCCAGCTCTTTGGGAAGCTAAGAAACAACTCGCTCTGCACAGTGCTCTTATAGCCTACCGGGAGCATATCTTCCAAAGGCCTCTGAAATGCAGTTTCTTTGCAGGCCTGATCTGGCTGAAGGAGGACTTCTGCTCTGGGTGTGCTCCATTGCCCTAGAGCTGAAAGGCACAACGTGCAGGCTTCTTTCCAAAGGGCGAGTTGGGCCCCACAGCATCTTGCTTCCAGCTCTTTGGGAAGCCAAGAAACAACTCGCTCTGCACAGTGCTCTTACAGCCTACCGGGAACATCTCTTCCAAAGGCCTGAGAAACGCAGAGTCTTTGCTGGCCTGATCTGGCTGAAGTAGGACTTCTGCTCTCGGTGTGCTCCATTGCCCTAGAGCTGAAAGGCACAACGTGCAGGCTTCTTTCCAAAGGGCGAGTTGGGCCCCACAGCATCTTGCTTCCAGCTCTTTGGGAAGCTAAGAAAAAACTCGCTCTGCTCAGTGCTCTTACAGCATACCGGGAACATCTCTTCCAAAGGCCTGTGAAACGCAGTTTCTTTGCAGGCCTGATCTGGCTGAAGTAGGAATTCTGCTCTGGGTGTGCTACATTGCCCTAGAGCTGAAAGGCACAACGTGCAGGCTTCTTTCCAAAGGGCGAGTTGGGTCCCACAGCATCTTGCTTCCAGCTCTTTGGGAAGCTAAGAAACAACTCGCTCTGCACAGTGCTCTTACAGCCTACCGGGAACATCTCTTCCAAAGGCATGAGAAACGCAGAGTCTTTGCAGGCCTGATCTGGCTGAAGTAGGACTTCTGCTATGGCTGTGCTCCATTGCCCTAGAGCTGAAAGGCACAACGTGCAGGCTCCTTTCCGAAGGGCGAGTTGGGCCCCACAGCATCTTGCTTCCAGCTCTTTGGGAAGCTAAGAAACAACTCGCTCTGCACAGTGCTCTTACAGCCTACCGGGAACATCTCTTCCAAAGGCCTGTGAAACGCAGTTTCTTTGCAGGCCTGATCTGGCTGAAGTAGGACTTCTGCTCTGGGTGTGCTCCATTGCCCTAGAGCTGAAAGGCACAACGTGCAGGCTTCTTTCCAAAGGGCGAGTTGGGCCCCACAGCATCTTGCTTCCAGCTCTTTGGGAAGCTAAGAAACAACTCGCTCTGCACAGTGCTGTTACAGACTACCGGGAGCATCTCTTCCAAAGGCCTGTGAAACGCAGTTTCTTTGCAGGCCTGATCTGGCTGAAGTAGGACTTCTGCTCTGGGTGTGGTACACTGACCTAGAGCTGAAAGGCACAACGTGCAGGCTTCTTTCCAAAGGGCGAGTTGGGCCAAACAGCATCTTGCTTCCAGCTCTTCGGGAACCTAAGAAACAACTCGCTCTGCACAGTGCTCTTACAGCCTACCGGGAACATCTCTTCCAAAGGCCTGTGAAACGCAGTTTCTTTGCAGGCATGATCTGGCTGAAGTAGGACTTCTGATCTGAGTGTGCTCCATTGCCCTAGAGCTGAAAGGCACAACGTGCAGGCTTCTTTCCAAAGGGCGAGTTGGGCCCCACAGCAGCTTGCTTCCAGCTCTTTGGGAAGCTAAGAAACAACTCGCTCTGCACAGTGCTGTTACAGCCTACCGGGAACATCTCTTCCAAAGGCCTGAGAAACGCAGAGTCTTTGCTGGCCTGATCTGGCTGAAGTAGGACTTCTGCTCTGGGTGTGCTCCATTGCCCTAGAGCTGAAAGGCACAACGTGCAGGCTTCTTTCCAAAGGGCGAGTTGGGCCCCACAGCATCTTGCTTCCAGCTCTTTGGGAAGCTAAGAAACAACTCGCTCTGCACAGTGCTCTTACAGCCTACCGGGAGCATCTCTTCCAAAGGCCTCTTAAATGCAGTTTCTTTGCAGGCCTGATCTGGCTGAAGTAGGACTTCTGCTCTGGGTGTGCTCCATTGCCCTAGAGCTGAAAGGCACAACGTGCAGGCTTCTTTCCAAAGGGCGAGTTGGGCCCCACAGCATCTTGCTTCCAGCTCTTTGGGAAGCTAAGAAACAACTCGCTCTGCACAGTGCTCTTACAGCCTACCGGGAACATCTCTTCCAAAGGCCTGTGAAACGCACTTTCTTTGCAGGCCTGATCTGGCTGAAGTAGGACTTCTGCTCTGTGTGTGCTCCATTGCCCTACAGCTGAAAGGCACAACGTGCAGGCTTCTTTCCAAACGGCGAGTTGGGCCCCACAGAATCTTGCTTCCAGCTCTTTTGGAAGCTAAGAAACAACTCGCTCTGCTCAGTGCTCTTACAGCCTACCGGGAACATCTCTTCCAAAGGCCTGTGAACCGCAGTTTATTTGCAGGCCTGATCTGGCTGAAGTAGGACGTCTGTTCTGGGTGTGCTACACTGCCCTAGAGCTGAAAGGCACAACGTGCAGGCTTCTTTCCAAAGGGCAGTTTGGGTCCCAGAGCATCTTGCTTCCAGCTCTTTGGGAAGCTAAGAAACAACTCGCTCTGCACAGTGCTCTTACAGCCTACCGGGAACATCTCTTCCAAAGGCCTGAGAAACGCAGAGTCTTTGCAGGCCTGATCTGGCTGAAGTAGGACTTCTGCTCTGGGTGTGCTCCATTGCCCTAGAGCTGAAAGGCACAACGTGCAGGCTTCTTTCCAAAGGGCGAGTTGGGCCCCACAGCATCTTGCTTCCAGCTCTTTGGGAAGCTAAGAAACAACTCGCTCTGCACAGTGCTCTTACAGCCTACTGGGAACATCTCTTCCAAAGGCCTGTGAAACGCAGTTTCTTTGCAGGCCTGATATGGCTGAAGTAGGACTTCTGCTCTGGGTGTGCTCCATTGCCCTAGAGCTGAAAGGCACAACGTGCAGGCTTCTTTCCAAAGGGCGAGTTGGGCCCCACAGCATCTTGCTTCCAGCTCTTTGGGAAGCTAAGAAACAACTCGCTCTGCACAGTGCTCTTATAGCCTACCGGGAGCATCTCTTCCAAAGGCCTCTGAAACGCAGTTTCTTTGCAGGGCTGATCTGGCTGAAGTGGGACTTCTGCTCTGGGTGTGCTCCATTGCCCTAGAGCTGAAAGGCACAACGTGCAGGCTTCTTTCCAAAGGGCGAGTTGGGCCCCACAGCATCTTGCTTCCAGCTCATTGGGAAGCTAAGAAACAACTCGCTCTGCACAGTGCTCTTACAGCCTACCGGGAGCATCTCTTCCAAAGGCCTCTGAAATGCAGATTCTTTGCAGGCCTGATCTGGCTGAAGTAGGAATTCTGCTCTGGGTGTGCTCCATTGTCCTAGAGCTGAAAGGCACAACGTGCAGGCTACTTTCCAAAGGGTGAGTTGGGCCCCACAGCATCTTGCTTCCAGCTCTTTGGGAAACTAAGAAACAACTCGCTCTGCACAGTGCTCTTACAGCCTACCGGGAACATCTCTTCCAAAGGCCTGAGAAACGCAGAGTCTTTGCAGGCCTGATCTGGCTGAAGTAGGACTTCTGCTCTGGGTGTGCTCCATTGCCCTAGAGCTGAAAGGCACAACGTGCAGGCTTCTTTCCAAAGGGCGAGTTGGGCCCCACAGCATCTTGCTTCCAGCTCTTTGGCAAGCTAAGAAACAACTCGCTCTGCACAGTGCTCTTACAGCCTACCGGGAGCATCTCTTCCAAAGGCCTGTGAAACGCAGTTTCTTTGCAGGCCTGATCTGGCTGAAGTAGGACTTCTGCTCTGGGTGTGCTCCATTGCCCTAGAGCTGAAAGGCACAACGTGCAGGCTTCTTTCCAAAGGGCGAGTTGGGCCCCACAGCATCTTGCTTCCAGCTCTTTGGGAAGCTAAGAGACAACTCGCTCTGCACAGTGCTCTTACAGCCTACCGGGAGCATCTCTTCCAAAGGCCTGTGAAACGCAGTTTCTTTGCAGGCCTGATCTGGCTGAAGTAGGACTTCTGCTCTGGGTGTGCTACATTGCCCTAGAGCTGAAAGGCACAACGTGCAGGCTTCTTTCCAAAGGGCAGTTTGGGTCCCACAGCATCTTGCTTCCAGCTCTTTGGGAAGCTAAGAAACAACACGCTCTGCACAGTGCTCTTACAGCCTACCGGGAACATCTCTTCCAAAGGCCTATGAAACGCAGAGTCTTTGCTGGCCTGATCTGGCTGAAGTAGGACTTCTGCTCTGGGTGTGCTCCATTGCCCTAGAGCTGAAAGGCACAACGTGCAGGCTTCTTTCCAAAGGGCGAGTTGGGCAACACAGCATCTTGCTTCCAGCTCTTTGGGAAGCTAAGAAACAACTCGCTCTGCTCAGTGCTCTTACAGCCTACCGGGAACATCTCTTCCAAAGGCCTGTGAACCGCAGTTTCTTTGCAGGCCTGATCTGGCTGAAGTAGGACTTCTGCTCTGGGTGTGCTACATTGCCCTAGAGCTGAAAGGCACAACGTGCAGGCTTCTTTCCAAAGGGCGAGTTGGGCCCCACAGCATCTTGCTTCCAGCTCTTTGGGAAGGTAAGAAACAACTCGCTCTGCACAGTGCTCTTACAGCCTACCGGGAACATCTCTTCCAAAGGCCTGTGAAACGCAGAGTCTCTGCAGGCCTGATCTGGCTGAAGTGGGACTTCTGCTCTGGGTGTGCTCCATTGCCCTAGAGCTGAAAGGCAGAACGTGCAGGCTTCTTTCCCAAGGGCGAGTTGGGCCCCACAGCATCTTGCTTCCAGCTCTTTGGGAAGCTAAGAAACAACTCGCACTGCACAAAGCTCTTACAGCCTACCGGGAGCATCTCTGGCAAAGGCCTGTGAAACGCATTTCTTGGCAGGCCTGATCTGGCTGAAGTAGGACTTCTGCTCTGGGTGTGCTCCATTGCCCTAGAGCTGAAAGGCACAACGTGCAGGCTTCTTTCCAAAGGGCGAGTTGGGCCCCACAGCATCTTGCTTCCAGCTCTTTGGGAAGCTAAGAAACAACTCGCTCTGCACAGTGCTCTTATAGCCTACCGGGAGCATATCTTCCAAAGGCCTCTGAAATGCAGTTTCTTTGCAGGCCTGATCTGGCTGAAGGAGGACTTCTGCTCTGGGTGTGCTCCATTGCCCTAGAGCTGAAAGGCACAACGTGCAGGCTTCTTTCCAAAGGGCGAGTTGGGCCCCACAGCATCTTGCTTCCAGCTCTTTGGGAAGCCAAGAAACAACTCGCTCTGCACAGTGCTCTTACAGCCTACCGGGAACATCTCTTCCAAAGGCCTGAGAAACGCAGAGTCTTTGCTGGCCTGATCTGGCTGAAGTAGGACTTCTGCTCTCGGTGTGCTCCATTGCCCTAGAGCTGAAAGGCACAACGTGCAGGCTTCTTTCCAAAGGGCGAGTTGGGCCCCACAGCATCTTGCTTCCAGCTCTTTGGGAAGCTAAGAAAAAACTCGCTCTGCTCAGTGCTCTTACAGCATACCGGGAACATCTCTTCCAAAGGCCTGTGAAACGCAGTTTCTTTGCAGGCCTGATCTGGCTGAAGTAGGAATTCTGCTCTGGGTGTGCTACATTGCCCTAGAGCTGAAAGGCACAACGTGCAGGCTTCTTTCCAAAGGGCGAGTTGGGTCCCACAGCATCTTGCTTCCAGCTCTTTGGGAAGCTAAGAAACAACTCGCTCTGCACAGTGCTCTTACAGCCTACCGGGAACATCTCTTCCAAAGGCATGAGAAACGCAGAGTCTTTGCAGGCCTGATCTGGCTGAAGTAGGACTTCTGCTATGGCTGTGCTCCATTGCCCTAGAGCTGAAAGGCACAACGTGCAGGCTCCTTTCCGAAGGGCGAGTTGGGCCCCACAGCATCTTGCTTCCAGCTCTTTGGGAAGCTAAGAAACAACTCGCTCTGCACAGTGCTCTTACAGCCTACCGGGAACATCTCTTCCAAAGGCCTGTGAAACGCAGTTTCTTTGCAGGCCTGATCTGGCTGAAGTAGGACTTCTGCTCTGGGTGTGCTCCATTGCCCTAGAGCTGAAAGGCACAACGTGCAGGCTTCTTTCCAAAGGGCGAGTTGGGCCCCACAGCATCTTGCTTCCAGCTCTTTGGGAAGCTAAGAAACAACTCGCTCTGCACAGTGCTGTTACAGACTACCGGGAGCATCTCTTCCAAAGGCCTGTGAAACGCAGTTTCTTTGCAGGCCTGATCTGGCTGAAGTAGGACTTCTGCTCTGGGTGTGGTACACTGACCTAGAGCTGAAAGGCACAACGTGCAGGCTTCTTTCCAAAGGGCGAGTTGGGCCAAACAGCATCTTGCTTCCAGCTCTTCGGGAACCTAAGAAACAACTCGCTCTGCACAGTGCTCTTACAGCCTACCGGGAACATCTCTTCCAAAGGCCTGTGAAACGCAGTTTCTTTGCAGGCATGATCTGGCTGAAGTAGGACTTCTGATCTGAGTGTGCTCCATTGCCCTAGAGCTGAAAGGCACAACGTGCAGGCTTCTTTCCAAAGGGCGAGTTGGGCCCCACAGCAGCTTGCTTCCAGCTCTTTGGGAAGCTAAGAAACAACTCGCTCTGCACAGTGCTGTTACAGCCTACCGGGAACATCTCTTCCAAAGGCCTGAGAAACGCAGAGTCTTTGCTGGCCTGATCTGGCTGAAGTAGGACTTCTGCTCTGGGTGTGCTCCATTGCCCTAGAGCTGAAAGGCACAACGTGCAGGCTTCTTTCCAAAGGGCGAGTTGGGCCCCACAGCATCTTGCTTCCAGCTCTTTGGGAAGCTAAGAAACAACTCGCTCTGCACAGTGCTCTTACAGCCTACCGGGAGCATCTCTTCCAAAGGCCTCTTAAATGCAGTTTCTTTGCAGGCCTGATCTGGCTGAAGTAGGACTTCTGCTCTGGGTGTGCTCCATTGCCCTAGAGCTGAAAGGCACAACGTGCAGGCTTCTTTCCAAAGGGCGAGTTGGGCCCCACAGCATCTTGCTTCCAGCTCTTTGGGAAGCTAAGAAACAACTCGCTCTGCACAGTGCTCTTACAGCCTACCGGGAACATCTCTTCCAAAGGCCTGTGAAACGCACTTTCTTTGCAGGCCTGATCTGGCTGAAGTAGGACTTCTGCTCTGTGTGTGCTCCATTGCCCTACAGCTGAAAGGCACAACGTGCAGGCTTCTTTCCAAACGGCGAGTTGGGCCCCACAGAATCTTGCTTCCAGCTCTTTTGGAAGCTAAGAAACAACTCGCTCTGCTCAGTGCTCTTACAGCCTACCGGGAACATCTCTTCCAAAGGCCTGTGAACCGCAGTTTATTTGCAGGCCTGATCTGGCTGAAGTAGGACGTCTGTTCTGGGTGTGCTACACTGCCCTAGAGCTGAAAGGCACAACGTGCAGGCTTCTTTCCAAAGGGCAGTTTGGGTCCCAGAGCATCTTGCTTCCAGCTCTTTGGGAAGCTAAGAAACAACTCGCTCTGCACAGTGCTCTTACAGCCTACCGGGAACATCTCTTCCAAAGGCCTGAGAAACGCAGAGTCTTTGCAGGCCTGATCTGGCTGAAGTAGGACTTCTGCTCTGGGTGTGCTCCATTGCCCTAGAGCTGAAAGGCACAACGTGCAGGCTTCTTTCCAAAGGGCGAGTTGGGCCCCACAGCATCTTGCTTCCAGCTCTTTGGGAAGCTAAGAAACAACTCGCTCTGCACAGTGCTCTTACAGCCTACTGGGAACATCTCTTCCAAAGGCCTGTGAAACGCAGTTTCTTTGCAGGCCTGATATGGCTGAAGTAGGACTTCTGCTCTGGGTGTGCTCCATTGCCCTAGAGCTGAAAGGCACAACGTGCAGGCTTCTTTCCAAAGGGCGAGTTGGGCCCCACAGCATCTTGCTTCCAGCTCTTTGGGAAGCTAAGAAACAACTCGCTCTGCACAGTGCTCTTATAGCCTACCGGGAGCATCTCTTCCAAAGGCCTCTGAAACGCAGTTTCTTTGCAGGGCTGATCTGGCTGAAGTGGGACTTCTGCTCTGGGTGTGCTCCATTGCCCTAGAGCTGAAAGGCACAACGTGCAGGCTTCTTTCCAAAGGGCGAGTTGGGCCCCACAGCATCTTGCTTCCAGCTCATTGGGAAGCTAAGAAACAACTCGCTCTGCACAGTGCTCTTACAGCCTACCGGGAGCATCTCTTCCAAAGGCCTCTGAAATGCAGATTCTTTGCAGGCCTGATCTGGCTGAAGTAGGAATTCTGCTCTGGGTGTGCTCCATTGTCCTAGAGCTGAAAGGCACAACGTGCAGGCTACTTTCCAAAGGGTGAGTTGGGCCCCACAGCATCTTGCTTCCAGCTCTTTGGGAAACTAAGAAACAACTCGCTCTGCACAGTGCTCTTACAGCCTACCGGGAACATCTCTTCCAAAGGCCTGAGAAACGCAGAGTCTTTGCAGGCCTGATCTGGCTGAAGTAGGACTTCTGCTCTGGGTGTGCTCCATTGCCCTAGAGCTGAAAGGCACAACGTGCAGGCTTCTTTCCAAAGGGCGAGTTGGGCCCCACAGCATCTTGCTTCCAGCTCTTTGGCAAGCTAAGAAACAACTCGCTCTGCACAGTGCTCTTACAGCCTACCGGGAGCATCTCTTCCAAAGGCCTGTGAAACGCAGTTTCTTTGCAGGCCTGATCTGGCTGAAGTAGGACTTCTGCTCTGGGTGTGCTCCATTGCCCTAGAGCTGAAAGGCACAACGTGCAGGCTTCTTTCCAAAGGGCGAGTTGGGCCCCACAGCATCTTGCTTCCAGCTCTTTGGGAAGCTAAGAGACAACTCGCTCTGCACAGTGCTCTTACAGCCTACCGGGAGCATCTCTTCCAAAGGCCTGTGAAACGCAGTTTCTTTGCAGGCCTGATCTGGCTGAAGTAGGACTTCTGCTCTGGGTGTGCTACATTGCCCTAGAGCTGAAAGGCACAACGTGCAGGCTTCTTTCCAAAGGGCAGTTTGGGTCCCACAGCATCTTGCTTCCAGCTCTTTGGGAAGCTAAGAAACAACACGCTCTGCACAGTGCTCTTACAGCCTACCGGGAACATCTCTTCCAAAGGCCTATGAAACGCAGAGTCTTTGCTGGCCTGATCTGGCTGAAGTAGGACTTCTGCTCTGGGTGTGCTCCATTGCCCTAGAGCTGAAAGGCACAACGTGCAGGCTTCTTTCCAAAGGGCGAGTTGGGCAACACAGCATCTTGCTTCCAGCTCTTTGGGAAGCTAAGAAACAACTCGCTCTGCTCAGTGCTCTTACAGCCTACCGGGAACATCTCTTCCAAAGGCCTGTGAACCGCAGTTTCTTTGCAGGCCTGATCTGGCTGAAGTAGGACTTCTGCTCTGGGTGTGCTACATTGCCCTAGAGCTGAAAGGCACAACGTGCAGGCTTCTTTCCAAAGGGCGAGTTGGGCCCCACAGCATCTTGCTTCCAGCTCTTTGGGAAGGTAAGAAACAACTCGCTCTGCACAGTGCTCTTACAGCCTACCGGGAACATCTCTTCCAAAGGCCTGTGAAACGCAGAGTCTCTGCAGGCCTGATCTGGCTGAAGTGGGACTTCTGCTCTGGGTGTGCTCCATTGCCCTAGAGCTGAAAGGCAGAACGTGCAGGCTTCTTTCCCAAGGGCGAGTTGGGCCCCACAGCATCTTGCTTCCAGCTCTTTGGGAAGCTAAGAAACAACTCGCACTGCACAAAGCTCTTACAGCCTACCGGGAGCATCTCTGGCAAAGGCCTGTGAAACGCATTTCTTGGCAGGCCTGATCTGGCTGAAGTAGGACTTCTGCTCTGGGTGTGCTCCATTGCCCTAGAGCTGAAAGGCACAACGTGCAGGCTTCTTTCCAAAGGGCGAGTTGGGCCCCACAGCATCTTGCTTCCAGCTCTTTGGGAAGCTAAGAAACAACTCGCTCTGCACAGTGCTCTTATAGCCTACCGGGAGCATATCTTCCAAAGGCCTCTGAAATGCAGTTTCTTTGCAGGCCTGATCTGGCTGAAGGAGGACTTCTGCTCTGGGTGTGCTCCATTGCCCTAGAGCTGAAAGGCACAACGTGCAGGCTTCTTTCCAAAGGGCGAGTTGGGCCCCACAGCATCTTGCTTCCAGCTCTTTGGGAAGCCAAGAAACAACTCGCTCTGCACAGTGCTCTTACAGCCTACCGGGAACATCTCTTCCAAAGGCCTGAGAAACGCAGAGTCTTTGCTGGCCTGATCTGGCTGAAGTAGGACTTCTGCTCTCGGTGTGCTCCAGTGCCCTAGAGCTGAAAGGCACAACGTGCAGGCTTCTTTCCAAAGGGCGAGTTGGGCCCCACAGCATCTTGCTTCCAGCTCTTTGGGAAGCTAAGAAAAAACTCGCTCTGCTCAGTGCTCTTACAGCATAACGGGAACATCTCTTCCAAAGGCCTGTGAAACGCAGTTTCTTTGCAGGCCTGATCTGGCTGAAGTAGGAATTCTGCTCTGGGTGTGCTACATTGCCCTAGAGCTGAAAGGCACAACGTGCAGGCTTCTTTCCAAAGGGCGAGTTGGGTCCCACAGCATCTTGCTTCCAGCTCTTTGGGAAGCTAAGAAACAACTCGCTCTGCACAGTGCTCTTACAGCCTACCGGGAACATCTCTTCCAAAGGCATGAGAAACGCAGAGTCTTTGCAGGCCTGATCTGGCTGAAGTAGGACTTCTGCTATGGCTGTGCTCCATTGCCCTAGAGCTGAAAGGCACAACGTGCAGGCTCCTTTCCGAAGGGCGAGTTGGGCCCCACAGCATCTTGCTTCCAGCTCTTTGGGAAGCTAAGAAACAACTCGCTCTGCACAGTGCTCTTACAGCCTACCGGGAACATCTCTTCCAAAGGCCTGTGAACCGCAGTTTATTTGCAGGCCTGATCTGGCTGAAGTAGGACGTCTGTTCTGGGTGTGCTACACTGCCCTAGAGCTGAAAGGCACAACGTGCAGGCTTCTTTCCAAAGGGCAGTTTGGGTCCCAGAGCATCTTGCTTCCAGCTCTTTGGGAAGCTAAGAAACAACTCGCTCTGCACAGTGCTCTTACAGCCTACCGGGAACATCTCTTCCAAAGGCCTGAGAAACGCAGAGTCTTTGCAGGCCTGATCTGGCTGAAGTAGGACTTCTGCTCTGGGTGTGCTCCATTGCCCTAGAGCTGAAAGGCACAACGTGCAGGCTTCTTTCCAAAGGGCGAGTTGGGCCCCACAGCATCTTGCTTCCAGCTCTTTGGCAAGCTAAGAAACAACTCGCTCTGCACAGTGCTCTTACAGCCTACCGGGAGCATCTCTTCCAAAGGCCTGTGAAACGCAGTTTCTTTGCAGGCCTGATCTGGCTGAAGTAGGACTTCTGCTCTGGGTGTGCTCCATTGCCCTAGAGCTGAAAGGCACAACGTGCAGGCTTCTTTCCAAAGGGCGAGTTGGGCCCCACAGCATCTTGCTTCCAGCTCTTTGGGAAGCTAAGAGACAACTCGCTCTGCACAGTGCTCTTACAGCCTACCGGGAGCATCTCTTCCAAAGGCCTGTGAAACGCAGTTTCTTTGCAGGCCTGATCTGGCTGAAGTAGGACTTCTGCTCTGGGTGTGCTACATTGCCCTAGAGCTGAAAGGCACAACGTGCAGGCTTCTTTCCAAAGGGCAGTTTGGGTCCCACAGCATCTTGCTTCCAGCTCTTTGGGAAGCTAAGAAACAACACGCTCTGCACAGTGCTCTTACAGCCTACCGGGAACATCTCTTCCAAAGGCCTATGAAACGCAGAGTCTTTGCTGGCCTGATCTGGCTGAAGTAGGACTTCTGCTCTGGGTGTGCTCCATTGCCCTAGAGCTGAAAGGCACAACGTGCAGGCTTCTTTCCAAAGGGCGAGTTGGGCAACACAGCATCTTGCTTCCAGCTCTTTGGGAAGCTAAGAAACAACTCGCTCTGCTCAGTGCTCTTACAGCCTACCGGGAACATCTCTTCCAAAGGCCTGTGAACCGCAGTTTCTTTGCAGGCCTGATCTGGCTGAAGTAGGACTTCTGCTCTGGGTGTGCTACATTGCCCTAGAGCTGAAAGGCACAATGTGCAGGCTTCTTTCCAAAGGGCGAGTTGGGCCCCACAGCATCTTGCTTCCAGCTCTTTGGGAAGGTAAGAAACAACTCGCTCTGCACAGTGCTCTTACAGCCTACCGGGAACATCTCTTCCAAAGGCCTGTGAAACGCAGAGTCTCTGCAGGCCTGATCTGGCTGAAGTGGGACTTCTGCTCTGGGTGTGCTCCATTGCCCTAGAGCTGAAAGGCAGAACGTGCAGGCTTCTTTCCCAAGGGCGAGTTGGGCCCCACAGCATCTGCTTCCAGCTCTTTGGGAAGCTAAGAAACAACTCGCACTGCACAAAGCTCTTACAGCCTACCGGGAGCATCTCTGGCAAAGGCCTGTGAAACGCATTTCTTGGCAGGCCTGATCTGGCTGAAGTAGGACTTCTGCTCTGGGTGTGCTCCATTGCCCTAGAGCTGAAAGGCACAACGTGCAGGCTTCTTTCCAAAGGGCGAGTTGGGCCCCACAGCATCTTGCTTCCAGCTCTTTGGGAAGCTAAGAAACAACTCGCTCTGCACAGTGCTCTTATAGCCTACCGGGAGCATATCTTCCAAAGGCCTCTGAAATGCAGTTTCTTTGCAGGCCTGATCTGGCTGAAGGAGGACTTCTGCTCTGGGTGTGCTCCATTGCCCTAGAGCTGAAAGGCACAACGTGCAGGCTTCTTTCCAAAGGGCGAGTTGGGCCCCACAGCATCTTGCTTCCAGCTCTTTGGGAAGCCAAGAAACAACTCGCTCTGCACAGTGCTCTTACAGCCTACCGGGAACATCTCTTCCAAAGGCCTGAGAAACACAGAGTCTTTGCTGGCCTGATCTGGCTGAAGTAGGACTTCTGCTCTCGGTGTGCTCCATTGCCCTAGAGCTGAAAGGCACAACGTGCAGGCTTCTTTCCAAAGGGCGAGTTGGGCCCCACAGCATCTTGCTTCCAGCTCTTTGGGAAGCTAAGAAAAAACTCGCTCTGCTCAGTGCTCTTACAGCATACCGGGAACATCTCTTCCAAAGGCCTGTGAAACGCAGTTTCTTTGCAGGCCTGATCTGGCTGAAGTAGGAATTCTGCTCTGGGTGTGCTACATTGCCCTAGAGCTGAAAGGCACAACGTGCAGGCTTCTTTCCAAAGGGCGAGTTGGGTCCCACAGCATCTTGCTTCCAGCTCTTTGGGAAGCTAAGAAACAACTCGCTCTGCACAGTGCTCTTACAGCCTACCGGGAACATCTCTTCCAAAGGCATGAGAAACGCAGAGTCTTTGCAGGCCTGATCTGGCTGAAGTAGGACTTCTGCTATGGCTGTGCTCCATTGCCCTAGAGCTGAAAGGCACAACGTGCAGGCTCCTTTCCGAAGGGCGAGTTGGGCCCCACAGCATCTTGCTTCCAGCTCTTTGGGAAGCTAAGAAACAACTCGCTCTGCACAGTGCTCTTACAGCCTACCGGGAACATCTCTTCCAAAGGCCTGTGAAACGCAGTTTCTTTGCAGGCCTGATCTGGCTGAAGTAGGACTTCTGCTCTGGGTGTGCTCCATTGCCCTAGAGCTGAAAGGCACAACGTGCAGGCTTCTTTCCAAAGGGCGAGTTGGGCCCCACAGCATCTTGCTTCCAGCTCTTTGGGAAGCTAAGAAACAACTCGCTCTGCACAGTGCTGTTACAGACTACCGGGAGCATCTCTTCCAAAGGCCTGTGAAACGCAGTTTCTTTGCAGGCCTGATCTGGCTGAAGTAGGACTTCTGCTCTGGGTGTGGTACACTGACCTAGAGCTGAAAGGCACAACGTGCAGGCTTCTTTCCAAAGGGCGAGTTGGGCCAAACAGCATCTTGCTTCCAGCTCTTCGGGAACCTAAGAAACAACTCGCTCTGCACAGTGCTCTTACAGCCTACCGGGAACATCTCTTCCAAAGGCCTGTGAAACGCAGTTTCTTTGCAGGCATGATCTGGCTGAAGTAGGACTTCTGATCTGAGTGTGCTCCATTGCCCTAGAGCTGAAAGGCACAACGTGCAGGCTTCTTTCCAAAGGGCGAGTTGGGCCCCACAGCAGCTTGCTTCCAGCTCTTTGGGAAGCTAAGAAACAACTCGCTCTGCACAGTGCTGTTACAGCCTACCGGGAACATCTCTTCCAAAGGCCTGAGAAACGCAGAGTCTTTGCTGGCCTGATCTGGCTGAAGTAGGACTTCTGCTCTGGGTGTGCTCCATTGCCCTAGAGCTGAAAGGCACAACGTGCAGGCTTCTTTCCAAAGGGCGAGTTGGGCCCCACAGCATCTTGCTTCCAGCTCTTTGGGAAGCTAAGAAACAACTCGCTCTGCACAGTGCTCTTACAGCCTACCGGGAGCATCTCTTCCAAAGGCCTCTGAAACGCAGTTTCTTTGCAGGCCTGATCTGGCTGAAGTAGGACTTCTGCTCTGGGTGAGCTCCATTGCCCTAGAGCTGAAAGGCACAACGTGCAGGCTTCTTTCCAAAGGGCGAGTTGGGCCCCACAGCATCTTGCTTCCAGCTCTTTGGGAAGCTAATAAACAACTCGCTCTGCACAGTGCTCTTACAGCCTACCGGGAGCATCTCTTCCAAAGGCCTCTGAAATGCAGTTTCTTTGCAGGCCTGATCTGGCTGAAGTAGGAATTCTGCTCTGGGTGTGCTCCATTGTCCTAGAGCTGAAAGGCACAACGTGCAGGCTTCTTTCCAAAGGGGGAGTTGGGCCCCACAGCATCTTGCTTCCAGCTCTTTGGGAAGCTAAGAAACAACTCGCTCTGCAGAGTGCTCTTACAGCCTACCGGGAACATCTCTTCCAAAGGCCTGTGAAACGCAGTTTCTTTGCAGGCCTGATCTGGCTGAAGTAGGACTTCTGCTCTGGGTGTGCTCCATTGCCCTAGAGCTGAAAGGCACAAGGTGCAGGCTTCTTTCCAAAGGGCAGTTTGGGTCCCACAGCATCTTGCTTCCAGCTCTTTGGGAAGCTAAGAAACCACTCGCTCTGCACAGTGCTCTTACAGCCTACCGGGAACATCTCTTCCAAAGGCCTCTGAAATGCAGTTTCTTTGCAGGCCTGATCTGGCTGAAGTAGGACTTCTGCTCTGGGTGTGCTCCATTGCCCTAGAGCTGAAAGGCACAACGTGCAGGCTTCTTTCCAAAGGGCGAGTTGGGCCCCACAGCATCTTGCTTCCAGCTCTTTGGGAAGCTAAGAAACAACTCGCTCTGCACAGTGCTCTTACAGCCTACCGGGAACATCTCTTCCAAAGGGCTGTGAAACGCAGTTTCTTTGCAGGCCTGATCTGGCTGAAGTGGGACTTCTGCTCTGGGTGTGCTCCATTGCCCTAGAGCTGAAAGGCACAACGTGCAGGCTTCTTTCCAAAGGGCGAGTTGGGCCCCACAGCATCTTGCTTCCAGCTCTTTGGGAAGCTAAGAAACAACTCGCTCTGCACAGTGCTCTTACAGCCTACCGGGAGCATCTCTTCCAAAGTCCTTTGAAATGCAGTTTCTTTGCAGGCCTGATCTGGCTGAAGTAGGACTTCTGCTCTGGGTGTGCTCCACTGCCCTAGAGCTGAAAGGCACAACGTGCAGGCTTCTTTCCAAAGGGCGAGTTGGGCCCCACAGCATCTTGCTTCCAGCTCTTTGGGAAGATAAGAAACAACTCGCTCTGCACAGTGCTCTTACAGCCTACCGGGAGCATCTCTTCCAAAGGCCTGTGAAACGCAGTTTCTTTGCAGGCCTGATCTGGCTGTAGTAGGACTTCTGCTCTGGATGTGCTCCATTGCCGTAGAGCTGAAAGGCACAACGTGCAGGCTTCTTTCCAAAGGGCGAGTTGGGCCCCACAGCATCTTGCTTCCAGCTCTTTGGGAAGCTAAGAAACAACTCGCTCTGCACAGTGCTCTTACAGCCTACCGGGAACATCTCTTCCAAAGGCCTGTGAAACGCAGTTCCTTTGCAGGCCTGATCTGGCTGAAGTACGACTTCTGCTCTGGGTGTGCTCCATTGCCCTAGAGCTGAAAGGCACAACGTGCAGGCTTCTTTCCAAAGGGCGAGTTGGGACCCACAGCATCTTGCTTCCAGCTCATTGGGAAGCTAAGAAACAACTCGCTCTGCACAGTGCTCTTACAGCCTACGGGGAGCATCTCTTCCAAAACTTCTGAAATGCAGTTTCTTTGCAGGCCTGATCTGGCTGAAGTAGGACTTCTGCTCTGGGTGTGCTCCTTTTCCCTAGAGCTGAAAGGCACAACGTGCAGGCTTCTTTCCAAAGGGCAAGGTGGGCCCCACAGCATCTTGCTTCCAGCTCTTTGGGAAGCTAAGAGACAACTCGCTCTGCACAGTGCTGTTACAGCCTACCGGGAACATCTCTTCCAAAGGCCTGTGAAACGCAGTTTCTTTGCAGGCCTGATCTGGCTGAAGTAGGACTTCTGCTCTGGGTGTGCTCCATTGCCCTAGAGCTGAAAGGCACAACGTGCAGGCTTCTTTCCAAAGGGCAGTTTGGGTCCCACAGCATCTTGCTTCCAGCTCTTTGGGAAGCTAAGAAACAACTCGCTCTGCACAGTGCTCTTACAGCCTACCGGGAACATCGCTTCCAAAGGCCTGAGAAACGCAGAGTCTTTGCTGGCCTGATCTGGCTGAAGTAGGACTTCTGCTCTGGGTGTGCTCCATTGCCCTAGAGCTGAAAGGCACAACGTGCAGGCTTCTTTCCAAAGGGCGAGTTGGGCCCCACAGCATCTTGCTTCCAGCTCTTTGGGAAGCTAAGAAACAACTCGCTCTGCACAGTGCTCTTACAGCCTACCGGGAACATCTCTTCCAAAGGCCTGTGAAACGCAGTTTCTTTGCAGGCCTGATCTGGCTGAAGTAGGACTTCTGCTCTGGGTGTGCTCCATTGCCCTAGAGATGAAAGGCACAACGTGCAGGCTTCTTTCCAAAGGGCGAGTTGGGCCCACAGCATCTTGCTTCCAGCTCATTGGGAAGCTAAGAAACAACTCGCTCTGCACAGTGCTCTTACAGCCTACCGGGAGCATCTCTTCCAAAGGCCTCTGAAATGCAGTTTCTTTGCAGGCCTGATCTGGCTGAAGTAGGACTTCTGCTCTCGGTGTGCTCCATTGCCCTAGAGCTGAAAGGCACAACGTGCAGGCTTCTTTCCAAAGGGCGAGTTGGGCCCCACAGCATCTTGCTTCCAGCTCTTTGGGAAGCTAAGAAAAAACTCGCTCTGCTCAGTGCTCTTACAGCATACCGGGAACATCTCTTCCAAAGGCCTGTGAAACGCAGTTTCTTTGCAGGCCTGATCTGGCTGAAGTAGGAATTCTGCTCTGGGTGTGCTACATTGCCCTAGAGCTGAAAGGCACAACGTGCAGGCTTCTTTCCAAAGGGCGAGTTGGGTCCCACAGCATCTTGCTTCCAGCTCTTTGGGAAGCTAAGAAACAACTCGCTCTGCACAGTGCTCTTACAGCCTACCGGGAACATCTCTTCCAAAGGCATGAGAAACGCAGAGTCTTTGCAGGCCTGATCTGGCTGAAGTAGGACTTCTGCTATGGCTGTGCTCCATTGCCCTAGAGCTGAAAGGCACAACGTGCAGGCTCCTTTCCGAAGGGCGAGTTGGGCCCCACAGCATCTTGCTTCCAGCTCTTTGGGAAGCTAAGAAACAACTCGCTCTGCACAGTGCTCTTACAGCCTACCGGGAACATCTCTTCCAAAGGCCTGTGAACCGCAGTTTATTTGCAGGCCTGATCTGGCTGAAGTAGGACGTCTGTTCTGGGTGTGCTACACTGCCCTAGAGCTGAAAGGCACAACGTGCAGGCTTCTTTCCAAAGGGCAGTTTGGGTCCCAGAGCATCTTGCTTCCAGCTCTTTGGGAAGCTAAGAAACAACTCGCTCTGCACAGTGCTCTTACAGCCTACCGGGAACATCTCTTCCAAAGGCCTGAGAAACGCAGAGTCTTTGCAGGCCTGATCTGGCTGAAGTAGGACTTCTGCTCTGGGTGTGCTCCATTGCCCTAGAGCTGAAAGGCACAACGTGCAGGCTTCTTTCCAAAGGGCGAGTTGGGCCCCACAGCATCTTGCTTCCAGCTCTTTGGCAAGCTAAGAAACAACTCGCTCTGCACAGTGCTCTTACAGCCTACCGGGAGCATCTCTTCCAAAGGCCTGTGAAACGCAGTTTCTTTGCAGGCCTGATCTGGCTGAAGTAGGACTTCTGCTCTGGGTGTGCTCCATTGCCCTAGAGCTGAAAGGCACAACGTGCAGGCTTCTTTCCAAAGGGCGAGTTGGGCCCCACAGCATCTTGCTTCCAGCTCTTTGGGAAGCTAAGAGACAACTCGCTCTGCACAGTGCTCTTACAGCCTACCGGGAGCATCTCTTCCAAAGGCCTGTGAAACGCAGTTTCTTTGCAGGCCTGATCTGGCTGAAGTAGGACTTCTGCTCTGGGTGTGCTACATTGCCCTAGAGCTGAAAGGCACAACGTGCAGGCTTCTTTCCAAAGGGCAGTTTGGGTCCCACAGCATCTTGCTTCCAGCTCTTTGGGAAGCTAAGAAACAACACGCTCTGCACAGTGCTCTTACAGCCTACCGGGAACATCTCTTCCAAAGGCCTATGAAACGCAGAGTCTTTGCTGGCCTGATCTGGCTGAAGTAGGACTTCTGCTCTGGGTGTGCTCCATTGCCCTAGAGCTGAAAGGCACAACGTGCAGGCTTCTTTCCAAAGGGCGAGTTGGGCAACACAGCATCTTGCTTCCAGCTCTTTGGGAAGCTAAGAAACAACTCGCTCTGCTCAGTGCTCTTACAGCCTACCGGGAACATCTCTTCCAAAGGCCTGTGAACCGCAGTTTCTTTGCAGGCCTGATCTGGCTGAAGTAGGACTTCTGCTCTGGGTGTGCTACATTGCCCTAGAGCTGAAAGGCACAATGTGCAGGCTTCTTTCCAAAGGGCGAGTTGGGCCCCACAGCATCTTGCTTCCAGCTCTTTGGGAAGGTAAGAAACAACTCGCTCTGCACAGTGCTCTTACAGCCTACCGGGAACATCTCTTCCAAAGGCCTGTGAAACGCAGAGTCTCTGCAGGCCTGATCTGGCTGAAGTGGGACTTCTGCTCTGGGTGTGCTCCATTGCCCTAGAGCTGAAAGGCAGAACGTGCAGGCTTCTTTCCCAAGGGCGAGTTGGGCCCCACAGCATCTGCTTCCAGCTCTTTGGGAAGCTAAGAAACAACTCGCACTGCACAAAGCTCTTACAGCCTACCGGGAGCATCTCTGGCAAAGGCCTGTGAAACGCATTTCTTGGCAGGCCTGATCTGGCTGAAGTAGGACTTCTGCTCTGGGTGTGCTCCATTGCCCTAGAGCTGAAAGGCACAACGTGCAGGCTTCTTTCCAAAGGGCGAGTTGGGCCCCACAGCATCTTGCTTCCAGCTCTTTGGGAAGCTAAGAAACAACTCGCTCTGCACAGTGCTCTTATAGCCTACCGGGAGCATATCTTCCAAAGGCCTCTGAAATGCAGTTTCTTTGCAGGCCTGATCTGGCTGAAGGAGGACTTCTGCTCTGGGTGTGCTCCATTGCCCTAGAGCTGAAAGGCACAACGTGCAGGCTTCTTTCCAAAGGGCGAGTTGGGCCCCACAGCATCTTGCTTCCAGCTCTTTGGGAAGCCAAGAAACAACTCGCTCTGCACAGTGCTCTTACAGCCTACCGGGAACATCTCTTCCAAAGGCCTGAGAAACGCAGAGTCTTTGCTGGCCTGATCTGGCTGAAGTAGGACTTCTGCTCTCGGTGTGCTCCATTGCCCTAGAGCTGAAAGGCACAACGTGCAGGCTTCTTTCCAAAGGGCGAGTTGGGCCCCACAGCATCTTGCTTCCAGCTCTTTGGGAAGCTAAGAAAAAACTCGCTCTGCTCAGTGCTCTTACAGCATACCGGGAACATCTCTTCCAAAGGCCTGTGAAACGCAGTTTCTTTGCAGGCCTGATCTGGCTGAAGTAGGAATTCTGCTCTGGGTGTGCTACATTGCCCTAGAGCTGAAAGGCACAACGTGCAGGCTTCTTTCCAAAGGGCGAGTTGGGTCCCACAGCATCTTGCTTCCAGCTCTTTGGGAAGCTAAGAAACAACTCGCTCTGCACAGTGCTCTTACAGCCTACCGGGAACATCTCTTCCAAAGGCATGAGAAACGCAGAGTCTTTGCAGGCCTGATCTGGCTGAAGTAGGACTTCTGCTATGGCTGTGCTCCATTGCCCTAGAGCTGAAAGGCACAACGTGCAGGCTCCTTTCCGAAGGGCGAGTTGGGCCCCACAGCATCTTGCTTCCAGCTCTTTGGGAAGCTAAGAAACAACTCGCTCTGCACAGTGCTCTTACAGCCTACCGGGAACATCTCTTCCAAAGGCCTGTGAAACGCAGTTTCTTTGCAGGCCTGATCTGGCTGAAGTAGGACTTCTGCTCTGGGTGTGCTCCATTGCCCTAGAGCTGAAAGGCACAACGTGCAGGCTTCTTTCCAAAGGGCGAGTTGGGCCCCACAGCATCTTGCTTCCAGCTCTTTGGGAAGCTAAGAAACAACTCGCTCTGCACAGTGCTGTTACAGACTACCGGGAGCATCTCTTCCAAAGGCCTGTGAAACGCAGTTTCTTTGCAGGCCTGATCTGGCTGAAGTAGGACTTCTGCTCTGGGTGTGGTACACTGACCTAGAGCTGAAAGGCACAACGTGCAGGCTTCTTTCCAAAGGGCGAGTTGGGCCAAACAGCATCTTGCTTCCAGCTCTTCGGGAACCTAAGAAACAACTCGCTCTGCACAGTGCTCTTACAGCCTACCGGGAACATCTCTTCCAAAGGCCTGTGAAACGCAGTTTCTTTGCAGGCATGATCTGGCTGAAGTAGGACTTCTGATCTGAGTGTGCTCCATTGCCCTAGAGCTGAAAGGCACAACGTGCAGGCTTCTTTCCAAAGGGCGAGTTGGGCCCCACAGCAGCTTGCTTCCAGCTCTTTGGGAAGCTAAGAAACAACTCGCTCTGCACAGTGCTGTTACAGCCTACCGGGAACATCTCTTCCAAAGGCCTGAGAAACGCAGAGTCTTTGCTGGCCTGATCTGGCTGAAGTAGGACTTCTGCTCTGGGTGTGCTCCATTGCCCTAGAGCTGAAAGGCACAACGTGCAGGCTTCTTTCCAAAGGGCGAGTTGGGCCCCACAGCATCTTGCTTCCAGCTCTTTGGGAAGCTAAGAAACAACTCGCTCTGCACAGTGCTCTTACAGCCTACCGGGAGCATCTCTTCCAAAGGCCTCTGAAACGCAGTTTCTTTGCAGGCCTGATCTGGCTGAAGTAGGACTTCTGCTCTGGGTGAGCTCCATTGCCCTAGAGCTGAAAGGCACAACGTGCAGGCTTCTTTCCAAAGGGCGAGTTGGGCCCCACAGCATCTTGCTTCCAGCTCTTTGGGAAGCTAATAAACAACTCGCTCTGCACAGTGCTCTTACAGCCTACCGGGAGCATCTCTTCCAAAGGCCTCTGAAATGCAGTTTCTTTGCAGGCCTGATCTGGCTGAAGTAGGAATTCTGCTCTGGGTGTGCTCCATTGTCCTAGAGCTGAAAGGCACAACGTGCAGGCTTCTTTCCAAAGGGGGAGTTGGGCCCCACAGCATCTTGCTTCCAGCTCTTTGGGAAGCTAAGAAACAACTCGCTCTGCAGAGTGCTCTTACAGCCTACCGGGAACATCTCTTCCAAAGGCCTGTGAAACGCAGTTTCTTTGCAGGCCTGATCTGGCTGAAGTAGGACTTCTGCTCTGGGTGTGCTCCATTGCCCTAGAGCTGAAAGGCACAAGGTGCAGGCTTCTTTCCAAAGGGCAGTTTGGGTCCCACAGCATCTTGCTTCCAGCTCTTTGGGAAGCTAAGAAACCACTCGCTCTGCACAGTGCTCTTACAGCCTACCGGGAACATCTCTTCCAAAGGCCTCTGAAATGCAGTTTCTTTGCAGGCCTGATCTGGCTGAAGTAGGACTTCTGCTCTGGGTGTGCTCCATTGCCCTAGAGCTGAAAGGCACAACGTGCAGGCTTCTTTCCAAAGGGCGAGTTGGGCCCCACAGCATCTTGCTTCCAGCTCTTTGGGAAGCTAAGAAACAACTCGCTCTGCACAGTGCTCTTACAGCCTACCGGGAACATCTCTTCCAAAGGGCTGTGAAACGCAGTTTCTTTGCAGGCCTGATCTGGCTGAAGTGGGACTTCTGCTCTGGGTGTGCTCCATTGCCCTAGAGCTGAAAGGCACAACGTGCAGGCTTCTTTCCAAAGGGCGAGTTGGGCCCCACAGCATCTTGCTTCCAGCTCTTTGGGAAGCTAAGAAACAACTCGCTCTGCACAGTGCTCTTACAGCCTACCGGGAGCATCTCTTCCAAAGTCCTTTGAAATGCAGTTTCTTTGCAGGCCTGATCTGGCTGAAGTAGGACTTCTGCTCTGGGTGTGCTCCACTGCCCTAGAGCTGAAAGGCACAACGTGCAGGCTTCTTTCCAAAGGGCGAGTTGGGCCCCACAGCATCTTGCTTCCAGCTCTTTGGGAAGATAAGAAACAACTCGCTCTGCACAGTGCTCTTACAGCCTACCGGGAGCATCTCTTCCAAAGGCCTGTGAAACGCAGTTTCTTTGCAGGCCTGATCTGGCTGTAGTAGGACTTCTGCTCTGGATGTGCTCCATTGCCGTAGAGCTGAAAGGCACAACGTGCAGGCTTCTTTCCAAAGGGCGAGTTGGGCCCCACAGCATCTTGCTTCCAGCTCTTTGGGAAGCTAAGAAACAACTCGCTCTGCACAGTGCTCTTACAGCCTACCGGGAACATCTCTTCCAAAGGCCTGTGAAACGCAGTTCCTTTGCAGGCCTGATCTGGCTGAAGTACGACTTCTGCTCTGGGTGT
The DNA here is from genome assembly GCF_041296265.1 of Equus caballus. Taxonomy (NCBI): domain Eukaryota; kingdom Metazoa; phylum Chordata; class Mammalia; order Perissodactyla; family Equidae; genus Equus; species Equus caballus. Next base: position 33,848,493 of record NC_091689.1, read on the forward strand.
GCTCCATTGCCCTAGAGCTGAAAGGCACAACGTGCAGGCTTCTTTCCAAAGGGCGAGTTGGGACCCACAGCATCTTGCTTCCAGCTCTTTGGCAAGCTAAGAAACAACTCGCTCTGCACAGTGCTCTTACAGCCTACGGGGAGCATCTCTTCCAAAACTTCTGAAATGCAGTTTCTTTGCAGGCCTGATCTGGCTGAAGTAGGACTTCTGCTCTGGGTGTGCTCCTTTTCCCTAGAGCTGAAAGGCACAACGTGCAGGCTTCTTTCCAAAGGGCAAGTTGGGCCCCACAGCATCTTGCTTCCAGCTCTTTGGGAAGCTAAGAGACAACTCGCTCTGCACAGTGCTGTTACAGCCTACCGGGAACATCTCTTCCAAAGGCCTGTGAAACGCAGTTTCTTTGCAGGCCTGATCTGGCTGAAGTAGGACTTCTGCTCTGGGTGTGCTCCATTGCCCTAGAGCTGAAAGGCACAACGTGCAGGCTTCTTTCCAAAGGGCAGTTTGGGTCCCACAGCATCTTGCTTCCAGCTCTTTGGGAAGCTAAGAAACAACTCGCTCTGCACAGTGCTCTTACAGCCTACCGGGAACATCGCTTCCAAAGGCCTGAGAAACGCAGAGTCTTTGCTGGCCTGATCTGGCTGAAGTAGGACTTCTGCTCTGGGTGTGCTCCATTGCCCTAGAGCTGAAAGGCACAACGTGCAGGCTTCTTTCCAAAGGGCGAGTTGGGCCCCACAGCATCTTGCTTCCAGCTCTTTGGGAAGCTAAGAAACAACTCGCTCTGCACAGTGCTCTTACAGCCTACCGGGAACATCTCTTCCAAAGGCCTGTGAAACGCAGTTTCTTTGCAGGCCTGATCTGGCTGAAGTAGGACTTCTGCTCTGGGTGTGCTCCATTGCCCTAGAGATGAAAGGCACAACGTGCAGGCTTCTTTCCAAAGGGCGAGTTGGGCCCACAGCATCTTGCTTCCAGCTCATTGGGAAGCTAAGAAACAACTCGCTCTGCACAGTGCTCTTACAGCCTACCGGGAGCATCTCTTCCAAAGGCCTCTGAAATGCAGTTTCTTTGCAGGCCTGATCTGGCTGAAGGAGAACTTCTGCTCTGGGTGTGCTCCATTGCCCTAGAGCTGAAAGGCACAACGTGCAGGCTTCTTTCCGAAGGGCGAGTTGGGCCCCACAGCATCTTGCTTCCAGCTCTTTGGGAAGCTAAGAAACAACTCGCTCTGCTCACTGCTCTCACAGCCTACCGGGAACATCTCTTCCAAAGGCCTGTGAAACGCAGTTTCTTTGCAGGCCTGATCTGGCTGAAGTAGGACTTCTGCTCTGGGTGTGCTTCATTGCCCTAGAGCTGAAAGGCACAACATGCAGGCTTCTTTCCAAAGGACGAGTTGGGCCCCACAGCATCTTGCTTCCAGCTCTTTGGGAAACTAAGAAACAACTCGCTCTGCACAGTGCTCTTACAGCCGACCGGGAACATCTCTTCCAAAGGCCTGTGAAACGCAGTTTCTTTGCAGGCCTGATCTGGCTGAAGTAGGACTTCTGCTCTGGGTGTGCTCCATTGCCCTAGAGCTGAAAGGCACAAGGTACAGGCTTCTTTGCAAGGGGCGAGTTGGGCCCCACAGCATCTTGCTTCCAGCTCTTTGGGAAGCTAAGAAACAACTCGCTCTGCTCAGTGCTCTCACACCCTACCGGGAACATCTCTTCCAAAGGCCTGTGAAACGCAGTTTCTTTGCAGGCCTGATCTGGCTGAAGTAGGACTTCTGCTCTGGTGTGCTCCATTGCCCTAGAGGTGAAAGGCACAACGTGCAGGCTTCTTTACAAAGGGCAGGTTGGGTCCCACAGCATCTTGCTTCCAGCTCTTTGGGAAGCTAAGAAACAACTCGCTCTGCACAGTGCTCTTACAGCCTACCAGGAACATCACTTCCAAAGGCCTGAGAAACACAGAGTCTTTGCAGGCCTGATCTGGCTGAAGTAGGACTTCTGCTCTGGGTGTGCTCCATTGCCCTAGAGCTGAAAGACACAACGTGCAGGCTTCTTTCCAAAGGGCGAGTTGGGCCCCACAGCATCTTGCTTCCAGCTCTTTGGGAAGGTAAGAAACAACTCGCTCTGCACAGTGCTCTTACAGCCTACCGGGAACATCTCTTCCAAAGGCCTGTGAAACGCAGTTTCTTTGCAGGCCTGATCTGGCTGAAGTGGGACTTCTGCTCTGGGTGTGCTACCTTGCCCTAGAGCTGAAAGGCACAACGTGCAGGCTTCTTTCCAAAGGGCGAGTTGGGCCCCACAGCATCTTGCTTCCAGCTCTTTGGGAAGCCAAGATACAACTCGCTCTGCACAGTCCTCTTACAGCCTACCGGGAACATCTCTTCAAAAGGCCTGTGAAACGCAGTTTCTTTGCAGGCCTGATGTGGCTGAAGTAGGAATTCTGCTCTGGGTGTGCTCCATTGCCCTAGAGCTGAAAGGCACAACGTGCAGGCTTCTTTCCAAAGGGCGAGTTGGGCCCCACAGCATCTTGCTTCCAGCTCTTGAGGAAGCTAAGAAACAACTCGCTCTGCACAGTGCTCTTACAGCCTGCCGGGAGCATCTCTTCCAAAGGCCTGTGAAACGCAGTTTCTTTGCAGGCCTGATCGGGCTGAAGTAGGACTTCTGCTCTGGGTGTGCTCCATTGCCCTAGAGCTGAAAGGCACAACGTGCAGGCTTCTTTCCAAAGGGCGCGTTGGGCCCCACAGCATCTTGCTTCCAGCTCTTTGGGAAGCTAAGAAACAACTCGCTCTGCACAGTGCTCTTACAGCCTACCGGGAGCATCTCTTCCAAAGGCCTGTGAAACGCAGTTTCTTTGCAGGCCTGATATGGCTGAAGTAGGACTTCTGCTCTGGGTGTGCTCCATTGCCCTAGAGCTGAAAGTCACAACGTGCAGGCTTCTTTCCAAAGGGCGAGTTGGGCCCCACAGCATCTTGCTTCCAGCTCTTTGGGAAGCTAAGAAACAACTCGCTCTGCACAGTGCTCTTACAGCCTACCAGGAGCATCTCTTCCAAAGGCCTCTGAAATGCAGTTTCTTTGCAGGCCTGATCTGGCTGAAGTAGGACTTCTGCTCTGGGTGTGCTCCATTGCCCTAGAGCTGAAAGGCACAACGTGCAGGCTTCTTTCCAAAGGGCGAGTTGGGCCCCACAGCATCTTGCTTCCATCTCTTTGGGAAGGTAAGAAACAACTCGCTCTGCACAGTGCTCTTACAGCCTACCGGAAGCATCTCTTCCAAAGGCCTCTGAAACACAGTTTCTTTGCAGGCCTGATCTGGCTGAAGTAGGACTTCTGCTCTGGTTGTGCTCCATTGCCCTAGAGCTGAATGGCACAACGTGCAGGCTTCTTTCCAAAGGCGAGTTGGGCCCCACAGCATCTTGCTTCCAGCTCTTTGGGAAGCTAAGAAACAACTCGCTCTGCACAGTGCTCTTACAGACTGCCGGGAGCATCTCTTCCAAAGGCCTGTGAAACACAGTTTCTTTGCAGGCCTGATCTGGCTGAAGTAGGAGTTCTGCTCTGGGTGTGCTTCATTGCCCTAGAGCTGAAAGGCACAACGTGCAGGCTTCTTTCCAAAGGGCGAGTTAGGCCCCACAGCATCTTGCTTCCAGCTCTTTGAGAAGCTAAGAAACAACTCGCTCTGCACAGTGCTCTTACAGCCTACCGGGAACATCTCTTCCAAAGGTCTGTGAAACGCAGTTTCTTTGCAGGCCTGATCTGGCTGAAGTAGGACTTCTGCTCTGGGTGTGCTCCATTGCCCTAGAGCTGAAAGGCACAACGTGCAGGCTTCTTTCCAAAGGGCGAGTTGGGCCCCACAGCATCTTGCTTCCAGCTCTTTGGGAAGGTAAGAAACAACTCGCTCTGCACAGTGCTCTTACAGCCAACCAGGAGCATCTCTTCCAAAGGCCTCTGAAATGCAGTTTCTTTGCAGGCCTGATCTGGCTGAAGTAGGACTTCTGCTCTGGATGTGCTCCATTGCCGTAGAGCTGAAAGGCACAACGTGCAGGCTTCTTTCCAAAGGGCGAGTTGGGCCCCACAGCATCTTGCTTCCAGCTCTTTGGGAAGCTAAGAAACAACTCGCTCTGCACAGTGCTCTTACAGCCTACCGGGAACATCTCTTCCAAAGGCCTGTGAAACGCAGTTCCTTTGCAGGCCTGATCTGGCTGAAGTACGACTTCTGCTCTGGGTGTGCTCCATTGCCCTAGAGCTGAAAGGCACAACGTGCAGGCTTCTTTCCAAAGGGCGAGTTGGGACCCACAGCATCTTGCTTCCAGCTCTTTGGCAAGCTAAGAAACAACTCGCTCTGCACAGTGCTCTTACAGCCTACGGGGAGCATCTCTTCCAAAACTTCTGAAATGCAGTTTCTTTGCAGGCCTGATCTGGCTGAAGTAGGACTTCTGCTCTGGGTGTGCTCCTTTTCCCTAGAGCTGAAAGGCACAACGTGCAGGCTTCTTTCCAAAGGGCAAGTTGGGCCCCACAGCATCTTGCTTCCAGCTCTTTGGGAAGCTAAGAGACAACTCGCTCTGCACAGTGCTGTTACAGCCTACCGGGAACATCTCTTCCAAAGGCCTGTGAAACGCAGTTTCTTTGCAGGCCTCATCTGGCTGAAGTAGGACTTCTGCTCTGGGTGTGCTCCATTGCCCTAGAGCTGAAAGGCACAACGTGCAGGCTTCTTTCCAAAGGGCAGTTTGGGTCCCACAGCATCTTGCTTCCAGCTCTTTGGGAAGCTAAGAAACAACTCGCTCTGCACAGTGCTCTTACAGCCTACCGGGAACATCGCTTCCAAAGGCCTGAGAAACGCAGAGTCTTTGCTGGCCTGATCTGGCTGAAGTAGGACTTCTGCTCTGGGTGTGCTCCATTGCCCTAGAGCTGAAAGGCACAACGTGCAGGCTTCTTTCCAAAGGGCGAGTTGGGCCCCACAGCATCTTGCTTCCAGCTCTTTGGGAAGCTAAGAAACAACTCGCTCTGCACAGTGCTCTTACAGCCTACCGGGAACATCTCTTCCAAAGGCCTGTGAAACGCAGTTTCTTTGCAGGCCTGATCTGCCTGAAGTAGGACTTCTGCTCTGGGTGTGCTCCATTGCCCTAGAGATGAAAGGCACAACGTGCAGGCTTCTTTCCAAAGGGCGAGTTGGGCCCACAGCATCTTGCTTCCAGCTCATTGGGAAGCTAAGAAACAACTCGCTCTGCACAGTGCTCTTACAGCCTACCGGGAGCATCTCTTCCAAAGGCCTCTGAAATGCAGTTTCTTTGCAGGCCTGATCTGGCTGAAGGAGAACTTCTGCTCTGGGTGTGCTCCATTGCCCTAGAGCTGAAAGGCACAACGTGCAGGCTTCTTTCCGAAGGGCGAGTTGGGCCCCACAGCATCTTGCTTCCAGCTCTTTGGGAAGCTAAGAAACAACTCGCTCTGCTCACTGCTCTCACAGCCTACCGGGAACATCTCTTCCAAAGGCCTGTGAAACGCAGTTTCTTTGCAGGCCTGATCTGGCTGAAGTAGGACTTCTGCTCTGGGTGTGCTCCATTGCCCTAGAGCTGAAAGGCACAACATGCAGGCTTCTTTCCAAAGGACGAGTTGGGCCCCACAGCATCTTGCTTCCAGCTCTTTGGGAAACTAAGAAACAACTCGCTCTGCACAGTGCTCTTACAGCCGACCGGGAACATCTCTTCCAAAGGCCTGTGAAACGCAGTTTCTTTGCAGGCCTGATCTGGCTGAAGTAGGACTTCTGCTCTGGGTGTGCTCCATTGCCCTAGAGCTGAAAGGCACAAGGTACAGGCTTCTTTGCAAGGGGCGAGTTGGGCCCCACAGCATCTTGCTTCCAGCTCTTTGGGAAGCTAAGAAACAACTCGCTCTGCTCAGTGCTCTCACACCCTACCGGGAACATCTCTTCCAAAGGCCTGTGAAACGCAGTTTCTTTGCAGGCCTGATCTGGCTGAAGTAGGACTTCTGCTCTGGTGTGCTCCATTGCCCTAGAGGTGAAAGGCACAACGTGCAGGCTTCTTTCCAAAGGGCAGTTTGGGTCCCACAGCATCTTGCTTCCAGCTCTTTGGGAAGCTAAGAAACAACACGCTCTGCACAGTGCTCTTACAGCCTACCGGGAACATCTCTTCCAAAGGCCTATGAAACGCAGAGTCTTTGCTGGCCTGATCTGGTTGAAGTAGGACTTCTGCTCTGGGTGTGCTCCATTGCCCTAGAGCTGAAAGGCACAACGTGCAGGCTTCTTTCCAAAGGGCGAGTTGGGCAACACAGCATCTTGCTTCCAGCTCTTTGGGAAGCTAAGAAACAACTCGCTCTGCTCAGAGCTCTTACAGCCTACCGGGAACATCTCTTCCAAAGGCCTGTGAACCGCAGTTTCTTTGCAGGCCTGATCTGGCTGAAGTAGGACTTCTGCTCTGGGTGTGCTACATTGCCCTAGAGCTGAAAGGCACAACGTGCAGGCTTCTTTCCAAAGGGCGAGTTGGGCCCCACAGCATCTTGCTTCCAGCTCTTTGGGAAGGTAAGAAACAACTCGCTCTGCACAGTGCTCTTACAGCCTACCGGGAACATCTCTTCCAAAGGCCTGTGAAACGCAGAGTCTCTGCAGGCCTGATCTGGCTGAAGTGGGACTTCTGCTCTGGGTGTGCTCCATTGCCCTAGAGCTGAAAGGCAGAACGTGCAGGCTTCTTTCCCAAGGGCGAGTTGGGCCCCACAGCATCTTGCTTCCAGCTCTTTGGGAAGCTAAGAAACAACTCGCACTGCACAAAGCTCTTACAGCCTACCGGGAGCATCTCTGGCAAAGGCCTGTGAAACGCATTTCTTGGCAGGCCTGATCTGGCTGAAGTAGGACTTCTGCTCTGGGTGTGCTCCATTGCCCTAGAGCTGAAAGGCACAACGTGCAGGCTTCTTTCCAAAGGGCGAGTTGGGCCCCACAGCATCTTGCTTCCAGCTCTTTGGGAAGCTAAGAAACAACTCGCTCTGCACAGTGCTCTTATAGCCTACCGGGAGCATATCTTCCAAAGGCCTCTGAAATGCAGTTTCTTTGCAGGCCTGATCTGGCTGAAGGAGGACTTCTGCTCTGGGTGTGCTCCATTGCCCTAGAGCTGAAAGGCACAACGTGCAGGCTTCTTTCCAAAGGGCGAGTTGGGCCCCACAGCATCTTGCTTCCAGCTCTTTGGGAAGCCAAGAAACAACTCGCTCTGCACAGTGCTCTTACAGCCTACCGGGAACATCTCTTCCAAAGGCCTGAGAAACGCAGAGTCTTTGCTGGCCTGATCTGGCTGAAGTAGGACTTCTGCTCTCGGTGTGCTCCATTGCCCTAGAGCTGAAAGGCACAACGTGCAGGCTTCTTTCCAAAGGGCGAGTTGGGCCCCACAGCATCTTGCTTCCAGCTCTTTGGGAAGCTAAGAAAAAACTCGCTCTGCTCAGTGCTCTTACAGCATACCGGGAACATCTCTTCCAAAGGCCTGTGAAACGCAGTTTCTTTGCAGGCCTGATCTGGCTGAAGTAGGAATTCTGCTCTGGGTGTGCTACATTGCCCTAGAGCTGAAAGGCACAACGTGCAGGCTTCTTTCCAAAGGGCGAGTTGGGCCCCACAGCATCTTGCTTCCAGCTCTTTGGGAAGCTAAGAAACAACTCGCTCTGCACAGTGCTCTTACAGCCTACCGGGAACATCTCTTCCAAAGGCATGAGAAACGCAGAGTCTTTGCAGGCCTGATCTGGCTGAAGTAGGACTTCTGCTATGGCTGTGCTCCATTGCCCTAGAGCTGAAAGGCACAACGTGCAGGCTCCTTTCCGAAGGGCGAGTTGGGCCCCACAGCATCTTGCTTCCAGCTCTTTGGGAAGCTAAGAAACAACTCGCTCTGCACAGTGCTCTTACAGCCTACCGGGAACATCTCTTCCAAAGGCCTGTGAACCGCAGTTTATTTGCAGGCCTGATCTGGCTGAAGTAGGACGTCTGTTCTGGGTGTGCTACACTGCCCTAGAGCTGAAAGGCACAACGTGCAGGCTTCTTTCCAAAGGGCAGTTTGGGTCCCAGAGCATCTTGCTTCCAGCTCTTTGGGAAGCTAAGAAACAACTCGCTCTGCACAGTGCTCTTACAGCCTACCGGGAACATCTCTTCCAAAGGCCTGAGAAACGCAGAGTCTTTGCAGGCCTGATCTGGCTGAAGTAGGACTTCTGCTCTGGGTGTGCTCCATTGCCCTAGAGCTGAAAGGCACAACGTGCAGGCTTCTTTCCAAAGGGCGAGTTGGGCCCCACAGCATCTTGCTTCCAGCTCTTTGGCAAGCTAAGAAACAACTCGCTCTGCACAGTGCTCTTACAGCCTACCGGGAGCATCTCTTCCAAAGGCCTGTGAAACGCAGTTTCTTTGCAGGCCTGATCTGGCTGAAGTAGGACTTCTGCTCTGGGTGTGCTCCATTGCCCTAGAGCTGAAAGGCACAACGTGCAGGCTTCTTTCCAAAGGGCGAGTTGGGCCCCACAGCATCTTGCTTCCAGCTCTTTGGGAAGCTAAGAGACAACTCGCTCTGCACAGTGCTCTTACAGCCTACCGGGAGCATCTCTTCCAAAGGCCTGTGAAACGCAGTTTCTTTGCAGGCCTGATCTGGCTGAAGTAGGACTTCTGCTCTGGGTGTGCTACATTGCCCTAGAGCTGAAAGGCACAACGTGCAGGCTTCTTTCCAAAGGGCAGTTTGGGTCCCACAGCATCTTGCTTCCAGCTCTTTGGGAAGCTAAGAAACAACACGCTCTGCACAGTGCTCTTACAGCCTACCGGGAACATCTCTTCCAAAGGCCTATGAAACGCAGAGTCTTTGCTGGCCTGATCTGGCTGAAGTAGGACTTCTGCTCTGGGTGTGCTCCATTGCCCTAGAGCTGAAAGGCACAACGTGCAGGCTTCTTTCCAAAGGGCGAGTTGGGCAACACAGCATCTTGCTTCCAGCTCTTTGGGAAGCTAAGAAACAACTCGCTCTGCTCAGTGCTCTTACAGCCTACCGGGAACATCTCTTCCAAAGGCCTGTGAACCGCAGTTTCTTTGCAGGCCTGATCTGGCTGAAGTAGGACTTCTGCTCTGGGTGTGCTACATTGCCCTAGAGCTGAAAGGCACAATGTGCAGGCTTCTTTCCAAAGGGCGAGTTGGGCCCCACAGCATCTTGCTTCCAGCTCTTTGGGAAGGTAAGAAACAACTCGCTCTGCACAGTGCTCTTACAGCCTACCGGGAACATCTCTTCCAAAGGCCTGTGAAACGCAGAGTCTCTGCAGGCCTGATCTGGCTGAAGTGGGACTTCTGCTCTGGGTGTGCTCCATTGCCCTAGAGCTGAAAGGCAGAACGTGCAGGCTTCTTTCCCAAGGGCGAGTTGGGCCCCACAGCATCTGCTTCCAGCTCTTTGGGAAGCTAAGAAACAACTCGCACTGCACAAAGCTCTTACAGCCTACCGGGAGCATCTCTGGCAAAGGCCTGTGAAACGCATTTCTTGGCAGGCCTGATCTGGCTGAAGTAGGACTTCTGCTCTGGGTGTGCTCCATTGCCCTAGAGCTGAAAGGCACAACGTGCAGGCTTCTTTCCAAAGGGCGAGTTGGGCCCCACAGCATCTTGCTTCCAGCTCTTTGGGAAGCTAAGAAACAACTCGCTCTGCACAGTGCTCTTATAGCCTACCGGGAGCATATCTTCCAAAGGCCTCTGAAATGCAGTTTCTTTGCAGGCCTGATCTGGCTGAAGGAGGACTTCTGCTCTGGGTGTGCTCCATTGCCCTAGAGCTGAAAGGCACAACGTGCAGGCTTCTTTCCAAAGGGCGAGTTGGGCCCCACAGCATCTTGCTTCCAGCTCTTTGGGAAGCCAAGAAACAACTCGCTCTGCACAGTGCTCTTACAGCCTACCGGGAACATCTCTTCCAAAGGCCTGAGAAACGCAGAGTCTTTGCTGGCCTGATCTGGCTGAAGTAGGACTTCTGCTCTCGGTGTGCTCCATTGCCCTAGAGCTGAAAGGCACAACGTGCAGGCTTCTTTCCAAAGGGCGAGTTGGGCCCCACAGCATCTTGCTTCCAGCTCTTTGGGAAGCTAAGAAAAAACTCGCTCTGCTCAGTGCTCTTACAGCATACCGGGAACATCTCTTCCAAAGGCCTGTGAAACGCAGTTTCTTTGCAGGCCTGATCTGGCTGAAGTAGGAATTCTGCTCTGGGTGTGCTACATTGCCCTAGAGCTGAAAGGCACAACGTGCAGGCTTCTTTCCAAAGGGCGAGTTGGGTCCCACAGCATCTTGCTTCCAGCTCTTTGGGAAGCTAAGAAACAACTCGCTCTGCACAGTGCTCTTACAGCCTACCGGGAACATCTCTTCCAAAGGCATGAGAAACGCAGAGTCTTTGCAGGCCTGATCTGGCTGAAGTAGGACTTCTGCTATGGCTGTGCTCCATTGCCCTAGAGCTGAAAGGCACAACGTGCAGGCTCCTTTCCGAAGGGCGAGTTGGGCCCCACAGCATCTTGCTTCCAGCTCTTTGGGAAGCTAAGAAACAACTCGCTCTGCACAGTGCTCTTACAGCCTACCGGGAGCATCTCTTCCAAAGGCCTCTGAAACGCAGTTTCTTTGCAGGCCTGATCTGGCTGAAGTAGGACTTCTGCTCTGGGTGAGCTCCATTGCCCTAGAGCTGAAAGGCACAACGTGCAGGCTTCTTTCCAAAGGGCGAGTTGGGCCCCACAGCATCTTGCTTCCAGCTCTTTGGGAAGCTAATAAACAACTCGCTCTGCACAGTGCTCTTACAGCCTACCGGGAGCATCTCTTCCAAAGGCCTCTGAAATGCAGTTTCTTTGCAGGCCTGATCTGGCTGAAGTAGGAATTCTGCTCTGGGTGTGCTCCATTGTCCTAGAGCTGAAAGGCACAACGTGCAGGCTTCTTTCCAAAGGGGGAGTTGGGCCCCACAGCATCTTGCTTCCAGCTCTTTGGGAAGCTAAGAATCAACTCGCTCTGCAGAGTGCTCTTACAGCCTACCGGGAACATCTCTTCCAAAGGCCTGTGAAACGCAGTTTCTTTGCAGGCCTGATCTGGCTGAAGTAGGACTTCTGCTCTGGGTGTGCTCCATTGCCCTAGAGCTGAAAGGCACAAGGTGCAGGCTTCTTTCCAAAGGGCAGTTTGGGTCCCACAGCATCTTGCTTCCAGCTCTTTGGGAAGCTAAGAAACCACTCGCTCTGCACAGTGCTCTTACAGCCTACCGGGAACATCTCTTCCAAAGGCCTGTGAAATGCAGTTTCTTTGCAGGCCTGATCTGGCTGAAGTAGGACTTCTGCTCTGGGTGTGCTCCATTGCCCTAGAGCTGAAAGGCACAACGTGCAGGCTTCTTTCCAAAGGGCGAGTTGGGCCCCACAGCATCTTGCTTCCAGCTCTTTGGGAAGCTAAGAAACAACTCGCTCTGCACAGTGCTCTTACAGCCTACCGGGAACATCTCTTCCAAAGGGCTGTGAAACGCAGTTTCTTTGCAGGCCTGATCTGGCTGAAGTGGGACATCTGCTCTGGGTGTGCTCCATTGCCCTAGAGCTGAAAGGCACAACGTGCAGGCTTCTTTCCAAAGGGCGAGTTGGGCCCCACAGCATCTTGCTTCCAGCTCTTTGGGAAGCTAAGAAACAACTCGCTCTGCACAGTGCTCTTACAGCCTACCGGGAGCATCTCTTCCAAAGTCCTTTGAAATGCAGTTTCTTTGCAGGCCTGATCTGGCTGAAGTAGGACTTCTGCTCTGGGTGTGCTCCACTGCCCTAGAGCTGAAAGGCACAACGTGCAGGCTTCTTTCCAAAGGGCGAGTTGGGCCCCACAGCATCTTGCTTCCAGCTCTTTGGGAAGATAAGAAACAACTCGCTCTGCACAGTGCTCTTACAGCCTACCGGGAGCATCTCTTCCAAAGGCCTGTGAAACGCAGTTTCTTTGCAGGCCTGATCTGGCTGTAGTAGGACTTCTGCTCTGGATGTGCTCCATTGCCGTAGAGCTGAAAGGCACAACGTGCAGGCTTCTTTCCAAAGGGCGAGTTGGGCCCCACAGCATCTTGCTTCCAGCTCTTTGGGAAGCTAAGAAACAACTCGCTCTGCACAGTGCTCTTACAGCCTACCGGGAACATCTCTTCCAAAGGCCTGTGAAACGCAGTTCCTTTGCAGGCCTGATCTGGCTGAAGTACGACTTCTGCTCTGGGTGTGCTCCATTGCCCTAGAGCTGAAAGGCACAACGTGCAGGCTTCTTTCCAAAGGGCGAGTTGGGACCCACAGCATCTTGCTTCCAGCTCTTTGGCAAGCTAAGAAACAACTCGCTCTGCACAGTGCTCTTACAGCCTACGGGGAGCATCTCTTCCAAAACTTCTGAAATGCAGTTTCTTTGCAGGCCTGATCTGGCTGAAGTAGGACTTCTGCTCTGGGTGTGCTCCTTTTCCCTAGAGCTGAAAGGCACAACGTGCAGGCTTCTTTCCAAAGGGCAAGTTGGGCCCCACAGCATCTTGCTTCCAGCTCTTTGGGAAGCTAAGAGACAACTCGCTCTGCACAGTGCTGTTACAGCCTACCGGGAACATCTCTTCCAAAGGCCTGTGAAACGCAGTTTCTTTGCAGGCCTGATCTGGCTGAAGTAGGACTTCTGCTCTGGGTGTGCTCCATTGCCCTAGAGCTGAAAGGCACAACGTGCAGGCTTCTTTCCAAAGGGCAGTTTGGGTCCCACAGCATCTTGCTTCCAGCTCTTTGGGAAGCTAAGAAACAACTCGCTCTGCACAGTGCTCTTACAGCCTACCGGGAACATCGCTTCCAAAGGCCTGAGAAACGCAGAGTCTTTGCTGGCCTGATCTGGCTGAAGTAGGACTTCTGCTCTGGGTGTGCTCCATTGCCCTAGAGCTGAAAGGCACAACGTGCAGGCTTCTTTCCAAAGGGCGAGTTGGGCCCCACAGCATCTTGCTTCCAGCTCTTTGGGAAGCTAAGAAACAACTCGCTCTGCACAGTGCTCTTACAGCCTACCGGGAACATCTCTTCCAAAGGCCTGTGAAACGCAGTTTCTTTGCAGGCCTGATCTGGCTGAAGTAGGACTTCTGCTCTGGGTGTGCTCCATTGCCCTAGAGATGAAAGGCACAACGTGCAGGCTTCTTTCCAAAGGGCGAGTTGGGCCCACAGCATCTTGCTTCCAGCTCATTGGGAAGCTAAGAAACAACTCGCTCTGCACAGTGCTCTTACAGCCTACCGGGAGCATCTCTTCCAAAGGCCTCTGAAATGCAGTTTCTTTGCAGGCCTGATCTGGCTGAAGGAGAACTTCTGCTCTGGGTGTGCTCCATTGCCCTAGAGCTGAAAGGCACAACGTGCAGGCTTCTTTCCGAAGGGCGAGTTGGGCCCCACAGCATCTTGCTTCCAGCTCTTTGGGAAGCTAAGAAACAACTCGCTCTGCTCACTGCTCTCACAGCCTACCGGGAACATCTCTTCCAAAGGCCTGTGAAACGCAGTTTCTTTGCAGGCCTGATCTGGCTGAAGTAGGACTTCTGCTCTGGGTGTGCTCCATTGCCCTAGAGCTGAAAGGCACAAGGTACAGGCTTCTTTGCAAGGGGCGAGTTGGGCCCCACAGCATCTTGCTTCCAGCTCTTTGGGAAGCTAAGAAACAACTCGCTCTGCTCAGTGCTCTCACACCCTACCGGGAACATCTCTTCCAAAGGCCTGTGAAACGCAGTTTCTTTGCAGGCCTGATCTGGCTGAAGTAGGACTCCTGCTCTGGTGTGCTCCATTGCCCTAGAGGTGAAAGGCACAACGTGCAGGCTTCTTTACAAAGGGCAGGTTGGGTCCCACAGCATCTTGCTTCCAGCTCTTTGGGAAGCTAAGAAACAACTCGCTCTGCACAGTGCTCTTACAGCCTACCAGGAACATCACTTCCAAAGGCCTGAGAAACACAGAGTCTTTGCAGGCCTGATCTGGCTGAAGTAGGACTTCTGCTCTGGGTGTGCTCCATTGCCCTAGAGCTGAAAGACACAACGTGCAGGCTTCTTTCCAAAGGGCGAGTTGGGCCCCACAGCATCTTGCTTCCAGCTCTTTGGGAAGGTAAGAAACAACTCGCTCTGCACAGTGCTCTTACAGCCTACCGGGAACATCTCTTCCAAAGGCCTGTGAAACGCAGTTTCTTTGCAGGCCTGATCTGGCTGAAGTGGGACTTCTGCTCTGGGTGTGCTACCTTGCCCTAGAGCTGAAAGGCACAACGTGCAGGCTTCTTTCCAAAGGGCGAGTTGGGCCCCACAGCATCTTGCTTCCAGCTCTTTGGGAAGCCAAGATACAACTCGCTCTGCACAGTCCTCTTACAGCCTACCGGGAACATCTCTTCAAAAGGCCTGTGAAACGCAGTTTCTTTGCAGGCCTGATGTGGCTGAAGTAGGAATTCTGCTCTGGGTGTGCTCCATTGCCCTAGAGCTGAAAGGCACAACGTGCAGGCTTCTTTCCAAAGGGCGAGTTGGGCCCCACAGCATCTTGCTTCCAGCTCTTGAGGAAGCTAAGAAACAACTCGCTCTGCACAGTGCTCTTACAGCCTGCCGGGAGCATCTCTTCCAAAGGCCTGTGAAACGCAGTTTCTTTGCAGGCCTGATCGGGCTGAAGTAGGACTTCTGCTCTGGGTGTGCTCCATTGCCCTAGAGCTGAAAGGCACAACGTGCAGGCTTCTTTCCAAAGGGCGCGTTGGGCCCCACAGCATCTTGCTTCCAGCTCTTTGGGAAGCTAAGAAACAACTCGCTCTGCACAGTGCTCTTACAGCCTACCGGGAGCATCTCTTCCAAAGGCCTGTGAAACGCAGTTTCTTTGCAGGCCTGATATGGCTGAAGTAGGACTTCTGCTCTGGGTGTGCTCCATTGCCCTAGAGCTGAAAGTCACAACGTGCAGGCTTCTTTCCAAAGGGCGAGTTGGGCCCCACAGCATCTTGCTTCCAGCTCTTTGGGAAGGTAAGAAACAACTCGCTCTGCACAGTGCTCTTACAGCCTACCAGGAGCATCTCTTCCAAAGGCCTCTGAAATGCAGTTTCTTTGCAGGCCTGATCTGGCTGAAGTAGGACTTCTGCTCTGGGTGTGCTCCATTGCCCTAGAGCTGAAAGGCACAACGTGCAGGCTTCTTTCCAAAGGGCGAGTTGGGCCCCACAGCATCTTGCTTCCATCTCTTTGGGAAGGTAAGAAACAACTCGCTCTGCACAGTGCTCTTACAGCCTACCGGAAGCATCTCTTCCAAAGGCCTCTGAAACACAGTTTCTTTGCAGGCCTGATCTGGCTGAAGTAGGACTTCTGCTCTGGTTGTGCTCCATTGCCCTAGAGCTGAATGGCACAACGTGCAGGCTTCTTTCCAAAGGCGAGTTGGGCCCCACAGCATCTTGCTTCCAGCTCTTTGGGAAGCTAAGAAACAACTCGCTCTGCACAGTGCTCTTACAGACTGCCGGGAGCATCTCTTCCAAAGGCCTGTGAAACACAGTTTCTTTGCAGGCCTGATCTGGCTGAAGTAGGAGTTCTGCTCTGGGTGTGCTTCATTGCCCTAGAGCTGAAAGGCACAACGTGCAGGCTTCTTTCCAAAGGGCGAGTTAGGCCCCACAGCATCTTGCTTCCAGCTCTTTGAGAAGCTAAGAAACAACTCGCTCTGCACAGTGCTCTTACAGCCTACCGGGAACATCTCTTCCAAAGGCCTGTGAAACGCAGTTTCTTTGCAGGCCTGATCTGCCTGAAGTAGGACTTCTGCTCTGGGTGTGCTCCATTGCCCTAGAGCTGAAAGGCACAACGTGCAGGCTTCTTTCCAAAGGGCGAGTTGGGCCCCACAGCATCTTGCTTCCAGCTCTTTGGGAAGGTAAGAAACAACTCGCTCTGCACAGTGCTCTTACAGCCAACCAGGAGCATCTCTTCCAAAGGCCTCTGAAATGCAGTTTCTTTGCAGGCCTGATCTGGCTGAAGTAGGACTTCTGCTCTGGGTGTGCTCCATTGCCCTAGAGCTGAAAGGCACAACGTGCAGGCTTCTTTCCAAAGGGCGAGTTGGGCCCCACAGCATCTTGCTTCCATCTCTTTGGGAAGGTAAGAAACAACTCGCTCTGCACAGTGCTCTTACAGCCTACCGGGAGCATCTCTTCCAAAGGCCTGTGAAACGCAGTTTCTTTGCAGGCCTGATCTGGCTGAAGTAGGACTTCTGCTCTGGTTGTGCTCCATTGCCCTAGAGCTGAATGGCACAACTTGCAGGCTTCTTTCCAAAGGCGAGTTGGGCCCCACAGCATCTTGCTTCCAGCTCTTTGGGAGGCTAAGAAACAACTCGCTCTGCACAGTGCTCTTACAGCCTGCCGGGAGCATCTCTTCCAAAGGCCTGTGAAACACAGTTTCTTTGCAGGCCTGATCTGGCTGAAGTAGGACTTCTGCTCTGGGTGTGCTTCATTGCCCTAGAGCTGAAAGGCACAACGTGCAGGCTTCTTTCCAAAGGGCGAGTTAGGCCCCACAGCATCTTGCTTCCAGCTCTTTGGGAAGCTAAGAAACAACTCGCTCTGCACAGTGCTCTTACAGCCTACCGGGAACATCTCTTCCAAAGGCCTGTGAAACGCAGTTTCTTTGCAGGCCTGATCTGGCTGAAGTAGGACTTCTGCTCTGTGTGTGCTCCATTGCTCTAGAGCTGAAAGGCACAACGTGCAGGCTTCTTTCCAAAGGGCGAGTTGGGCAACACAGCATCTTGCTTCCAGCTCTTTGGGAAGCTAAGAAACAACTCGCTCTGCACAGTGCTCTTACAGCGTACCGGGAACATCTCTTCCAAAGGCCTGTGAAACGCAGTTTCTTTGCATGCCTGATCTGGCTGAAGTAGGACTTCTGCTCTGGGTGTGCTCCATTGCCCTAGAGCTGAAAGGCACAAGGTACAGGCTTCTTTGCAAGGGGTGAGTTGGGCCCCACAGCATCTTGCTTCCAGCTCTTTGGGAAGCTAAGAAACAACCCGCTCTGCACAGTGCTCTTACAGCCTACCGGGAACATCTCTTCCAAAGGCCTGTGAAACGCAGTCTCTTTGCAGGCCTGAACTGCCTGAAGGAGAACTTCTGCTCTGGGTGTGCTCCATTGCCCTAGAGCTGAAAGGCACAACGTGCAGGCTTCTTTCCAAAGGGCGAGTTGGGCCCCACAGCATCTTGCTTCCAGCTCTTTGGGAAGATGAGAAACAACTCGCTCTGCACAGTGCTCTTACAGCCTACCGGGAACATCTCTTCCAAAGGCCTGTGAAACGCAGTTTCTTTGCAGGCCTGATCTGGCTGAAGTAGGACTTCTGCTCTGGGTGTGCTCCATTGCCCTAGAGCTGAAAGGCACAACGTGCAGGCTTCTTTCCAAAGGGCAGGTTGGGTCCGACAGCATCTTGCTTCCAGCTCTTTGGGAAGCTAAGAAACAACTCGCTCTGCACAGTGCTCTTACAGCCTACCGGGAACATCACTTCCAAAGGCCTGAGAAACGCAGAGTCTTTGCAGGCCTGATCTGGCTGAAGTAGGACTTCTGCTCTGGGTGTGCTCCATTGCCCTAGAGCTGAAAGGCACAACGTGCAGGCTTCTTTCCAAAGGGCGAGTTGGGCCCCGCAGCATCTTGCTTCCAGCTCTTTGGGAAGGTAAGAAACAACTCGCTCTGCACAGTGCTCTTAAAGCCTACCGGGAGCATCTCTTCCAAAGCCCTCTGAAACGCAGTTTCTTTGCAGGCCTGATCTGGCTGAAGTAGGACTTCTGCTCTGGTTGTGCTCCATTGCCCTAGAGCTGAATGGCACAACGTGCAGGCTTCTTTCCAAATGCGAGTTGGGCCCCACAGCATCTTGCTTCCAGCTCTTTGGGAAGCTAAGAAACAACTCGCTCTGCACAGTGCTCTTACAGCCTGCCGGGAGCATCTCTTCCAAAGGCCTGTGAAACACAGTTTCTTTGCAGGCCTGATCTGGCTGAAGTAGGACTTCTGCTCTGGGTGTGCTTCATTGCCCTAGAGCTGAAAGGCACAACGTGCAGGCTTCTTTCCAAAGGGCGAGTTAGGCCCCACAACATCTTGCTTCCAGCTCTTTGGGAAGCTAAGAAACAACTCGCTCTGCACAGTGCTCTTACAGCCTACCGGGAACATCTCTTCCAAAGGCCTGTGAAACGCAGTTCCTTTGCAGGCTTTTTCTGGCTGAAGTAGGACTTCTGCTCTGGGTGTGCTCCATTGCTCTAAAGCTGAAAGGCACAACGTGCAGGCTTCTTTCCAAAGGGCGAGTTGGGCCCAACAGCATCTTGCTTCCAGCTCTTTGGGAAGCTAAGAAACAACTCGCTCTGCACAGTGCTCTTACAGCCTACCGGGAACATCTCTTCCAAAAGCCTGTGAAACGCAGTTTCTTTGCATGCCTGATCTGGCTGAAGTAGGACTTCTGCTGTCGGTGTGCTACATTACCCTAGAGCTGAAAGGCACAAGGTACAGGCTTCTTTGCAAGGGGCGAGTTGGGCCCCACAGCATCTTGCTTCCAGCTCTTTGGGAAGCTAAGAAACAACCCGCTCTGCACAGTGCTCTTACAGCCTACCGGGAACATCTCTTCCAAAGGCCTGTGAAACGCAGTTTCTTTGCAGGCCTGATCTGGCTGAAGTAGGACTTCTGCTCTGGGTGTGCTCCATTGCCCTGGAGCTGAAAGGCACAACGTGCAGGCTTCTTTCCAAAGGGCAGGTTGGGTCCGACAGCATCTTGCTTCCAGCTCTTTGGGAAGCTAAGAAACAACTCGCTCTGCACAGTGCTCTTACAGCCTACCGGGAACATCACTTCCAAAGGCCTGAGAAACGCAGAGTCTTTGCAGGCCTGATCTGGCTGAAGTAGGACTTCTGCTCTGGGTGTGCTCCATTGCCCTAGAGCTGAAAGACACAACGTGCAGGCTTCTTTCCAAAGGGCGAGTTGGGCCCCACAGCATCTTGCTTCCAGCTCTTTGGGAAGGTAAGAAACAACTCGCTCTGCACAGTGCTCTTACAGCCTGCCGGGAGCATCTCTTCCAAAGGCCTGTGGAACGCAGTTTCTTTGCAGGCCTCATCTGGCTGAAGTAGGACTTCTGCTCTGGGTGTGCTCCATTGCCCTAGAGCTGAAAGGCACAACGTGCAGGCTTCTTTCCAAAGGGCAGGTTGGGTCCGACAGCATCTTGCTTTCAGCTCTTTGGGAAGCTAAGAAACAACTCGCTCTGCACAGTGCTCTTACAGCCTACCGGGAACATCTCTTCCAAAGGCCTGTGAAACGCAGTTTCTTTGCAGGCCTGATCTGGCTGAAGTACGACTTCTGCTCTGGGTGTGCTCCATTGCCCTAGAGCTGAAAGGCACAACGTGCATGCTTCTTTCCAAAGGCGAGTTGGGCCCCACAGCATCTTGCTTCAAGCTCTTTGGGAAGCTAAGAAACAACTCGCTTGCACAGTGCTCTTACAGCCTACCGGGAACATCTCTTCCAAAGGCCTGTGAAACGCAGTTTCTTTGCAGGCCTGATCTGGCTGAAGTAGGACTTCTGCTCTGGGTGTGCTCCATTGCCCTAGAGCTGAATGGCACAACGTGCAGGCTTCTTTCCAAAGGCGAGTTGGGCCCCACAGCATCTTGCTTCCAGCTCTTTGGGAATCTAAGAAACAACTCGCTCTGCACAGTGCTCTTACAGCCTGCCAGGGGCATCTCTTCCAAAGGCCTGTGAAACACAGTTTCTTTGCAGGCCTGATCTGGCTGAAGTAGGACTTCTGCTCTGGTTGTGCTTCATTGCCCTAGAGCTGAAAGGCACAACGTGCAGGCTTCTTTCCAAAGGGCGAGTTAGGCCCCACAGCATCTTGCTTCCAGCTCTTTGGGAAGCTGAGTAACAACTCGCTCTGCACAGTGCTCTTACAGCCTACCGGGAACATCTCTTCCAAAGGCCTGTGAAACGCAGTTTCTTTGCAGGCCTGATCTGGCTGAAGTAGGACTTCTGCTCTGGGTGTGCTTCATTGCCCTAGAGCTGAAAGGCACAACGTGCAGGCTTCTTTCCAAAGGGCGAGTTAGGCCCCACAGCATCTTGCTTCCAGCTCTTTGGGAAGCTAAGAAACAACTCGCTCTGCACAGTGCTCTTACAGCCTACCGGGAACATCTCTTCCAAAGGCCTGTGAAACGCAGTTTCTTTGCAGGCCTGATCTGGCTGAAGTAGGACTTCTGCTCTGTGTGTGCTCCATTGCTCTAGAGCTGAAAGGCACAACGTGCAGGCTTCTTTCCAAAGGGCGAGTTGGGCAACACAGCATCTTGCTTCCAGCTCTTTGGGAAGCTAAGAAACAACTCGCTCTGCACAGTGCTCTTACAGCGTACCGGGAACATCTCTTCCAAAGGCCTGTGAAACGCAGTTTCTTTGCAGGCCTGATCTGGCTGAAGTAGGACTTCTGCTCTGGGTGTGCTCCATTGCCCTAGAGCTGAAAGGCACAAGGTACAGGCTTCTTTGCAAGGGGCGAGTTGGGCCCCACAGCATCTTGCTTCCAGCTCTTTGGGAAGCTAAGAAACAACCCGCTCTGCACAGTGCTCTTACAGCCTACCGGGAACATCTCTTCCAAAGGCCTGTGAAACGCAGTCTCTTTGCAGGCCTGAACTGCCTGAAGGAGAACTTCTGCTCTGGGTGTGCTCCATTGCCCTAGAGCTGAAAGGCACAACGTGCAGGCTTCTTTCCAAAGGGCGAGTTGGGCCCCACAGCATCTTGCTTCCAGCTCTTTGGGAAGCTGAGAAACAACTCGCTCTGCACAGTGCTCTTACAGCCTACCGGGAACATCTCTTCCAAAGGCCTGTGAAACGCAGTTTCTTTGCAGGCCTGATCTGGCTGAAGTAGGACTTCTGCTCTGGGTGTGCTCCATTGCCCTAGAGCTGAAAGGCACAACGTGCAGGCCTCTTTCCAAAGGGCAGGTTGGGTCCGACAGCATCTTGCTTCCAGCTCTTTGGGAAGCTAAGAAACAACTCGCTCTGCACAGTGCTCTTACAGCCTACCGGGAACATCACTTCCAAAGGCCTGAGAAACGCAGAGTCTTTGCAGGCCTGATCTGGCTGAAGTAGGACTTCTGCTCTGGGTGTGCTCCATTGCCCTAGAGCTGAAAGACACAACGTGCAGGCTTCTTTCCAAAGGGCGAGTTGGGCCCCACAGCATCTTGCTTCCAGCTCTTTGGGAAGGTAAGAAACAACTCGCTCTGCACAGTGCTCTTACAGCCTACCGGGAACATCTCTTCCAAAGGCCTGTGAAACGCAGTTTCTTTGCAGGCCTGATCTGGCTGATGTAGGACTTCTGCTCTGGGTGTGCTCCATTGCCCTAGAGCTGAAAGGCACAACGTGCAGGCTTCTTTCCAAAGGGCGAGTTGGGCCCCACAGCATCTTGCTTCCAGCTCTTTGGGAAGCTAAGAAACAACTCGCTCTGCACAGTGCTCTTACAGCCTACCGGGAGCATCTCTTCCAAAGGCCTCTGAAATGCAGTTTCTTTGCAGGCCTGATCTGGCTGAAGTAGGACTTCTGCTCTGGGTGTGCTCCATTGCCCTAGAGCTGAAAGGCACAACGTGCAGGCTTCTTTCCAAAGGGCGAGTTGGGCCCCGCAGCATCTTGCTTCCAGCTCTTTGGGAAGGTAAGAAACAACTCGCTCTGCACAGTGCTCTTAAAGCCTACCGGGAGCATCTCTTCCAAAGCCCTCTGAAACGCAGTTTCTTTGCAGGCCTGATCTGGCTGAAGTAGGACTTCTGCTCTGGTTGTGCTCCATTGCCCTAGAGCTGAATGGCACAACGTGCAGGCTTCTTTCCAAATGCGAGTTGGGCCCCACAGCATCTTGCTTCCAGCTCTTTGGGAAGCTAAGAAACAACTCGCTCTGCACAGTGCTCTTACAGCCTGCCGGGAGCATCTCTTCCAAAGGCCTGTGAAACACAGTTTCTTTGCAGGCCTGATCTGGCTGAAGTAGGACTTCTGCTCTGGGTGTGCTTCATTGCCCTAGAGCTGAAAGGCACAACGTGCAGGCTTCTTTCCAAAGGGCGAGTTAGGCCCCACAGCATCTTGCTTCCAGCTCTTTGGGAAGCTAAGAAACAACTCGCTCTGCACAGTGCTCTTACAGCCTACCGGGAACATCTCTTCCAAAGGCCTGTGAAACGCAGTTTCTTTGCAGGCCTGATCTGGCTGAAGTAGGACTTCTGCTCTGGGTGTGCTCCATTGCCCTAGAGCTGAAAGGCACAACGTGCAGGCTTCTTTCCAAAGGCGAGTTGGGCCCCACAGCATCTTGCTTCCAGCTCTCTGGGAAGGTAAGAAACAACTCGCTCTGCACAGTGCTCTTACAGCCTGCCAGGAGCATCTCTTCCAAAGGCCTGTGGAACGCAGTTTCTTTGCAGGCCTCATCTGGCTGAAGTAGGACTTCTGCTCTGGGTGTGCTCCATTGCCCTAGAGCTGAAAGGCACAACGTGCAGGCTTCTTTCCAAAGGGCAGGTTGGGTCCGACAGCATCTTGCTTTCAGCTCTTTGGGAAGCTAAGAAACAACTCGCTCTGCACAGTACTCTTACAGCCTACCGGGAACATCTCTTCCAAAGGCCTGTGAAACGCAGTTTCTTTGCAGGCCTGATCTGGCTGAAGTACGACTTCTGCTCTGGGTGTGCTCCATTGCCCTAGAGCTGAAAGGCACAACGTGCATGCTTCTTTCCAAAGGCGAGTTGGGCCCCACAGCATCTTGCTTCCAGCTCTTTGGGAAGCTAAGAAACAACTCGCTTGCACAGTGCTCTTACAGCCTACCGGGAACATCTCTTCCAAAGGCCTGTGAAACGCAGTTTCTTTGCAGGCCTGATCTGGCTGAAGTAGGACTTCTGCTCTGGGTGTGCTCCATTGCCCTAGAGCTGAATGGCACAACGTGCAGGCTTCTTTCCAAAGGCGAGTTTGGCCCCACAGCATCTTGCTTCCAGCTCTTTGGGAATCTAAGAAACAACTCGCTCTGCACAGTGCTCTTACAGCCTGCCGGGGGCATCTCTTCCAAAGGCCTGTGAAACGCAGTTTCTTTGCAGGCCTGATCTGGCTGAAGTAGGACTACTGCTCTGGTTGTGCTTCATTGCCCTAGAGCTGAAAGGCACAACGTGCAGGCTTCTTTCCAAAGGGCGAGTTAGGCCCCACAGCATCTTGCTTCCAGCTCTTTGGGAAGCTAAGAAACAACTCGCTCTGCACAGTGCTCTTACAGCCTACCGGGAACATCTCTTCCAAAGGCCTGTGAAACGCAGTTTCTTTGCAGGCCTGATCTGGCTGAAGTAGGACTTCTGCTCTGGGTGTGCTTCATTGCCCTAGAGCTGAAAGGCACAACGTGCAGGCTTCTTTCCAAAGGGCGAGTTAGGCCCCAGAGCGTCTTGCTTCCAGCTCTTTGGGAAGCTAAGAAACAACTCGCTCTGCACAGTGCTCTTACAGCCTACCGGGAACATCTCTTCAAAGGCCTGAGAAACGCAGTTTCTTTGCAGGCCTGATCTGGCTGAAGTAGGACTTCTGCTCTGGGTGTGCTCCATTGCCCTAGAGCTGAAAGGCACAACGTGCAGGCTTCTTTCCAAAGGCGAGTTGGGCCCCACAGCATCTTGCTTCCAGCTCTCTGGGAAGCTAAGAAACAACTCGCTCTGCACAGTGCTCTTACAGCCTGCCGGGAGCATCTCTTCCAAAGGCCTGTGGAACGCAGTTTCTTTGCAGGCCTCATCTGGCTGAAGTAGGACTTCTGCTCTGGGTGTGCTGCATTGCTGTAGAGCTGAAAGGCAAAACGGGCAGGCTTCTTTCCAAAGGGCGAGTTGGGCCCCACAGCATCTTGCTTCCAGCTCTTTGGGAAGCTAAGAAACAACTCGCTCTGCACAGTGCTCTTACAGCCTACCGGGAGCATCTCTTCCAAAGGCCTGTGAAACGCAGTTTCTTTGCAGGCCTGATCTGGCTGAAGTAGGACTTCTGCTCTGGGTGTGCTCCATTGCCCTAGAGCTGAAAGGCACAACGTGCAGGCTTTTTTCCAAAGGGCAGCTTGGGTCCCACAGCATCTTGCCCTCAGCTCTTTGGGAAGCTGAGAAACAACTCGCTCTGCACAGTGCTCTTACAGCCTGCCGGGAGCATCTCTTCCAAAGGCATGTGAAACGCAGTCTTTGCAGGCCTGATCTGGCTGAAGTAGGACTTCTGCTCTGGGTGTGCTGCATTGCCCTAGAGCTGAAAGTCACAACGTGCAGGCTTCTTTTCAAAGGGCGAGTTGGGCCCCACAGCATCTTGCTTCCAGCTCATTGGGAAGCTAAGAAACAACTCGCTCTGCACAGTGCTCTTACAGCCTACCGGGAACATCTCTTCCAAAGGCCTGTGAAACGCAGTTTCTTTGCAGGCCTGATATGGCTGAAGTAGGACTTCTGCTCTGGGTGTGCTCCATTGCCCTAGAGCTGAAAGGCACAACGTGCAGGCTTCTTTCCAAAGGGCGAGTTGGGCCCCACAGCATCTTGCTTCCAGCTCTTTGGGAAGCTAAGAAACAACTCGCTCTGCACAGTGATCTTAAAGCCTACCGGGAGCATCTCTTCCAAAGGCCTCTGAAAGGCAGTTTCTTTGCAGGCCTGATCTGGCTGAAGTAGGACTTCTGCTCTGGCTGTGCTCCATTGCCCTAGAGCTGAAAGGCGCAACGTGCATGCTTCTTTCCAAGAGCGAGTTGGGCCCCACAGCATCTTGCTTCCAGCTCTTTGGGAAGCTAAGAAACAACTCGCTCTGCACAGTGCTCTTACAGCCTACAGGGAACATCTTTTCCAAAGGCCTGTGAAACGCAGTTTCTTTGCAGGCCTCATCTGGCTGAAGGAGAACTTCTTCTCTGGGTGTGCTCCATTGCCCTAGAGCTGAAAGGCACAACGTGCAGGCTTCTTTCCAAAGGGCGAGTTGGGCCCCACAGCATCTTGCTTCCAGCTCTTTGGGAAGCTAAGAAACAACTCGCTCTGCACAGTGCTCTTACAGCCTACCGGGAACATCTCTTCCAAAGGCCTGTGAAACGCAGTTTCTTTGCAGGCCTGATCTGGCTGAAGTAGGACTTCTGCTCTGGGTGTGCTCCATTGCCCTAGAGCTGAAAGGCACAACGTGCAGGCTTCTTTCCAAAGGGCGAGTTGGGCCCCACAGCATCTTGCTTCCAGCTCTTTGGGAAGCTAAGAAGCAACTCGCTCTGCTCAGTGCTCTTACAGCCTACCGGGAACATCTCTTCCAAAGGCCTGTGAAACGCAGTTTCTTTGCAGGCCTGATCTGGCTGAAGTAGGACTTCTGCTCTGGGTGTGCTCCATTGCCCTAGAGCTGAAAGGCACAACGTGCAGGCTTTTTTCCAAAGGGCAGCTTGGGTCCCACAGCATCTTGCTTCCAGCTCTTTGGGAAGCTAAGAAACAACTCGCTCTGCACAGTGCTCTTACAGCCTGCCGGGAGCATCTCTTCCAAAGGCCTGTGAAACGCAGTTTCTTTGCAGGCCTGATCTGGCTGAAGTAGGACTTCTGCTCTGGGTGTGCTCCATTGCCCTAGAGCTGAAAGGCACAACGTGCAGGCTTTTTTCCAAAGGGCAGCTTGGGTCCCACAGCATCTTGCCCTCAGCTCTTTGGGAAGCTGAGAAACAACTCGCTCTGCACAGTGCTCTTACAGCCTGCCGGGAGCATCTCTTCCAAAGGCATGTGAAACGCAGTCTTTGCAGGCCTGATCTGGCTGAAGTAGGACTTCTGCTCTGGGTGTGCTGCATTGCCCTAGAGCTGAAAGGCACAACGTGCAGGCTTCTTTTCAAAGGGCGAGTTGGGCCCCACAGCATCTTGCTTCCAGCTCATTGGGAAGCTAAGAAACAACTCGCTCTGCACAGTGCTCTTACAGCCTACCGGGAACATCTCTTCCAAAGGCCTGTGAAACGCAGTTTCTTTGCAGGCCTGATATGGCTGAAGTAGGACTTCTGCTCTGGGTGTGCTCCATTGCCCTAGAGCTGAAAGGCACAACGTGCAGGCTTCTTTCCAAAGGGCGAGTTGGGCCCCACAGCATCTTGCTTCCAGCTCTTTGGGAAGCTAAGAAACAACTCGCTCTGCACAGTGCTCTTACAGCCTACCGGGAGCATCTCTTCCAAAGGCCTCTGAAAGGCAGTTTCTTTGCAGGCCTGATCTGGCTGAAGTAGGACTTCTGCTCTGGGTGTGCTCCATTGCCCTAGAGCTGAAAGGGACAACGTGCAGGCTTCTTTCCAAAGGGCGAGTTGGGCAACACAGCATCTTGCTTCCAGATCTTTGGGAAGGTTAGAAACAACTCGCTCTGCACAGTGCTCTTACAGCCTACCGGGAACATCTCTTCCAAAGGCCTGTGAAACGCAGTTTCTTTGCAGGCCTGATCTGGCTGAAGTAGGACTTCTGCTCTGGGTGTGCTCCATTGCCCTAGAGCTGAAAGGAACAACGTGCAGGCTTCTTTCCAAAGGCGAGTTGGGCCCCACAGCATCTTGCTTCCAGCTCTTTGGGAAGCTAAGAAACAACTCGCTCTGCACAGTGCTCTTACAGCCTGCCGGGAACATCTCTTCCAAAGGCCTGTGGAACGCAGTTTCTTTGCAGGCCTCATCTGGCTGAAGTAGGACTTCTGCTCTGGGTGTGCTGCATTGCCCTAGAGCTGAAAGGCACAACGGGCAGGCTTCTTTCCAAAGGGCGAGTTGGGCCCCACAGCATCTTGCTTCCAGCTCTTTGGGAAGGTTAGAAACAACTCGCTCTGCACAGTGCTCTTACAGCCTACCGGGAACATCTCTTCCAAAGGCCTGTGAAACGCAGTTTCTTTGCAGGCCTGATCTGGCTGAAGTAGGACTTCTGCTCTGGGTGTGCTCCATTGCCCTAGAGCTGAAAGGCACAACGTGCAGGCTTCTTTCCAAAGGCGAGTTGGGCCCCACAGCATCTTGCTTCCAGCTCTTTGGGAAGCTAAGAAACAACTCGCTCTGCACAGTGCTCTTACTGCCTGCCGGGAACATCTCTTCCAAAGGCCTGTGGAACGCAGTTTCTTTGCAGGCCTCATCTGGCTGAAGTAGGACTTCTGCTCTGGGTGTGCTGCATTGGCCTAGAGCTGAAAGGCACAACGGGCAGGCTTCTTTCCAAAGGGCGAGTTGGGCCCCACAGCATCTTGCTTGCAGCTCTTTGGGAAGCTAAGAAACAACTCGCTCTGCACAGTGCTCTTACAGCCTACCGGGAACAGCTCTTCCAAAGGCCTGTGAAACGCAGTTTCTTTGCAGGCCTGATCTGGCTGAAGTAGGACTTCTGCTCTGGCTGTGCTCCATTGCCCTAGAGCTGAAAGGCACAACGTGCAGGCTTCTTTCCAAAGGGCGAGTTAGGCCCCACAGCATCTTGCTTCCAGCTCTTTGGGAATCTAAGAAACAACTCGCTCTGCACAGTGCTCTTACAGCCTACCGGGAACATCTCTTCCAAAGGCCTGTGAAACGCAGTTTCTTTGCAGGCCTGATCTGGCTGAAGGAGAACTTCTGCTCTGGGTGTGCTCCAGTGCCCTAGAGCTGAAAGACACAACGTGCAGGCTTATTTCCAAAGGGCGAGTTGGGCCCCACGGCATCTTGCTTCCAGCTCTTTGGGAAGCTGAGAAACAACTCGCTCTGCACAGTGCTCTTACAGCCTACCGGGAACATCTCTTCCAAAGGCCTGTGAAACGCAGTTTCTTTGCAGGCCTGATCTGGCTGAAGTAGGACTTCTGCTCTGGGTGTGCTCCATTGCCCTAGAGCTGAAAGGCACAACGTGCAGGCTTCTTTCCAAAGGGCAGGTTGGGTCCGACAGCATCTTGCTTCCAGCTCTTTGGGAAGCTAAGAAACAACTCGCTCTGCACAGTGCTCTTACAGCCTACCGGGAACATCACTTCCAAAGCCCTGAGAAACGCAGAGCCTTTGCAGGCCTGATCTGGCTGAAGTAGGACTTCTGCTCTTGGTGTGCTCCATTGCCCTAGAGCTCAAAGACACAACGTGCAGGCTTATTTCCAAAGGGCGAGTTGGGCCCCACAGCATCTTGCTTCCAGCTCTTTGGGAAGGTAAGAAACAACTCGCTCTGCACAGTGCTCTTACAGCCTACCGGGAACATCTCTTCCAAAGGCCTGTGAAACGCAGTTTCTTTGCAGGCCTGATCTGGCTGAAGTACGACTTCTGCTCTGGGTGTGCTCCATTGCCCTAGAGCTGAAAGGCACAACGTGCATGCTTCTTTCCAAAGGCGAGTTGGGCCCCACAGCATCTTTCTTCCAGCTCTTTGGGAAGCTAAGAAACAACTCGCTTGCACAGTGCTCTTACAGCCTACCGGGAACATCTCTTCCAAAGGCCTGTGAAACGCAGTTTCTTTGCAGGCCTGATCTGGCTGAAGTAGGACTTCTGCTCTGGGTGTGCTCCATTGCCCTAGAGCTGAAAGGCACAACGTGCAGGCTTCTTTCCAAAGGCGAGTTGGGCCCCACAGCATCTTGCTTCCAGCTCTCTGGGAAGCTAAGAAACAACTCGCTCTGCACAGTGCTCTTACAGCCTGCCGGGAGCATCTCTTCCAAAGGCCTGTGGAACGCAGTTTCTTTGCAGGCCTGATCTGGCTGAAGTAGGACTTCTGCTCTGGGTGTGCTGCATTGCCGTAGAGCTGAAAGGCAAAACGGGCAGGCTTCTTTCCAAAGGGCGAGTTGGGCCCCACAGCATCTTGCTTCCAGCTCTTTGGGAAGCTAAGAAACAACTCGCTCTGCACAGTGCTCTTACAGCCTACCGGGAACAGCTCTTCCAAAGGCCTGTGAAACGCAGTTTCTTTGCAGGCCTGATCTGGCTGAAATAGGACTTCTGCTCTGGCTGTGCTCCATTGCCCTAGAGCTGAAAGGCCCAACGTGCATGCTTCTTTCCAAGAGCGAGTTGGGCCCCACAGCATCTTGCTTCCAGCTCTTTGGGAAGCTAAGAAACAACTCGCTCTGCACAGTGCTCTTACAGCCTACCGGGAACATGTCTTCCAAAGGCCTGTGAAACGCAGTTTCTTTGCAGGCCTAATCTGGCTGAAGGAGAACTTCTGCTCTGGGTGTGCTCCATTGCACTAGAGCTGAAAGGCACAACGTGCAGGCTTCTTTCCAACGGGCGAGTTGGGCCGCACAGCATCTTGCTTCCAGCTCTTTGGGAAGCTAAGAAACAACTCGCTCTGCACAGTGCTCTTACAGCCTACCGGGAACATCTCTTCCAAAGGCCTGTGAAACGCAGTTTCTTTGCAGGCCTGATCTGGCTGAAGTAGGACTTCTGCTCTGGGTGTGCTCCATTGCCCTAGTGCTGAAAGGCACAACGTGCAGGCTTCTTTCCAAAGGGCGAGTTGGGCCCCACAGCATCTTGCTTCCAGCTCTTTGAGAATCTAAGAAACAACTCGCTCTGCACAGTGCTCTTACAGCCTGCCGGGGGCATCTCTTCCAAAGGCCTGTGAAACACAGTTTCTTTGCAGGCCTGATCTGGCTGAAGTAGGACTTCTGCTCTGGTTGTGCTTCATTGCCCTAGAGCTGAAAGGCACAACGTGCAGGCTTCTTTCCAAAGGGCGAGTTAGGCCCCACAGCATCTTGCTTCCAGCTCTTTGGGAAGCTAAGAAACAACTCGCTCTGCACAGTGCTCTTACAGCCTACCGGGAACATCTCTTCCAAAGGCCTGTGAAACGCAGTTTCTTTGCAGGCCTGATCTGGCTGAAGTAGGACTTCTGCTCTGCGTGTGCTACTTTGCCCTAGAGCTGAAAGGCACAACGTGCAGCCTTCTTTCCAAAGGGCGAGTTGGGCCCCACAGCATCTTGCTTCCAGCTCTTTGGGAAGCTAAGAAACAACTCGCTCTGCACAGTGCTCTTACAGCCTACCGGGAACATCTCTTCCAAAGGCCTGTGAAACGCAGTTTCTTTGCAGGCCTGATCTGGCTGAAGTAGGACTTCTGCTCTGGGTGTGCTCCATTGCCCTAGAGCTGAAAGGCACAACGTGCAGGCTTCTTTCCAAAGGCGAGTTGGGCCCCACAGCATCTTGCTTCCAGCTCTCTGTGAAGCTAAGAAACAACTCGCTCTGCACAGTGCTCTTACAGCCTGCCGGGAGCATCTCTTCCAAAGGCCTGTGGAACGCAGTTTCTTTGCAGGCCTCATCTGGCTGAAGTAGGACTTCTGCTCTGGGTGTGCTGCATTGCCGTAGAGCTGAAAGGCAAAACGGGCAGGCTTCTTTCCAAAGGGCGAGTTGGGCCCCACAGCATCTTGCTTCCAGCTCTTTGGGAAGCTAAGAAACAACTCGCTCTGCACAGTGCTCTTACAGCCTACCGGGAACAGCTCTTCCAAAGGCCTGTGAAATGCAGTTTCTTTGCAGGCCTGATCTGGCTGAAGTAGGACTTCTGCTCTGGCTGTGCTCCATTGCCCTAGAGCTGAAAGGCACAACGTGCATGCTTCTTTCCAAGAGCGAGTTGGGCCCCACAGCATCTTGCTTCCAGCTCTTTGGGAAGCTAAGAAACAACTCGCTCTGCACAGTGCTCTTACAGCCTACCGGGAACATCTCTTCCAAAGGCCTGTGAAACGCAGTTTCTTTGCAGGCCTCATCTGGCTGAAGGAGAACTTCTGCTCTGGGTGTGCTCCATTGCCCTAAGCTGAAAGGCACAACGTGCAGGCTTCTTTACAAAGGGCGAGTTGGGCCCCACAGCATCTTGCTTCCAGCTCTTTGGCAAGCTAAGAAACAACTCGCTCTGCACAGTGCTCTTACAGCCTACCGGGAACATCTCTTCCAAAGGCCTGTGAAACGCAGTTTCTTTGCAGGCCTGATCTGGCTGAAGTAGGACTTCTGCTCTGGGTGTGCTCCATTGCCCTAGAGCTGAAAGGCACAACGTGCAGGCTTCTTTCCAAAGGGCGAGTTGGGCCCCACAGCATCTTGCTTCCAGCTCTTTGGGAAGCTAAGAAGCAACTCGCTCTGCTCAGTGCTCTTACAGCCTAAGGGGAACATCTCTTCCAAAGGCCTGTGAAACGCAGTTTCTTTGCAGGCCTCATCTGGCTGAAGTAGGACTTCTGCTCTGGGTGTGCTCCATTGCCCTAAAGCTGAAAGGCACAACGTGCAGGCTTTTTTCCAAAGGGCAGCTTGGGTCCCACAGCATCTTGCTTCCAGCTCTTTGGGAAGCTAAGAAACAACTCGCTCTGCACAGTGCTCTTACAGCCTGCCGGGAGCATCTCTTCCAAAGGCCTGTGAAACGCAGTTTCTTTGCAGGCCTGATCTGGCTGAAGTAGGACTTCTGCTCTGGGTGTGCTCCATTGCCCTAGAGCTGAAAGGCACAACGTGCAGGCTTCTTTCCAAAGGGCAGGTTGGGTCCGACAGCATCTTGCTTCCAGCTCTTTGGGAAGCTAAGAAACAACTCGCTCTGCACAGTGCTCTTACAGCCTACCGGGAACATCACTTCCAAAGGCCTGAGAAACGCAGAGCCTTTGCAGGCCTGATCTGGCTGAAGTAGGACTTCTGCTCTGGGTGTGCTCCATTGCCCTAGAGCTGAAAGACACAACGTGCAGGCTTATTTCCAAAGGGCGAGTTGGGCCCCACAGCATCTTGCTTCCAGCTCTTTGGGAAGGTAAGAAACAACTCGCTCTGCACAGTGCTCTTACAGCCTACCGGGAACATCTCTTCCAAAGGCCTGTGAAACGCAGTTTCTTTGCAGGCCTGATCTGGCTGAAGTACGACTTCTGCTCTGGGTGTGCTCCATTGCCCTAGAGCTGAAAGGCACAACGTGCATGCTTCTTTCCAAAGGCGAGTTGGGCCCCACAGCATCTTGCTTCCAGCTCTTTGGGAAGCTAAGAAACAACTCGCTTGCACAGTGCTCTTACAGCCTACCGGGAACATCTCTTCCAAAGGCCTGTGAAACGCAGTTTCTTTGCAGGCCTGATCTGGCTGAAGTAGGACTTCTGCTCTGGGTGTGCTCCATTGCCCTAGAGCTGAATGGCACAACGTGCAGGCTTCTTTCCAAAGGCGAGTTTGGCCCCACAGCATCTTGCTTCCAGCTCTTTGGGAATCTAAGAAACAACTCGCTCTGCACAGTGCTCTTACAGCCTGCCGGGGGCATCTCTTCCAAAGGCCTGTGAAACGCAGTTTCTTTGCAGGCCTGATCTGGCTGAAGTAGGACTACTGCTCTGGTTGTGCTTCATTGCCCTAGAGCTGAAAGGCACAACGTGCAGGCTTCTTTCCAAAGGGCGAGTTAGGCCCCACAGCATCTTGCTTCCAGCTCTTTGGGAAGCTAAGAAACAACTCGCTCTGCACAGTGCTCTTACAGCCTACCGGGAACATCTCTTCCAAAGGCCTGTGAAACGCAGTTTCTTTGCAGGCCTGATCTGGCTGAAGTAGGACTTCTGCTCTGGGTGTGCTTCATTGCCCTAGAGCTGAAAGGCACAACGTGCAGGCTTCTTTCCAAAGGGCGAGTTAGGCCCCAGAGCGTCTTGCTTCCAGCTCTTTGGCAAGCTAAGAAACAACTCGCTCTGCACAGTGCTCTTACAGCCTACCGGGAACATCTCTTCAAAGGCCTGTGAAACGCAGTTTCTTTGCAGGCCTGATCTGGCTGAAGTAGGACTTCTGCTCTGGGTGTGCTCCATTGCCCTAGAGCTGAAAGGCACAACGTGCAGGCTTCTTTCCAAAGGCGAGTTGGGCCCCACAGCATCTTGCTTCCAGCTCTCTGGGAAGCTAAGAAACAACTCGCTCTGCACAGTGCTCTTACAGCCTGCCGGGAGCATCTCTTCCAAAGGCCTGTGGAACGCAGTTTCTTTGCAGGCCTCATCTGGCTGAAGTAGGACTTCTGCTCTGGGTGTGCTGCATTGCTGTAGAGCTGAAAGGCAAAACGAGCAGGCTTCTTTCCAAAGGGCGAGTTGGGCCCCACAGCATCTTGCTTCCAGCTCTTTGGGAAGCTAAGAAACAACTCGCTCTGCACAGTGCTCTTACAGCCTGCCGGGAGCATCTCTTCCAAAGGCCTGTGAAACGCAGTTTCTTTGCAGGCCTGATCTGGCTGAAGTAGGACTTCTGCTCTGGGTGTGCTCCATTGCCCTAGAGCTGAAAGGCACAACGTGCAGGCTTTTTTCCAAAGGGCAGCTTGGGTCCCACAGCATCTTGCCCTCAGCTCTTTGGGAAGCTGAGAAACAACTCGCTCTGCACAGTGCTCTTACAGCCTGCCGGGAGCATCTCTTCCAAAGGCATGTGAAACGCAGTCTTTGCAGGCCTGATCTGGCTGAAGTAGGACTTCTGCTCTGGGTGTGCTGCATTGCCCTAGAGCTGAAAGGCACAACGTGCAGGCTTCTTTTCAAAGGGCGAGTTGGGCCCCACAGCATCTTGCTTCCAGCTCATTGGGAAGCTAAGAAACAACTCGCTCTGCACAGTGCTCTTACAGCCTACCGGGAACATCTCTTCCAAAGGCCTGTGAAACGCAGTTTCTTTGCAGGCCTGATATGGCTGAAGTAGGACTTCTGCTCTGGGTGTGCTCCATTGCCCTAGAGCTGAAAGACACAACGTGCAGGCTTCTTTCCAAAGGGCGAGTTGGGCCCCACAGCATCTTGCTTCCAGCTCTTTGGGAAGCTAAGAAACAACTCGCTCTGCACAGTGATCTTAAAGCCTACCGGGAGCATCTCTTCCAAAGGCCTCTGTAAGGCAGTTTCTTTGCAGGCCTGATCTGGCTGAAGTAGGACTTCTGCTCTGGCTGTGCTCCATTGCCCTAGAGCTGAAAGGCGCAACGTGCATGCTTCTTTCCAAGAGCGAGTTGGGCCCCACAGCATCTTGCTTCCAGCTCTTTGGGAAGCTAAGAAACAACTCGCTCTGCACAGTGCTCTTACAGCCTACCGGGAACATCTTTTCCAAAGGCCTGTGAAACGCAGTTTCTTTGCAGGCCTCATCTGGCTGAAGGAGAACTTCTGCTCTGGGTGTGCTCCATTGCCCTAGAGCTGAAAGGCACAACGTGCAGGCTTCTTTCCAAAGGGCGAGTTGGGCCCCACAGCATCTTGCTTCCAGCTCTTTGGGAAGCTAAGAAACAACTCGCTCTGCACAGTGCTCTTACAGCCTACCGGGAACATCTCTTCCAAAGGCCTGTGAAACGCAGTTTCTTTGCAGGCCTGATCTGGCTGAAGTAGGACTTCTGCTCTGGGTGTGCTCCATTGCCCTAGAGCTGAAAGGCACAACGTGCAGGCTTCTTTCCAAAGGGCGAGTTGGGCCCCACAGCATCTTGCTTCCAGCTCTTTGGGAAGCTAAGAAGCAACTCGCTCTGCTCAGTGCTCTTACAGCCTACCGGGAACATCTCTTCCAAAGGCCTGTGAAACGCAGTTTCTTTGCAGGCCTGATCTGGCTGAAGTAGGACTTCTGCTCTGGGTGTGCTCCATTGCCCTAGAGCTGAAAGGCACAACGTGCAGGCTTTTTTCCAAAGGGCAGCTTGGGTCCCACAGCATCTTGCTTCCAGCTCTTTGGGAAGCTAAGAAACAACTCGCTCTGCACAGTGCTCTTACAACCTGCCGGGAGCATCTCTTCCAAAGGCCTGTGAAACGCAGTTTCTTTGCAGGCCTGATCTGGCTGAAGTAGGACTTCTGCTCTGGGTGTGCTCCATTGCCCTAGAGCTGAAAGGCACAACGTGCAGGCTTTTTTCCAAAGGGCAGCTTGGGTCCCACAGCATCTTGCCCTGAGCTCTTTGGGAAGCTGAGAAACAACTCGCTCTGCACAGTGCTCTTACAGCCTGCCGGGAGCATCTCTTCCAAAGGCATGTGAAACGCAGTCTTTGCAGGCCTGATCTGGCTGAAGTAGGACTTCTGCTCTGGGTGTGCTGCATTGCCCTAGAGCTGAAAGGCACAACGTGCAGGCTTCTTTTCAAAGGGCGAGTTGGGCCCCACAGCATCTTGCTTCCAGCTCATTGGGAAGCTAAGAAACAACTCGCTCTGCACAGTGCTCTTACAGCCTACCGGGAACATCTCTTCCAAAGGCCTGTGAAACGCAGTTTCTTTGCAGGCCTGATATGGCTGAAGTAGGACTTCTGCTCTGGGTGTGCTCCATTGCCCTAGAGCTGAAAGGCACAACGTGCAGGCTTCTTTCCAAAGGGCGAGATGGGCACCACAGCATCTTGCTTCCAGCTCTTTGGGAAGCTAAGAAACAACTCGCTCTGCACAGTGCTCTTACAGCCTACCGGGAGCATCTCTTCCAAAGGCCTCTGAAAGGCAGTTTCTTTGCAGGCCTGATCTGGCTGAAGTAGGACTTCTGCTCTGGGTGTGCTCCATTGCCCTAGAGCTGAAAGGGACAACGTGCAGGCTTCTTTCCAAAGGGCGAGTTGGGCAACACAGCATCTTGCTTCCAGATCTTTGGGAAGGTTAGAAACAACTCGCTCTGCACAGTGCTCTTACAGCCTACCGGGAACATCTCTTCCAAAGGCCTGTGAAACGCAGTTTCTTTGCAGGCCTGATCTGGCTGAAGTAGGACTTCTGCTCTGGGTGTGCTCCATTGCCCTAGAGCTGAAAGGCACAACGTGCAGGCTTCTTTCCAAAGGCGAGTTGGGCCCCACAGCATCTTGCTTCCAGCTCTTTGGGAAGCTAAGAAACAACTCGCTCTGCACAGTGCTCTTACAGCCTGCCGGGAACATCTCTTCCAAAGGCCTGTGGAACGCAGTTTCTTTGCAGGCCTCATCTGGCTGAAGTAGGACTTCTGCTCTGGGTGTGCTGCATTGCCCTAGAGCTGAAAGGCACAACGGGCAGGCTTCTTTCCAAAGGGCGAGTTGGGCCCCACAGCATCTTGCTTCCAGCTCTTTGGGAAGGTTAGAAACAACTCGCTCTGCACAGTGCTCTTACAGCCTACCGGGAACATCTCTTCCAAAGGCCTGTGAAACGCAGTTTCTTTGCAGGCCTGATCTGGCTGAAGTAGGACTTCTGCTCTGGGTGTGCTCCATTGCCCTAGAGCTGAAAGGCACAACGTGCAGGCTTCTTTCCAAAGGCGAGTTGGGCCCCACAGCATCTTGCTTCCAGCTCTTTGGGAAGCTAAGAAACAACTCGCTCTGCACAGTGCTCTTACAGCCTGCCGGGAACATCTCTTCCAAAGGCCTGTGGAACGCAGTTTCTTTGCAGGCCTCATCTGGCTGAAGTAGGACTTCTGCTCTGGGTGTGCTGCATTGGCCTAGAGCTGAAAGGCACAACGGGCAGGCTTCTTTCCAAAGGGCGAGTTGGGCCCCACAGCATCTTGCTTCCAGCTCTTTGGGAAGCTAAGAAACAACTCGCTCTGCACAGTGCTCTTACAGCCTACCGGGAACAGCTCTTCCAAAGGCCTGTGAAACGCAGTTTCTTTGCAGGCCTGATCTGGCTGAAGTAGGACTTCTGCTCTGGCTGTGCTCCATTGCCCTAGAGCTGAAAGGCACAACGTGCAGGCTTCTTTCCAAAGGGCGAGTTAGGCCCCACAGCATCTTGTTCCAGCTCTTTGGGAAGCTAAGAAACAACTCGCTCTGCACAGTGCTCTTACAGCCTACCGGGAACATCTCTTCCAAAGGCCTGTGAAACGCAGTTTCTTTGCAGGCCTGATCTGGCTGAAGGAGAACTTCTGCTCTGGGTGTGCTCCAGTGCCCTAGAGCTGAAAGACACAACGTGCAGGCTTATTTCCAAAGGGCGAGTTGGGCCCCACGGCATCTTGCTTCCAGCTCTTTGGGAAGCTGAGAAACAACTCGCTCTGCACAGTGCTCTTACAGCCTACCGGGAACATCTCTTCCAAAGGCCTGTGAAACGCAGTTTCTTTGCAGGCCTGATCTGGCTGAAGTAGGACTTCTGCTCTGGGTGTGCTCCATTGCCCTAGATCTGAAAGGCACAACGTGCAGGCTTCTTTCCAAAGGGCAGGTTGGGTCCGACAGCATCTTGCTTCCAGCTCTTTGGGAAGCTAAGAAACAACTCGCTCTGCACAGTGCTCTTACAGCCTACCGGGAACATCACTTCCAAAGGCCTGAGAAACGCAGAGCCTTTGCAGGCCTGATCTGGCTGAAGTCGGACTTCTGCTCTTGGTGTGCTCCATTGCCCTAGAGCTCAAAGACACAACGTGCAGGCTTATTTCCAAAGGGCGAGTTGGGCCCCACAGCATCTTGCTTCCAGCTCTTTGGGAAGGTAAGAAACAACTCGCTCTGCACAGTGCTCTTACAGCCTACCGGGAACATCTCTTCCAAAGGCCTGTGAAACGCAGTTTCTTTGCAGGCCTGATCTGGCTGAAGTACGACTTCTGCTCTGGGTGTGCTCCATTGCCCTAGAGCTGAAAGGCACAACGTGCATGCTTCTTTCCAAAGGCGAGTTGGGCCCCACAGCATCTTGCTTCCAGCTCTTTGGGAAGCTAAGAAACAACTCGCTTGCACAGTGCTCTTACAGCCTACCGGGAACATCTCTTCCAAAGGCCTGTGAAACGCAGTTTCTTTGCAGGCCTGATCTGGCTGAAGTACTACTTCTGCTCTGGGTGTGCTCCATTGCCCTAGAGCTGAATGGCACAACGTGCAGGCTTCTTTCCAAAGGCGAGTTGGGCCCCACAGCATCTTGCTTCCAGCTCTTTGGGAATCTAAGAAACAACTCGCTCTGCACAGTTCTCTTCCAGCCTGCCGGGGGCATCTCTTCCAAAGGCCTGTGAAACACAGTTTCTTTGCAGGCCTGATCTGGCTGAAGTAGGACTTCTGCTCTGGTTGTGCTTCATTGCCCTAGAGCTGAAAGGCACAACGTGCAGGCTTCTTTCCAAAGGGCGAGTTAGGCCCCACAGCATCTTGCTTCCAGCTCTTTGGGAAGCTAAGAAACAACTCGCTCTGCACAGTGCTCTTACAGCCTACCGGGAACATCTCTTCCAAAGGCCTGTGAAACGCAGTTTCTTTGCAGGCCTTATCTGGCTGAAGTAGGACTTCTGCTCTGGGTGTGCTTCATTGCCCTAGAGCTGAAAGGCACAACGTGCAGGCTTCTTTCCAAAGGGCGAGTTAGGCCCCAGAGCATCTTGCTTCCAGCTCTTTGGGAAGCTAATAAACAACTCGCTCTGCACAGTGCTCTTACAGCCTACCGGGAACATCTCTTCCAAAGGCCTGTGAAACGCAGTTTCTTTGCAGGCCTGATCTGGCTGAAGTAGGACTTCTGCTCTGGGTGTGCTCCATTGCCCTAGAGCTGAAAGGCACAACGTGCAGGCTTCTTTCCAAAGGCGAGTTGGGCCCCACAGCATCTTGCTTCCAGCTCTCTGGGAAGCTAAGAAACAACTCGCTCTGCACAGTGCTCTTACAGCCTGCCGGGAGCATCTCTTCCAAAGGCCTGTGGAACGCAGTTTCTTTGCAGGCCTCATCTGGCTGAAGTAGGACTTCTGCTCTGGGTGTGCTGCATTGCCGTAGAGCTGAAAGGCAAAACGGGCAGGCTTCTTTCCAAAGGGCGAGTTGGGCCCCACAGCATCTTGCTTCCAGCTCTTTGGGAAGCTAAGAAACAACTCGCTCTGCACAGTGCTCTTACAGCCTACCGGGAACAGCTCTTCCAAAGGCCTGTGAAACGCAGTTTCTTTGCAGGCCTGATCTGGCTGAAATAGGACTTCTGCTCTGGCTGTGCTCCATTGCCCTAGAGCTGAAAGGCCCAACGTGCATGCTTCTTTCCAAGAGCGAGTTGGGCCCCACAGCATCTTGCTTCCAGCTCTTTGGGAAGCTAAGAAGCAACTCGCTCTGCACAGTGCTCTTACAGCCTACCGGGAACATGTCTTCCAAAGGCCTGTGAAACGCAGTTTCTTTGCAGGCCTAATCTGGCTGAAGGAGAACTTCTGCTCTGGGTGTGCTCCATTGCACTAGAGCTGAAAGGCACAACGTGCAGGCTTCTTTCCAACGGGCGAGTTGGGCCGCACAGCTTCTTGCTTCCAGCTCTTTGGGAAGCTAAGAAACAACTCGCTCTGCACAGTGCTCTTACAGCCTACCGGGAACATCTCTTCCAAAGGCCTGTGAAACGCAGTTTCTTTGCAGGCCTGATCTGGCTGAAGTAGGACTTCTGCTCTGGGTGTGCTCCATTGCCCTAGTGCTGAAAGGCACAACGTGCAGGCTTCTTTCCAAAGGGCGAGTTGGGCCCCACAGCATCTTGCTTCCAGCTCTTTGAGAATCTAAGAAACAACTCGCTCTGCACAGTGCTCTTACAGCCTGCCGGGGGCATCTCTTCCAAAGGCCTGTGAAACACAGTTTGTTTGCAGGCCTGATCTGGCTGAAGTAGGACTTCTGCTCTGGTTGTGCTTCATTGCCCTAGAGCTGAAAGGCACAACGTGCAGGCTTCTTTCCAAAGGGCGAGTTAGGCCCCACAGCATCTTGCTTCCAGCTCTTTGGGAAGCTAAGAAACAACTCGCTCTGCACAGTGCTCTTACAGCCTACCGGGAACATCTCTTCCAAAGGCCTGTGAAACGCAGTTTCTTTGCAGGCCTGATCTGGCTGAAGTAGGACTTCTGCTCTGCGTGTGCTACTTTGCCCTAGAGCTGAAAGGCACAACGTGCAGCCTTCTTTCCAAAGGGCGAGTTGGGCCCCACAGCATCTTGCTTCCAGCTCTTTGGGAAGCTAAGAAACAACTCGCTCTGCACAGTGCTCTTACAGCCTACCGGGAACATCTCTTCCAAAGGCCTGTGAAACGCAGTTTCTTTGCAGGCCTGATCTGGCTGAAGTAGGACTTCTGCTCTGGGTGTGCTCCATTGCCCTAGAGCTGAAAGGCACAACGTGCAGGCTTCTTTCCAAAGGCGAGTTGGGCCCCACAGCATCTTGCTTCCAGCTCTCTGTGAAGCTAAGAAACAACTCGCTCTGCACAGTGCTCTTACAGCCTGCCGGGAGCATCTCTTCCAAAGGCCTGTGGAACGCAGTTTCTTTGCAGGCCTCATCTGGCTGAAGTAGGACTTCTGCTCTGGGTGTGCTGCATTGCCGTAGAGCTGAAAGGCAAAACGGGCAGGCTTCTTTCCAAAGGGCGAGTTGGGCCCCACAGCATCTTGCTTCCAGCTCTTTGGGAAGCTAAGAAACAACTCGCTCTGCACAGTGCTCTTACAGCCTACCGGGAACAGCTCTTCCAAAGGCCTGTGAAATGCAGTTTCTTTGCAGGCCTGATCTGGCTGAAGTAGGACTTCTGCTCTTGCTGTGCTCCATTGCCCTAGAGCTGAAAGGCACAACGTGCATGCTTCTTTCCAAGAGCGAGTTGGGCCCCACAGCATCTTGCTTCCAGCTCTTTGGGAAGCTAAGAAACAACTCGCTCTGCACAGTGCTCTTACAGCCTACCGGGAACATCTCTTCCAAAGGCCTGTGAAACGCAGTTTCTTTGGAGGCCTCATCTGGCTGAAGGAGAACTTCTGCTCTGGGTGTGCTCCATTGCCCTAAGCTGAAAGGCACAACGTGCAGGCTTCTTTACAAAGGGCGAGTTGGGCCCCACAGCATCTTGCTTCCAGCTCTTTGGCAAGCTAAGAAACAACTCGCTCTGCACAGTGCTCTTACAGCCTACCGGGAACATCTCTTCCAAAGGCCTGTGAAACGCAGTTTCTTTGCAGGCCTGATCTGGCTGAAGTAGGACTTCTGCTCTGGGTGTGCTCCATTGCCCTAGAGCTGAAAGGCACAACGTGCAGGCTTCTTTCCAAAGGGCGAGTTGGGCCCCACAGCATCTTGCTTCCAGCT
Organism: Equus caballus; assembly: GCF_041296265.1. Taxonomy (NCBI): domain Eukaryota; kingdom Metazoa; phylum Chordata; class Mammalia; order Perissodactyla; family Equidae; genus Equus; species Equus caballus. Next base: position 33,888,961 of record NC_091689.1, read on the forward strand.
CTTTGGGAAGCTAAGAAGCAACTCGCTCTGCTCAGTGCTCTTACAGCCTAAGGGGAACATCTCTTCCAAAGGCCTGTGAAACGCAGTTTCTTTGCAGGCCTGATCTTGCTGAAGTAGGACTTCTGCTCTGGGTGTGCTCCATTGCCCTAAAGCTGAAAGGCACAACGTGCAGGCTTTTTTCCAAAGGGCAGCTTGGGTCCCACAGCATCTTGCTTCCAGCTCTTTGGGAAGCTAAGAAACAACTCGCTCTGCACAGTGCTCTTACAGCCTGCCGGGAGCATCTCTTCCAAAGGCCTGTGAAACGCAGTTTCTTTGCAGGCCTGATCTGGCTGAAGTAGGACTTCTGCTCTGGGTGTGCTCCATTGCCCTAGAGCTGAAAGGCACAACGTGCAGGCTTTTTTCCAAAGGGCAGCTTGGGTCCCACAGCATCTTGCCCTCAGCTCTTTGGGAAGCTGAGAAACAACTCGCTCTGCACAGTGCTCTTACAGCCTGCCGGGAGCATCTCTTCCAAAGGCATGTGAAACGCAGTCTTTGCAGGCCTGATCTGGCTGAAGTAGGACTTCTGCTCTGGGTGTGCTGCATTGCCCTAGAGCTGAAAGGCACAACGTGCAGGCTTCTTTTCAAAGGGCGAGTTGGGCCCCACAGCATCTTGCTTCCAGCTCATTGGGAAGCTAAGAAACAACTCGCTCTGCACAGTGCTCTTACAGCCTGCCGGGAACATCTCTTCCAAAGGCCTGTGAAACGCAGTTTCTTTGCAGGCCTGATATGGCTGAAGTAGGACTTCTGCTCTGGGTGTGCTCCATTGCCCTAGAGCTGAAAGGCACAACGTGCAGGCTTCTTTCCAAAGGGCGAGTTGGGCCCCACAGCATCTTGCTTCCAGCTCTTTGGGAAGCTAAGAAACAACTCGCTCTGCACAGTGATCTTACAGCCTACCGGGAGCATCTCTTCCAAAGGCCTCTGAAAGGCAGTTTCTTTGCAGGCCTGATCTGGCTGAAGTAGGACTTCTGCTCTGGGTGTGCTCCATTGCCCTAGAGCTGAAAGGGACAACGTGCAGGCTTCTTTCCAAAGGGCGAGTTGGGCAACACAGCATCTTGCTTCGAGATCTTTGGGAAGGTTAGAAACAACTCGCTCTGCACAGTGCTCTTACAGCCTACCGGGAACATCTCTTCCAAAGGCCTGTGAAACGCAGTTTCTTTGCAGGCCTGATCTGGCTGAAGTAGGACTTCTGCTCTGGGTGTGCTCCATTGCCCTAGAGCTGAAAGGCACAACGTGCAGGCTTCTTTCCAAAGGCGAGTTGGGCCCCACAGCATCTTGCTTCCAGCTCTTTGGGAAGCTAAGAAACAACTCGCTCTGCACAGTGCTCTTACAGCCTGCCGGGAACATCTCTTCCAAAGGCCTGTGGAACGCAGTTTCTTTGCAGGCCTCATCTGGCTGAAGTAGGACTTCTGCTCTGGGTGTGCTGCATTGCCCTAGAGCTGAAAGGCACAACGTGCAGGCTTCTTTCCAAAGGGCGAGTTGGGCCCCACAGCATCTTGCTTCCAGCTCTTTGGGAAGGTTAGAAACAACTCGCTCTGCACAGTGCTCTTACAGCCTACCGGGAACATCTCTTCCAAAGGCCTGTGAAACGCAGTTTCTTTGCAGGCCTGATCTGGCTGAAGTAGGACTTCTGCTCTGGGTGTGCTCCATTGCCCTAGAGCTGAAAGGCACAACGTGCAGGCTTCTTTCCAAAGGCGAGTTGGGCCCCACAGCATCTTGCTTCCAGCTCTCTGGGAAGCTAAGAAACAACTCGCTCTGCACAGTGCTCTTACAGCCTGCCGGGAGCATCTCTTCCAAAGGCCTGTGGAACGCAGTTTCTTTGCAGGCCTCATCTGGCTGAAGTAGGACTTCTGCTCTGGGTGTGCTGCATTGCCGTAGAGCTGAAAGGCAAAACGGGCAGGCTTCTTTCCAAAGGGCGAGTTGGGCCCCACAGCATCTTGCTTCGAGCTCTTTGGGAAGCTAAGAAACAACTCGCTCTGCACAGTGCTCTTACAGCCTACCGGGAACAGCTCTTCCAAAGGCCTGTGAAACGCAGTTTCTTTGCAGGCCTGATCTGGCTGAAATAGGACTTCTGCTCTGGCTGTGCTCCATTGCCCTAGAGCTGAAAGGCCCAACGTGCATGCTTCTTTCCAAGAGCGAGTTGGGCCCCACAGCATCTTGCTTCCAGCTCTTTGGGAAGCTAAGAAGCAACTCGCTCTGCACAGTGCTCTTACAGCCTACCGGGAACATGTCTTCCAAAGGCCTGTGAAATGCAGTTTCTTTGCAGGCCTAATCTGGCTGAAGGAGAACTTCTGCTCTGGGTGTGCTCCATTGCACTAGAGCTGAAAGGCACAACGTGCAGGCTTCTTTCCAACGGGCGAGTTGGGCCGCACAGCTTCTTGCTTCCAGCTCTTTGGGAAGCTAAGAAACAACTCGCTCTGCACAGTGCTCTTACAGCCTACCGGGAACATCTCTTCCAAAGGCCTGTGAAACGCAGTTTCTTTGCAGGCCTGATCTGGCTGAAGTAGGACTTCTGCTCTGGGTGTGCTCCATTGCCCTAGTGCTGAAAGGCACAACGTGCAGGCTTCTTTCCAAAGGGCGAGTTGGGCCCCACAGCATCTTGCTTCCAGCTCTTTGAGAATCTAAGAAACAACTCGCTCTGCACAGTGCTCTTACAGCCTGCCGGGGGCATCTCTTCCAAAGGCCTGTGAAACACAGTTTGTTTGCAGGCCTGATCTGGCTGAAGTAGGACTTCTGCTCTGGTTGTGCTTCATTGCCCTAGAGCTGAAAGGCACAACGTGCAGGCTTCTTTCCAAAGGGCGAGTTAGGCCCCACAGCATCTTGCTTCCAGCTCTTTGGGAAGCTAAGAAACAACTCGCTCTGCACAGTGCTCTTACAGCCTACCGGGAACATCTCTTCCAAAGGCCTGTGAAACGCAGTTTCTTTGCAGGCCTGATCTGGCTGAAGGAGAACTTCTGCTCTGGGTGTGCTCCAGTGCCCTAGAGCTGAAAGGCACAACGTGCAGGCTTCTTTCCAAAGGGCGAGTTGGGCCCCACGGCATCTTGCTTCCAGCTCTTTGGGAAGCTGAGAAACAACTCGCTCTGCACAGTGCTCTTACAGCCTACCGGGAACATCTCTTCCAAAGGCCTGTGAAACGCAATTTCTTTGCAGGCCTGATCTGGCTGAAGTAGGACTTCTGCTCTGGGTGTGCTCCATTGCCCTAGAGCTGAAAGGCACAACGTGCAGGCTTCTTTCCAAAGGGCAGGTTGGGTCCGACAGCATCTTGCTTCCAGCTCTTTGGGAAGCTAAGAAACAACTCGCTCTGCACAGTGCTCTTACAGCCTACCGGGAACATCACTTCCAAAGGCCTGAGAAACGCAGAGCCTTTGCAGGCCTGATCTGGCTGAAGTAGGACTTCTGCTCTGGGTGTGCTCCATTGCCCTAGAGCTGAAAGACACAACGTGCAGGCTTATTTCCAAAGGGCGAGTTGGGCCCCACAGCATCTTGCTTCCAGCTCTTTGGGAAGGTAAGAAACAACTCGCTCTGCACAGTGTCCTTACAGCCTACCGGGAACATCTCTTCCAAAGGCCTGTGAAACGCAGTTTCTTTGCAGGCCTGATCTGGCTGAAGTACGACTTCTGCTCTGGGTGTGCTCCATTGCCCTAGAGCTGAAAGGCACAACGTGCATGCTTCTTTCCAAAGGCGAGTTGGGCCCCACAGCATCTTGCTTCCAGCTCTTTGGGAAGCTAAGAAACAACTCGCTTGCACAGTGCTCTTACAGCCTACCGGGAACATCTCTTCCAAAGGCCTGTGAAACGCAGTTTCTTTGCAGGCCTGATCTGGCTGAAGTAGGACTTCTGCTCTGGGTGTGCTCCATTGCCCTAGAGCTGAATGGCACAACGTGCAGACTTCTTTAAAAAGGCGAGCTGGGCCCCACAGCATCTTGCTTCCAGCTCTTTGGGAATCTAAGAAACAACTCGCTCTGCACAGTGCTCTTACAGCCTGCCGGGGGCATCTCTTCCAAAGGCCTGTGAAACACAGTTTCTTTGCAGGCCTGATCTGGCTGAAGTAGGACTTCTGCTCTGGTTGTGCTTCATTGCCTTAGAGCTGAAAGGCACAACGTGCAGGCTTCTTTCCAAAGGGCGAGTTAGGCCCCACAGCATCTTGCTTCCAGCTCTTTGGGAAGCTAAGAAACAACTCGCTCTGCACAGTGCTCTTACAGCCTACCGGGAACATCTCTTCCAAAGGCCTGTGAAACGCAGTTTCTTTGCAGGCCTGATCTGGCTGAAGTAGGACTTCTGCTCTGGGTGTGCTCCATTGCCCTAGAGCTGAAAGGCACAACGTGCAGGCTTCTTTCCAAAGGGCGAGTTAGGCCCCAGAGCATCTTGCTTCCAGTTCTTTGGGAAGCTAAGAAACAACTCGCTCTGCACAGTGCTCTTACAGCCTACCGGGAACATCTCTTCCAAAGGCCTGTGAAACGCAGTTTCTTTGCAGGCCTGATCTGGCTGAAGTAGGACTTCTGCTCTGGGTGTGCTCCATTGCCCTAGAGCTGAAAGGCACAACGTGCAGGCTTCTTTCCAAAGGCGAGTTGGGCCCCACAGCATCTTGCTTCCAGCTCTCTGGGAAGCTAAGAAACAACTCGCTCTGCACAGTGCTCTTACAGCCTGCCGGGAGCATCTCTTCCAAAGGCCTGTGGAACGCAGTTTCTTTGCAGGCCTGATCTGGCTGAAGTAGGACTTCTGCTCTGGGTGTGCTGCATTGCCGTAGAGCTGAAAGGCAAAACGGGCAGGCTTCTTTCCAAAGGGCGAGTTGGGCCCCACAGCATCTTGCTTCCAGCTCTTTGGGAAGCTAAGAAACAACTCGCTCTGCACAGTGCTCTTACAGCCTACCGGGAACAGCTCTTCCAAAGGCCTGTGAAACGCAGTTTCTTTGCAGGCCTGATCTGGCTGAAGTAGGACTTCTGCTCTGGCTGTGCTCCATTGCCCTAGAGCTGAAAGGCCCAACGTGCATGCTTCTTTCCAAGAGCGAGTTGGGCCCCACAGCATCTTGCTTCCAGCTCTTTGGGAAGCTAAGAAACAACTCGCTCTGCACAGTGCTCTTACAGCCTACCGGGAACATGTCTTCCAAAGGCCTGTGAAACGCAGTTTCTTTGCAGGCCTAATCTGGCTGAAGGAGAACTTCTGCTCTGGGTGTGCTCCATTGCACTAGAGCTGAAAGGCACAACGTGCAGGCTTCTTTCCAACGGGCGAGTTGGGCCGCACAGCATCTTGCTTCCAGCTCTTTGGGAAGCTAAGAAACAACTCGCTCTGCACAGTGCTCTTACAGCCTACCGGGAACATCTCTTCCAAAGGCCTGTGAAACGCAGTTTCTTTGCAGGCCTGATCTGGCTGAAGTAGGACTTCTGCTCTGGGTGTGCTCCATTGCCCTAGAGCTGAAAGGCACAACGTGCAGGCTTCTTTCCAAAGGGCGAGTTGGGCCCCACAGCATCTTGCTTCCAGCTCTTTGGGAATCCAAGAAACAACTCGCTCTGCACAGTGCTCTTACAGCCTGCCGGGGGCATCTCTTCCAAAGGCCTGTGAAACACAGTTTATTTGCAGGCCTGATCTGGCTGAAGTAGGACTTCTGCTCTGGTTGTGCTTCATTGCCCTAGAGCTGAAAGGCACAACGTGCAGGCTTCTTTCCAAAGGGCGAGTTGGGCCCCACAGCATCTTGCTTCCAGCTCTTTGGGAAGCTAAGAAACAACTCGCTCTGCACAGTGCTCTTACAGCCTACCGGGAACATCTCTTCCAAAGGCCTGTGAAACGCAGTTTCTTTGCAGGCCTGATCTGGCTGAAGTAGGACTTCTGCTCTGGGTGTGCTACTTTGCCCTAGAGCTGAAAGGCACAACGTGCAGGCTTCTTTCCAAAGGGCGAGTTGGGCCCCACAGCATCTTGCTTCCAGCTCTTTGGGAAGCTAAGAAACAACTCGCTCTGCACAGTGCTCTTACAGCCTACCGGGAACATCTCTTCCAAAGGCCTGCGAAACGCAGTTTCTTTGCAGGCCTGATCTGGCTGAAGTAGGACTTCTGCTCTGGGTGTGCTCCATTGCCCTAGAGCTGAAAGACACAACGTGCAGGCTTATTTCCAAAGGGCGAGTTGGGCCCCACAGCATCTTGCTTCCAGCTCTTTGGGAAGGTAAGAAACAACTCGCTCTGCACAGTGTCCTTACAGCCTACCGGGAACATCTCTTCCAAAGGCCTGTGAAACGCAGTTTCTTTGCAGGCCTGATCTGGCTGAAGTACGACTTCTGCTCTGGGTGTGCTCCATTGCCCTAGAGCTGAAAGGCACAACGTGCATGCTTCTTTCCAAAGGCGAGTTGGGCCCCACAGCATCTTGCTTCCAGCTCTTTGGGAAGCTAAGAAACAACTCGCTTGCACAGTGCTCTTACAGCCTACCGGGAACATCTCTTCCAAAGGCCTGTGAAACGCAGTTTCTTTGCAGGCCTGATCTGGCTGAAGTAGGACTTCTGCTCTGGGTGTGCTCCATTGCCCTAGAGCTGAATGGCACAACGTGCAGACTTCTTTAAAAAGGCGAGCTGGGCCCCACAGCATCTTGCTTCCAGCTCTTTGGGAATCTAAGAAACAACTCGCTCTGCACAGTGCTCTTACAGCCTGCCGGGGGCATCTCTTCCAAAGGCCTGTGAAACACAGTTTCTTTGCAGGCCTGATCTGGCTGAAGTAGGACTTCTGCTCTGGTTGTGCTTCATTGCCTTAGAGCTGAAAGGCACAACGTGCAGGCTTCTTTCCAAAGGGCGAGTTAGGCCCCACAGCATCTTGCTTCCAGCTCTTTGGGAAGCTAAGAAACAACTCGCTCTGCACAGTGCTCTTACAGCCTACCGGGAACATCTCTTCCAAAGGCCTGTGAAACGCAGTTTCTTTGCAGGCCTGATCTGGCTGAAGTAGGACTTCTGCTCTGGGTGTGCTCCATTGCCCTAGAGCTGAAAGGCACAACGTGCAGGCTTCTTTCCAAAGGGCGAGTTAGGCCCCAGAGCATCTTGCTTCCAGTTCTTTGGGAAGCTAAGAAACAACTCGCTCTGCACAGTGCTCTTACAGCCTACCGGGAACATCTCTTCCAAAGGCCTGTGAAACGCAGTTTCTTTGCAGGCCTGATCTGGCTGAAGTAGGACTTCTGCTCTGGGTGTGCTCCATTGCCCTAGAGCTGAAAGGCACAACGTGCAGGCTTCTTTCCAAAGGCGAGTTGGGCCCCACAGCATCTTGCTTCCAGCTCTCTGGGAAGCTAAGAAACAACTCGCTCTGCACAGTGCTCTTACAGCCTGCCGGGAGCATCTCTTCCAAAGGCCTGTGGAACGCAGTTTCTTTGCAGGCCTGATCTGGCTGAAGTAGGACTTCTGCTCTGGGTGTGCTGCATTGCCGTAGAGCTGAAAGGCAAAACGGGCAGGCTTCTTTCCAAAGGGCGAGTTGGGCCCCACAGCATCTTGCTTCCAGCTCTTTGGGAAGCTAAGAAACAACTCGCTCTGCACAGTGCTCTTACAGCCTACCGGGAACAGCTCTTCCAAAGGCCTGTGAAACGCAGTTTCTTTGCAGGCCTGATCTGGCTGAAGTAGGACTTCTGCTCTGGCTGTGCTCCATTGCCCTAGAGCTGAAAGGCCCAACGTGCATGCTTCTTTCCAAGAGCGAGTTGGGCCCCACAGCATCTTGCTTCCAGCTCTTTGGGAAGCTAAGAAACAACTCGCTCTGCACAGTGCTCTTACAGCCTACCGGGAACATGTCTTCCAAAGGCCTGTGAAACGCAGTTTCTTTGCAGGCCTAATCTGGCTGAAGGAGAACTTCTGCTCTGGGTGTGCTCCATTGCACTAGAGCTGAAAGGCACAACGTGCAGGCTTCTTTCCAACGGGCGAGTTGGGCCGCACAGCATCTTGCTTCCAGCTCTTTGGGAAGCTAAGAAACAACTCGCTCTGCACAGTGCTCTTACAGCCTACCGGGAACATCTCTTCCAAAGGCCTGTGAAACGCAGTTTCTTTGCAGGCCTGATCTGGCTGAAGTAGGACTTCTGCTCTGGGTGTGCTCCATTGCCCTAGAGCTGAAAGGCACAACGTGCAGGCTTCTTTCCAAAGGGCGAGTTGGGCCCCACAGCATCTTGCTTCCAGCTCTTTGGGAATCCAAGAAACAACTCGCTCTGCACAGTGCTCTTACAGCCTGCCGGGGGCATCTCTTCCAAAGGCCTGTGAAACACAGTTTATTTGCAGGCCTGATCTGGCTGAAGTAGGACTTCTGCTCTGGTTGTGCTTCATTGCCCTAGAGCTGAAAGGCACAACGTGCAGGCTTCTTTCCAAAGGGCGAGTTGGGCCCCACAGCATCTTGCTTCCAGCTCTTTGGGAAGCTAAGAAACAACTCGCTCTGCACAGTGCTCTTACAGCCTACCGGGAACATCTCTTCCAAAGGCCTGTGAAACGCAGTTTCTTTGCAGGCCTGATCTGGCTGAAGTAGGACTTCTGCTCTGGGTGTGCTACTTTGCCCTAGAGCTGAAAGGCACAACGTGCAGGCTTCTTTCCAAAGGGCGAGTTGGGCCCCACAGCATCTTGCTTCCAGCTCTTTGGGAAGCTAAGAAACAACTCGCTCTGCACAGTGCTCTTACAGCCTACCGGGAACATCTCTTCCAAAGGCCTGCGAAACGCAGTTTCTTTGCAGGCCTGATCTGGCTGAAGTAGGACTTCTGCTCTGGGTGTGCTCCATTGCCCTAGAGCTGAAAGGCACAACGTGCAGGCTTCTTTCCAAAGGCGAGTTGGGCCCCACAGCATCTTGCTTCCAGCTCTCTGGGAAGCTAAGAAACAACTCGCTCTGCACAGTGCTCTTACAGCCTGCCGGGAGCATCTCTTCCAAAGGCCTGTGGAACGCAGTTTCTTTGCAGGCCTCATCTGGCTGCAGTAGGACTTCTGCTCTGGGGGTGCTGCATTGCCGTAGAGCTGAAAGGCAAAACGGGCAGGCTTCTTTCCAAAGGGCGAGTTGGGCCCCACAGCATCTTGCTTCCAGCTCTTTGGGAAGCTAAGAAACAACTCGCTCTGCACAGTGCTCTTACAGCCTACCGGGAACAGCTCTTCCAAAGGCCTGTGAAACGCAGTTTCTTTGCAGGCCTGATCTGGCTGAAGTAGGACTTCTGCTCTGGCTGTGCTCCATTGCCCTAGAGCTGAAAGGCACAACGTGCATGCTTCTTTCCAAGAGCGAGTTGGGCCCCACAGCATCTTGCTTCCAGCTCTTTGGGAAGCTAAGAAACAACTCGCTCTGCACAGTGCTCTTACAGCCTACCGGGAACATATCTTCCAAAGGCCTGTGAAACGCAGTTTCTTTGCAGGCCTCATCTGGCTGAAGGAGAACTTCTGCTCTGGGTGTGCTCCATTGCCCTAAGCTGAAAGGCACAACGTGCAGGCTTCTTTCCAAAGGGCGAGTTGGGCCCCACAGCATCTTGCTTCCAGCTCTTTGGGAAGCTAAGAAACAACTCGCTCTGCACAGTGCTCTTACAGCCTACCGGGAACATCTCTTCCAAAGGCCTGTGAAACGCAGTTTCTTTGCAGGCCTGATCTGGCTGAAGTAGGACTTCTGCTCTGGGTGTGCTCCATTGCCCTAGAGCTGAAAGGCACAACGTGCAGGCTTCTTTCCAAAGGGCGAGTTGGGCCCCACAGCATCTTGCTTCCAGCTCTTTGGGAAGCTAAGAAGCAACTCGCTCTGCTCAGTGCTCTTACAGCCTACCGGGAACATCTCTTCCAAAGGCCTGTGAAACGCAGTTTCTTTGCAGGCCTCATCTGGCTGAAGTAGGACTTCTGCTCTGGGTGTGCTCCATTGCCCTAAAGCTGAAAGGCACAACGTGCAGGCTTTTTTCCAAAGGGGAGCTTGGGTCCCACAGCATCTTGCTTCCAGCTCTTTGGGAAGCTAAGAAACAACTCGCTCTGCACAGTGCTCTTACAGCCTGCCGGGAGCATCTCTTCCAAAGGCCTGTGAAACGCAGTTTCTTTGCAGGCCTGATCTGGCTGAAGTAGGACTTCTGCTCTGGGTGTGCTCCATTGCCCTAGAGCTGAAAGGCACAACGTGCAGGCTTTTTTCCAAAGGGCAGCTTGGGTCCCACAGCATCTTGCCCTCAGCTCTTTGGGAAGCTGAGAAACAACGCGCTCTGCACAGTGCTCTTACAGCCTGCCGGGAGCATCTCTTCCAAAGGCCTGTGAAACGCAGTTTCTTTGCAGGCCTGATCTGGCTGAAGTAGGACTTCTGCTCTGGGTGTGCTGCATTGCCCTAGAGCTGAAAGGCACAACGTGCAGGCTTCTTTTCAAAGGGCGAGTTGGGCCCCACAGCATCTTGCTTCCAGCTCATTGGGAAGCTAAGAAACAACTCGCTCTGCACAGTGCTCTTACAGCCTACCGGGAACATCTCTTCCAAAGGCCTGTGAAACGCAGTATCTTTGCAGGCCTGATATGGCTGAAGTAGGACTTCTGCTCTGGGTGTGCTCCATTGCCCTAGAGCTGAAAGGCACAACGTGCAGGCTTCTTTCCAAAGGGCGAGTTGGGCCCCACAGCATCTTGCTTCCAGCTCTTTGGGAAGCTAAGAAACAACTCGCTCTGCACAGTGCTCTTACAGCCTACCGGGAACATCTCTTCCAAAGGCCTGTGAAACGCAGTTTCTTTGCAGGCCTGATCTGGCTGAAGTAGGACTTCTGCTCTGGGTGTGCTCCATTGCCCTAGAGCTGAAAGGCACAACGTGCAGGCTTCTTTCCAAAGGCGAGTTGGGCCCCACAGCATCTTGCTTCCAGCTCTCTGGGAAGCTAAGAAACAACTCGCTCTGCACAGTGCTCTTACAGCCTGCCGGGAGCATCTCTTCCAAAGGCCTGTGGAACGCAGTTTCTTTGCAGGCCTGATCTGGCTGAAGTAGGACTTCTGCTCTGGGTGTGCTGCATTGCCGTAGAGCTGAAAGGCAAAACGGGCAGGCTTCTTTCCAAAGGGCGAGTTGGGCCCCACAGCATCTTGCTTCCAGCTCTTTGGGAAGCTAAGAAACAACTCGCTCTGCACAGTGCTCTTACACCCTACCGGGAACAGCTCTTCCAAAGGCCTGTGAAACGCAGTTTCTTTGCAGGCCTGATCTGGCTGAAGTAGGACTTCTGCTCTGGCTGTGCTCCATTGCCCTAGAGCTGAAAGGCACAACGTGCATGCTTCTTTCCAAGAGCGAGTTGGACCCACAGCATCTTGCTTCCAGCTCTTTGGGAAGCTAAGAAACAACTCGCTCTGCACAGTGCTCTTACAGCCTACCGGGAACATCTCTTCCAAAGGCCTGTGAAACGCAGTTTCTTTGCAGGCCTGATCTGGCTGAAGGAGAACTTCTGCTCTGGGTGTGCTCCATTGCACTAGAGCTGAAAGGCACAACGTGCAGGCTTCTTTCCAACCGGCGAGTTGGGCCCCACAGCATCTTGCTTCCAGCTTTTGGGAAGCTAAGAAACAACTCGCTCTGCACAGTGCTCTTACAGCCTACCGGGAACATCTCTTCCAAAGGCCTGTGAAACGCAGTTTCTTTGCAGGCCTGATCTGGCTGAAGTAGGACTTCTGCTCTGGGTGTGCTCCATTGCCCTAGAGCTGAAAGGCACAACGTGCAGGCTTCTTTCCAAAGGGCGAGTTGGGCCCCACAGCATCTTGCTTCCAGCTCTTTGGGAAGCTAAGAAACAACTCGCTCTGCTCAGTGCTCTTACAGCCTACCGGGAACATCTCTTCCAAAGGCCTGTGAAACGCAGTTTCATTGCAGGCCTCATCTGGCTGAAGTAGGACTTCTGCTCTGGGTGTGCTCCATTGCCCTAGAGCTGAAAGGGACAACGTGCAGGCTTTTTTCCAAAGGGCAGCTTGGGTCCCACAGCATCTTGCTTCCAGCTCTTTGGGAAGCTAAGAAACAACTCGCTCTGCACAGTGCTCTTACAGCCTGCCGGGAGCATCTCTTCCAAAGGCCTGTGAAACGCAGTTTCTTTGCAGGCCTGATCTGGCTGAAGTAGGACTTCTGCTCTGGGTGTGCTGCATTGCCCTAGAGCTGAAAGGCACAACGTGCAGGCTTCTTTCCAAAGGGCGAGTTGGGCCCCACAGCATCTTGCTTGCAGCTCTTTGGGAAGCTAAGAAACAACTCGCTCTGCACAGTGCTCTTACAGCCTACCGGGAACAGCTCTTCCAAAGGCCTGTGAAACGCAGTTTCTTTGCAGGCCTGATCTGGCTGAAGTAGGACTTCTGCTCTGGCTGTGCTCCATTGCCCTAGAGCTGAAAGGCACAACGTGCAGGCTTCTTTCCAAAGGGCGAGTTAGGCCCCACAGCATCTTGCTTCCAGCTTTTTGGGAAGCTAAGAAACAACTCGCTCTGCACAGTGCTCTTACAGCCTACCGGGAACATCTCTTCCAAAGGCCTGTGAAACGCAGTTTCTTTGCAGGTCTGATCTGGCTGAAGGAGAACTTCTGCTCTGGGTGTGCTCCAGTGCCCTAGAGCTGAAAGGCACAACGTGCAGGCTTCTTTCCAAAGGGCGAGTTGGGCCCCACGGCATCTTGCTTCCAGCTCTTTGGGAAGCTGAGAAACAACTCGCTCTGCACAGTGCTCTTACAGCCTACCGGGAACATCTCTTCCAAAGGCCTGTGAAACGCAGTTTCTTTGCAGGCCTGATCTGGCTGCAGTAGGACTTCTGCTCTGGGTGTGCTCCATTGCCCTAGAGCTGAAAGGCACAACGTGCAGGCTTCTTTCCAAAGGGCAGGTTGGGTCCGACAGCATCTTGCTTCCAGCTCTTTGGGAAGCTAAGAAACAACTCGCTCTGCACAGTGCTCTTACAGCCTACCGGGAACATGTCTTCCAAAGGCCTGTGAAACGCAGTTTCTTTGCAGGCCTAATCTGGCTGAAGGAGAACTTCTGCTCTGGGTGTGCTCCATTGCACTAGAGCTGAAAGGCACAACGTGCAGGCTTCTTTCCAACGGGCGAGTTGGGCCGCACAGCATCTTGCTTCCAGCTCTTTGGGAAGCTAAGAAACAACTCGCTCTGCACAGTGCTCTTACAGCCTACCGGGAACATCTCTTCCAAAGGCCTGTGAAACGCAGTTTCTTTGCAGGCCTGATCTGGCTGAAGTAGGACTTCTGCTCTGGGTGTGCTCCATTGCCCTAGAGCTGAAAGGCACAACGTGCAGGCTTCTTTCCAAAGGGCGAGTTGGGCCCCACAGCATCTTGCTTCCAGCTCTTTGGGAATCTAAGAAACAACTCGCTCTGCACAGTGCTCTTACAGCCTGCCGGGGGCATCTCTTCCAAAGGCCTGTGAAACGCAGTTTATTTGCAGGCCTGATCTGGCTGAAGTATGACTTCTGCTCTGGTTGTGCTTCATTGCCCTAGAGCTGAAAGGCACAACGTGCAGGCTTCTTTCCAAAGGGAGAGTTGGGCCCCACAGCATCTTGCTTCCAGCTCTTTGGGAAGCTAAGAAACAACTCGCTCTGCACAGTGCTCTTACAGCCTACCGGGAGCATCTCTTCCAAAGGCCTGTGAAACGCAGTTTCTTTGCAGGCCTGATCTGGCTGAAGTAGGACTTCTGCTCTGCGTGTGCTACTTTGCCCTAGAGCTGAAAGGCACAACGTGCAGGCTTCTTTCCAAAGGGCGAGTTGGGCCCCACAGCATCTTGCTTCCAGCTCTTTGGGAAGCTAAGAAACAACTCGCTCTGCACAGTGCTGTTACAGCCTACCGGGAACATCTCTTCCAAAGGCCTGTGAAACGCAGTTTCTTTGCAGGCCTGATCTGGCTGAAGTAGGACTTCTGCTCTGGGTGTGCTCCATTGCCCTAGAGCTGAAAGGCACAACGTGCAGGCTTCTTTCCAAAGGCGAGTTGGGCCCCACAGCATCTTGCTTCCAGCTCTCTGGGAAGCTAAGAAACAACTCGCTCTGCACAGTGCTCTTACAGCCTGCCGGGAGCATCTCTTCCAAAGGCCTGTGGAACGCAGTTTCTTTGCAGGCCTGATCTGGCTGAAGTAGGACTTCTGCTCTGGGTGTGCTGCATTGCCGTAGAGCTGAAAGGCAAAACGGGCAGGCTTCTTTCCAAAGGGCGAGTTGGGCCCCACAGCATCTTGCTTCCAGCTCTTTGGGAAGCTAAGAAACAACTCGCTCTGCACAGTGCTCTTACAGCCTACCGGGAACAGCTCTTCCAAAGGCCTGTGAAACGCAGTTTCTTTGCAGGCCTGATCTGGCTGAAGTAGGACTTCTGCTCTGGCTGTGCTCCATTGCCCTAGAGCTGAAAGGCACAACGTGCATGCTTCTTTCCAAGAGCGAGTTGGGCCCCACAGCATCTTGCTTCCAGCTCTTTGGGAAGCTAAGAAACAACTCGCTCTGCACAGTGCTCTTACAGCCTACCGGGAACATCTCTTCCAAAGGCCTGTGAAACGCAGTTTCTTTGCAGGCCTCATCTGGCTGAAGGAGAACTTCTGCTCTGGGTGTGCTCCATTGCCCTAGAGCTGAAAGGCACAACGTGCAGGCTTCTTTCCAAAGGGCGAGTTGGGCCCCACAGCATCTTGCTTCCAGCTCTTTGGGAAGCTAAGAAACAACTCGCTCTGCACAGTGCTCTTACAGCCTACCGGGAACATCTCTTCCAAAGGCCTGTGAAACGCAGTTTCTTTGCAGGCCTGATCTGGCTGAAGTAGGACTTCTGCTCTGGGTGTGCTCCATTGCCCTAGAGCTGAAAGGCACAACGTGCAGGCTTCTTTCCAAAGGGCGAGTTGGGCCCCACAGCATCTTGCTTCCAGCTCTTTGGGAAGCTAAGAAGCAACTCGCTCTGCTCAGTGCTCTTACAGCCTACCGGGAACATCTCTTCCAACGGCCTGTGAAACGCAGTTTCTTTGCAGGCCTCATCTGGCTGAAGTAGGACTTCTGCTCTGGGTGTGCTCCATTGCCCTAAAGCTGAAAGGCACAACGTGCAGGCTTTTTTCCAAAGGGCAGCTTGGGTCCCACAGCATCTTGCTTCCAGCTCTTTGGGAAGCTAAGAAACAACTCGCTCTGCACAGTGCTCTTACAGCCTGCCGGGAGCATCTCTTCCAAAGGCCTGTGAAACGCAGTTTCTTTGCAGGCCTGATCTGGCTGAAGTAGGACTTCTGCTCTGGGTGTGCTCCATTGCCCTAGAGCTGAAAGGCACAACGTGCAGGCTTTTTTCCAAAGGGCAGCTTGGGTCCCACAGCATCTTGCCCTCAGCTCTTTGGGAAGCTGAGAAACAACTCGCTCTGCACAGTGCTCTTACAGCCTGCCGGGAGCATCTCTTCCAAAGGCCTGTGAAACGCAGTTTCTTTGCAGGCCTGATCTGGCTGAAGTAGGACTTCTGCTCTGGGTGTGCTGCATTGCCCTAGAGCTGAAAGGCACAACGTGCAGCTTCTTTTCAAAGGGCGAGTTGGGCCCCACAGCATCTTGCTTCCAGCTCATTGGGAAGCTAAGAAACAACTCGCTCTGCACAGTGCTCTTACAGCCTACCGGGAACATCTCTTCCAAAGGCCTGTGAAACGCAGTTTCTTTGCAGGCCTGATATGGCTGAAGTAGGACTTCTGCTCTGGGTGTGCTCCATTGCCCTAGAGCTGAAAGGCACAACGTGCAGGCTTCTTTCCAAAGGGCGAGTTGGGCCCCACAGCATCTTGCTTCCAGCTCTTTGGGAAGCTAAGAAACAACTCGCTCTGCACAGTGCTCTTACAGCCTACCGGGAACATCTCTTCCAAAGGCCTGTGAAACGCAGTTTCTTTGCAGGCCTGATCTGGCTGAAGTTAGACTTCTGCTCTGGGTGTGCTCCATTGCCCTAGAGCTGAAAGGCACAACGTGCAGGCTTCTTTCCAAAGGTGAGTTGGGCCCAACAGCATCTTGCTTCCAGCTCTCTGGGAAGCTAAGAAACAACTCGCTCTGCACAGTGCTCTTACAGCCTGCCGGGAACATCTCTTCCAAAGGCCTGTGGAACGCAGTTTCTTTGCAGGCCTCATCTGGCTGAAGTAGGACTTCTGCTCTGGGTGTGCTGAATTGCCGTAGAGCTGAAAGGCAAAACGGGCAGGCTTCTTTCCAAAGGGCGAGTTGGGCCCCACAGCATCTTGCTTCCAGCCCTTTGGGAAGCTAAGAAACAACTCGCTCTGCACAGTGCTCTTACAGCCTACCGGGAACAGCTCTTCCAAATGCCTGTGAAACGCAGTTTCTTTGCAGGCCTGATCTGGCTGAAGTAGGACTTCTGCTCTGGCTGTGCTCCATTGCCCTAGAGCTGAAAGGCACAACGTGCATGCTTCTTTCCAAGAGCGAGTTGGGCCCCACAGCATCTTGCTTCCAGCTCTTTGGGAAGCTAAGAAACAACTCGCTCTGCACAGTTCTCTTACAGCCTACCGGTAACATCTCTTCCAAAGGCCTGTGAAACGCAGTTTCTTTGCAGGCCTGATCTGGCTGAAGGAGAACTTCTGCTCTGGGTGTGCTCCAGTGCCCTAGAGCTGAAAGGCACAACGTGCAGGCTTCTTTCCAAAGGGCGAGTTGGGCCCCACGGCATCTTGCTTCCAGCTCTTTGGGAAGCTGAGAAACAACTCGCTCTGCACAGTGCTCTTACAGCCTACCGGGAACATCTCTTCCAAAGGCCTGTGAAACGCAGTTTCTTTGCAGGCCTGATCTGGCTGCAGTAGGACTTCTGCTCTGGGTGTGCTCCATTGCCCTAGAGCTGAAAGGCACAACGTGCAGGCTTCTTTCCAAAGGGCAGGTTGGGTCCGACAGCATCTTGCTTCCAGCTCTTTGGGAAGCTAAGAAACAACTCGCTCTGCACAGTGCTCTTACAGCCTACCGGGAACATCACTTCCAAAGGCCTGAGAAACGCAGAGCCTTTGCCGGCCTGATCTGGCTGAAGTAGGACTTCTGCTCTTGGTGTGCTCCATTGCCCTAGAGCTGAAAGACACAACGTGCAGGCTTATTTCCAAAGGGCGAGTTGGGCCCCACAGCATCTTGCTTCCAGCTCTGTGGGAAGGTAAGAAACAACTCGCTCTGCACAGTGCTCTTACAGCCTACCGGGAACATCTCTTCCAAAGGCCTGTGAAACGCAGTTTCTTTGCAGGCCTGATCTGGCTGAAGTACGACTTCTGCTCTGGGTGTGCTCCATTGCCCTAGAGCTGAAAGGCACAACGTGCATGCTTCTTTCCAAAGGCGAGTTGGGCCCCACAGCATCTTGCTTCCAGCTCTTTGGGAAGCTAAGAAACAACTCGCTTGCACAGTGCTCTTACAGCCTACCGGGAACATCTCTTCCAAAGGCCTGTGAAACGCAGTTTCTTTGCAGGCCTGATCTGGCTGAAGTAGGACTTCTGCTCTGGGTGTGCTCCATTGCCCTAGAGCTGAATGGCACAACGTGCAGGCTTCTTTCCAAAGGCGAGTTGGGCCCCACAGCATCTTGCTTCCAGCTCTTTGGGAATCTAAGAAACAACTCGCTCTGCACAGTGCTCTTACAGCCTGCCGGGGGCATCTCTTCCAAAGGCCTGTGAAACACAGTTTCTTTGCAGGCCTGATCTGGCTGAAGTAGGACTTCTGCTCTGGTTGTGCTTCATTGCCCTAGAGCTGAAAGGCACAACGTGCAGGCTTCTTTCCAAAGGGCGAGTTAGGCCCCACAGCATCTTGCTTCCAGCTCTTTGGGAAGCTAAGAAACAACTCGCTCTGCACAGTGCTCTTACAGCCTGCCGGGAACATCTCTTCCAAAGGCCTGTGAAACGCAGTTTCTTTGCAGGCCTGATCTGGCTGAAGTAGGACTTCTGCTCTGGGTGTGCTCCATTGCCCTAGAGCTGAAAGGCACAACGTGCAGGCTTCTTTCCAAAGGCGAGTTGGGCCCCACAGCATCTTGCTTCCAGCTCTCTGGGAAGCTAAGAAACAACTCGCTCTGCACAGTGCTCTTACAGCCTGCCGGGAGCATCTCTTCCAAAGGCCTGTGGAACGCAGTTTCTTTGCAGGCCTCATCTGGCTGAAGTAGGACTTCTGCTCTGGGTGTGCTGCATTGCCGTAGAGCTGAAAGGCAAAACGGGCAGGCTTCTTTCCAAAGGGCGTGTTGGGCCCCACAGCATCTTGCTTCCAGCTCTTTGGGAAGCTAAGAAACAACTCGCTCTGCACAGTGCTCTTACAGCCTACCGGGAACAGCTCTTCCAAAGGCCTGTGAAACGCAGTTTCTTTGCAGGCCTGATCTGGCTGAAGTAGGACTTCTGCTCTGGCTGTGCTCCATTGCCCTAGAGCTGAAAGGCCCAACGTGCATGCTTCTTTCCAAGAGCGAGTTGGGCCCCACAGCATCTTGCTTCCAGCTCTTTGGGAAGCTAAGAAACAACTCGCTCTGCACAGTGCTCTTACAGCCTACCGGGAACATGTCTTCCAAAGGCCTGTGAAACGCAGTTTCTTTGCAGGCCTAATCTGGCTGAAGGAGAACTTCTGCTCTGGGTGTGCTCCATTGCACTAGAGCTGAAAGGCACAACGTGCAGGCTTCTTTCCAACGGGCGAGTTGGGCCGCACAGCATCTTGCTTCCAGCTCTTTGGGAAGCTAAGAAACAACTCGCTCTGCACAGTGCTCTTACAGCCTACCGGGAACATGTCTTCCAAAGGCCTGTGAAACGCAGTTTCTTTGCAGGCCTGATCTGGCTGAAGTAGGACTTCTGCTCTGGGTGTGCTCCATTGCCCTAGAGCTGAAAGGCACAACGTGCAGGCTTCTTTCCAAAGGGCGAGTTGGGCCCCACAGCATCTTGCTTCCAGCTCTTTGGGAATCTAAGAAACAACTCGGTCTGCACAGTGCTCTTACAGCCTGCCGGGGGCATCTCTTCCAAAGGCCTGTGAAACACAGTTTCTTTGCAGGCCTGATCTGGCTGAAGTAGGACTTCTGCTCTGGTTGTGCTTCATTGCCCTAGAGCTGAAAGGCACAACGTGCAGGCTTCTTTCCAAAGGGCGAGTTAGGCCCCACAGCATCTTGCTTCCAGCTCTTTGGGAAGCTAAGAAACAACTCGCTCTGCACAGTGCTCTTACAGCCTACCGGGAACATCTCTTCCAAAGGCCTGTGAAATGCAGTTTCTTTGCAGGCCTGATCTGGCTGAAGTAGGACTTCTGCTCTGCGTGTGCTACTTTGCCCTAGAGCTGAAAGGCACAACGTGCAGGCTTCTTTCCAAAGGGCGAGTTGGGCCCCACAGCATCTTGCTTCCAGCTCTTTGGGAAGCTAAGAAACAACTCGCTCTGCACAGTGCTCTTACAGCCTACCGGGAACATCTCTTCCAAAGGCCTGTGAAACGCAGTTTCTTTGCAGGCCTGATCTGGCTGAAGTAGGACTTCTGCTCTGGGTGTGCTCCATTGCCCTAGAGCTGAAAGGCACAACGTGCAGGCTTCTTTCCAAAGGCGAGTTGGGCCCCACAGCATCTTGCTTCCAGCTCTCTGGGAAGCTAAGAAACAACTCGCTCTGCACAGTGCTCTTACAGCCTGCCGGGAGCATCTCTTCCAAAGGCCTGTGAAACGCAGTTTCTTTGCAGGCCTGATCTGGCTGAAGTAGGACTTCTGCTCTGGGTGTGCTCCATTGCCCTAGAGCTGAAAGGCACAACGTGCAGGCTTTTTTCCAAAGGGCAGCTTGGGTCCCACAGCATCTTGCCCTCAGCTCTTTGGGAAGCTGAGAAACAACTCGCTCTGCACAGTGCTCTTACAGCCTGCCGGGAGCATCTCTTCCAAAGGCATGTGAAACGCAGTCTTTGCAGGCCTGATCTGGCTGAAGTAGGACTTCTGCTCTGGGTGAGCTGCATTGCCCTAGAGCTGAAAGGCACAACGTGCAGGCTTCTTTTCAAAGGGCGAGTTGGGCCCCACAGCATCTTGCTTCCAGCTCATTGGGAAGCTAAGAAACAACTCGCTCTGCACAGTGCTCTTACAGCCTGCCGGGAACATCTCTTCCAAAGGCCTGTGAAACGCAGTTTCTTTGCAGGCCTGATCTGGCTGAAGTAGGACTTCTGCTCTGGGTGTGCTCCATTGCCCTAGAGCTGAAAGGGACAACGTGCAGGCTTCTGTCCAAAGGGCGAGTTGGGCAACACAGCATCTTGCTTCCAGATCTTTGGGAAGGTTAGAAACAACTCGCTCTGCACAGTGCTCTTACAGCCTACCGGGAACATCTCTTCCAAAGGCCTGTGAAACGCAGTTTCTTTGCAGGCCTGATCTGGCTGAAGTAGGACTTCTGCTCTGGGTGTGCTCCATTGCCCTAGAGCTGAAAGGCACAACGTGCAGGCTTCTTTCCAAAGGCGAGTTGGGCCCCACAGCATCTTGCTTCCAGCTCTTTGGGAAGCTAAGAAACAACTCGCTCTGCACAGTGCTCTTACAGCCTGCCGGGAACATCTCTTCCAAAGGCCTGTGGAACGCAGTTTCTTTGCAGGCCTCATCTGGCTGAAGTAGGACTTCTGCTCTGGGTGTGCTGCATTGCCCTAGAGCTGAAAGGCACAACGGGCAGGCTTCTTTCCAAAGGGCGAGTTGGGCCCCACAGCATCTTGCTTCCAGCTCTTTGGGAAGGTTAGAAACAACTCGCTCTGCACAGTGCTCTTACAGCCTACCGGGAACATCTCTTCCAAAGGCCTGTGAAACGCAGTTTCTTTGCAGGCCTGATCTGGCTGAAGTAGGACTTCTGCTCTGGGTGTGCTCCATTGCCCTAGAGCTGAAAGGCACAACGTGCAGACTTCTTTCCAAAGGCGAGTTGGGCCCCACAGCATCTTGCTTCCAGCTCTTTGGGAAGCTAAGAAACAACTCGCTCTGGACAGTGCTCTTACAGCCTGCCGGGAACATCTCTTCCAAAGGCCTGTGGAACGCAGTTTCTTTGCAGGCCTCATCTGGCTGAAGTAGGACTTCTGCTCTGGGTGTGCTGCATTGCCCTAGAGCTGAAAGGCACAACGGGCAGGCTTCTTTCCAAAGGGCGAGTTGGGCCCCACAGCATCTTGCTTGCAGCTCTTTGGGAAGCTAAGAAACAACTCGCTCTGCACAGTGCTCTTACAGCCTACCGGGAACAGCTATTCCAAAGGCCTGTGAAACGCAGTTTCTTTGCAGGCCTGATCTGGCTGAAGTAGGACTTCTGCTCTGGCTGTGCTCCATTGCCCTAGAGCTGAAAGGCACAACGTGCAGGCTTCTTTCCAAAGGGCGAGTTAGGCCCCACAGCATCTTGCTTCCAGCTCTTTGGGAAGCTAAGAAACAACTCGCTCTGCACAGTGCTCTTACAGCCTACCGGGAACATCTCTTCCAAAGGCCTGTGAAACGCAGTTTCTTTGCAGGCCTGATCTGGCTGAAGGAGAACTTCTGCTCTGGGTGTGCTCCAGTGCCCTAGAGCTGAAAGGCACAACGTGCAGGCTTCTTTCCAAAGGGCGAGTTGGGCCCCACGGCATCTTGCTTCCAGCTCTTTGGGAAGCTGAGAAACAACTCGCTCTGCTCAGTGCTCTTACAGCCTACCGGGAACATCTCTTCCAAAGGCCTGTGAAACGCAGTTTCTTTGCAGGCCTGATCTGGCTGAAGTAGGACTTCTGCTGTGGGTGTGCTCCATTGCCCTAGAGCTGAAAGGCACAACGTGCAGGCTTCTTTCCAAAGGGCAGGTTGGGTCCGACAGCATCTTGCTTCCAGCTCTTTGGGAAGCTAAGAAACAACTCGCTCTGCACAGTGCTCTTACAGCCTACCGGGAACATCACTTCCAAAGGCCTGAGAAACGCAGAGCCTTTGCAGGCCTCATCTGGCTGAAGTAGGACTTCTGCTCTGGGTGTGCTCCATTGCCCTAGAGCTGAAAGACACAACGTGCAGGCTTATTTCCAAAGGGCGAGTTGGGCCCCACAGCATCTTGCTTCCAGCTCTTTGGGAAGGTAAGAAACAACTCGCTCTGCACAGTGCTCTTACAGCCTACCGGGAACATCTCTTCCAAAGGCCTGTGAAACGCAGTTTCTTTGCAGGCCTGATCTGGCTGAAGTACGACTTCTGCTCTGGGTGTGCTCCATTGCCCTAGAGCTGAAAGGCACAACGTGCATGCTTCTTTCCAAAGGCGAGTTGGGCCCCACAGCATCTTGCTTCCAGCTCTTTGGGAAGCTAAGAAACAACTCGCTCTGCACAGTGCTCTTACAGCCTACCGGGAACATCTCTTCCAAAGGCCTGTGAAACGCAGTTTCTTTGCAGGCCTGATCTGGCTGAAGTAGGACTTCTGCTCTGGGTGTGCTCCATTGCCCTAGAGCTGAAAGGCACAACGTGCAGGCTTCTTTCCAAAGGGCGAGTTAGGCCCCAGAGCATCTTG
This sequence comes from Equus caballus, assembly GCF_041296265.1. Lineage (NCBI taxonomy): Eukaryota > Metazoa > Chordata > Mammalia > Perissodactyla > Equidae > Equus > Equus caballus. Next base: position 33,911,235 of record NC_091689.1, read on the forward strand.
CTTCCAGCTCTTTGGGAAGGTAAGAAACAACTCGCTCTGCACAGTGCTCTTACAGCCTACCGGGAACATCTCTTCCAAAGGCCTGTGAAACGCAGTTTCTTTGCAGGCCTGATCTGGCTGAAGTAGGACTTCTGCTCTGGGTGTGCTCCATTGCCCTAGAGCTGAAAGGCACAACGTGCAGGCTTCTTTCCAAAGGCGAGTTGGGCCCCACAGCATCTTGCTTCCAGCTCTCTGGGAAGCTAAGAAACAACTCGCTCTGCACAGTGCTCTTACAGCCTGCCGGGAGCATCTCTTCCAAAGGCCTGTGGAACGCAGTTTCTTTGCAGGCCTCATCTGGCTGAAGTAGGACTTCTGCTCTGGGTGTGCTGCATTGCCGTAGAGCTGAAAGGCAAAACGGGCAGGCTTCTTTCCAAAGGGCGAGTTGGGCCCCACAGCATCTTGCTTCCAGCTCTTTGGGAAGCTAAGAAACAACTCGCTCTGCACAGTGCTCTTACAGCCTACCGGGAACAGCTCTTCCAAAGGCCTGTGAAACGCAGTTTCTTTGCAGGCCTGATCTGGCTGAAGTAGGACTTCTGCTCTGGCTGTACTCCATTGCCCTAGAGCTGAAAGGCCCAACGTGCATGCTTCTTTCCAAGAGCGAGTTGGGCCCCACAGCATCTTGCTTCCAGCTCTTTGGGAAGCTAAGAAACAACTCGCTCTGCACAGTGCTCTTACAGCCTACCGGGAACATGTCTTCCAAAGGCCTGTGAAACGCAGTTTCTTTGCAGGCCTAATCTGGCTGAAGGAGAACTTCTGCTCTGGGTGTGCTCCATTGCACTAGAGCTGAAAGGCACAACGTGCAGGCTTCTTTCCAACGGGCGAGTTGGGCCGCACAGCATCTTGCTTCCAGCTCTTTGGGAAGCTAAGAAACAACTCGCTCTGCACAGTGCTCTTACAGCCTACCGGGAACATCTCTTCCAAAGGCCTGTGAAACGCAGTTTCTTTGCAGGCCTGATCTGGCTGAAGTAGGACTTCTGCTCTGGGTGTGCTCCATTGCCCTAGAGCTGAAAGGCACAACGTGCAGGCTTCTTTCCAAAGGGCGAGTTGGGCCCCACAGCATCTTGCTTCCAGCTCTTTGGGAATCTAAGAAACAACTCGCTCTGCACAGTGCTCTTACAGCCTGCCGGGGGCATCTCTTCCAAAGGCCTGTGAAACACAGTTTATTTGCAGGCCTGATCTGGCTGAAGTAGGACTTCTGCTCTGGTTGTGCTTCATTGCCCTAGAGCTGAAAGGCACAACGTGCAGGCTTCTTTCCAAAGGGCGAGTTGGGCCCCACAGCATCTTGCTTCCAGCTCTTTGGGAAGCTAAGAAACAACTCGCTCTGCACAGTGCTCTTACAGCCTACCGGGAACATCTCTTCCAAAGGCCTGTGAAAAGCAGTTTCTTTGCAGGCCTGATCTGGCTGAAGTAGGACTTCTGCTCTGCGTGTGCTACTTTGCCCTAGAGCTGAAAGGCACAACGTGCAGGCTTCTTTCCAAAGGGCGAGTTGGGCCCCACAGCATCTTGCTTCCAGCTCTTTGGGAAGCTAAGAAACAACTCGCTCTGCACATTGCTCTTACAGCCTACCGGGAACATCGCTTCCAAAGGCCTGTGAAACGCAGTTTCTTTGCAGGCCTGATCTGGCTGAAGTAGGACTTCTGCTCTGGGTGTGCTCCATTGCCCTAGAGCTGAAAGACACAACGTGCAGGCTTCTTTCCAAAGGCGAGTTGGGCCCCACAGCATCTTGCTTCCAGCTCTCTGGGAAGCTAAGAAACAACTCGCTCTGCACAGTGCTCTTACAGCCTGCCGGGAGCATCTCTTCCAAAGGCCTGTGGAACGCAGTTTCTTTGCAGGCCTGATCTGGCTGAAGTAGGACTTCTGCTCTGGGTGTGCTGCATTGCCGTAGAGCTGAAAGGCAAAACGGGCAGGCTTCTTTCCAAAGGGCGAGTTGGGCCCCACAGCATCTTGCTTCCAGCTCTTTGGGAAGCTAAGAAACAACTCGCTCTGCACAGTGCTCTTACAGCCTACCGGGAACAGCTCTTCCAAAGGCCTGTGAAACGCAGTTTCTTTGCAGGCCTGATCTGGCTGAAGTAGGACTTCTGCTCTGGCTGTGCTCCATTGCCCTAGAGCTGAAAGGCACAACGTGCATGCTTCTTTCCAAGAGCGAGTTGGGCCCCACAGCATCTTGCTTCCAGCTCTTTGGGAAGCTAAGAAACAACTCGCTCTGCACAGTGCTCTTACAGCCTACCGGGAACATCTCTTCCAAAGGCCTGTGAAACGCAGTTTCTTTGCAGGCCTCATCTGGCTGAAGGAGAACTTCTGCTCTGGGTGTGCTCCATTGCCCTAGAGCTGAAAGGCACAACGTGCAGGCTTCTTTCCAAAGGGCGAGTTGGGCCCCACAGCATCTTGCTTCCAGCTCTTTGGGAAGCTAAGAAACAACTCGCTCTGCACAGTGCTCTTACAGCCTACCGGGAACATCTCTTCCAAAGGCCTGTGAAACGCAGTTTCTTTGCAGGCCTGATCTGGCTGAAGTAGGACTTCTGCTCTGGGTGTGCTCCATTGCCCTAGAGCTGAAAGGCACAACGTGCAGGCTTCTTTCCAAAGGGCGAGTTGGGCCCCACAGCATCTTGCTTCCAGCTCTTTGGGAAGCTAAGAAGCAACTCGCTCTGCTCAGTGCTCTTACAGCCTAAGGGGAACATCTCTTCCAAAGGCCTGTGAAACGCAGTTTCTTTGCAGGCCTCATCTGGATGAAGTAGGACTTCTGCTCTGGGTGTGCTCCATTGCCCTAAAGCTGAAAGGCACAACGTGCAGGCTTTTTTCCAAAGGGCAGCTTGGGTCCCACAGCATCTTGCTTCCAGCTCTTTGGGAAGCTAAGAAACAACTCGCTCTGCACAGTGCTCTTACAGCCTGCCGGGAGCATCTCTTCCAAAGGCCTGTGAAACGCAGTTTCTTTGCAGGCCTGATCTGGCTGAAGTAGGACTTCTGCTCTGGGTGTGCTCCATTGCCCTAGAGCTGAAAGGCACAACGTGCAGGCTTTTTTCCAAAGGGCAGCTTGGGTCCCACAGCATCTTGCCCTCAGCTCTTTGGGAAGCTGAGAAACAACTCGCTCTGCACAGTGCTCTTACAGCCTGCCGGGAGCATCTCTTCCAAAGGCATGTGAAACGCAGTCTTTGCAGGCCTGATCTGGCTGAAGTAGGACTTCTGCTCTGGGTGTGCTGCATTGCCCTAGAGCTGAAAGGCACAACGTGCAGGCTTCTTTTCAAAGGGCGAGTTGGGCCCCACAGCATCTTGCTTCCAGCTCATTGGGAAGCTAAGAAACAACTCGCTCTGCACAGTGCTCTTACAGCCTGCCGGGAACATCTCTTCCAAAGGCCTGTGAAACGCAGTTTCTTTGCAGGCCTGATATGGCTGAAGTAGGACTTCTGCTCTGGGTGTGCTCCATTGCCCTAGAGCTGAAAGGCACAACGTGAAGGCTTCTTTCCAAAGGGCGAGTTGGGCCCCACAGCATCTTTCTTCCAGCTCTTTGGGAAGCTAAGAAACAACTCGCTCTGCACAGTGATCTTACAGCCTACCGGGAGCATCTCTTCCAAAGGCCTCTGAAAGGCAGTTTCTTTGCAGGCCTGATCTGGCTGAAGTAGGACTTCTGCTCTGGGTGTGCTCCATTGCCCTAGAGCTGAAAGGGACAACGTGCAGGCTTCTTTCCAAAGGGCGAGTTGGGCAACACAGCATCTTGCTTCCAGATCTTTGGGAAGGTTAGAAACAACTCGCTCTGCACAGTGCTCTTACAGCCTACCGGGAACATCTCTTCCAAAGGCCTGTGAAACGCAGTTTCTTTGCAGGCCTGATCTGGCTGAAGTAGGACTTCTGCTCTGGGTGTGCTCCATTGCCCTAGAGCTGAAAGGCACAACGTGCAGACTTCTTTCCAAAGGCGAGTTGGGCCCCACAGCATCTTGCTTCCAGCTCTTTGGGAAGCTAAGAAACAACTCGCTCTGCACAGTGCTCTTACAGCCTGCCGGGAACATCTCTTCCAAAGGCCTGTGGAACGCAGTTTCTTTGCAGGCCTCATCTGGCTGAAGTAGGACTTCTGCTCTGGGTGTGCTGCATTGCCCTAGAGCTGAAAGGCACAACGGGCAGGCTTCTTTCCAAAGGGCGAGTTGGGCCCCACAGCATCTTGCTTGCAGCTCTTTGGGAAGCTAAGAAACAACTCGCTCTGCACAGTGCTCTTACAGCCTACCGGGAACATCTCTTCCAAAGGCCTGTGAAACGCAGTTTCTTTGCAGGCCTGATCTGGCTGAAGGAGAACTTCTGCTCTGGGTGTGCTCCAGTGCCCTAGAGCTGAAAGGCACAACGTGCAGGCTTCTTTCCAAAGGGCGAGTTGGGCCCCACGGCATCTTGCTTCCAGCTCTTTGGGAAGCTGAGAAACAACTCGCTCTGCACAGTGCTCTTACAGCCTACCGGGAACATCTCTTCCAAAGGCCTGTGAAACGCAGTTTCTTTGCAGGCCTGATCTGGCTGAAGTAGGACTTCTGCTCTGGGTGTGCTCCATTGCCCTAGAGCTGAAAGGCACAACGTGCAGGCTTCTTTCCAAAGGGCAGGTTGGGTCCGACAGCATCTTGCTTCCAGCTCTCTGGGAAGCTAAGAAACAACTCGCTCTGCACAGTGCTCTTACAGCCTGCCGGGAGCATCTCTTCCAAAGGCCTGTGGAACGCAGTTTCTTTGCAGGCCTGATCTGGCTGAAGTTGGACTTCTGCTCTGGGTGTGCTGCATTGCCGTAGAGCTGAAAGGCAAAACGGGCAGGCTTCTTTCCAAAGGGCGAGTTGGGCCCCACAGCATCTTGCTTCCAGCTCTTTGGGAAGCTAAGAAACAACTCGCTCTGCACAGTGCTCTTACAGCCTACCGGGAACAGCTCTTCCAAAGGCCTGTGAAACGCAGTTTCTTTGCAGGCCTGATCTGGCTGAAGTAGGACTTCTGCTCTGGCTGTGCTCCATTGCCCTAGAGCTGAAAGGCACAACGTGCATGCTTCTTTCCAAGAGCGAGTTGGGCCCCACAGCATCTTGCTTCCAGCTCTTTGGGAAGCTAAGAAACAACTCGCTCTGCACAGTGCTCTTACAGCCTACCGGGAACATCTCTTCCAAAGGCCTGTGAAACGCAGTTTCTTTGCAGGCCTCATCTGGCTGAAGGAGAACTTCTGCTCTGGGTGTGCTCCATTGCCCTAGAGCTGAAAGGCACAACGTGCAGGCTTCTTTCCAAAGGGCGAGTTGGGCCCCACAGCATCTTGCTTCCAGCTCTTTGGGAAGCTAAGAAACAACTCGCTCTGCACAGTGCTCTTACAGCCTACCGGGAACATCTCTTCCAAAGGCCTGTGAAATGCAGTTTCTTTGCAGGCCTGATCTGGCTGAAGTAGGACTTCTGCTCTGGGTGTGCTCCATTGCCCTAGAGCTGAAAGGCACAACGTGCAGGCTTCTTTCCAAAGGGCGAGTTGGGCCCCACAGCATCTTGCTTCCAGCTCTTTGGGAAGCTAAGAAGCAACTCGCTCTGCTCAGTGCTCTTACAGCCTAAGGGGAACATCTCTTCCAAAGGCCTGTGAAACGCAGTTTCTTTGCAGGCCTCATCTGGCTGAAGTAGGACTTCTGCTCTGGGTGTGCTCCATTGCCCTAAAGCTGAAAGGCACAACGTGCAGGCTTTTTTCCAAAGGGCAGCTTGGGTCCCACAGCATCTTGCTTCCAGCTCTTTGGGAAGCTAAGAAACAACTCGCTCTGCGCAGTGCTCTTACAGCCTGCCGGGAGCATCTCTTCCAAAGGCCTGTGAAACGCAGTTTCTTTGCAGGCCTGATCTGGCTGAAGTAGGACTTCTGCTCTGGGTGTGCTCCATTGCCCTAGAGCTGAAAGGCACAACGTGCAGGCTTTTTTCCAAAGGGCAGCTTGGGTCCCACAGCATCTTGCCCTCAGCTCTTTGGGAAGCTGAGAAACAACTCGCTCTGCACAGTGCTCTTACAGCCTGCCGGGAGCATCTCTTCCAAAGGCATGTGAAACGCAGTCTTTGCAGGCCTGATCTGGCTGAAGTAGGACTTCTGCTCTGGGTGTGCTGCATTGCCCTAGAGCTGAAAGGCACAACGTGCAGGCTTCTTTTCAAAGGGCGAGTTGGGCCCCACAGGATCTTGCTTCCAGCTCATTGGGAAGCTAAGAAACAACTCGCTCTGCACAGTGCTCTTACAGCCTGCCGGGAACATCTCTTCCAAAGGCCTGTGAAACGCAGTTTCTTTGCAGGCCTGATATGGCTGAAGTAGGACTTCTGCTCTGGGTGTGCTCCATTGCCCTAGAGCTGAAAGGCACAACGTGCAGGCTTCTTTCCAAAGGGCGAGTTGGGCCCCACAGCATCTTGCTTCCAGCTCTTTGGGAAGCTAAGAAACAACTCGCTCTGCACAGTGATCTTACAGCCTACCGGGAGCATCTCTTCCAAAGGCCTCTGAAAGGCAGTTTCTTTGCAGGCCTGATCTGGCTGAAGTAGGACTTCTGCTCTGGGTGTGCTCCATTGCCCTAGAGCTGAAAGGGACAACGTGCAGGCTTCTTTCCAAAGGGCGAGTTGGGCAACACAGCATCTTGCTTCCAGATCTTTGGGAAGGTTAGAAACAACTCGCTCTGCACAGTGCTCTTACAGCCTACCGGGAACATCTCTTCCAAAGGCCTGTGAAACGCAGTTTCTTTGCAGGCCTGATCTGGCTGAAGTAGGACTTCTGCTCTGGGTGTGCTCCATTGCCCTAGAGCTGAAAGGCACAACGTGCAGGCTTCTTTCCAAAGGCGAGTTGGGCCCCACAGCATCTTGCTTCCAGCTCTTTGGGAAGCTAAGAAACAACTCGCTCTGCACAGTGCTCTTACAGCCTGCCGGGAACATCTCTTCCAAAGGCCTGTGGAACGCAGTTTCTTTGCAGGCCTCATCTGGCTGAAGTAGGACTTCTGCTCTGGGTGTGCTGCATTGCCCTAGAGCTGAAAGGCACAACGGGCAGGCTTCTTTCCAAAGGGCGAGTTGGGCCCCACAGCATCTTGCTTCCAGCTCTTTGGGAAGGTTAGAAACAACTCGCTCTGCACAGTGCTCTTACAGCCTACTGGGAACATCTCTTCCAAAGGCCTGTGAAACGCAGTTTCTTTGCAGGCCTGATCTGGCTGAAGTAGGACTTCTGCTCTGGGTGTGCTCCATTGCCCTAGAGCTGAAAGGCACAACGTGCAGACTTCTTTCCAAAGGCGAGTTGGGCCCCACAGCATCTTGCTTCCAGCTCTTTGGGAAGCTAAGAAACAACTCGCTCTGCACAGTGCTCTTACAGCCTGCCGGGAACATCTCTTCCAAAGGCCTGTGGAACGCAGTTTCTTTGCAGGCCTCATCTGGCTGAAGTAGGACTTCTGCTCTGGGTGTGCTGCATTGCCCTAGAGCTGAAAGGCACAACGGGCAGGCTTCTTTCCAAAGGGCGAGTTGGGCCCCACAGCATCTTGCTTGCAGCTCTTTGGGAAGCTAAGAAACAACTCGCTCTGCACAGTGCTCTTACAGCCTACCGGGAACAGCTCTTCCAAAGGCCTGTGAAACGCAGTTTCTTTGCAGGCCTGATCTGGCTGAAGTAGGACTTCTGCTCTGGCTGTGCTCCATTGCCCTAGAGCTGAAAGGCACAACGTGCAGGCTTCTTTCCAAAGGGCGAGTTAGGCCCCACAGCATCTTGCTTCCAGCTCTTTGGGAAGCTAAGAAACAACTCGCTCTGCACAGTGCTCTTACAGCCTACCGGGAACATCTCTTCCAAAGGCCTGTGAAACGCAGTTTCTTTGCAGGCCTGATCTGGCTGAAGGAGAACTTCTGCTCTGGGTGTGCTCCAGTGCCCTAGAGCTGAAAGGCACAACGTGCAGGCTTCTTTCCAAAGGGCGAGTTGGGCCCCACGGCATCTTGCTTCCAGCTCTTTGGGAAGCTGAGAAACAACTCGCTCTGCACAGTGCTCTTACAGCCTACCGGGAACATCTCTTCCAAAGGCCTGTGAAACGCAGTTTCTTTGCAGGCCTGATCTGGCTGAAGTAGGACTTCTGCTCTGGGTGTGCTCCATTGCCCTAGAGCTGAAAGGCACAACGTGCAGGCTTCTTTCCAAAGGGCAGGTTGGGTCCGACAGCATCTTGCTTCCAGCTCTTTGGGAAGCTAAGAAACAACTCGCTCTGCACAGTGCTCTTACAGCCTACCGGGAACATCACTTCCAAAGGCCTGAGAAACGCAGAGCCTTTGCAGGCCTGATCTGGCTGAAGTAGGACTTCTGCTCTGGGTGTGCTCCATTGCCCTAGAGCTGAATGGCACAACGTGCAGACTTCTTTCCAAAGGCGAGTTGGGCCCCACAGCATCTTGCTTCCAGCTCTTTGGGAATCTAAGAAACAACTCGCTCTGCACAGTGCTCTTACAGCCTGCCGGGGGCATCTCTTCCAAAGGCCTGTGAAACACAGTTTCTTTGCAGGCCTGATCTGGCTGAAGTAGGACTTCTGCTCTGGTTGTGCTTCATTGCCTTAGAGCTGAAAGGCACAACGTGCAGGCTTCTTTCCAAAGGGCGAGTTAGGCCCCACAGCATCTTGCTTCCAGCTCTTTGGGAAGCTAAGAAACAACTCGCTCTGCACAGTGCTCTTACAGCCTACCGGGAACATCTCTTCCAAAGGCCTGTGAAACGCAGTTTCTTTGCAGGCCTGATCTGGCTGAAGTAGGACTTCTGCTCTGGGTGTGCTCCATTGCCCTAGAGCTGAAAGGCACAACGTGCAGGCTTCTTTCCAAAGGGCGAGTTAGGCCCCAGAGCATCTTGCTTCCAGCTCTTTGGGAAGCTAAGAAACAACTCGCTCTGCACAGTGCTCTTACAGCCTACCGGGAACATCTCTTCCAAAGGCCTGTGAAACGCAGTTTCTTTGCAGGCCTGATCTGGCTGAAGTAGGACTTCTGCTCTGGGTGTGCTCCATTGCCCTAGAGCTGAAAGGCACAACGTGCAGGCTTCTTTCCAAAGGCGAGTTGGGCCCCACAGCATCTTGCTTCCAGCTCTCTGGGAAGCTAAGAAACAACTCGCTCTGCACAGTGCTCTTACAGCCTGCCGGGAGCATCTCTTCCAAAGGCCTGTGGAACGCAGTTTCTTTGCAGGCCTGATCTGGCTGAAGTAGGATTTCTGCTCTGGGTGTGCTGCATTGCCGTAGAGCTGAAAGGCAAAACGGGCAGGCTTCTTTCCAAAGGGCGAGTTGGGCCCCACAGCATCTTGCTTCCAGCTCTTTGGGAAGCTAAGAAACAACTCGCTCTGCACAGTGCTCTTACAGCCTACCGGGAACAGCTCTTCCAAAGGCCTGTGAAACGCAGTTTCTTTGCAGGCCTGATCTGGCTGAAGTAGGACTTCTGCTCTGGCTGTGCTCCATTGCCCTAGAGCTGAAAGGCCCAACGTGCATGCTTCTTTCCAAGAGCGAGTTGGGCCCCACAGCATCTTGCTTCCAGCTCTTTGGGAAGCTAAGAAACAACTCGCTCTGCACAGTGCTCTTACAGCCTACCGGGAACATGTCTTCCAAAGGCCTGTGAAACGCAGTTTCTTTGCAGGCCTAATCTGGCTGAAGGAGAACTTCTGCTCTGGGTGTGCTCCAGTGCCCTAGAGCTGAAAGGCACAACGTGCAGGCTTCTTTCCAACCGGCGAGTTGGGCCCCACAGCATCTTGCTTCCAGCTCTTTGGGAAGCTAAGAAACAACTCGCTCTGCACAGTGCTCTTACAGCCTACCGGGAACATCTCTTCCAAAGGTCTGTGAAACGCAGTTTCTTTGCAGGCCTGATCTGGCTGAAGTAGGACTTCTGCTCTGGGTGTGCTCCATTGCCCTAGAGCTGAAAGGCACAACGTGCAGGCTTCTTTCCAAAGGGCGAGTTGGGCCCCACAGCATCTTGCTTCCAGCTCTTTGGGAATCTAAGAAACAACTCGCTCTGCACAGTGTTCTTACAGCCTGCCGGGGGCATCTCTTCCAAAGGCCTGTGAAACACAGTTTATTTGCAGGCCTGATCTGGCTGAAGTAGGACTTCTGCTCTGGTTGTGCTTCATTGCCCTAGAGCTGAAAGGCACAACGTGCAGGCTTCTTTCCAAAGGGCGAGTTGGGCCCCACAGCATCTTGCTTCCAGCTCTTTGGGAAGCTAAGAAACAACTCGCTCTGCACAGTGCTCTTACAGCCTACCGGGAACATCTCTTCCAAAGGCCTGTGAAACGCAGTTTCTTTGCAGGCCTGATCTGGCTGAAGTAGGACTTCTGCTCTGCGTGTGCTACTTTGCCCTAGAGCTGAAAGGCACAACGTGCAGGCTTCTTTCCAAAGGGCGAGTTGGGCCCCACAGCATCTTGCTTCCAGCTCTTTGGGAAGCTAAGAAACAACTCGCTCTGCACAGTGCTCTTACAGCCTACCGGGAACATCTCTTCCAAAGGCCTGTGAAACGCAGTTTCTTTGCAGGCCTGATCTGGCTGAAGTAGGACTTCTGCTCTGGGTGTGCTCCATTGCCCTAGAGCTGAAAGGCACAACGTGCAGGCTTCTTTCCAAAGGCGAGTTGGGCCCCACAGCATCTTGCTTCCAGCTCTCTGGGAAGCTAAGAAACAACTCGCTCTGCACAGTGCTCTTACAGCCTGCCGGGAGCATCTCTTCCAAAGGCCTGTGGAACGCAGTTTCTTTGCAGGCCTGATCTGGCTGAAGTAGGACTTCTGCTCTGGGTGTGCTGCATTGCCGTAGAGCTGAAAGGCAAAACGGGCAGGCTTCTTTCCAAAGGGCGAGTTGGGCCCCACAGCATCTTGCTTCCAGCTCTTTGGGAAGCTAAGAAACAACTCGCTCTGCACAGTGCTCTTACAGCCTACCGGGAACAGCTCTTCCAAAGGCCTGTGAAACGCAGTTTCTTTGCAGGCCTGATCTGGCTGAAGTAGGACTTCTGCTCTGGCTGTGCTCCATTGCCCTAGAGCTGAAAGGCACAACGTGCATGCTTCTTTCCAAGAGCGAGTTGGGCCCCACAGCATCTTGCTTCCAGCTCTTTGGGAAGCTAAGAAACAACTCGCTCTGCACAGTGCTCTTACAGCCTACCGGGAACATCTCTTCCAAAGGCCTGTGAAACGCAGTTTCTTTGCAGGCCTCATCTGGCTGAAGGAGAACTTCTGCTCTGGGTGTGCTCCATTGCCCTAGAGCTGTAAGGCACAACGTGCAGGCTTCTTTCCAAAGGGCGAGTTGGGCCCCAGAGCATCTTGCTTGCAGCTCTTTGGGAAGCTAAGAAACAACTCGCTCTGCACAGTGCTCTTACAGCCTACCGGGAACATCTCTTCCAAAGGCCTGTGAAACGCAGTTTCTTTGCAGGCCTGATCTGGCTGAAGTAGGACTTCTGCTCTGGGTGTGCTCCATTGCCCTAGAGCTGAAAGGCACAACGTGCAGGCTTCTTTCCAAAGGGCGAGTTGGGCCCCACAGCATCTTGCTTCCAGCTCTTTGGGAAGCTAAGAAGCAACTCGCTCTGCACAGTGCTCTTACAGCCTACCGGGAACATCTCTTCCAAAGGCCTGTGAAACGCAGTTTCTTTGCAGGCCTCATCTGGCTGAAGTAGGACTTCTGCTCTGGGTGTGCTCCATTGCCCTAAAGCTGAAAGGCACAACGTGCAGGCTTTTTTCCAAAGGGGAGCTTGGGTCCCACAGCATCTTGCTTCCAGCTCTTTGGGAAGCTAAGAAACAACTCGCTCTGCACAGTGCTCTTACAGCCTGCCGGGAGCATCTCTTCCAAAGGCCTGTGAAACGCAGTTTCTTTGCAGGCCTGATCTGGCTGAAGTAGGACTTCTGCTCTGGGTGTGCTCCATTGCCCTAGAGCTGAAAGGCACAACGTGCAGGCTTTTTTCCAAAGGGCAGCTTGGGTCCCACAGCATCTTGCCCTCAGCTCTTTGGGAAGCTGAGAAACAACTCGCTCTGCACAGTGCTCTTACAGCCTGCCGGGAGCATCTCTTCCAAAGGCCTGTGAAACGCAGTTTCTTTGCAGGCCTGATCTGGCTGAAGTAGGACTTCTGCTCTGGGTGTGCTGCATTGCCCTATTTCTGAAAGGCACAACGTGCAGGCTTCTTTTCAAAGGGCGAGTTGGGCCCCACAGCATCTTGCTTCCAGCTCATTGGGAAGCTAAGAAACAACTCGCTCTGCACAGTGCTCTTACAGCCTACCGGGAACATCTCTTCCAAAGGCCTGTGAAACGCAGTATCTTTGCAGGCCTGATATGGCTGAAGTAGGACTTCTGCTCTGGGTGTGCTCCATTGCCCTAGAGCTGAAAGGCACAACGTGCAGGCTTCTTTCCAAAGGGCGAGTTGGGCCCCACAGCATCTTGCTTCCAGCTCTTTGGGAAGCTAAGAAACAACTCGCTCTGCACAGTGCTCTTACAGCCTACCGGGAACATCTCTTCCAAAGGCCTGTGAAACGCAGTTTCTTTGCAGGCCTGATCTGGCTGAAGTAGGACTTCTGCTCTGGGTGTGCTCCATTGCCCTAGAGCTGAAAGGCACAACGTGCAGGCTTCTTTCCAAAGGCGAGTTGGGCCCCACAGCATCTTGCTTCCAGCTCTCTGGGAAGCTAAGAAACAACTCGCTCTGCACAGTGCTCTTACAGCCTGCCGGGAGCATCTCTTCCAAAGGCCTGTGGAACGCAGTTTCTTTGCAGGCCTCATCTGGCTGAAGTAGGACTTCTGCTCTGGGTGTGCTGCATTGCCGTAGAGCTGAAAGGCAAAACGGGCAGGCTTCTTTCCAAAGGGCGAGTTGGGCCCCACAGCATCTTGCTTCCAGCTCTTTGGGAAGCTAAGAAACAACTCGCTCTGCACAGTGCTCTTACACCCTACCGGGAACAGCTCTTCCAAAGGCCTGTGAAACGCAGTTTCTTTGCAGGCCTGATCTGGCTGAAGTAGGACTTCTGCTCTGGCTGTGCTCCATTGCCCTAGAGCTGAAAGGCACAACGTGCATGCTTCTTTCCAAGAGCGAGTTGGGCCCCACAGCATCTTGCTTCCAGCTCTTTGGGAAGCTAAGAAACAACTCGCTCTGCACAGTGCTCTTACAGCCTACCGGGAACATCTCTTCCAAAGGCCTGTGAAACGCAGTTTCTTTGCAGGCCTGATCTGGCTGAAGGAGAACTTCTGCTCTGGGTGTGCTCCATTGCACTAGAGCTGAAAGGCACAACGTGCAGGCTTCTTTCCAACGGGCGAGTTGGGCCCCACAGCATCTTGCTTCCAGCTTTTGGGAAGCTAAGAAACAACTCGCTCTGCACAGTGCTCTTACAGCCTACCGGGAACATCTCTTCCAAAGGCCTGTGAAACGCAGTTTCTTTGCAGGCCTGATCTGGCTGAATTAGGACTTCTGCTCTGGGTGTGCTCCATTGCCCTACAGCTGAAAGGCACAACGTGCAGGCTTCTTTCCAAAGGGCGAGTTGGGCCCCACAGCATCTTGCTTCCAGCTCTTTGGGAAGCTAAGAAACAACTCGCTCTGCACAGTGCTCTTACAGCCTGCCGGGAACAGCTCTTCCAAAGGCCTGTGAAACGCAGTTTCTTTGCAGGCCTGATCTGGCTGAAGTAGGACTTCTGCTCTGGCTGTGCTCCATTGCCCTAGAGCTGAAAGGCACAACGTGCAGGCTTCTTTCCAAAGGGCGAGTTAGGCCCCACAGCATCTTGCTTCCAGCTCTTTGGGAAGCTAAGAAACAACTCGCTCTGCACAGTGCTCTTACAGCCTACCGGGAACATCTCTTCCAAAGGCCTGTGAAACGCAGTTTCTTTGCAGGCCTGATCTGGCTGAAGGAGAACTTCTGCTCTGGGTGTGCTCCAGTGCCCTAGAGCTGAAAGGCACAACGTGCAGGCTTCTTTCCAAAGGGCGAGTTGGGCCCCACGGCATCTTGCTTCCAGCTCTTTGGGAAGCTGAGAAACAACTCGCTCTGCACAGTGCTCTTACAGCCTACCGGGAACATCTCTTCCAAAGGCCTGTGAAACGCAGTTTCTTTGCAGGCCTGATCTGGCTGAAGTAGGACTTCTGCTCTGGGTGTGCTCCATTGCCCTAGAGCTGAAAGGCACAACGTGCAGGCTTCTTTCCAAAGGGCAGGTTGGGTCCGACAGCATCTTGCTTCCAGCTCTTTGGGAAGCTAAGAAACAACTCGCTCTGCACAGTGCTCTTACAGCCTACCGGGAACATGTCTTCCAAAGGCCTGTGAAACGCAGTTTCTTTGCAGGCCTAATCTGGCTGAAGGAGAACTTCTGCTCTGGGTGTGCTCCATTGCACTAGAGCTGAAAGGCACAACGTGCAGGCTTCTTTCCAACGGGCGAGTTGGGCCGCACAGCATCTTGCTTCCAGCTCTTTGGGAAGCTAAGAAACAACTCGCTCTGCACAGTGCTCTTACAGCCTACCGGGAACATCTCTTCCAAAGGCCTGTGAAACGCAGTTTCTTTGCAGGCCTGATCTGGCTGAAGTAGGACATCTGCTCTGGGTGTGCTCCATTGCCCTAGAGCTGAAAGGCACAACGTGCTGGCTTCTTTCCAAAGGGCGAGTTGGGCCCCACAGCATCTTGCTTCCAGCTCTTTGGGAATCTAAGAAACAACTCGCTCTGCACAGTGCTCTTACAGCCTGCCGGGGGCATCTCTTCCAAAGGCCTTTGAAACACAGTTTATTTGCAGGCCTGATCTGGCTGAAGTAGGACTTCTGCTCTGGTTGTGCTTCATTGCCCTAGAGCTGAAAGGCACAACGTGCAGGCTTCTTTCCAAAGGCGAGTTGGGCCCCACAGCATCTTGCTTCCAGCTCTCTGGGAAGCTAAGAAACAACTCGCTCTGCGCAGTGCTCTTACAGCCTGCCGGGAGCATCTCTTCCAAAGGCCTGTGGAACGCAGTTTCTTTGCAGGCCTCATCTGGCTGAAGTAGGACTTCTGCTCTGGGTGTGCTGCATTGCCGTAGAGCTGAAAGGCAAAACGGGCAGGCTTCTTTCCAAAGGGCGAGTTGGGCCCCACAGCATCTTGCTTCCAGCCCTTTGGGAAGCTAAGAAACAACTCGCTCTGCACAGTGCTCTTACAGCCTACCGGGAACAGCTCTTCCAAAGGCCTGTGAAACGCAGTTTCTTTGCAGGCCTGATCTGGCTGAAGTAGGACTTCTGCTCTGGCTGTGCTCCATTGCCCTAGAGCTGAAAGGCACAACGTGCATGCTTCTTTCCAAGAGCGAGTTGGGCCCCACAGCATCTTGCTTCCAGCTCTTTGGGAAGCTAAGAAACAACTCGCTCTGCACAGTGCTCTTACAGCCTACCGGGAACATCTCTTCCAAAGGCCTGTGAAACGCAGTTTCTTTGCAGGCCTAATCTGGCTGAAGGAGAACTTCTGCTCTGGGTGTGCTCCATTGCACTAGAGCTGAAAGGCACAACGTGCAGGCTTCTTTCCAACGGGCGAGTTGGGCCCCACAGCATCTTGCTTCCAGCTTTTGGGAAGCTAAGAAACAACTCGCTCTGCACAGTGCTCTTACAGCCTACCGGGAACATCTCTTCCAAAGGCCTGTGAAACGCAGTTTCTTTGCAGGCCTGATCTGGCGGAAGTAGGACTTCTGCTCTGGGTGTGCTCCATTGCCCTAGAGCTGAAAGGCACAACGTGCAGGCTTCTTTCCAAAGGGCGAGTTGGGCCCCACAGCATCTTGCTTCCAGCTCTTTGGGAAGCTAAGAAACAACTCGCTCTGCACAGTGCTCTTACAGCCTACCGGGAACAGCTCTTCCAAAGGCCTGTGAAACGCAGTTTCTTTGCAGGCCTGATCTGGCTGAAGTAGGACTTCTGCTCTGGCTGTGCTCCATTGCCCTAGAGCTGAAAGGCACAACGTGCAGGCTTCTTTCCAAAGGGCGAGTTAGGCCCCACAGCATCTTGCTTCCAGCTCTTTGGGAAGCTAAGAAACAACTCGCTCTGCACAGTGCTCTTACAGCCTACCGGGAACATCTCTTCCAAAGGCCTGTGAAACGCAGTTTCTTTTCAGGCCTGATCTGGCTGAAGGAGAACTTCTGCTCTGGGTGTGCTCCAGTGCCCTAGAGCTGAAAGGCACAACGTGCAGGCTTCTTTCCAAAGGGCGAGTTGGGCCCCACGGCATCTTGCTTCCAGCTCTTTGGGAAGCTGAGAAACAACTCGCTCTGCACAGTGCTCTTACAGCCTACCGGGAACATCTCTTCCAAAGGCCTGTGAAACGCAGTTTCTTTGCAGGCCTGATCTGGCTGCAGTAGGACTTCTGCTCTGGGTGTGCTCCATTGCCCTAGAGCTGAAAGGCACAACGTGCAGGCTTCTTTCCAAAGGGCAGGTTGGGTCCGACAGCATCTTGCTTCCAGCTCTTTGGGAAGCTAAGAAACAACTCGCTCTGCACAGTGCTCTTACAGCCTACCGGGAACATCACTTCCAAAGGCCTGTGAAACGCAGTTTCTTTGCAGGCCTGATCTGGCTGAAGTAGGACTTCTGCTCTTGGTGTGCTCCATTGCCCTAGAGCTGAAAGACACAACGTGCAGGCTTATTTCCAAAGGGCGAGTTGGGCCCCACAGCATCTTGCTTCCAGCTCTGTGGGAAGGTAAGAAACAACTCGATCTGCACAGTGCTCTTACAGCCTACCGGGAACATCTCTTCCAAAGGCCTGTGAAACGCAGTTTCTTTGCAGGCCTGATCTGGCTGAAGTACGACTTCTGCTCTGGGTGTGCTCCATTGCCCTAGAGCTGAAAGGCACAACGTGCATGCTTCTTTCCAAAGGCGAGTTGGGCCCCACAGCATCTTGCTTCCAGCTCTTTGGGAAGCTAAGAAACAACTCGCTTGCACAGTGCTCTTACAGCCTACCGGGAACATCTCTTCCAAAGGCCTGTGAAACGCAGTTTCTTTGCAGGCCTGATCTGGCTGAAGTAGGACTTCTGCTCTGGGTGTGCTCCATTGCCCTAGAGCTGAATGGCACAACGTGCAGGCTTCTTTCCAAAGGCGAGTTGGGCCCCACAGCATCTTGCTTCCAGCTCTTTGGGAATCTAAGAAACAACTCGCTCTGCACAGTGCTCTTACAGCCTGCCGGGGGCATCTCTTCCAAAGGCCTGTGAAACACAGTTTCTTTGCAGGCCTGATCTGGCTGAAGTAGGACTTCTGCTCTGGTTGTGCTTCATTGCCCTAGAGCTGAAAGGCACAACGTGCAGGCTTCTTTCCAAAGGGCGAGTTAGGCCCCACAGCATCTTGCTTCCAGCTCTTTGGGAAGCTAAGAAACAACTCGCTCTGCACAGTGCTCTTACAGCCTGCCGGGAACATCTCTTCCAAAGGCCTGTGAAACGCAGTTTCTTTGCAGGCCTGATCTGGCTGAAGTAGGACTTCTGCTCTGGGTGTGCTCCATTGCCCTAGAGCTGAAAGGCACAACGTGCAGGCTTCTTTCCAAAGGGCGAGTTAGGCCCCAGAGCATCTTGCTTCCAGCTCTTTGGGAAGCTAAGAAACAACTCGCTCTGCACAGTGCTCTTACAGCCTACCGGGAACATCTCTTCCAAAGGCCTGTGAAACGCAGTTTCTTTGCAGGCCTGATCTGGCTGAAGTAGGACTTCTGCTCTGGGTGTGCTCCATTGCCCTAGAGCTGAAAGGCACAACGTGCAGGCTTCTTTCCAAAGGCGAGTTGGGCCCCACAGCATCTTGCTTCCAGCTCTCTGGGAAGCTAAGAAACAACTCGCTCTGCACAGTGCTCTTACAGCCTGCCGGGAGCATCTCTTCCAAAGGCCTGTGGAACGCAGTTTCTTTGCAGGCCTCATCTGGCTGAAGTAGGACTTCTGCTCTGGGTGTGCTGCATTGCCGTAGAGCTGAAAGGCAAAACGGGCAGGCTTCTTTCCAAAGGGCGAGTTGGGCCCCACAGCATCTTGCTTCCAGCTCTTTGGGAAGCTAAGAAACAACTCGCTCTGCACAGTGCTCTTACAGCCTACCGGGAACAGCTCTTCCAAAGGCCTGTGAAACGCAGTTTCTTTGCAGGCCTGATCTGGCTGAAGTAGGACTTCTGCTCTGGCTGTGCTCCATTGCCCTAGAGCTGAAAGGCCCAACGTGCATGCTTCTTTCCAAGAGCGAGTTGGGCCCCACAGCATCTTGCTTCCAGCTCTTTGGGAAGCTAAGAAACAACTCGCTCTGCACAGTGCTCTTACAGCCTGCCGGGGGCATCTCTTCCAAAGGCCTGTGAAACACAGTTTCTTTGCAGGCCTGATCTGGCTGAAGTAGGACTTCTGCTCTGGTTGTGCTTCATTGCCCTAGAGCTGAAAGGCACAACGTGCAGGCTTCTTTCCAAAGGGCGAGTTAGGCCCCACAGCATCTTGCTTCCAGCTCTTTGGGAAGCTAAGAAACAACTCGCTCTGCACAGTGCTCTTACAGCCTACCGGGAACATCTCTTCCAAAGGCCTGTGAAATGCAGTTTCTTTGCAGGCCTGATCTGGCTGAAGTAGGACTTCTGCTCTGCGTGTGCTACTTTGCCCTAGAGCTGAAAGGCACAACGTGCAGGCTTCTTTCCAAAGGGCGAGTTGGGCCCCACAGCATCTTGCTTCCAGCTCTTTGGGAAGCTAAGAAACAACTCGCTCTGCACAGTGCTCTTACAGCCTACCGGGAACATCTCTTCCAAAGGCCTGTGGAACGCAGTTTCTTTGCAGGCCTGATCTGGCTGAAGTAGGACTTCTGCTCTGGGTGTGCTCCATTGCCCTAGAGCTGAAAGGCACAACGTGCAGGCTTCTTTCCAAAGGCGAGTTGGGCCCCACAGCATCTTGCTTCCAGCTCTCTGGGAAGCTAAGAAACAACTCGCTCTGCACAGTGCTCTTACAGCCTGCCAGGAGCATCTCTTCCAAAGGCCTGTGGAACGCAGTTTCTTTGCAGGCCTCATCTGGCTGAAGTAGGACTTCTGCTCTGGGTGTGCTGCATTGCCGTAGAGCTGAAAGGCAAAACGGGCAGGCTTCTTTCCAAAGGGCGAGTTGGGCCCCACAGCATCTTGCTTCCAGCTCTTTGGGAAGCTAAGAAACAACTCGCTCTGCACAGTGCTCTTACAGCCTACCGGGAACAGCTCTTCCAAAGGCCTGTGAAACGCAGTTTCTTTGCAGGCCTGATCTGGCTGAAGTAGGACTTCTGCTCTGGCTGTGCTCCATTGCCCTAGAGCTGAAAGGCACAACGTGCATGCTTCTTTCCAAGAGCGAGTTGGGCCCCACAGCATCTTGCTTCCAGCTCTTTGGGAAGCTAAGAAACAACTCGCTCTGCACAGTGCTCTTACAGCCTACCGGGAACATCTCTTCCAAAGGCCTGTGAAACGCAGTTTCTTTGCAGGCCTCATCTGGCTGAAGGAGAACTTCTGCTCTGGGTGTGCTCCATTGCCCTAGAGCTGAAAGGCACAACGTGCAGGCTTCTTTCCAAAGGGCGAGTTGGGCCCCACAGCATCTTGCTTCCAGCTCTTTGGGAAGCTAAGAAACAACTCGCTCTGCACAGTGCTCTTACAGCCTACCGGGAACATCTCTTCCAAAGGCCTGTGAAACGCAGTTTCTTTGCAGGCCTGATCTGGCTGAAGTAGGACTTCTGCTCTGGGTGTGCTCCATTGCCCTAGAGCTGAAAGGCACAACGTGCAGGCTTCTTTCCAAAGGGCGAGTTGGGCCCCACAGCATCTTGCTTCCAGCTCTTTGGGAAGCTAAGAAGCAACTCGCTCTGCTCAGTGCTCTTACAGCCTACTGGGAACATCTCTTCCAAAGGCCTGTGAAACGCAGTTTCTTTGCAGGCCTCATCTGGCTGAAGTAGGACTTCTGCTCTGGCTGTGCTCCATTGCCCTAAAGCTGAAAGGCACAACGTGCAGGCTTTTTTCCAAAGGGGAGCTTGGGTCCCACAGCATCTTGCTTCCAGCTCTTTGGGAAGCTAAGAAACAACTCGCTCTGCACAGTGCTCTTACAGCCTGCCGGGAGCATCTCTTCCAAAGGCCTGTGAAACGCAGTTTCTTTGCAGGCCTGATCTGGCTGAAGTAGGACTTCTGCTCTGGGTGTGCTCCATTGCCCTAGAGCTGAAAGGCACAACGTGCAGGCTTTTTTCCAAAGGGCAGCTTGGGTCCCACAGCATCTTGCCCTCAGCTCTTTGGGAAGCTGAGAAACAACTCGCTCTGCACAGTGCTCTTACAGCCTGCCGGGAGCATCTCTTCCAAAGGCCTGTGAAACGCAGTTTCTTTGCAGGCCTGATCTGGCTGAAGTAGGACTTCTGCTCTGGGTGTGCTGCATTGCCCTAGAGCTGAAAGGCACAACGTGCAGCTTCTTTTCAAAGGGCGAGTTGGGCCCCACAGCATCTTGCTTCCAGCTCATTGGGAAGCCAAGAAACAACTCGCTCTGCACAGTGCTCTTACAGCCTACCGGGAACATCTCTTCCAAAGGCCTGTGAAACGCAGTTTCTTTGCAGGCCTCATCTGGCTGAAGTAGGACTTCTGCTCTGGGTGTGCTCCATTGCCCTAGAGCTGAAAGGCACAACGTGCAGGCTTCTTTCCAAAGGGCGAGTTGGGCCCCACAGCATCTTGCTTCCAGCTCTTTGGGAAGCTAAGAAACAACTCGCTCTGCACAGTGCTCTTACAGCCTACCGGGAACATCTCTTCCAAAGGCCTGTGAAACGCAGTTTCTTTGCAGGCCTGATCTGGCTGAAGTAGGACTTCTGCTCAGGGTGTGCTCCATTGCCCTAGAGCTGAAGGGCACAACGTGCAGGCTTCTTTCCAAAGGCGAGTTGGGCCCCACAGCATCTTGCTTCCAGCTCTTTGGGAAGCTAAGAAACAACTCGCTCTGCACAGTGCTCTTACAGCCTGCCGGGAGCATCTCTTCCAAAGGCCTGTGGAACGCAGTTTCTTTGCAGGCCTCATCTGGCTGAAGTAGGACTTCTGCTCTGGGTGTGCTGCATTGCCGTAGAGCTGAAAGGCAAAACGGGCAGGCTTCTTTCCAAAGGGCGAGTTGGGCCCCACAGCATCTTGCTTCCAGCTCTTTGGGAAGCTAAGAAACAACTCGCTCTGCACAGTGCTCTTACAGCCTACCGGGAACAGCTCTTCCAAAGGCCTGTGAAACGCAGTTTCTTTGCAGGCCTGATCTGGCTGAAGTAGGACTTCTGCTCTGGCTGTGCTCCATTGCCCTAGAGCTGAAAGGCACAACGTGCATGCTTCTTTCCAAGAGCGAGTTGGGCCCCACAGCATCTTGCTTCCAGCTCTTTGGGAAGCTAAGAAACAACTCGCTCTGCACAGTGCTCTTACAGCCTACCGGGAACATCTCTTCCAAAGGCCTGTGAAACGCAGTTTCTTTGCAGGCCTAATCTGGCTGAAGGAGAACTTCTGCTCTGGGTGTGCTCCATTGCACTAGAGCTGAAAGGCACAACGTGCAGGCTTCTTTCCAACGGGCGAGTTGGGCCCCACAGCATCTTGCTTCCAGCTTTTGGGAAGCTAAGAAACAACTCGCTCTGCACAGTGCTCTTACAGCCTACCGGGAACATCTCTTCCAAAGGACTGTGAAACGCATTTTCTTTGCAGGCCTGATCTGGCTGAAGTAGGACTTCTGCTCTGGGTGTGCTCCATTGCCCTAGAGCTGAAAGGCACAACGTGCAGGCTTCTTTCCAAAGGGCGAGTTGGGCCCCACAGCATCTTGCTTCCAGCTCTTTGGGAAGCTAAGAAACAACTCGCTCTGCACAGTGCTCTTACAGCCTACCGGGAACAGCTCTTCCAAAGGCCTGTGAAACGCAGTTTCTTTGCAGGCCTGATCTGGCTGAAGTAGGACTTCTGCTCTGGCTGTGCTCCATTGCCCTAGAGCTGAAAGGCACAACGTGCAGGCTTCTTTCCAAAGGGCGAGTTAGGCCCCACAGCATCTTGCTTCCAGCTCTTTGGGAAGCTAAGAAACAACTCGCTCTGCACAGTGCTCTTACAGCCTGCCGGGAGCATCTCTTCCAAAGGCCTGTGAAACGCAGTTTCTTTGCAGGCCTGATCTGGCTGAAGGAGAACTTCTGCTCTGGGTGTGCTCCAGTGCCCTAGAGCTGAAAGGCACAACGTGCAGGCTTCTTTCCAAAGGGCGAGTTGGGCCCCACGGCATCTTGCTTCCAGCTCTTTGGGAAGCTGAGAAACAACTCGCTCTGCACAGTGCTCTTACAGCCTACCGGGAACATCTCTTCCAAAGGCCTGTGAAACGCAGTTTCTTTGCAGGCCTGATCTGGCTGCAGTAGGACTTCTGCTCTGGGTGTGCTCCATTGCCCTAGAGCTGAAAGGCACAACGTGCAGGCTTCTTTCCAAAGGGCAGGTTGGGTCCGACAGCATCTTGCTTCCAGCTCTTTGGGAAGCTAAGAAACAACTCGCTCTGCACAGTGCTCTTACAGCCTACCGGGAACATCACTTCCAAAGGCCTGAGAAACGCAGAGCCTTTGCCGGCCTGATCTGGCTGAAGTAGGACTTCTGCTCTTGGTGTGCTCCATTGCCCTAGAGCTGAAAGACACAACGTGCAGGCTTATTTCCAAAGGGCGAGTTGGGCCCCACAGCATCTTGCTTCCAGCTCTGTGGGAAGGTAAGAAACAACTCGCTCTGCACAGTGCTCTTACAGCCTACCGGGAACATCTCTTCCAAAGGCCTGTGAAACGCAGTTTCTTTGCAGGCCTGATCTGGCTGAAGTAGGACTTCTGCTCTGGGTGTGCTCCATTGCCCTAGAGCTGAAAGGCACAACGTGCATGCTTCTTTCCAAAGGCGAGTTGGGCCCCACAGCATCTTGCTTCCAGCTCTTTGGGAAGCTAAGAAACAACTCGCTTGCACAGTGCTCTTACAGCCTACCGGGAACATCTCTTCCAAAGGCCTGTGAAACGCAGTTTCTTTGCAGGCCTGATCTGGCTGAAGTAGGACTTCTGCTCTGGGTGTGCTCCATTGCCCTAGAGCTGAATGGCACAACGTGCAGGCTTCTTTCCAAAGGCGAGTTGGGCCCCACAGCATCTTGCTTCCAGCTCTTTGGGAATCTAAGAAACAACTCACTCTGCACAGTGCTCTTACAGCCTGCCGGGGGCATCTCTTCCAAAGGCCTGTGAAACACAGTTTCTTTGCAGGCCTGATCTGGCTGAAGTAGGACTTCTGCTCTGGTTGTGCTTAATTGCCCTAGAGCTGAAAGGCACAACGTGCAGGCTTCTTTCCAAAGGGCGAGTTAGGCCCCACAGCATCTTGCTTCCAGCTCTTTGGGAAGCTAAGAAACAACTCGCTCTGCACAGTGCTCTTACAGCCTACCGGGAACATCTCTTCCAAAGGCCTGTGAAACGCAGTTTCTTTGCAGGCCTGATCTGGCTGAAGTAGGACTTCTGCTCTGGGTGTGCTCCATTGCCCTAGAGCTGAAAGGCACAACGTGCAGGCTTCTTTCCAAAGGGCGAGTTAGGCCCCAGAGCATCTTGCTTCCAGCTCTTTGGGAAGCTAAGAAACAACTCGCTCTGCACAGTGCTCTTACAGCCTACCGGGAACATCTCTTCCAAAGGCCTGTGAAACGCAGTTTCTTTGCAGGCCTCATCTGGCTGAAGTAGGACTTCTGCTCTGGGTGTGCTGCATTGCCGTAGAGCTGAAAGGCAAAACGGGCAGGCTTCTTTCCAAAGGGCGAGTTGGGCCCCACAGCATCTTGCTTCCAGCTCTTTGGGAAGCTAAGAAACAACTCGCTCTGCACAGTGCTCTTACAGCCTACCGGGAACAGCTCTTCCAAAGGCCTGTGAAACGCAGTTTCTTTGCAGGCCTGATCTGGCTGAAGTAGGACTTCTGCTCTGGCTGTGCTCCATTGCCCTAGAGCTGAAAGGCCCAACGTGCATGCTTCTTTCCAAGAGCGAGATGGGCCCCACAGCATCTTGCTTCCAGCTCTTTGGGAATCTAAGAAACAACTCGCTCTGCACAGTGCTCTTACAGCCTACCGGGAACATCTCTTCCAAAGGCCTGTGAAACGCAGTTTCTTTGCAGGCCTAATCTGGCTGAAGGAGAACTTCTGCTCTGGGTGTGCTCCATTGCACTAGAGCTGAAAGGCACAACGTGCAGGCTTCTTTCCAAAGGGCGAGTTGGGCCGCACAGCATCTTGCTTCCAGCTCTTTGGGAAGCTAAGAAACAACTCGCTCTGCACAGTGCTCTTACAGCCTACCGGGAACATCTCTTCCAAAGGCCTGTGAAACGCAGTTTCTTTGCAGGCCTGATCTGACTGAAGTAGGACTTCTGCTCTGGGTGTGCTCCATTGCCCTAGAGCTGAAAGGCACAACGTGCAGGCTTCTTTCCAAAGGGCGAGTTGGGCCCCACAGCATCTTGCTTCCAGCTCTTTGGGAATCTAAGAAACAACTCGCTCTGCACAGTGCTCTTACAGCCTGCCGGGGGCATCTCTTCCAAAGGCCTGTGAAACACAGTTTCTTTGCAGGCCTGATCTGGCTGAAGTAGGACTTCTGCTCTGGTTGTGCTTCATTGCCCTAGAGCTGAAAGGCACAACGTGCAGTCTTCTTTCCAAAGGGCGAGTTAGGCCCCACAGCATCTTGCTTCCAGCTCTTTGGGAAGCTAAGAAACAACTCGCTCTGCACAGTGCTCTTACAGCCTACCGGGAACATCTCTTCCAAAGGCCTGTGAAATGCAGTTTCTTTGCAGGCCTGATCTGGCTGAAGTAGGACTTCTGCTCTGCGTGTGCTACTTTGCCCTAGAGCTGAAAGGCACAACGTGCAGGCTTCTTTCCAAAGGGCGAGTTGGGCCCCACAGCATCTTGCTTCCAGCTCTTTGGGAAGCTAAGAAACAACTCGCTCTGCACAGTGCTCTTACAGCCTACCGGGAACATCTCTTCCAAAGGCCTGTGAAACGCAGTTTCTTTGCAGGCCTGATCTGGCTGAAGTAGGACTTCTGCTCTGGGTGTGCTCCATTGCCCTAGAGCTGAAAGGCACAACGTGCAGGCTTCTTTCCAAAGGCGAGTTGGGCCCCACAGCATCTTGCTTCCAGCTCTCTGGGAAGCTAAGAAACAACTCGCTCTGCACAGTGCTCTTACAGCCTGCCGGGAGCATCTCTTCCAAAGGCCTGTGGAACGCAGTTTCTTTTCAGGCCTCATCTGGCTGAAGTAGGACTTCTGCTCTGGGTGTGCTGCATTGCCGTAGAGCTGAAAGGCATAACGGGCAGGCTTCTTTCCAAAGGGCGAGTTGGGCCCCACAGCATCTTGCTTTCAGCTCTTTGGGAAGCTAAGAAACAACTCGCTCTGCACAGTGCTCTTACAGCCTACCGGGAACAGCTCTTCCAAAGGACTGTGAAACGCAGTTTCTTTGCAGGCCTGATCTGGCTGAAGTAGGACTTCTGCTCTGGCTGTGCTCCATTGCCCTAGAGCTGAAAGGCACAACGTGCATGCTTCTTTCCAAGAGCGAGGTGGGCCCCACAGCATCTTGCTTCCAGCTCTTTGGGAAGCTAAGAAACAACTCGCTCTGCACAGTGCTCTTACAGCCTACCGGGAACATCTCTTCCAAAGGCCTGTGAAACGCAGTTTCTTTGCAGGCCTAATCTGGCTGAAGGAGAACTTCTGCTCTGGGTGTGCTCCATTGCACTAGAGCTGAAAGGCACAACGTGCAGGCTTCTTTCCAACGGGCGAGTTGGGCCGCACAGCATCTTGCTTACAGCTCTTTGGGAAGCTAAGAAACAACTCGCTCTGCACAGTGCTCTTACAGCCTACCGGGAACATCTCTTCCAAAGGCCTGTGAAACGCAGTTTCTTTGCAGGCCTGATCTGGCTGAAGTAGGACTTCTGCTCTGGGTGTGCTCCATTGCCCTAGAGCTGAAAGGCACAACGTGCAGGCTTCTTTCCAAAGGGCGAGTTGGGCCCCACAGCATCTTGCTTCCAGCTCTTTGGGAAGCTAAGAAACAACTCGCTCTGCTCAGTGCTCTTACAGCCTACCGGGAACATCTCTTCCAAAGGCCTGTGAAACGCAGTTTCATTGCAGGCCTCATCTGGCTGAAGTAGGACTTCTGCTCTGGGTGTGCTCCATTGCCCTAGAGCTGAAAGGGACAACGTGCAGGCTTTTTTCCAAAGGGCAGCTTGGGTCCCACAGCATCTTGCTTCCAGCTCTTTGGGAAGCTAAGAAACAACTCGCTCTGCACAGTGCTCTTACAGCCTGCCGGGAGCATCTCTTCCAAAGGCCTGTGAAACGCAGTTTCTTTGCAGGCCTGATCTGGCTGAAGTAGGACTTCTGCTCTGTGTGTGCTGCATTGCCCTAGAGCTGAAAGGCACAACGTGCAGGCTTCTTTCCAAAGGGCGAGTTGGGCCCCACAGCATCTTGCTTCCAGCTCATTGGGAAGCTAAGAAACAACTCGCTCTGCACAGTGCTCTTACAGCCTACCGGGAACATCTCTTCCAAAGGCCTGTGAAACGCAGTTTCTTTGCAGGCCTGATCTGGCTGAAGTAGGACTTCTGCTCGCGGTGTGCTCCATTGCCCTAGAGCTGAAGGGCACAACGTGCAGGCTCCTTTCTAAAGGGCGAGTTGGGCCCCACAGCATCTTGCTTCCAGCTCTTTGGGAAGGTAAGAAACAACTCGCTCTGCACAGTGCTCTTACAGCCTACCCGGAGCATCTCTTCCAAAGGCCTCTGAAATGCAGTTTCTTTGCAGGCCTGATCTGGCTGAAGTAGGACTTCTGCTCTGGGTGTGCTCCATTGCCCTAGAGCTGAAAGGCACAACGTGCAGGCTTCTTTCCAAAGGGCGAGTTGGGCCCCACAGCATCTTGCTTCCAGCTCTTTGGGAAGGTAAGAAACAACTCGCTCTGCACAGTGCTCTTACAGCCTACCGGGAGCATCTCTTCCAAAGGCCTCTGAAACGCAGTTTCTTTGCAGGCCTGATCTGGCTGAAGTAGGACTTCTGCTCTGGGTGTGCTCCATTGCCCTAGAGCTGAAAGGCACAACGTGCAGGCTTCTTTCCAAAGGCGAGTTAGGCCCCACAGCATCTTGCTTCCAGCTCTTTGGGAAGCTAAGAAACAACTCGCTCTGCACAGTGCTCTTAAAGCCTGCCGGGAGCATCTCTTCCAAAGGCCTGTGAAACGCAGTTACTTTGCAGGCCTGATCTGGCTGAAGTAGGACTTCTGCTCTGGGTGTGCTGCATTGCCCTAGAGCTGAAAGGCACAACGTGCAGGCTTCTTTCCAAAGGGCGAGTTAGGTCCCACAGCATCTTGCTTCCAGCTCTTTGGGATGCTAAGAAACAACTCGCTCTGCACAGTGCTCTTACAGCCTACCGGGAACATCTCTTCCAATGGCCTGTGAAACGCAGTTTCTTTGCAGGCCTGATCTGGCTGAAGTAGGACTTCTGCTCTGGGTGTGCTCCATTGCCCTAGAGCTGAAAGGCACAACGTGCAGGCTTCTTTCCAAAGGGCGAGTTGGGCAACACAGCATCTTGCATCCAGCTCTTTGGGAAGTTAAGAAACAACTCGCTCTGGACAGTGCTCTTACTGCCTACCGGGAACATCTCTTCCAAAGGCCTGTGAAACGCAGTTTCTTTGCAGGCCTGATCTGGCTGAAGTACGACTTCTGCTCTCGGTGTGCTACATTGCCCTAGAGCTGAAAGGCACAAGGTAGAGGCTTCTTTGCAAGGGGCGAGTTGGGCCCCACAGCATCTTGCTTCCAGCTCTTTGGGAAGCTAAGAAACAACTCGCTCTGCACAGTGCTCTTACAGCCTACCGGGAACATCTCTTCCAAAGGCCTGTGAAACGCAGTTTCTTTGCAGGCCTGATCTGGCTGAAGGAGAACTTCTGCTCTGGGTGTGCTCCATTGCCCTAGAGCTGAAAGGCACAACGTGCAGGCTTCTTTCCAAAGGGCGAGTTGGGCCCCACAGCATCTTGCTTCCAGCTCTTTGGGAAGCTAAGAAACAACCCGCTCTGCACAGTGCTCTTACAGCCTACCGGGAACATCTCTTCCAAAGGCCTGTGAAATGCAGTTTCTTTGCAGGCCTGATCTGGCTGACGGAGAACTTCTGCTCTGGGTGTGCTCCATTGCCCTAGAGCTGAAAGGCACAACGTGCAGGCTTCTTTCCAAAGGGCGAGTTGGGCCCCACAGCATCTTGCTTCCAGCTCTTTGGGAAGCTGAGAAACAACTCGCTCTGCACAGTGCTCTTACAGCCAACGGGAACATCTCTTCCAAAGGCCTGTGAAACGCAGTTTCTTTGCGGGCCTGATCTGGCTGAAGTAGGACTTCTGCTCTGGGTGTGCTCCATTGCCCTAGAGCTGAAAGGCACAACGTGCAGTCTTCTTTCCAAAGGGCAGGTTGGGTCCGACAGCATCTTGCTTCCAGCTCTTTGGGAAGCTAAGAAACAACTCGCTCTGCACAGTGCTCTTACAGCCTACCGGGAACAGCTGTCCCAAAGGCCTGTGAAACGCAGTTTCTTTGCAGGCCTGATCTGGCTGAAGTAGGACTTCTGCTCTGGCTGTGCTCCAATGCCCTAGAGCTGAAAGGCACAACGTGCCGGCTTCTTTCCAAAGGGCGAGTTGGGCCCCACAGCATCTTGCTTCCAGCTCTTTGGGAAGGTAAGAAACAACTCGCTCTGCGCAGGGCTCTTACAGCCTACCGGGAACATCTCTTCCAAAGGCCTGTGAAACGCAGTTTCTTTGCAGGCCTGATCT
Organism: Equus caballus; assembly: GCF_041296265.1. Classification (NCBI taxonomy): domain Eukaryota; kingdom Metazoa; phylum Chordata; class Mammalia; order Perissodactyla; family Equidae; genus Equus; species Equus caballus. The sequence goes on from NC_091689.1 coordinate 33,939,817, forward strand.
GGCTGAAGTAGGACTTCTGCTCTGGGTGTGCTCCATTGCCCTAGAGCTGAAAGGCACAACGTGCATGCTTCTTTCCAAAGGCGAGTTGGGCCCCACAGCATCTTGCTTCCAGCTCTTTGGGAAGCTAAGAAACAACTCGCTCTGCACAGTGCTCTTACAGCCTGCCGGGAGCATCTCTTCCAAAGGCCTGTGAAACGCAGTTTCTTTGCAGGCCTGATCTGGCTGAAGTAGGACTTCTGCTCTGGGTGTGCTGCATTGCCCTAGAGCTGAAAGGCACAACGTGCAGGCTTCTTTCCAAAGGGCGAGTTGGGCCCCACAGCATCTTGCTTCCAGCTCTTTGGGAAGCTGAGAAACAACTCGCTCTGCACAGTGCTCTTACAGCCTACCGGGAACATCTCTTCCAAAGGCCTGTGAAACGTAGTTTCTTTGCAGGCCTGATCTGGCTGAAGTAGGACTTCTGCTCTGGGTGTGCTACTTTGCCCTAGAGCTGAAAGGCACAACGTGCAGGCTTCTTTCCAAAGGGCGAGTTGGGCCCCACAGCATCTTGCTTCCAGCTCTTTGGGAAGCTAAGAAACAACTCGCTCTGCACAGTGCTCTTACAGCCTACCGGGAACAGCTCTTCCAAAGGCCTGTGAAACGCAGTTTCTTTGCAGGCCTGATCTGGCTGAAGTAGGACTTCTGCTCTGGCTGTGCTCCAATGCCCTAGAGCTGAAAGGCACAACGTGCAGGCTTCTTTCCAAAGGGCGAGTTGGGCCCCACAGCATCTTGCTTCCAGCTCTTTGGGAAGCTAAGATACAACTCGCTCTGCACAGTGCTCTTACAGCCTACCGGGAACATCTCTTCCAAAGGCCTGTGAAACGCAGTTTCTTTGCAGGCCTGATGTGGCTGAAGTAGGACTTCTGCTCTGGGTATGCTCCATTGCCCTAGACCTGAAAGGCACAACGTGCAGTCTTCTTTCCAAAGGCCGAGTTGGGCCCCACAGCATCTTGCTTCCAGCTCTTTGGGAAGCTAAGAAACAACTCGCTCTGCACAGTGCTCTTACAGCCTACCGGGAACATCTCTTCCAAAGGCCTGTGAAACGCAGTTTCTTTGCAGGCCTGATCTGGCTGAAGTAGGACTTCTGCTCTGGGTGTGCTCCATTGCCCTAGAGCTGAAAGGCACAACGTGCAGGCTTCTTTCCAAAGGGCGAGTTGGGCCCCACAGCATCTTGCTTCCAGCTCTTTGGGAAGCTAAGAAACAACTCGCTCTGCACAGTGCTCTTACAGCCTACCGGGAACAGCTCTTCCAAAGGCCTGTGAAACGCAGTTTTTTGCAGGCCTGATGTGGCTGAAGTAGGACTTCTGCTCTGGGTGTGCTCCATTGCCCTAGAGCTGAAAGGCACAACGTGCCGGCTTCTTTGCAAGGGGCGAGTTGGGCCCCACAGCATCTTGCTTCCAGCTCTTTGGGAAGCTAAGAAACAACTCGCTCTGCACAGTGCTCTTACAGCCTACCGGGAACATCTCTTCCAAAGGCCTGTGAAACGCAGTTTCTTTGCAGGCCTGATCTGGCTGAAGTAGGACTTCTGCTCGCGGTGTGCTCCATTGCCCTAGAGCTGAAGGGCACAACGTGCAGGCTCCTTTCTAAAGGGCGAGATGGGCCCCACAGCATCTTGCTTCCAGCTCTTTGGGAAGGTAAGAAACAACTCGCTCTGCACAGTGCTCTTACAGCCTACCGGGAGCATCTCTTCCAAAGGCCTCTGAAATGCAGTTTCTTTGCAGGCCTGATCTGGCTGAAGTAGGACTTCTGCTCTGGGTGTGCTCCATTGCCCTAGAGCTGAAAGGCACAACGTGCAGGCTTCTTTCCAAAGGGCGAGTTGGGCCCCACAGCATCTTGCTTCCAGCTCTTTGGGAAGGTAAGAAACAACTCGCTCTGCACAGTGCTCTTACAGCCTACCGGGAGCATCTCTTCCAAAGGCCTCTGAAACGCAGTTTCTTTGCAGGCCTGATCTGGCTGAAGTAGGACTTCTGCTCTGGGTGTGCTCCATTGCCCTAGAGCTGAAAGGCACAACGTGCAGGCTTCTTTCCAAAGGCGAGTTAGGCCCCACAGCATCTTGCTTCCAGCTCTTTGGGAAGCTAAGAAACAACTCGCTCTGCACAGTGCTCTTACAGCCTGCCGGGAGCATCTCTTCCAAAGGCCTGTGAAACGCAGTTACTTTGCAGGCCTGATCTGGCTGAAGTAGGACTTCTGCTCTGGGTGTGCTGCATTGCCCTAGAGCTGAAAGGCACAACGTGCAGGCTTCTTTCCAAAGGGCGAGTTAGGTCCCACAGCATCTTGTTTCCAGCTCTTTGGGATGCTAAGAAACAACTCGCTCTGCACAGTGCTCTTACAGCCTACCGGGAACATCTCTTCCAATGGCCTGTGAAACGCAGTTTCTTTGCAGGCCTGATCTGGCTGAAGTAGGACTTCTGCTCTGGGTGTGCTCCATTGCCCTAGAGCTGAAAGGCACAACGTGCAGGCTTCTTTCCAAAGGGCGAGTTGGGCAACACAGCATCTTGCATCCAGCTCTTTGGGAAGTTAAGAAACAACTCACTCTGGACAGTGCTCTTACTGCCTACCGGGAACATCTCTTCCAAAGGCCTGTGAAACGCAGTTTCTTTGCAGGCCTGATCTGGCTGAAGTACGACTTCTGCTCTCGGTGTGCTACATTGCCCTAGAGCTGAAAGGCACAAGGTAGAGGCTTCTTTGCAAGGGGCGAGTTGGGCCCCACAGCATCTTGCTTCCAGCTCTTTGGGAAGCTAAGAAACAACTCGCTCTGCACAGTGCTCTTACAGCCTACCGGGAACATCTCTTCCAAAGGCCTGTGAAACGCAGTTTCTTTGCAGGCCTGATCTGGCTGAAGGAGAACTTCTGCTCTGGGTGTGCTCCATTGCCCTAGAGCTGAAAGGCACAACGTGCAGGCTTCTTTCCAAAGGGCGAGTTGGGCCCCACAGCATCTTGCTTCCAGCTCTTTGGGAAGCTGAGAAACAACTCGCTCTGCACAGTGCTCTTACAGCCAACGGGAAGATCTCTTCCAAAGGCCTGTGAAACGCAGTTTCTTTGCGGGCCTGATCTGGCTGAAGTAGGACTTCTGCTCTGGGTGTGCTCCATTGCCCTAGAGCTGAAAGGCACAACGTGCAGTCTTCTTTCCAAAGGGCAGGTTGGGTCCGACAGCATCTTGCTTCCAGCTCTTTGGGAAGCTAAGAAACAACTCGCTCTGCACAGTGCTCTTACAGCCTACCGGGAACATCACTTCCAAAGGACTGAGAAACGCAGAGTCTTTGCAGGCCTGATCTGGCTGAAGTAGGACTTCTGCTCTGGGTGTGCTCCATTGCCCTAGAGCTGAAAGGCACAACGTGCAGGCTTCTTTCCAAAGGGCGAGTTGGGCCCCACAGCATCTTGCTTCCAGCTCTTTGGGAAGGTAAGAAACAACTCGCTCTGCGCAGTGCTCTTACAGCCTACCGGGAACATCTCTTCCAAAGGCCTGTGAAACGCAGTTTCTTTGCAGGCCTGATCTGGCTGAAGTAGGACTTCTGCTCTGGGTGTGCTCCATTGCCCTAGAGCTAGAAGGCACAAGGTACAGGCTTTTTTGCAAGGGGCGAGTTGGGCCCCACAGCATCTTGCTTCCAGCTCTTTGGGAAGCTAAGAAACAACTCGCTCTGCACAGTGCTCTTACAGCCTACCGGGAACATCTCTTCCAAAGGCCTGTGAAACGCAGTTTCTTTGCATGCCTGATCTGGCTGAAGTAGGACTTCTGCTCTGGGTGTGCTACATTGCCCTAGAGCTGAAAGGCACAAGGTACAGGCTTCTTTGCAAGGGGCGAGTTGGGCCCCACAGCATCTTGCTTCCAGCTCTTTGGGAAGCTAAGAAACAACTCGCTCTGCACAGTGCTCTTACAGCCTACCGGGAACATCTCTTCCAAAGGCCTGTGAAACGCAGTTTCTTTGCAGGCCTGATCTGGCTGAAGGAGAACTTCTGCTCTGGGTGTGCTCCATTGCCCTAGAGCTGAAAGGCACAACGTGCAGGCTTCTTTCCAAAGGGCGAGTTGGGCCCCACAGCATCTTGCTTCCAGCTCTTTGGGAAGCTGAGAAACAACTCGCTCTGCACAGTGCTCTTACAGCCAACGGGAACATCTCTTCCAAAGGCCTGTGAAACGCAGTTTCTTTGCGGGCCTGATCTGGCTGAAGTAGGACTTCTGCTCTGGGTGTGCTCCATTGCCCTAGAGCTGAAAGGCACAACGTGCAGGCTTCTTTCCAAAGGGCAGGTTGGGTCCGACAGCATCTTGCTTCCAGCTCTTTGGGAAGCTAAGAAACAACTCGCTCTGCACAGTGCTCTTACAGCCTACCGGGAACATCACTTCCAAAGGACTGAGAAACGCAGAGTCTTTGCAGGCCTGATCTGGCTGAAGTAGGACTTCTGCTCTGGCTGTGCTCCATGCCCTAGAGCTGAAAGACACAACGTGCAGGCTTCTTTCCAAAGGGCGAGTTGGGCCCCACAGCATCTTGCTTCCAGCTCTTTGGGAAGGTAAGAAACAACTCGCTCTGCGCAGGGCTCTTACAGCCTACCGGGAACATCTCTTCCAAAGGCCTGTGAAACGCAGTTTCTTTGCAGGCCTGATCTGGCTGAAGTAGGACTTCTGCTCTGGGTGTGCTCCATTGCCCTAGAGCTGAAAGGCACAACGTGCATGCTTCTTTCCAAAGGCGAGTTGGGCCCCACAGCATCTTGCTTCCAGCTCTTTGGGAAGCTAAGAAACAACTCGCTCTGCACAGTGCTCTTACAGCCTGCCGGAAGCATCCCTTCCAAAGGCCTGTGAAACGCAGTTTCTTTGCAGGCCTGATCTGGCTGCAGTAGGACTTCTGCTCTGGGTGTGCTGCATTGCCCTAGAGCTGAAAGGCACAACGTGCAGGCTTCTTTCCAAAGGGCGAGTTGGGCCCCACAGCATCTTGCTTCCAGCTCTTTGGGAAGCTGAGAAACAACTCGCTCTGCACAGTGCTCTTACAGCCTACCGGGAACATGTCTTCCAAAGGCCTGTGAAACGCAGTTTCTTTGCAGGCCTGATCTGGCTGAAGTAGGACTTCTGCTCTGGGTGTGCTACTTTGCCCTAGAGCTGAAAGGCACAACGTGCAGGCTTCTTTCCAAAGAGCGAGTTGGGCCCCACAGCATCTTGCTTCCAGCTCTTTTGGAAGCTAAGAAACAACTCGCTCTGCACAGTGCTCTTATGCCTACCGGGAACAGCTGTCCCAAAGGCCTGTGAAACGCAGTTTCTTTGCAGGCCTGATCTGGCTGAAGTAGGACTTCTGCTCTGGCTGTGCTCCAATGCCCTAGAGCTGAAAGGCACAACGTGCCGGCTTCTTTCCAAAGGGCGAGTTGGGCCCCACAGCATCTTGCTTCCAGCTCTTTGGGAAGGTAAGAAACAACTCGCTCTGCGCAGTGCTCTTACAGCCTACCGGGAACATCTCTTCCAAAGGCCTGTGAAACGCAGTTTCTTTGCAGGCCTGATCTGGCTGAAGTAGGACTTCTGCTCTGGGTGTGCTGCATTGCCCTAGAGCTGAAAGGCACAACGTGCAGGCTTCTTTCCAAAGGGCGAGTTGGGCCCCACAGCATCTTGCTTCCAGCTCTTTGGGAAGCTGAGAAACAACTCGCTCTGCACAGTGCTCTTACAGCCTACCGGGAACATCTCTTCCAAAGGCCTGTGAAACGCAGTTTCTTTGCAGGCCTGATCTGGCTGAAGTAGGACTTCTGCTCTGGGTGTGCTACTTTGCCCTAGAGCTGAAAGGCACAACGTGCAGGCTTCTTTCCAAAGGGCGAGTTGGGCCCCACAGCATCTTGCTTCCAGCTCTTTGGGAAGCTAAGAAACAACTCGCTCTGCACAGTGCTCTTACAGCCTACCGGGAACAGCTCTTCCAAAGGCCTGTGAAACGCAGTTTCTTTGCAGGCCTGATCTGGCTGAAGTAGGACTTCTGCTCTGGCTGTGCTCCAATGCCCTAGAGCTGAAAGGCACAACGTGCAGGCTTCTTTCCAAAGGGCGAGTTGGGCCCCACAGCATCTTGCTTCCAGCTCTTTGGGAAGCTAAGAAACAACTCGCTCTGCACAGTGCTCTTACAGCCTACCGGGAACATCTCTTCCAAAGGCCTGTGAAATGCAGTTTCTTTGCAGGCCTGATCTGGCTGAAGTAGGACTTCTGCTCTGCGTGTGCTCCATTGCCCTAGAGCTTAAAGGCACAACGTGCAGGCTTCTTTCCAAAGGGCGAGTTGGGCCCCACAGCATCTTGCTTCCAGCTCTTTGGGAAGCTAAGAAACAACTCGCTCTGCACAGTGCTCTTACAGCCTACCGGGAACATCTCTTCCAAAGGCCTGTGAAACGCAGTTTCTTTGCAGGCCTTATCTGGCTGAAGTAGGACTTCTGCTCTGGGTGTGCTACATTGCCCTAGAGCTGAAAGGCACAACGTGCAGGCTTTTTTCCAAAGGGCGAGTTGGGCCCCACAGCATCTTGCTTCCAGCTCTTTGGGAAGCTAAGATACAACTCGCTCTGCACAGTGCTCTTACAGCCTACCGGGAACATCTCTTCCAAAGGCCTGTGAAACGCAGTTTCTTTGCAGGCCTGATGTGGCTGAAGTAGGACTTCTGCTCTGGGTGTGCTCCATTGCCCTAGACCTGAAAGGCACAACGTGCAGTCTTCTTTCCAAAGGCCGAGTTGGGCCCCACAGCATCTTGCTTCCAGCTCTTTGGGAAGCTAAGAAACAACTCGCTCTGCACAGTGCTCTTACAGCCTACCGGGAACATCTCTTCCAAAGGCCTGTGAAACGCAGTTTCTTTGCAGGCCTGATCTGGCTGAAGTAGGACTTCTGCTCTGGGTGTGCTCCATTGCCCTAGAGCTGAAAGGCACAACGTGCAGGCTTCTTTCCAAAGGGCGAGTTGGGCCCCACAGCATCTTGCTTCCAGCTCTTTGGGAAGCTAAGAAACAACTCGCTCTGCACAGTGCTCTTACAGCCTACCGGGAACAGCTCTTCCAAAGGCCTGTGAAACGCAGTTTTTTGCAGGCCTGATCTGGCTGAAGTAGGACTTCTGCTCTGGGTGTGCTCCATTGCCCTAGAGCTGAAAGGCACAAGGTACAGGCTTCTTTGCAAGGGGCGAGTTGGGCCCCACAGCATCTTGCTTCCAGCTCTTTGGGAAGCTAAGAAACAACTCGCTCTGCACAGTGCTCTTACAGCCTACCGGGAACATCACTTCCAAAGGCCTGAGAAACGCAGAGTATTTGCAGGCCTGATCTGGCTGAAGTAGGACTTCTGCTCTTGGTGTGCTCCATTGCCCTAGAGCTGAAAGGCACAACGTGCAGGCTTCTTTCCAAGGGCGAGTTGGGCAACACAGCATCTTGCTTCCAGCTCTTTGGGAAGGTTAGAAACAACTCGCTCTGCACAGTTCTCTTACAGCCTACCGGGAACATCTCTTCCAAAGGCCTGTGAAACGCAGTTTCTTTGCAGGCCTGATCTGGCTGAAGTAGGACTTCTGCTCTGGGTGTGCTCCATTGCCCTAGAGCTGAAAGGCACAACGTGCAGGCTTCTTTCCAAAGGCGAGTTGGGCCCCACAGCATCTTGCTTCCAGCTCTTTGGGAAGCTAAGAAACAACTCGCTCTGCACAGTGCTCTTACAGCCTGCCGGGAGCATCTCTTCCAAAGGCCTGTGGAACGCAGTTTCTTTGCAGGCCTCATTTGGCTGAAGTAGGACTTCTGCTCTGGGTGTGCTGCATTGCCCTAGAGTTGAAAGGCACAACGGGCAGGCTTCTTTCCAAAGGGCCAGTTGGGCCCCACAGCATCTTGCTTCCAGCTCTTTGGGAAGCTAAGAAACAACTCGCTCTGCACAGTGCTCTTACAGCCTACCGGGGACAGCTCTTCCAAAGGCCTGTGAAACGCAGTTTCTTTGCAGGCCTGATCTGGCTGAAGTAGGACTTCTGCTCTGGCTGTGCTCCATTGCCCTAGAGCTGAAAGGCACACCGTGCAGGCTTCTTTCCAAAGGGCGAGTTGGGCCCCACAGCATCTTGCTTCCAGCTCTTTGGGAAGCTAAGAAACAACTCGCTCTGCACCGTGCTCTTACAGCCTACCGGGAACATCTCTTCCAAAGGCCTGTGAAATGCAGTTTCTTTGCAGGCCTCATCTGGCTGAAGGAGAACTTCTGCTCTGGGTGTGCTCCATTGCCCTAGAGCTGAAAGGCACAACGTGCAGGCTTCTTTCCAAAGGGCGAGATGGGCCCCACAGCATCTTGCTTCCAGCTCTTTGGGAAGCTAAGAAACAACTCGCTCTGCACAGTGCTCTTACAGCCTACCGGGAACATCTCTGCCAAAGGCCTGTGAAACGCAGTTTCTTTGCAGGCCTGATCTGGCTGAAGTAGGACTTCTGCTCTGGGTGTGCTCCATTGCCCTAGAGCTGAAAGGCACAACGTGCAGGCTTCCTTCCAAAGGGCGAGTTGGGCCCCACAGCATCTTGTTCCAGCTCGTTGGGAAGCTAAGAAACAACTCGCTCTGCTCAGTGCTCTTACAGCCTACCGGGAACATCTCTTCCAAAGGCCTGTGAACCGCAGTTTCTTTGCAGGCCTGATCTGGCTGAAGTAGGACTTCTGCTCTGGGTGTGCTCCATTGCCCTAGAGCTGAAAGGCACAACGTGCAGGCTTCTTTCCAAAGGGCAGGTTGGGTCCCACAGCATCTTGCTTCCAGCTCTTTGGGAAGCTAAGAAACAACTCGCTCTGCACAGTGCTCTTACAGCCTACCGGGAACATCACTTCCAAAGGCCTGTGAAACGCAGAGTCTTTGCAGGCCTGATCTGGCTGAAGTAGGACTTCTGCTCTGGGTGTGCTCCATTGCCCTAGAGCTGAAAGACAAAACGTGCAGGCTTCTTTCCAAAGGGCGAGTTGGGCCCCACAGCATCTTGCTTCCAGCTCTTTGGGAAGCTAGGAAACAACTCGCTCTGCACAGTGCTCTTACAGCCTACCGGGAACATCTCTTCCAAAGGCCTGTGAAACGCAGTTTCTTTGCAGGCCTGATCTGGCTGAAGTAGGACTTCTGCTCTGGGTGTGCTCCATTGCCCTAGAGCTGAAAGGCACAACGTGCAGGCTTCTTTCCAAAGGCGAGTTGGGCCCCACAGCATCTTGCTTCCAGCTCTTTATGAAGCTAAGAAACAACTCGCTCTGCACAGTGCTCTTACAGCCTGCCGGGAGCATCTCTTCCAAAGGCCTGTGAAACGCAGTTTCTTTGCAGGCCTGATCTGGCTGAAGTAGGACTTCTGCTCTGGGTGTGCTGCATTGCCCTAGAGCTGAAAGGAACAACGTGCAGGCTTCTTTCCAAAGGGCGAGTTGGGCAACACAGCATCTTGCTTCCAGCTCTTTGGGAAGCTAAGAAACAACTCGCTCTGCACAGAGCTCTTACAGCCTACCGGGAACATTTCTTCCAAAGGCCTGTGAAACGCAGTTTCTTTGCAGGCCTGATCTGGCTGAAGTAGGACTTCTGCTCTGGGTGTGCTCCATTGCCCTAGAGCTGAAAGGCACAACGTGCATGCTTCTTTCCAAAGGGTGAGTTGGGCCCCACAGCATCTTGCTTCCAGCTCTTTGGGAAGCTAAGAAACAACTCGCTCTGCACTGTGCTGTTACAGCCTACCGGGAACATCTCTTCCAAAGGCCTGTGAAACGCAGTTTCTTTGCAGGCCTGATCTGGCTGAAGTAGGACTTCTGCTCTCGGTGTGCTACATTGCCCTAGAGCTGAAAGGCACAAGGTACAGGTTTCTTTGCAAGGGGCGATTTGGGCCCCACAGCATCTTGCTTCCAGCTCTTTGGGAAGCTAAGAAACAACTCGCTCTGCACAGTGCTCTTAGAGCCTACCGGGAACATCTCTTCCAAAGGCCTGTGAAACGCAGTTTCTTTGCAGGCCTCATCTGGCTGAAGTAGGACTTCTGCTCTGGGTGTGCTCCATTGCCCTAGAGCTGAAAGGCACAACGTGCAGGCTTCTTTCCAAAGGGCGAGTTGGGCCCCACAGCATGTTGCTTCCAGCTCTTTGGGAAGCTAAGAAACAAGTCGCTCAGCACAGTGCTCTTACAGCTTACCGGGAACAGCTCTTCCAAAGGCCTCTGAAACGCAGTTTCTTTGCAGGCCTGATCTGGCTGAAGTAGGACTTCTGCTCTGGCTGTGCTCCATTGCCCTAGAGCTGAAAGGCCCAGCGTGCAGGCTTTTTTCCAAAGGGCGAGTTGGGCCCCACAGCATCTTGCTTCCAGCTCTTTGGGAAGCTAAGAAACAACTCGCTCTGCACAGTGCTCTTACAGCCTACCGGGAACATCTCTTCCAAAGGCCTGTGAAACGCACTTTCTTTGCAGGCCTGATCTGGCTGAAGTAGGACTTCTGCTCTGGGTGTGCTCCATTGCCCTAGAGCTGAAAGGCACAACGTGCAGGCTTCTTTCCAAACGGCGAGTTGGGCCCCACAGCATCTTGCTTCCAGCTCTTTGGGAAGCTAAGAAACAACTCGCTCTGCTCAGTGCTCTTACAGCCTACCGGGAGCATCTCTTCCAAAGGCCTCTGAACCGCAGTTTCTTTGCAGGCCTGATCTGGCTGAAGTAGGACTTCTGCTCTGGGTGTGCTCCATTGCCCTAGAGCTGAAAGGCACAACGTGCAGGCTTCTTTCCAAAGGGCAGGTTGGGTCCCACAGCATCTTGCTTCCAGCTCTTTGGGAAGCTAAGAAACAACTCGCTCTGCACAGTGCTCTTACAGCCTACCGGGAACATCACTTCCAAAGGCCTGAGAAACGCAGAGTCTTTGCAGGCCTGATCTGGCTGAAGTAGGACTTCTGCTCTGGGTGTGCTCCATTGGCCTAGAGCTGAAAGGCACAACGTGCAGGCTTCTTTCCAAAGGGTGAGTTGGGCCCCACAGCATCTTGCTTCCAGCTCTTTGGGAAGCTAAGAAACAACTCGCTCTGCACAGTGCTCTTACAGCCTACCGGGAACATCTCTTCCAAAGGCCTGTGAAACGCAGTTTCTTTGCAGGCCTGATCTGGCTGAAGTAGGACTTCTGCTCTCGGTGTGCTACATTGCCCTAGAGCTGAAAGGCACAAGGTACAGGCTTCTTTGCAAGGGGCGAGTTGGGCCCCACAGCATCTTGGTTCCAGCTCTTTGGGAAGCTAAGAAACAACTCGCTCTGCACAGTGCTCTTAGAGCCTACCGGGAACATCTCTTCCAAAGGCCTGTGAAACGCAGTTTCTTTGCAGGCCTGATCTGGCTGAAGTAGGACTTCTGCTCTGGGTGTGCTCCATTGCCCTAGAGCTGAAAGGCACAACGTGCAGGCTTCTTTCCAAAGGGCGAGTTGCGCCCCACAACATCTTGCTTCCAGCTCTTTGGGAAGCTAAGAAACAACTCGCTCTGCACAGTGCTCTTACAGCCTACCGGGAACATCACTTCCAAAGGCCTGAGAAACGCAGAGTCTTTGCAGGCCTGATCTGGCTGAAGTAGGACTTCTCCTCTGGGTGTGCTCCATTGCCCTAGAGCTGAAAGGCACAACGTGCAGGCTTCTTCCCAAAGGCGAGTTGGGCCCCACAGCATCTTGCTTCCAGCTCTTTGGGAAGCTAAGAAACAAATAGCTCTGCACAGTGCTCTTACAGCCTGCCGGGAGCATCTCTTCCAAAGGCCTGTGGAACGCAGTTGCTTTGCAGGCCTGATCTGGCTGAAGTAGGACTTCTGCTCTGGGGGTGCTGCATTGCCCTAGAGCTGAAAGGCACAACGTGCAGGCTTCTTTCCAAAGGGCGAGTTGGGCCCCACAGCATCTTGCTTCCAGCTCTTTGGGAAGCTAAGAAACAACTCGCTCTGCACAGTGCTCTTACAGCCTACCGGGAGCATCTCTTCCAAAGGACTGTGAAACGCAGTTTCTTTGCAGGCCTGATCTGGCTGAAGTAGGACTTCTGCTCTGGGTGTGCTCCATTGCCCTAGAGCTGAAAGGCACAACGTGCAGGCTTCTTTCCAAAGGGCGAGTTGGGCCCCACAGCATCTTGCTTCCAGCTCTTTGGGAAGCTAAGAAACAACTCGCTCTGCACCGTGCTCTTACAGCTTACCGGGAACAGCTCTTCCAAAGGCCTCTGAAACGCAGTTTCTTTGCAGGCCTGATCTGGCTGAAGTAGGACTTCTGCTCTGGGTGTGCTCCATTGCCCTAGAGCTGAAAGGCACAGCGTGCGGGCTTCTTTCCAAAGGGCGAGTTGGGCCCCACAGCATCTTGCTTCCAGCTCTTTGGGAAGCTAAGAAACAACTCGCTCTGCACAGTGCTCTTACAGCCTACCGGGAACATCTCTTCCAAAGGCCTGTGAAACGCACTTTCTTTGCAGGCCTGATCTGGCTGAAGTAGGACTTCTGCTCTGGGTGTGCTCCATTGCCCTAGAGCTGAAAGGCACAACGTGCAGGCTTCTTTCCAAAGGGCGAGTTGGGCCCCACAGCATCTTGCTTCCAGCTGTTTGGGTAGGTAAGAAACAGCTCGCTCTGCACAGTGCTCTTACAGCCTACCGGGAACATCTCTTCCAAAGGCCTGTGAAACGCAGTTTCTTTGCAGGCCTGATCTGGCTGAAGTAGGACTTCTGCTGTGGGTGTGCTCCATTGCCCTAGAGCTGAAAGGCACAACGTGCAGGCTTCTTTCCAAAGGGCGAGTTGGGCCCCACAGCATCTTGCTTCCAGCTCTTTGGGAAGCTAAGAACCAACTCGCTCTGCACAGTGCTCTTACAGCCTACCGGGAACATCTCTTCCAAACTCCTGTGAAACGCAGTTTCTTTGCAGGCTTGATCTGGCTGAAGTAGGACTTCTGCTCTGGGTGTGCTCCATTGCCCTAGTGCTGAAAGGCACAACGTGCAGGCTTCTTTCCAAAGGGCGAGTAGGGCCCCACAGCATCTTGCTTCCAGCTCTTTGGGAAGCTAAGAAACAACTCGCTCTGCTCAGTGCTCTTACAGCCTACCGGGAACATCTCTTCCAAAGGCCTGTGAACCGCAGTTTCTTTGCAGGCCTGATCTGGCTGAAGTAGGACTTCTGCTCTGGGTGTGCTCCATTGCCCTAGAGCTGAAAGGCACAACGTGCGGGCTTCTTTCCAAAGGGCAGGTTGGGTCCCACTGCATCTTGCTTCCAGCTCTTTGGGAAGCTAAGAAACAACTCGCTCTGCACAGTGCTCTTACAGCCTACCGGGAACATCACTTCCAAAGGCCTGAGAAACGCAGAGTCTTTGAAGGCCCGATCTGGCTGAAGTAGGACTTCTGCTCTGGGTGTGCTCCATTGCCCTAGAGCTGAAAGACAAAACGTGCAGGCTTATTTCCAAAGGGCGAGTTGGGCCCCACAGCATCTTGCTTCCAGCTCTTTGGGAAGCTAAGAAACAACTCGCTCTGCACAGTGCTCTTACAGCCTACCGGGAACATCTCTTCCAAAGGCCTGTGAAACGCAGTTTCTTTGCAGGCCTGATCTGGCTGAAGTAGGACTTCTGCTCTGGGTGTGCTCCATTGCCCTAGAGCTGAAAGGCACAACGTGCAGGCTTCTTTCCAAAGGCGAGTTGGGCCCCACAGCATCTTGCTTCCAGCTCTTTGGGAAGCTAAGAAACAACTCGCTCTGCACAGTGCTCTTACAGCCTGCTGGGAGCATCTCCTCCAAAGGCCTGTGAAACGCAGTTTCTTGCAGGCCTGATCTGGCTGAAGTAGGACTTCTGCTCTGGGTGTGCTGCATTGGCCTAGAGCTGAAAGGCACAACGTGCAGGCTTCTTTCCAAAGGGCGAGTAGGGTCCCACAGCATCTTGCTTCCAGCTCTTTGGGAAGCTAAGAAACAACTCGCTCTGCTCAGTGCTCTTACAGCCTACCGGGAACATCTCTTCCAAAGGCCTGTGAAACGCAGTTTTTTTGCAGGCCTGATCTGGCTAAAGTAGGACTTCTGCTCTGGGTGTGCTCCATTGCCCTAGAGCTGAAAGGCACAACGTGCAGGCTTCTTTCCAAAGGGCAGGTTGGGTCCCACAGCATCTTGCTTCCAGCTCTTTGGGAAGCTAAGAAACAACTCGCTCTGCACAGTGCTCTTACAGCCTACCGGGAACATCACTTCCAAAGGCCTGTGAAACGCAGAGTCTTTGCAGGCCTGATCTGGCTGAAGTAGGACTTCTGCTCTGGGTGTGCTCCATTGCCCTAGAGCTGAAAGACAAAACGTGCAGGCTTCTTTCCAAAGGGCGAGTTGGGCCCCACAGCATCTTGCTTCCAGCTCTTTGGGAAGCTAAGAAACAACTCGCTCTGCACAGTGCTCTTACAGCCTACCGGGAACATCTCTTCCAAAGGCCTGTGAAACGCAGTTTCTTTGCAGGCCTGATCTGGCTGAAGTAGGACTTCTGCTCTGGGTGTGCTCCATTGCCCTAGAGCTGAAAGGCACAACGTGCAGGCTTCTTTCCAAAGGCGAGTTGGGCCCCACAGCATCTTGCTTCCAGCTCTTTGGGAAGCTAAGAAACAACTCGCTCTGCACAGTGCTCTTACAGCCTGCCGGGAGCATCTCTTCCAAAGGCCTGTGAAACGCAGTTTCTTTGCAGGCCTGATCTGGCTGAAGTAGGACTTCTGCTCTGTGTGTGCTGCATTGCCCTAGAGCTGAAAGGCACAACGTGCAGGCTTCTTTCCAAAGGGCGAGTTGGGCCCCACAGCATCTTGCTTCCAGCTCATTGGGAAGCTAAGAAACAACTCGCTCTGAACAGTGCTCTTACAGCCTACCGGGAACATCTCTTCCAAAGGCCTGTGAAACGCAGTTTCTTTGCAGGCCTGATCTGGCTGAAGTAGGACTTCTGCTCGCGGTGTGCTCCATTGCCCTAGAGCTGAAGGGCACAACGTGCAGGCTCCTTTCTAAAGGGCGAGTTGGGCCCCACAGCATCTTGCTTCCAGCTCTTTGGGAAGGTAAGAAACAACTCGCTCTGCACAGTGCTCTTACAGCCTACCGGGAGCATCTCTTCCAAAGGCCTCTGAAATGCAGTTTCTTTGCAGGCCTGATCTGGCTTAAGTAGGACTTCTGCTCTGGGTGTGCTCCATTGCCCTAGAGCTGAAAGGCACAACGTGCAGGCTTCTTTCCAAAGGGCGAGTTGGGCCCCACAGCATCTTGCTTCCAGCTCTTTGGGAAGGTAAGAAACAACTCGCTCTGCACAGTGCTCTTACAGCCTACCGGGAGCATCTCTTCCAAAGGCCTCTGAAACGCAGTTTCTTTGCAGGCCTGATCTGGCTGAAGTAGGACTTCTGCTCTGGGTGTGCTCCATTGCCCTAGAGCTGAAAGGCACAACGTGCAGGCTTCTTTCCAAAGGCGAGTTAGGCCCCACAGCATCTTGCTTCCAGCTCTTTGGGAAGCTAAGAAACAACTCGCTCTGCACAGTGCTCTTACAGCCTGCCGGGAGCATCTCTTCCAAAGGCCTGTGAAACGCAGTTACTTTGCAGGCCTGATCTGGCTGAAGTAGGACTTCTGCTCTGGCTGTGCTCCATTGCCCTAGAGCTGAAAGGCACAACGTGCAGGCTTCTTTCCAAAGGGCGAGTTAGGTCCCACAGCATCTTGCTTCCAGCTCTTTGGGATGCTAAGAAACAACTCGCTCTGCACAGTGCTCTTACAGCCTACCGGGAACATCTCTTCCAAAGGCCTGTGAAACGCAGTTTCTTTGCAGGCCTGATCTGGCTGAAGGAGAACTTCTGCTCTGGGTGTGCTCCATTGCCCTAGAGCTGAAAGGCACAACGTGCAGGCTTCTTTCCAAAGGGCGAGTTGGGCCCCACAGCATCTTGCTTCCAGCTCTTTGGGAAGCTAAGAAACAACTCGCTCTGCACAGTGCTCTTACAGCCTACCGGGAACATCTCTTCCAAAGGCCTGTGAAACGCAGTTTCTTTGCAGGCCTGATCTGGCTGAAGTAGGACTTCTGCTCTGGGTGTGCTCCATTGCCCTAGAGCTAGAAGGCACAAGGTACAGGCTTTTTTGCAAGGGGCGAGTTGGGCCCCACAGCATCTTGCTTCCAGCTCTTTGGGAAGCTAAGAAACAACTCGCTCTGCACAGTGCTCTTACAGCCTACCGGGAACATCTCTTCCAAAGGCCTGTGAAACGCAGTTTCTTTGCATGCCTGATCTGGCTGAAGTAGGACTTCTGCTCTCGGTGTGCTACATTGCCCTAGAGCTGAAAGGCACAAGGTACAGGCTTCTTTGCAAGGGGCGAGTTGGGAACCACAGCATCTTGCTTCCAGCTCTTTGGGAAGCTAAGAAACAACCCGCTCTGCACAGTGCTCTTACAGCCTACCGGGAACATCTCTTCCAAAGGCCTGTGAAACGCAGTTTCTTTGCAGGCCTGATCTGGCTGACGGAGAACTTCTGCTCTGGGTGTGCTCCATTGCCCGAGAGCTGAAAGGCACAACGTGCAGGCTTCTTTCCAAAGGGCGAGTTGGGCCCCACAGCATCTTGCTTCCAGCTCTTTGGGAAGCTGAGAAACAACTCGCTCTGCACAGTGCTCTTACAGCCAACGGGAACATCTCTTCCAAAGGCCTGTGAAACGCAGTTTCTTTGCGGGCCTGATCTGGCTGAAGTAGGACTTCTGCTCTGGCTGTGCTCCAATGCCCTAGAGCTGAAAGGCACAACGTGCAGGCTTCTTTCCAAAGGGCAGGTTGGGTCCGACAGCATCTTGCTTCCAGCTCTTTGGGAAGCTAAGAAACAACTCGCTCTGCACAGTGCTCTTACAGCCTACCGGGAACATCACTTCCAAAGGACTGAGAAACGCAGAGTCTTTGCAGGCCTGATCTGGCTGAAGTAGGACTTCTGCTCTGGCTGTGCTCCATTGCCCTAGAGCTGAAAGACACAACGTGCAGGCTTCTTTCCAAAGGGCGAGTTGGGCCCCACAGCATCTTGCTTCCAGCTCTTTGGGAAGGTAAGAAACAACTCGCTCTGCGCAGTGCTCTTACAGCCTACCGGGAACATCTCTTCCAAAGGCCTGTGAAACGCAGTTTCTTTGCAGGCCTGATCTGGCTGAAGTAGGACTTCTGCTCTGGGTGTGCTCCATTGCCCTAGAGCTGAAAGGCACAACGTGCATGCTTCTTTCCAAAGGCGAGTTGGGCCCCACAGCATCTTGCTTCCAGCTCTTTGGGAAGGTAAGAAACAACTCGCTCTGCACAGTGCTCTTACAGCCTGCCGGGAGCATCTCTTCCAAAGGCCTGTGAAACGCAGTTTCTTTGCAGGCCTGATCTGGCTGCAGTAGGACTTCTGCTCTGGGTGTGCTGCATTGCCCTAGAGCTGAAAGGCACAACGTGCAGGCTTCTTTCCAAAGGGCGAGTTGGGCCCCACAGCATCTTGCTTCCAGCTCTTTGGGAAGCTGAGAAACAACTCGCTCTGCACAGTGCTCTTACAGCCTACCGGGAACATGTCTTCCAAAGGCCTGTGAAACGCAGTTTCTTTGCAGGCCTGATCTGGCTGAAGTAGGACTTCTGCTCTGGGTGTGCTACTTTGCCCTAGAGCTGAAAGGCACAACGTGCAGGCTTCTTTCCAAAGGGCGAGTTGGGCCCCACAGCATCTTGCTTCCAGCTCTTTGGGAAGCTAAGAAACAACTCGCTCTGCACAGTGCTCTTACAGCCTACCGGGAACAGCTGTCCCAAAGGCCTGTGAAACGCAGTTTCTTTGCAGGCCTGATCTGGCTGAAGTAGGACTTCTGCTCTGGCTGTGCTCCAATGCCCTAGAGCTGAAAGGCACAACGTGCCGGCTTCTTTCCAAAGGGCGAGTTGGGCCCCACAGCATCTTGCTTCCAGCTCTTTGGGAAGCTAAGAAACAACTCGCTCTGCGCAGTGCTCTTACAGCCTACCGGGAACATCTCTTCCAAAGGCCTGTGAAACGCAGTTTCTTTGCAGGCCTGATCTGGCTGAAGTAGGACTTCTGCTCTGGGTGTGCTACTTTGCCCTAGAGCTGAAAGGCACAACGTGCAGGCTTCTTTCCAAAGGGCGAGTTGGGCCCCACAGCATCTTGCTTCCAGCTCTTTGGGAAGCTAAGAAACAACTCGCTCTGCACAGTGCTCTTACAGCCTACCGGGAACAGCTCTTCCAAAGGCCTGCGAAACGCAGTTTCTTTGCAGGCCTGATCTGGCTGAAGTAGGACTTCTGCTCTGGCTGTGCTCCAATGCCCTAGAGCTGAAAGGCACAACGTGCAGGCTTCTTTCCAAAGGGCGAGTTGGGCCCCACAGCATCTTGCTTCCAGCTCTTTGGGAAGCTAAGAAACAACTCGCTCTGCACAGTGCTCTTACAGCCTACCGGGAACATCTCTTCCAAAGGCCTGTGAAATGCAGTTTCTTTGCAGGCCTGATCTGGCTGAAGTAGGACTTCTGCTCTGCGTGTGCTCCATTGCCCTAGAGCTGAAAGGCACAACGTGCAGGCTTCTTTCCAAAGGGCGAGTTGGGCCCCACAGCATCTTGCTTCCAGCTCTTTGGGAAGCTAAGAAACAACTCGCTCTGCACAGTGCTCTTACAGCCTACCGGGAACATCTCTTCCAAAGGCCTGTGAAACGCAGTTTCTTTGCAGGCCTTATCTGGCTGAAGTAGGACTTCTGCTCTGGGTGTGCTACATTGCCCTAGAGCTGAAAGGCACAACGTGCAGGCTTTTTTCCAAAGGGCGAGTTGGGCCCCACAGCATCTTGCTTCCAGCTCTTTGGGAAGCTAAGATACAACTCGCTCTGCACAGTGCTCTTACAGCCTACCGGGAACATCTCTTCCAAAGGCCTGTGAAACGCAGTTTCTTTGCAGGCCTGATGTGGCTGAAGTAGGACTTCTGCTCTGGGTGTGCTCCATTGCCCTAGACCTGAAAGGCACAACGTGCAGTCTTCTTTCCAAAGGCCGAGTTGGGCCCCACAGCATCTTGCTTCCAGCTCTTTGGGAAGCTAAGAAACAACTCGCTCTGCACAGTGCTCTTACAGCCTACCGGGAACATCTCTTCCAAAGGCCTGTGAAACGCAGTTTCTTTGCAGGCCTGATCTGGCTGAAGTAGGACTTCTGCTCTGGGTGTGCTCCATTGCCCTAGAGCTGAAAGGCACAACGTGCAGGCTTCTTTCCAAAGGGCGAGTTGGGCCCCACAGCATCTTGCTTCCAGCTCTTTGGGAAGCTAAGAAACAACTCGCTCTGCACAGTGCTCTTACAGCCTACCGGGAACAGCTCTTCCAAAGGCCTGTGAAACGCAGTTTTTTGCAGGCCTGATGTGGCTGAAGTAGGACTTCTGCTCTGGGTGTGCTCCATTGCCCTAGAGCTGAAAGGCACAAGGTACAGGCTTCTTTGCAAGGGGCGAGTTGGGCCCCACAGCATCTTGCTTCCAGCTCTTTGGGAAGCTAAGAAACAACTCGCTCTGCACAGTGCTCTTACAGCCTACCGGGAACATCATTTCCAAAGGCCTGAGAAACGCAGAGTATTTGCAGGCCTGATCTGGCTGAAGTAGGACTTCTGCTCTTGGTGTGCTCCATTGCCCTAGAGCTGAAAGGCACAACGTGCAGGCTTCTTTCCAAGGGCGAGTTGGGCAACACAGCATCTTGCTTCCAGCTCTTTGGGAAGGTTAGAAACAACTCGCTCTGCACAGTTCTCTTACAGCCTACCGGGAACATCTCTTCCAAAGGCCTGTGAAACGCAGTTTCTTTGCAGGCCTGATCTGGCTGAAGTAGGACTTCTGCTCTGGGTGTGCTCCATTGCCCTAGAGCTGAAAGGCACAACGGGCAGGCTTCTTTCCAAAGGCGAGTTGGGCCCCACAGCATCTTGCTTCCAGCTCTTTGGGAAGCTAAGAAACAACTCGCTCTGCACAGTGCTCTTACAGCCTGCCGGGAGCATCTCTTCCAAAGGCCTGTGGAACGCAGTTTCTTTGCAGGCCTCATTTGGCTGAAGTAGGACTTCTGCTCTGGGTGTGCTGCATTGCCCTAGAGTTGAAAGGCACAACGGGCAGGCTTCTTTCCAAAGGGCCAGTTGGGCCCCACAGCATCTTGCTTCCAGCTCTTTGGGAAGCTAAGAAACAACTCGCTCTGCACAGTGCTCTTACAGCCTACCGGGGACAGCTCTTCCAAAGGCCTGTGAAACGCAGTTTCTTTGCAGGCCTGATCTGGCTGAAGTAGGACTTCTGCTCTGGCTGTGCTCCATTGCCCTAGAGCTGAAAGGCACACCGTGCAGGCTTCTTTCCAAAGGGCGAGTTGGGCCCCACAGCATCTTGCTTCCAGCTCTTTGGGAAGCTAAGAAACAACTCGCTCTGCACAGTGCTCTTACAGCCTACCGGGAACATCTCTTCCAAAGGCCTGTGAAATGCAGTTTCTTTGCAGGCCTCATCTGGCTGAAGGAGAACCTCTGCTCTGGGTGTGCTCCATTGCCCTAGAGCTGAAAGGCACAACGTGCAGGCTTCTTTCCAAAGGGCGAGATGGGCCCCACAGCATCTTGCTTCCAGCTCTTTGGGAAGCTAAGAAACAACTCGCTCTGCACAGTGCTCTTACAGCCTACCGGGAACATCTCTGCCAAAGGCCTGTGAAACGCAGTTTCTTTGCAGGCCTGATCTGGCTGAAGTAGGACTTCTGCTCTGGGTGTGCTCCATTGCCCTAGAGCTGAAAGGCACAACGTGCAGGCTTCCTTCCAAAGGGCGAGTTGGGCCCCACAGCATCTTGTTCCAGCTCTTTGGGAAGCTAAGAAACAACTCGCTCTGCTCAGTGCTCTTACAGCCTACCGGGAACATCTCTTCCAAAGGCCTGTGAAACGCACTTTCTTTGCAGGCCTGATCTGGCTGAAGTAGGACTTCTGCTCTGGGTGTGCTCCATTGCCCTAGAGCTGAAAGGCACAACGTGCAGGCTTTTTTCCAAAGGGCAGCTTGGGTCCCACAGCATCTTGCTTCCAGCTCTTTGGGAAGCTAAGAAACAACTCGCTCTGCACAGTGCTCTTACAGCCTACCGGGAGCATCTCTTCCAAAGGCCTGTGAAACGCAGTTTCTTTGCAGGCCTGATCTGGCTGAAGTAGGACTTCTGCTCTGGGTGTGCTCCATTGCCCTAGAGCTGAATGGCACAACGTGCAGGCTTCTTTCCAAAGGCGAGTTGGTCCCCACAGCATCTTGCTTCCAGCTCTTTGGGAAGCTAAGAAACAACTCGCTCTGCACAGTGCTCTTACAGCCTGCCGGGAGCATCTCTTCCAAAGGCCTGTGAAACGCAGTTTCTTTGCAGGCCTGATCTGGCTGAAGTAGGACTTCTGCTCTGGTTGTGCTTCATTGCCCTAGAGCTGAAAGGCACAACGTGCAGGCTTCTTTCCAAAGGGCGAGTTAGGCCCCACAGCATCTTGCTTCCAGCTCTTTGGGAAGCTAAGAAACAACTCGCTCTGCACAGTGCTCTTACAGCCTACCGGGAACATCTCTTCCAAAGGCCTGTGAAACGCAGTTTCTTTGCAGGCCTGATCTGGCTGAAGTAGGACTTCTGCTCTGGGTGTGCTCCATTGCCCTAGAGCTGAAAGGCACAACGTGCAGGCTTCTTTCCAAAGGGCGAGTTGGGCCCCACAGCATCTTGCTTCCAGCTCTTTGGGAAGCTAAGAAACAACTCGCTCTGCACAGTGCTCTTACAGCCTTCCGGGAGCATCTCTTCCAAAGGCCTGTGGAACGCAGTTTCTTTGCAGGCCTCATCTGGCTGAAGGAGGACTTCTGCTCTGGGTGTGCTCCATTGCCCTAGAGCTGAAAGGCACAACGGGCAGGCTTCTTTCCAAAGGGCGAGTTGGGCCCCACAGCATCTTGCTTCCAGCTCTTAAGGAAGCTAAGAAACAACTCGCTCTGCACAGTGCTCTTACAGCCTACCAGGAACAGCTCTTCCAAAGGCCTGTGAAACG
Source organism: Equus caballus (assembly GCF_041296265.1). Lineage (NCBI taxonomy): Eukaryota > Metazoa > Chordata > Mammalia > Perissodactyla > Equidae > Equus > Equus caballus. Next base: position 33,961,648 of record NC_091689.1, read on the forward strand.
CACTTTCTTTGCAGGCCTGATCTGGCTGAAGTAGGACTTCTGCTCTGGGTGTGCTCCATTGCCCTAGAGCTGAAAGGCACAACGTGCATGCTTCTTTCCAAGGGCGAGTTGGGCCCCACAGAATCTTGCTTCCAGCTCATTGGGAAGCTAAGAAACAACTCGCTCTGCACAGTGCTCTTACAGCCTACCGGGAACATCTCTTCCAAAGGCCTGTGAAACGCAGTTTCTTTGCAGGCCTGATCTGGCTGAAGTAGGACTTCTGCTCTGGGTGTGCTCCATTGCCCTAGAGCTGAAGGGCACAACGTGCAGGCTTCTTTCCAAAGGGCGAGTTGGGCCCCACAGCATCTTGCTTCCAGCTCTTTGGGAAGCTAAGAAACAACTCGCTCTGCACAGTGCTCTTACAGCCTACCGGGAACAGCTCTTCCAAAGGCCTGTGAAACGCAGTTTCTTTGCAGGCCTGATCTGGCTGAAGTAGGACTTCTGCTCTGGCTGTGCTCCATTGCCCTAGAGCTGAAAGGCACAACGTGCATGCTTCTTTCCAAGGGCGAGTTGGGCCCCACAGCATCTTGCTTCCAGCTCTTTGGGAAGCTAAGATACAACTCGCTCTGCACAGTGCTCCTACAGCCTACCGGGAACATCTCTTCCAAAGGCCTGTGAAACGCAGTTTCTTTGCAGGACTGGTCTCGCTGAAGTAGGACTTCTGCTCTGGGTGTGCTCCATTGCCCTAGAGATGAAAGGCACAACGTGCAGGCTTCTTTCCAAAGGGCGAGTTGGGCCCCACAGCATCTTGCTTCCAGCTCTTTTGGAAGCTAAGAAACAACTCGCTCTGCACAGTGCTCTTACAGCCTACCGGGAACATCTCTTCCAAAGGCCTGTGAAACGCAGTTTCTTTGCAGGCCTGATCTGGCTGAAGTAGGACTTCTGCTCTGGGTGTGCTACATTGCCCTAGAGCTGAAAGGCACAAGGTACAGGCTTCTTTGCAAGGGGCGAGTTGGGCCCCACAGCATCTTGCTTCCAGCTCTTTGGGAAGCTAAGAAACAACTCGCTCTGCACAGTGCTCTTACAGCCTACCGGGAACATCATTTCCAAAGGCCTGAGAAACGCAGAGTATTTGCAGGCCTGATCTGGCTGAAGTAGGACTTCTGCTCTTGGTGTGCTCCATTGCCCTAGAGCTGAAAGGCACAACGTGCAGGCTTCTTTCCAAGGGCGAGTTGGGCAACACAGCATCTTGCTTCCAGCTCTTTGGGAAGGTTAGAAACAACTCGCTCTGCACAGTTCTCTTACAGCCTACCGGGAACATCTCTTCCAAAGGCCTGTGAAACGCAGTTTCTTTGCAGGCCTGATCTGGCTGAAGTAGGACTTCTGCTCTGGGTGTGCTCCATTGCCCTAGAGCTGAAAGGCACAACGGGCAGGCTTCTTTCCAAAGGCGAGTTGGGCCCCACAGCATCTTGCTTCCAGCTCTTTGGGAAGCTAAGAAACAACTCGCTCTGCACAGTGCTCTTACAGCCTGCCGGGAGCATCTCTTCCAAAGGCCTGTGGAACGCAGTTTCTTTGCAGGCCTCATTTGGCTGAAGTAGGACTTCTGCTCTGGGTGTGCTGCATTGCCCTAGAGTTGAAAGGCACAACGGGCAGGCTTCTTTCCAAAGGGCCAGTTGGGCCCCACAGCATCTTGCTTCCAGCTCTTTGGGAAGCTAAGAAACAACTCGCTCTGCACAGTGCTCTTACAGCCTACCGGGGACAGCTCTTCCAAAGGCCTGTGAAACGCAGTTTCTTTGCAGGCCTGATCTGGCTGAAGTAGGACTTCTGCTCTGGCTGTGCTCCATTGCCCTAGAGCTGAAAGGCACACCGTGCAGGCTTCTTTCCAAAGGGCGAGTTGGGCCCCACAGCATCTTGCTTCCAGCTCTTTGGGAAGCTAAGAAACAACTCGCTCTGCACAGTGCTCTTACAGCCTACCGGGAACATCTCTTCCAAAGGCCTGTGAAATGCAGTTTCTTTGCAGGCCTCATCTGGCTGAAGGAGAACCTCTGCTCTGGGTGTGCTCCATTGCCCTAGAGCTGAAAGGCACAACGTGCAGGCTTCTTTCCAAAGGGCGAGATGGGCCCCACAGCATCTTGCTTCCAGCTCTTTGGGAAGCTAAGAAACAACTCGCTCTGCACAGTGCTCTTACAGCCTACCGGGAACATCTCTGCCAAAGGCCTGTGAAACGCAGTTTCTTTGCAGGCCTGATCTGGCTGAAGTAGGACTTCTGCTCTGGGTGTGCTCCATTGCCCTAGAGCTGAAAGGCACAACGTGCAGGCTTCCTTCCAAAGGGCGAGTTGGGCCCCACAGCATCTTGTTCCAGCTCTTTGGGAAGCTAAGAAACAACTCGCTCTGCTCAGTGCTCTTACAGCCTACCGGGAACATCTCTTCCAAAGGCCTGTGAAACGCACTTTCTTTGCAGGCCTGATCTGGCTGAAGTAGGACTTCTGCTCTGGGTGTGCTCCATTGCCCTAGAGCTGAAAGGCACAACGTGCAGGCTTTTTTCCAAAGGGCAGCTTGGGTCCCACAGCATCTTGCTTCCAGCTCTTTGGGAAGCTAAGAAACAACTCGCTCTGCACAGTGCTCTTACAGCCTACCGGGAGCATCTCTTCCAAAGGCCTGTGAAACGCAGTTTCTTTGCAGGCCTGATCTGGCTGAAGTAGGACTTCTGCTCTGGGTGTGCTCCATTGCCCTAGAGCTGAATGGCACAACGTGCAGGCTTCTTTCCAAAGGCGAGTTGGTCCCCACAGCATCTTGCTTCCAGCTCTTTGGGAAGCTAAGAAACAACTCGCTCTGCACAGTGCTCTTACAGCCTGCCGGGAGCATCTCTTCCAAAGGCCTGTGAAACGCAGTTTCTTTGCAGGCCTGATCTGGCTGAAGTAGGACTTCTGCTCTGGTTGTGCTTCATTGCCCTAGAGCTGAAAGGCACAACGTGCAGGCTTCTTTCCAAAGGGCGAGTTAGGCCCCACAGCATCTTGCTTCCAGCTCTTTGGGAAGCTAAGAAACAACTCGCTCTGCACAGTGCTCTTACAGCCTACCGGGAACATCTCTTCCAAAGGCCTGTGAAACGCAGTTTCTTTGCAGGCCTGATCTGGCTGAAGTAGGACTTCTGCTCTGGGTGTGCTCCATTGCCCTAGAGCTGAAAGGCACAACGTGCAGGCTTCTTTCCAAAGGGCGAGTTGGGCCCCACAGCATCTTGCTTCCAGCTCTTTGGGAAGCTAAGAAACAACTCGCTCTGCACAGTGCTCTTACAGCCTTCCGGGAGCATCTCTTCCAAAGGCCTGTGGAACGCAGTTTCTTTGCAGGCCTCATCTGGCTGAAGGAGGACTTCTGCTCTGGGTGTGCTCCATTGCCCTAGAGCTGAAAGGCACAACGGGCAGGCTTCTTTCCAAAGGGCGAGTTGGGCCCCACAGCATCTTGCTTCCAGCTCTTAAGGAAGCTAAGAAACAACTCGCTCTGCACAGTGCTCTTACAGCCTACCAGGAACAGCTCTTCCAAAGGCCTGTGAAACGCACTTTCTTTGCAGGCCTGATCTGGCTGAAGTAGGACTTCTGCTCTGGGTGTGCTCCATTGCCCTAGAGCTGAAAGGCACAACGTGCATGCTTCTTTCCAAGGGCGAGTTGGGCCCCACAGAATCTTGCTTCCAGCTCATTGGGAAGCTAAGAAACAACTCGCTCTGCACAGTGCTCTTACAGCCTACCGGGAACATCTCTTCCAAAGGCCTGTGAAACGCAGTTTCTTTGCAGGCCTGATCTGGCTGAAGTAGGACTTCTGCTCTGGGTGTGCTCCATTGCCCTAGAGCTGAAGGGCACAACGTGCAGGCTTCTTTCCAAAGGGCGAGTTGGGCCCCACAGCATCTTGCTTCCAGCTCTTTGGGAAGCTAAGAAACAACTCGCTCTGCACAGTGCTCTTACAGCCTACCGGGAACAGCTCTTCCAAAGGCCTGTGAAACGCAGTTTCTTTGCAGGCCTGATCTGGCTGAAGTAGGACTTCTGCTCTGGCTGTGCTCCATTGCCCTAGAGCTGAAAGGCACAACGTGCATGCTTCTTTCCAAGGGCGAGTTGGGCCCCACAGCATCTTGCTTCCAGCTCTTTGGGAAGCTAAGATACAACTCGCTCTGCACAGTGCTCCTACAGCCTACCGGGAACATCTCTTCCAAAGGCCTGTGAAACGCAGTTTCTTTGCAGGACTGGTCTCGCTGAAGTAGGACTTCTGCTCTGGGTGTGCTCCATTGCCCTAGAGATGAAAGGCACAACGTGCAGGCTTCTTTCCAAAGGGCGAGTTGGGCCCCACAGCATCTTGCTTCCAGCTCTTTTGGAAGCTAAGAAACAACTCGCTCTGCACAGTGCTCTTACAGCCTACCGGGAACATCTCTTCCAAAGGCCTGTGAAACGCAGTTTCTTTGCAGGCCTGATCTGGCTGAAGTAGGACTTCTGCTCTGGGTGTGCTACATTGCCCTAGAGCTGAAAGGCACAAGGTACAGGCTTCTTTGCAAGGGACGAGTTGGGCCCCACAGCATCTTGCTTCCAGCTCTTTGGGATGCTAAGAAACAACTCGCTCTGCACAGTGCTCTTACAGCCTACCGGGAACATCTCTTCCAAAGGCCTGTGAAACGCAGTTTCTTTGCAGGCCTGATCTGGCTGAAGTAGGATTTCTGCTCTGGGTGTGCTCCATTGCCCTAGAGCTGAAAGGCACAACGTGCAGGCTTCTTTTCAAAGGGCGAGTTGGGCCCCACAGCATCTTGCTTCCAGCTCTTTGGGAAGCTAAGCAACAACTCGCTCTGCACAGTGCTCTTACAGCCTACTGGGAACATCTCTTCCAAAGGCCTGTGAAACGCAGTTTCTTTGCAGGCCTGATCTGGCTGAAGTAGGACTTCTGCTCTGGGTGTGCTCCATTGCCCTAGAGCTGAAAGGCACAACGTGCAGGCTTCTTTCCAAAGGGCGAGTTGGGCCCCACAGCATCTTGCTTCCAGCTCTTTGGGAAGGTAAGAAACAACTCGCTCTGCACAGTGCTCTTACAGCCTACCGGGAACATCTCTTCCAAAGGCCTGTGAAACGCAGTTTCTTTGCAGGCCTGATCTGGCTGAAGGAGAACTTCTGATCTGGGTGTGCTCCATTGCCCTAGAGCTGAAAGGCACAACGTGCAGGCTTCTTTCCAAAGGGCGAGTTGGGCCCCACAGCATCTTGCTTCCAGCTCTTTGGGAAGCTAAGAACCAACTCGCTCTGCACAGTGCTCCTACAGCCTACCGGGAACATCTCTTCCAAAGGCCTGTGAAACGCAGTTTCTTTGCAGGCCTGATCTGGCTGAAGTAGGACTTCTGCTCTGGGTGTGCTCCATTGCCCTAGAGCTGAAAGGCACAACGTGCAGGCTTCTTTCCAAAGGGCGAGATGGGCCCCACAGCATCTTGCTTCCAGCTCTTTGGGAAGCTAAGAAACAACTCGCTCTGCACAGTGCTCTTACAGCCTACCGGGAACATCTCTGCCAAAGGCCTGTGAAACGCAGTTTCTTTGCAGGCCTGATCTGGCTGAAGTAGGACTTCTGCTCTGGGTGTGCTCCATTGCCCTAGAGCTGAAAGGCACAACGTGCAGGCTTCCTTCCAAAGGGCGAGTTGGGCCCCACAGCATCTTGTTCCAGCTCTTTGGGAAGCTAAGAAACAACTCGCTCTGCTCAGTGCTCTTACAGCCTACCGGGAACATCTCTTCCAAAGGCCTGTGAAACGCACTTTCTTTGCAGGCCTGATCTGGCTGAAGTAGGACTTCTGCTCTGGGTGTGCTCCATTGCCCTAGAGCTGAAAGGCACAACGTGCAGGCTTTTTTCCAAAGGGCAGCTTGGGTCCCACAGCATCTTGCTTCCAGCTCTTTGGGAAGCTAAGAAACAACTCGCTCTGCACAGTGCTCTTACAGCCTACCGGGAGCATCTCTTCCAAAGGCCTGTGAAACGCAGTTTCTTTGCAGGCCTGATCTGGCTGAAGTAGGACTTCTGCTCTGGGTGTGCTCCATTGCCCTAGAGCTGAATGGCACAACGTGCAGGCTTCTTTCCAAAGGCGAGTTGGTCCCCACAGCATCTTGCTTCCAGCTCTTTGGGAAGCTAAGAAACAACTCGCTCTGCACAGTGCTCTTACAGCCTGCCGGGAGCATCTCTTCCAAAGGCCTGTGAAACGCAGTTTCTTTGCAGGCCTGATCTGGCTGAAGTAGGACTTCTGCTCTGGTTGTGCTTCATTGCCCTAGAGCTGAAAGGCACAACGTGCAGGCTTCTTTCCAAAGGGCGAGTTAGGCCCCACAGCATCTTGCTTCCAGCTCTTTGGGAAGCTAAGAAACAACTCGCTCTGCACAGTGCTCTTACAGCCTACCGGGAACATCTCTTCCAAAGGCCTGTGAAACGCAGTTTCTTTGCAGGCCTGATCTGGCTGAAGTAGGACTTCTGCTCTGGGTGTGCTCCATTGCCCTAGAGCTGAAAGGCACAACGTGCAGGCTTCTTTCCAAAGGGCGAGTTGGGCCCCACAGCATCTTGCTTCCAGCTCTTTGGGAAGCTAAGAAACAACTCGCTCTGCACAGTGCTCTTACAGCCTTCCGGGAGCATCTCTTCCAAAGGCCTGTGGAACGCAGTTTCTTTGCAGGCCTCATCTGGCTGAAGGAGGACTTCTGCTCTGGGTGTGCTCCATTGCCCTAGAGCTGAAAGGCACAACGGGCAGGCTTCTTTCCAAAGGGCGAGTTGGGCCCCACAGCATCTTGCTTCCAGCTCTTAAGGAAGCTAAGAAACAACTCGCTCTGCACAGTGCTCTTACAGCCTACCAGGAACAGCTCTTCCAAAGGCCTGTGAAACGCAGTTTCTTTGCAGGCCTGATCTGGCTGAAGTAGGACTTCTGCTCTGGGTGTGCTCCATTGCCCTAGAGCTGAAAGGCACAACGTGCATGCTTCTTTCCAAGGGCGAGTTGGGCCCCACAGAATCTTGCTTCCAGCTCATTGGGAAGCTAAGAAACAACTCGCTCTGCACAGTGCTCTTACAGCCTACCGGGAACATCTCTTCCAAAGGCCTGTGAAACGCAGTTTCTTTGCAGGCCTGATCTGGCTGAAGTAGGACTTCTGCTCTGGGTGTGCTCCATTGCCCTAGAGCTGAAGGGCACAACGTGCAGGCTTCTTTCCAAAGGGCGAGTTGGGCCCCACAGCATCTTGCTTCCAGCTCTTTGGGAAGCTAAGAAACAACTCGCTCTGCACAGTGCTCTTACAGCCTACCGGGAACAGCTCTTCCAAAGGCCTGTGAAACGCAGTTTCTTTGCAGGCCTGATCTGGCTGAAGTAGGACTTCTGCTCTGGCTGTGCTCCATTGCCCTAGAGCTGAAAGGCACAACGTGCATGCTTCTTTCCAAGGGCGAGTTGGGCCCCACAGCATCTTGCTTCCAGCTCTTTGGGAAGCTAAGATACAACTCGCTCTGCACAGTGCTCCTACAGCCTACCGGGAACATCTCTTCCAAAGGCCTGTGAAACGCAGTTTCTTTGCAGGACTGGTCTCGCTGAAGTAGGACTTCTGCTCTGGGTGTGCTCCATTGCCCTAGAGATGAAAGGCACAACGTGCAGGCTTCTTTCCAAAGGGCGAGTTGGGCCCCACAGCATCTTGCTTCCAGCTCTTTTGGAAGCTAAGAAACAACTCGCTCTGCACAGTGCTCTTACAGCCTACCGGGAACATCTCTTCCAAAGGCCTGTGAAACGCAGTTTCTTTGCAGGCCTGATCTGGCTGAAGTAGGACTTCTGCTCTGGGTGTGCTACATTGCCCTAGAGCTGAAAGGCACAAGGTACAGGCTTCTTTGCAAGGGACGAGTTGGGCCCCACAGCATCTTGCTTCCAGCTCTTTGGGATGCTAAGAAACAACTCGCTCTGCACAGTGCTCTTACAGCCTACCGGGAACATCTCTTCCAAAGGCCTGTGAAACGCAGTTTCTTTGCAGGCCTGATCTGGCTGAAGTAGGATTTCTGCTCTGGGTGTGCTCCATTGCCCTAGAGCTGAAAGGCACAACGTGCAGGCTTCTTTTCAAAGGGCGAGTTGGGCCCCACAGCATCTTGCTTCCAGCTCTTTGGGAAGCTAAGCAACAACTCGCTCTGCACAGTGCTCTTACAGCCTACTGGGAACATCTCTTCCAAAGGCCTGTGAAACGCAGTTTCTTTGCAGGCCTGATCTGGCTGAAGTAGGACTTCTGCTCTGGGTGTGCTCCATTGCCCTAGAGCTGAAAGGCACAACGTGCAGGCTTCTTTCCAAAGGGCGAGTTGGGCCCCACAGCATCTTGCTTCCAGCTCTTTGGGAAGGTAAGAAACAACTCGCTCTGCACAGTGCTCTTACAGCCTACCGGGAACATCTCTTACAAAGGCCTGTGAAACGCAGTTTCTTTGCAGGCCTGATCTGGCTGAAGGAGAACTTCTGATCTGGGTGTGCTCCATTGCCCTAGAGCTGAAAGGCACAACGTGCAGGCTTCTTTCCAAAGGGCGAGTTGGGCCCCACAGCATCTTGCTTCCAGCTCTTTGGGAAGCTAAGAACCAACTCGCTCTGCACAGTGCTCCTACAGCCTACCGGGAACATCTCTTCCAAAGGCCTGTGAAACGCAGTTTCTTTGCAGGCCTGATCTGGCTGAAGTAGGACTTCTGCTCTGGGTGTGCTCCATTGCCCTAGAGCTGAAAGGCACAACGTGCAGGCTTCCTTCCAAAGGGCGAGTTGGGCCCCACAGCATCTTGTTCCAGCTCTTTGGGAAGCTAAGAAACAACTCGCTCTGCTCAGTGCTCTTACAGCCTACCGGGAACATCTCTTCCAAAGGCCTGTGAAACGCACTTTCTTTGCAGGCCTGATCTGGCTGAAGTAGGACTTCTGCTCTGGGTGTGCTCCATTGCCCTAGAGCTGAAAGGCACAACGTGCAGGCTTTTTTCCAAAGGGCAGCTTGGGTCCCACAGCATCTTGCTTCCAGCTCTTTGGGAAGCTAAGAAACAACTCGCTCTGCACAGTGCTCTTACAGCCTACCGGGAGCATCTCTTCCAAAGGCCTGTGAAACGCAGTTTCTTTGCAGGCCTGATCTGGCTGAAGTAGGACTTCTGCTCTGGGTGTGCTCCATTGCCCTAGAGCTGAATGGCACAACGTGCAGGCTTCTTTCCAAAGGCGAGTTGGTCCCCACAGCATCTTGCTTCCAGCTCTTTGGGAAGCTAAGAAACAACTCGCTCTGCACAGTGCTCTTACAGCCTGCCGGGAGCATCTCTTCCAAAGGCCTGTGAAACGCAGTTTCTTTGCAGGCCTGATCTGGCTGAAGTAGGACTTCTGCTCTGGTTGTGCTTCATTGCCCTAGAGCTGAAAGGCACAACGTGCAGGCTTCTTTCCAAAGGGCGAGTTAGGCCCCACAGCATCTTGCTTCCAGCTCTTTGGGAAGCTAAGAAACAACTCGCTCTGCACAGTGCTCTTACAGCCTACCGGGAACATCTCTTCCAAAGGCCTGTGAAACGCAGTTTCTTTGCAGGCCTGATCTGGCTGAAGTAGGACTTCTGCTCTGGGTGTGCTCCATTGCCCTAGAGCTGAAAGGCACAACGTGCAGGCTTCTTTCCAAAGGGCGAGTTGGGCCCCACAGCATCTTGCTTCCAGCTCTTTGGGAAGCTAAGAAACAACTCGCTCTGCACAGTGCTCTTACAGCCTTCCGGGAGCATCTCTTCCAAAGGCCTGTGGAACGCAGTTTCTTTGCAGGCCTCATCTGGCTGAAGGAGGACTTCTGCTCTGGGTGTGCTCCATTGCCCTAGAGCTGAAAGGCACAACGGGCAGGCTTCTTTCCAAAGGGCGAGTTGGGCCCCACAGCATCTTGCTTCCAGCTCTTAAGGAAGCTAAGAAACAACTCGCTCTGCACAGTGCTCTTACAGCCTACCAGGAACAGCTCTTCCAAAGGCCTGTGAAACGCAGTTTCTTTGCAGGCCTGATCTGGCTGAAGTAGGACTTCTGCTCTGGGTGTGCTCCATTGCCCTAGAGCTGAAAGGCACAACGTGCATGCTTCTTTCCAAGGGCGAGTTGGGCCCCACAGAATCTTGCTTCCAGCTCATTGGGAAGCTAAGAAACAACTCGCTCTGCACAGTGCTCTTACAGCCTACAGGGAACATCTCTTCCAAAGGCCTGTGAAACGCAGTTTCTTTGCAGGCCTGATCTGGCTGAAGTAGGACTTCTGCTCTGGGTGTGCTCCATTGCCCTAGAGCTGAAGGGCACAACGTGCAGGCTTCTTTCCAAAGGGCGAGTTGGGCCCCACAGCATCTTGCTTCCAGCTCTTTGGGAAGCTAAGAAACAACTCGCTCTGCACAGTGCTCTTACAGCCTACCGGGAACAGCTCTTCCAAAGGCCTGTGAAACGCAGTTTCTTTGCAGGCCTGATCTGGCTGAAGTAGGACTTCTGCTCTGGCTGTGCTCCATTGCCCTAGAGCTGAAAGGCACAACGTGCATGCTTCTTTCCAAGGGCGAGTTGGGCCCCACAGCATCTTGCTTCCAGCTCTTTGGGAAGCTAAGATACAACTCGCTCTGCACAGTGCTCCTACAGCCTACCGGGAACATCTCTTCCAAAGGCCTGTGAAACGCAGTTTCTTTGCAGGACTGGTCTCGCTAAAGTAGGACTTCTGCTCTGGGTGTGCTCCATTGCCCTAGAGATGAAAGGCACAACGTGCAGGCTTCTTTCCAAAGGGCGAGTTGGGCCCCACAGCATCTTGCTTCCAGCTCTTTTGGAAGCTAAGAAACAACTCGCTCTGCACAGTGCTCTTACAGCCTACCGGGAACATCTCTTCCAAAGGCCTGTGAAACGCAGTTTCTTTGCAGGCCTGATCTGGCTGAAGTAGGACTTCTGCTCTGGGTGTGCTACATTGCCCTAGAGCTGAAAGGCACAAGGTACAGGCTTCTTTGCAAGGGACGAGTTGGGCCCCACAGCATCTTGCTTCCAGCTCTTTGGGATGCTAAGAAACAACTCGCTCTGCACAGTGCTCTTACAGCCTACCGGGAACATCTCTTCCAAAGGCCTGTGAAACGCAGTTTCTTTGCAGGCCTGATCTGGCTGAAGTAGGATTTCTGCTCTGGGTGTGCTCCATTGCCCTAGAGCTGAAAGGCACAACGTGCAGGCTTCTTTTCAAAGGGCGAGTTGGGCCCCACAGCATCTTGCTTCCAGCTCTTTGGGAAGCTAAGCAACAACTCGCTCTGCACAGTGCTCTTACAGCCTACTGGGAACATCTCTTCCAAAGGCCTGTGAAACGCAGTTTCTTTGCAGGCCTGATCTGGCTGAAGTAGGACTTCTGCTCTGGGTGTGCTCCATTGCCCTAGAGCTGAAAGGCACAACGTGCAGGCTTCTTTCCAAAGGGCGAGTTGGGCCCCACAGCATCTTGCTTCCAGCTCTTTGGGAAGGTAAGAAACAACTCGCTCTGCACAGTGCTCTTACAGCCTACCGGGAACATCTCTTCCAAAGGCCTGTGAAACGCAGTTTCTTTGCAGGCCTGATCTGGCTGAAGGAGAACTTCTGATCTGGGTGTGCTCCATTGCCCTAGAGCTGAAAGGCACAACGTGCAGGCTTCTTTCCAAAGGGCGAGTTGGGCCCCACAGCATCTTGCTTCCAGCTCTTTGGGAAGCTAAGAACCAACTCGCTCTGCACAGTGCTCCTACAGCCTACCGGGAACATCTCTTCCAAAGGCCTGTGAAACGCAGTTTCTTTGCAGGCCTGATCTGGCTGAAGTAGGACTTCTGCTCTGGGTGTGCTCCATTACCCTAGAGCTGAAAGGCACAACGTGCAGGCTTCTTTCCAAAGGGCGAGTAGGGCCCCACAGCATCTTGCTTCCAGCTCTTTGGGAAGCTAAGAAACAACTCGCTCTACTCAGTGCTCTTACAGCCTACCGGGAGCATCTCTTCCAAAGGCCTGTGAACCGCAGTTTCTCTGCAGGCCTGATCTGGCTGAAGTAGGACTTCTGCTCTGGGTGTGCTCCATTGCCCTAGAGCTGAAAGGCACAACGTGCAGGCTTCTTTCCAAAGGGCAGGTTGGGTCCCACAGCATCTTGCTTCCAGCTCTTTGGGAAGCTAAGAAACAACTCGCTCTGCACAGTGCTCTTACAGCCTACCGGGAACATCACTTCCAAAGGCCTGTGAAACGCAGAGTCTTTGCAGGCCTGATCTGGCTGAAGTAGGACTTCTGCTCTGGGTGTGCTCCATTGCCCTAGAGCTGAAAGACAAAACGTGCAGGCTTCTTTCCAAAGGGCGAGTTGGGCCCCACAGCATCTTGCTTCCAGCTCTTTGGGAAGCTAAGAAACAACTCGCTCTGCACAGTGCTCTTACAGCCTACCGGGAACATCTCTTCCAAAGGCCTGTGAAACGCAGTTTCTTTGCAGGCCTGATCTGGCTGAAGTAGGACTTCTGCTCTGGGTGTGCTCCATTGCCCTAGAGCTGAAAGGCACAACGTGCAGGCTTCTTTCCAAAGGCGAGTTGGGCCCCACAGCATCTTGCTTCCAGCTCTTTATGAAGCTAAGAAACAACTCGCTCTGCACAGTGCTCTTACAGCCTGCCGGGAGCATCTCTTCCAAAGGCCTGTGAAACGCAGTTTCTTTGCAGGCCTGATCTGGCTGAAGTAGGACTTCTGCTCTGGGTGTGCTGCATTGCCCTAGAGCTGAAAGGCACAACGTGCAGGCTTCTTTCCAAAGGGCGAGTTGGGCAACACAGCATCTTGCTTCCAGCTCTTTGGGAAGCTAAGAAACAACTCGCTCTGCACAGAGCTCTTACAGCCTACCGGGAACATTTCTTCCAAAGGCCTGTGAAACGCAGTTTCTTTGCAGGCCTGATCTGGCTGAAGTAGGACTTCTGCTCTGGGTGTGCTCCATTGCCCTAGAGCTGAAAGGCACAACGTGCAGGCTTCTTTCCAAAGGGTTAGTTGGGCCCCACAGCATCTTGCTTCCAGCTCTTTGGGAAGCTAAGAAACAACTCGCTCTGCTCAGTGCTCTTACAGCCTACCGGGAGCATCTCTTCCAAAGGCCTCTGAACCGCAGTTTCTTTGCAGGCCTGATCTGGCTGAAGTAGGACTTCTGCTCTGGGTGTGCTCCATTGCCCTAGAGCTGAAAGGCACAACGTGCAGGCTTCTTTCCAAAGGGCAGGTTGGGTCCCACAGCATCTTGCTTCCAGCTCTTTGGGAAGCTAAGAAACAACTCGCTCTGCACAGTGCTCTTACAGCCTACCGGGAACATCACTTCCAAAGGCCTGAGAAACGCAGAGTCTTTGCAGGCCTGATCTGGCTGAAGTAGGACTTCTGCTCTGGGTGTGCTCCATTGGCCTAGAGCTGAAAGGCACAACGTGCAGGCTTCTTTCCAAAGGGTGAGTTGGGCCCCACAGCATCTTGCTTCCAGCTCTTTGGGAAGCTAAGAAACAACTCGCTCTGCACAGTGCTCTTACAGCCTACCGGGAACATCTCTTCCAAAGGCCTGTGAAACGCAGTTTCTTTGCAGGCCTGATCTGGCTGAAGTAGGACTTCTGCTCTCGGTGTGCTACATTGCCCTAGAGCTGAAAGGCACAAGGTACAGGCTTCTTTGCAAGGGGCGAGTTGGGCCCCACAGCATCTTGCTTCCAGCTCTTTGGGAAGCTAAGAAACAACTCGCTCTGCACAGTGCTCTTAGAGCCTACCGGGAACATCTCTTCCAAAGGCCTGTGAAACGCAGTTTCTTTGCAGGCCTGATCTGGCTGAAGTAGGACTTCTGCTCTGGGTGTGCTCCATTGCCCTAGAGCTGAAAGGCACAACGTGCAGGCTTCTTTCCAAAGGGCGAGTTGCGCCCCACAGCATCTTGCTTCCAGCTCTTTGGGAAGCTAAGAAACAACTCGCTCTGCACAGTGCTCTTACAGCCTACCGGGAACATCACTTCCAAAGGCCTGAGAAACGCAGAGTCTTTGCAGGCCTGATCTGGCTGAAGTAGGACTTCTCCTCTGGGTGTGCTCCATTGCCCTAGAGCTGAAAGGCACAACGTGCAGGCTTCTTCCCAAAGGCGAGTTGGGCCCCACAGCATCTTGCTTCCAGCTCTTTGGGAAGCTAAGAAACAAATCGCTCTGCACAGTGCTCTTACAGCCTGCCGGGAGCATCTCTTCCAAAGGCCTGTGGAACGCAGTTGCTTTGCAGGCCTGATCTGGCTGAAGTAGGACTTCTGCTCTGGGGGTGCTGCATTGCCCTAGAGATGAAAGGCACAACGTGCAGGCTTCTTTCCAAAGGGCGAGTTGGGCCCCACAGCATCTTGCTTCCAGCTCTTTGGGAAGCTAAGAAACAACTCGCTCTGCACAGTGCTCTTACAGCCTACCGGGAGCATCTCTTCCAAAGGACTGTGAAACGCAGTTTCTTTGCAGGCCTGATGTGGCTGAAGTAGGACTTCTGCTCTGGGTGTGCTCCATTGCCCTAGAGCTGAAAGGCACAACGTGCAGGCTTCTTTCCAAAGGGCGAGTTGGGCCCCACAGCATCTTGCTTCCAGCTCTTTGGGAAGCTAAGAAACAACTCGCTCTGCACAGTGCTCTTACAGCTTACCGGGAACAGCTCTTCCAAAGGCCTCTGAAACGCAGTTTCTTTGCAGGCCTGATCTGGCTGAAGTAGGACTTCTGCTCTGGGTGTGCTCCATTGCCCTAGAGCTGAAAGGCACAGCGTGCGGGCTTCTTTCCAAAGGGCGAGTTGGGCCCCACAGCATCTTGCTTCCAGCTCTTTGGGAAGCTAAGAAACAACTCGCTCTGCACAGTGCTCTTACAGCCTACCGGGAACATCTCTTCCAAAGGCCTGTGAAACGCACTTTCTTTGCAGGCCTGATCTGGCTGAAGTAGGACTTCTGCTCTGGGTGTGCTCCATTGCCCTAGAGCTGAAAGGCACAACCTGCAGGCTTCTTTCCAAACGGCGAGTTGGGCCCCACAGCATCTTGCTTCCAGCTCTTTGGGAAGCTAAGAAACAACTCGCTCTGCTCAGTGCTCTTACAGCCTACCGGGAGCATCTCTTCCAAAGGCCTCTGAACCGCAGTTTCTTTGCAGGCCTGATCTGGCTGAAGTAGGACTTCTGCTCTGGGTGTGCTCCATTGCCCTAGAGCTGAAAGGCACAACGTGCAGGCTTCTTTCCAAAGGGCAGGTTGGGTCCCAAAGCATCTTGCTTCCAGCTCTTTGGGAAGCTAAGAAACAACTCGCTCTGCACAGTGCTCTTACAGCCTACCGGGAACATCACTTCCAAAGGCCTGAGAAACGCAGAGTCTTTGCAGGCCTGATCTGGCTGAAGTAGGACTTCTGCTCTGGGTGTGCTCCATTGGCCTAGAGCTGAAAGGCACAACGTGCAGGCTTCTTTCCAAAGGGTGAGTTGGGCCCCACAGCATCTTGCTTCCAGCTCTTTGGGAAGCTAAGAAACAACTCGCTCTGCACAGTACTCTTACAGCCTACCGGGAACATCTCTTCCAAAGGCCTGTGAAACGCAGTTTCTTTGCAGGCCTGATCTGGCTGAAGTAGGACTTCTGCTCTCGGTGTGCTACATTGCCCTAGAGCTGAAAGGCACAAGGTACAGGCTTCTTTGCAAGGGGCGAGTTGGGCCCCACAGCATCTTGCTTCCAGCTCTTTGGGAAGCTAAGAAACAACTCGCTCTGCACAGTGCTCTTAGAGCCTACCGGGAACATCTCTTCCAAAGGCCTGTGAAACGCAGTTTCTTTGCAGGCCTGATCTGGCTGAAGTAGGACTTCTGCTCTGGGTGTGCTCCATTGCCCTAGAGCTGAAAGGCACAACGTGCAGGCTTCTTTCCAAAGGGCGAGTTGCTCCCCACAGCATCTTGCTTCCAGCTCTTTGGGAAGCTAAGAAACAACTCGCTCTGCACAGTGCTCTTACAGCCTACCGGGAACATCACTTCCAAAGGCCTGAGAAACGCAGAGTCTTTGCAGGCCTGATCTGGCTGAAGTAGGACTTCTCCTCTGGGTGTGCTCCATTGCCCTAGAGCTGAAAGGCACAACGTGCAGGCTTCTTCCCAAAGGCGAGTTGGGCCCCACAGCATCTTGCTTCCAGCTCTTTGGGAAGCTAAGAAACAAATCGCTCTGCACAGTGCTCTTACAGCCTGCCGGGAGCATCTCTTCCAAAGGCCTGTGGAACGCAGTTGCTTTGCAGGCCTGATCTGGCTGAAGTAGGACTTCTGCTCTGGGGGTGCTGCATTGCCCTAGAGCTGAAAGGCACAACGTGCAGGCTTCTTTCCAAAGGGCGAGTTGGGCCCCACAGCATCTTGCTTCCAGCTCTTTGGGAAGCTAAGAAACAACTCGCTCTGCACAGTGCTCTTACAGCCTACCGGGAGCATCTCTTCCAAAGGACTGTGAAACGCAGTTTCTTTGCAGGCCTGATCTGGCTGAAGTAGGACTTCTGCTCTGGGTGTGCTCCATTGCCCTAGAGCTGAAAGGCACAACGTGCAGGCTTCTTTCCAAAGGGCGAGTTGGGCCCCACAGCATCTTGCTTCCAGCTCTTTGGGAAGCTAAGAAACAACTCGCTCTGCACAGTGCTCTTACAGCTTACCGGGAACAGCTCTTCCAAAGGCCTCTGAAACGCAGTTTCTTTGCAGGCCTGATCTGGCTGAAGTAGGACTTCTGCTCTGGGTGTGCTCCATTGCCCTAGAGCTGAAAGGCACAGCGTGCGGGCTTCTTTCCAAAGGGCGAGTTGGGCCCCACAGCATCTTGCTTCCAGCTCTTTGGGAAGCTAAGAAACAACTCGCTCTGCACAGTGCTCTTACAGCCTACCGGGAACATCTCTTCCAAAGGCCTGTGAAACGCAGTTTCTTTGCGGGCCTGATCTGGCTGAAGTAGGACTTCTGCTCTGGGTGTGCTCCATTGCCCTAGAGCTGAAAGGCACAACGTGCAGGCTTCTTTCCAAAGGGCGAGTTGGGCCCCACAGCATCTTGCTTCCAGCTGTTTGGGTAGGTAAGAAACAGCTCGCTCTGCACAGTGCTCTTACAGCCTACCGGGAACATCTCTTCCAAAGGCCTGTGAAACGCAGTTTCTTTGCAGGCCTGATCTGGCTGAAGTAGGACTTCTGCTGTGGGTGTGCTCCATTGCCCTAGAGCTGAAAGGCACAACGTGCAGGCTTCTTTCCAAAGGGCGAGTTGGGCCCCACAGCATCTTGCTTCCAGCTCTTTGGGAAGCTAAGAACCAACTCGCTCTGCACAGTGCTCTTACAGCCTACCGGGAACATCTCTTCCAAACTCCTGTGAAACGCAGTTTCTTTGCAGGCTTGATCTGGCTGAAGTAGGACTTCTGCTCTGGGTGTGCTCCATTGCCCTAGAGCTGAAAGGCACAACGTGCAGGCTTCTTTCCAAAGGGCGAGTTGGGCCCCACAGCATCTTGCTTCCAGCTCTTTGGGAAGCTAAGAAACAACTCGCTCTGCTCAGTGCTCTTACAGCCTACCGGGAACATCTCTTCCAAAGGCCTGTGAACCGCAGTTTCTTTGCAGGCCTGATCTGGCTGCAGTAGGACTTCTGCTCTGGGTGTGCTCCATTGCCCTAGAGCTGAAAGGCACAACGTGCAGGCTTCTTTCCAAAGGGCAGGTTGGGTCCCACAGCATCTTGCTTCCAGCTCTTTGGGAAGCTAAGAAACAACTCGCTCTGCACAGTGCTCTTACAGCCTACCGGGAACATCACTTCCAAAGGCCTGTGAAACGCAGAGTCTTTGCAGGCCTGATCTGGCTGAAGTAGGACTTCTGCTCTGGGTGTGCTCCATTGCCCTAGAGCTGAAAGACAAAACGTGCAGGCTTCTTTCCAAAGGGCGAGTTGGGCCCCACAGCATCTTGCTTCCAGCTCTTTGGGAAGCTAAGAAACAACTCGCTCTGCACAGTGCTCTTACAGCCTACCGGGAACATCTCTTCCAAAGGCCTGTGAAACGCAGTTTCTTTGCAGGCCTGATCTGGCTGAAGTAGGACTTCTGCTCTGGGTGTGCTCCATTGCCCTAGAGCTGAAAGGCACAAAGTGCAGGCTTCTCTCCAAAGGCGAGTTGGGCCCCACAGCATCTTGCTTCCAGCTCTTTGGGAAGCTAAGAAACAACTCGCTCTGCACAGTGCTCTTACAGCCTGCCGGGAGCATCTCTTCCAAAGGCCTGTGAAACGCAGTTTCTTTGCAGGCCTGATCTGGCTGAAGTAGGACTTCTGCTCTGGGTGTGCTGCATTGCCCTAGAGCTGAAAGGCACAACGTGCAGGCTTCTTTCCAAATTGCGAGTTGGGCAACACAGCATCTTGCTTGCAGCTCTTTGGGAAGCTAAGAAACAACTCGCTCTGCACAGTGCTCTTACAGCCTACCGGGAACATCTCTTCCAAAGGCCTGTGAAACGCAGTTTCTTTGCAGGCCTGATCTGGCTGAAGTAGGACTTCTGCTCTGGGTGTGCTCCATTGCCCTAGAGCTGAAAGGCACAACGTGCAGGCTTCTTTCCAAAGGGTGAGTTGGGCCCCACAGCATCTTGCTTCCAGCTCTTTGGGAAGCTAAGAAACAACTCGCTCTGCACAGTGCTGTTACAGCCTACCGGGAACATCTCTTCCAAAGGCCTGTGAAACGCAGTTTCTTTGCAGGCCTGATCTGGCTGAAGTAGGACTTCTGCTCTCGGTGTGCTACATTGCCCTAGAGCTGAAAGGCACAAGGTACAGGCTTCTTTGCAAGGGGCGAGTTGGGCCCCATAGCATCTTGCTTCCAGCTCTTTGGGAAGCTAAGAAACAACTCGCTCTGCACAGTGCTCTTAGAGCCTACCGGGAACATCTCTTCCAAAGGCCTGTGAAACGCAGTTTCTTTGCAGGCCTGATCTGGCTGAAGTAGGACTTCTGCTCTGGGTGTGCTCCATTGCCCTAGAGCTGAAAGGCACAACGTGCAGGCTTCTTTGCAAAGGGCGAGTTGGGCCCCACAGCATCTTGCTTCCAGCTCTTTGGGAAGCTAAGAAACAACTTGCTCTGCACAGTGCTCTTACAGCTTACCGGGAACAGCTCTTCCAAAGGCCTCTGAAACGCAGTTTCTTTGCAGGCCTGATCTGGCTGAAGTAGGACTTCTGCTCTGGCTGTGCTCCATTGCCCTAGAGCTGAAAGGCCCAGCGTGCAGGCTTCTTTCCAAAGGGCGAGTTGGGCCCCACAGCATCTTGCTTCCATCTCTTTGGGAAGCTAAGAAACAACTCGCTCTGCACAGTGCTCTTACAGCCTACCGGGAACAGCTCTTCCAAAGGCCTGTGAAACGCAGTTTCTTTGCAGGCCTGATCTGGCTGAAGTAGGACTTCTGCTCTGGGTGTGCTCCTTTGCCCTAGAGCTGAAAGGCACAACGTGCAGGCTTCTTTCCAAAGGCGAGTTGGGCCCCACAGCATCTTGCTTCCAGCTCTTTGGGAAGCTAAGAAACAACTCGCTCTGCACAGTGCTCTTACTGCTTACCGGGAACAGCTCTTCCAAAGGCCTCTGAAACGCAGTTTCTTTGCAGGCCTTATCTGGCTGAAGTAGGACTTCTGCTCTGGGTGTGCTCCATTGCCCTAGAGCTGAAAGGCACAGCGTGCGGGCTTCTTTCCAAAGGGCGAGTTGGGCCCCACAGCATCTTGCTTCCAGCTCTTTGGGAAGCTAAGAAACAACTCGCTCTGCACAGTGCTCTTACAGCCTACCGGGAGCAGCTCTTCCAAAGGCCTGTGAAACGCACTTTATTTGCAGGCCTGATCTGGCTGAAGTAGGACTTCTGCTCTGGGTGTGCTCCATTGCCCTAGAGCTGAAAGGCACAACGTGCAGGCTTCTTTCCAAAGGGTGAGTAGGGCCCCACAGCATCTTGCTTCCAGCTCTTTGAGAAGCTAAGAAACAACTCGCTCTGCTCAGTGCTCTTACAGCCTACCGGGAACATCTCTTCCAAAGGCCTGTGAACCGCAGTTTCTTTGCAGGCCTGATCTGGCTGAAGTAGGACTTCTGCTCTGGGTGTGCTCCATTGCCCTAGAGCTGAAAGGCACAACGTGCGGGCTTCTTTCCAAAGGGCAGGTTGGGTCCCACTGCATCTTGCTTCCAGCTCTTTGGGAAGCTAAGAAACAACTCGCTCTGCACAGTGCTCTTACAGCCTACCGGGAACATCACTTCCAAAGGCCTGAGAAACGCAGAGTCTTGGAAGGCCTGATCTGGCTGAAGTAGGACTTCTGCTCTGGGTGTGCTCCATTGCCCTAGAGCTGAAAGACAAAACGTGCAGGCTTCTTTCCAAAGGGCGAGTTGGGCCCCACAGCATCTTGCTTCCAGCTCTTTGGGAAGCTAAGAAACAACTCGCTCTGCACAGTGCTCTTACAGCCTACCGGGAACATCTCTTCCAAAGGCCTGTGAAACGCAGTTTCTTTGCAGGCCTGATCTGGATGAAGTAGGACTTCTGCTCTGGGTGTGCTCCATTGCCCTAGAGCTGAAAGGCACAACGTGCAGGCTTCTTTCCAAAGGCGAGTTGGGCCCCACAGCATCTTGCTTCCAGCTCTTTGGGAAGCTAAGAAACAACTCGCTCTGCACAGTGCTCTTACAGCCTTCTGGGAGCATCTCCTCCAAAGGCCTGTGAAACGCAGTTTCTTGCAGGCCTGATCTGGCTGAAGTAGGACTTCTGCTCTGGGTGTGCTGCATTGCCCTAGAGCTGAAAGGCACAACGTGCAGGCTTCTTTCCAAAGGGCGAGTAGGGCCCCACAGCATCTTGCTTCCAGCTCTTTGGGAAGCTAAGAAACAACTCGCTCTGCTCAGTGCTCTTACAGCCTACCGGGAACATCTCTTCCAAAGGCCTGTGAAACGCAGTTTCTTTACAGGCCTGATCTGGCTGAAGTAGGACTTCTGCTCTGGGTGTGCTCCATTGCCCTAGAGCTGAAAGGCACAACGTGCAGGCTTCTTTCCAAAGGGCAGGTTGGGTCCCACAGCATCTTGCTTCCAGCTCTTTGGGAAGCTAAGAAACAACTCGCTCTGCACAGTGCTCTTACAGCCTACCGGGAACATCACTTCCAAAGGCCTGTGAAACGCAGGGTCTTTGCAGGCCTGATCTGGCTGAAGTAGGACTTCTGCTCTGGGTGTGCTCCATTGCCCTAGAGCTGAAAGACAAAACGTGCAGGCTTCTTTCCAAAGGGCGAGTTGGGCCCCACAGCATCTTGCTTCCAGCTCTTTGGGAAGCTAAGAAACAACTCGCTCTGCACAGTGCTCTTACAGCCTACCGGGAACATCTCTTCCAAAGGCCTGTGAAACGCAGTTTCTTTGCAGGCCTGATCTGGCTGAAGTAGGACTTCTGCTCTGGGTGTGCTCCATTGCCCTAGAGCTGAAAGGCACAACGTGCAGGCTTCTTTCCAAAGGCGAGTTGGGCCCCAAAGCATCTTGCTTCCAGCTCTTTGGGAAGCTAAGAAACAACTCGCTCTGCACAGTGCTCTTACAGCCTGCCGGGAGCATCTCTTCCAAAGGCCTGTGAAACGCAGTTTCTTTGCAGGCCTGATCTGGCTGAAGTAGGACTTCTGCTCTGGCTGTGCTGCATTGCCCTAGAGCTGAAAGGCACAACGTGCAGGCTTCTTTCCAAAGGGCGAGTTGGGCAACACAGCATCTTGCTTGCAGCTCTTTGGGAAGCTAAGAAACAATTCGCTCTGCACAGTGCTCTTACAGCCTACCGGGAACATCTCTTCCAAAGGCCTGTGAAACGCAGTTTCTTTGCAGGCCTGATCTGGCTGAAGTAGGACTTCTGCTCTGGGTGTGCTCCATTGCCCTAGAGCTGAAAGGCACAACGTGCAGGCTTCTTTCCAAAGGGTGAGTTGGGCCCCACAGCATCTTGCTTCCAGCTCTTTGGGAAGCTAAGAAACAACTCGCTCTGCACAGTGCTGTTACAGCCTACCGGGAACATCTCTTCCAAAGGCCTGTGAAACGCAGTTTCTTTGCAGGCCTGATCTGGCTGAAGTAGGACTTCTGCTCTCGGTGTGCTACATTGCCCTAGAGCTGAAAGGCACAAGGTACAGGCTTCTTTGCAAGGGGCGAGTTGGGCCCCACAGCATCTTGCTTCCAGCTCTTTGGGAAGCTAAGAAACAACTCGCTCTGCACAGTGCTCTTAGAGCCTACCGGGAACATCTCTTCCAAAGGCCTGTGAAACGCAGTTTCTTTGCAGGCCTGATCTGGCTGAAGTAGGACTTCTGCTCTGGGTGTGCTCCATTGCCCTAGAGCTGAAAGGCACAACGTGCAGGCTTCTTTGCAAAGGGCGAGTTGGGCCCCACAGCATCTTGCTTCCAGCTCTTTGGGAAGCTAAGAAACAACTCGCTCTGCACAGTGCTCTTACAGCTTACCGGGAACAGCTCTTCCAAAGGCCTCTGAAACGCAGTTTCTTTGCAGGCCTGATCTGGCTGAAGTAGGACTTCTGCTCTGGCTGTGCTCCATTGCCCTAGAGCTGAAAGGCCCAGCGTGCAGGCTTCTTTCCAAAGGGCGAGTTGGGCCCCACAGCATCTTGCTTCCATCTCTTTGGGAAGCTAAGAAACAACTCGCTCTGCACAGTGCTCTTACAGCCTACCGGGAACATCTCTTCCAAAGGCCTGTGAAACGCACTTTCTTTGCAGGCCTGATCTGGCTGAAGTAGGACTTCTGCTCTGGGTGTGCTCCATTGACCTAGAGCTGAAAGGCACAACGTGCAGGCTTCTTTCCAAACGGCGAGTTGGGCCCCACAGCATCTTGCTTCCAGCTCTTTGGGAAGCTAAGAAACAACTCGCTCTGCTCAGTGCTCTTACAGCCTACCAGGAGCATCTCTTCCAAAGGCCTCTGAACCGCAGTTTCTTTGCAGGCCTGATCTGGCTGAAGTAGGACTTCTGCTCTGGGTGTGCTCCATTGCCCTAGAGCTGAAAGGCACAACGTGCAGGCTTCTTTCGAAAGGGCAGGTTGGGTCCCACAGCATCTTGCTTCCAGCTCTTTGGGAAGCTAAGAAACAACTCGCTCTGCACAGTGCTCTTACAGCCTACCGGGAACATCACTTCCAAAGGCCTGTGAAACGCAGGTTCTTTGCAGGCCTGATCTGGCTGAAGTAGGACTTCTGCTCTGGGTGTGCTCCATTGCCCTAGAGCTGAAAGACACAACGTGCAGGCTTCTTTCCAAAGGGCGAGTTGGGCCCCACATCATCTTGCCTGCAGCTCTTTGGGAAGGTAAGAAACAACTCGCTCTGCACAGTGCTCTTACAGCCTACCGGGAACATCTCTTCCAAAGGCCTGTGAAACGCAGTTTCTTTGCAGGCCTGATCTGGCTGAAGTAGGACTTCTGCTCTGGGTGTGCTCCTTTGCCCTAGAGCTGAAAGGCACAACGTGCAGGCTTCTTTCCAAAGGCGAGTTGGGCCCCACAGCATCTTGCTTCCAGCTCTTTGGGAAGCTAAGAAACAAATCGCTCTGCACAGTGCTCTTACAGCCTGCCGGGAGCATCTCTTCCAAAGGCCTGTGGAACGCAGTTTCTTTGCAGGCCTGATCTGGCTCAAGTAGGACTTCTGCTCTGGGGGTGCTGCATTGCCCTAGAGCTGAAAGGCACAACGTGCTGGCTTCTTTCCTAAGGGCGAGTTGGGCCCCACAGCATCTTGCTTCCAGCTCTTTGGGAAGCTAAGAAACAACTCGCTCTGCACAGTGCTCTTACAGCTTACTGGGAACAGCTCTTCCAAAGGCCTCTGAAACGCAGTTTCTTTGCAGGCCTTATCTGGCTGAAGTAGGACTTCTGCTCTGGGTGTGCTCCATTGCCCTAGAGCTGAAAGGCACAGCGTGCGGGCTTCTTTCCAAAGGGCGAGTTGGGCCCCACAGCATCTTGCTTCCAGCTCTTTGGGAAGCTAAGAAACAACTCGCTCTGCACAGTGCTCTTACAGCCTACCGGGAACATCTCTTCCAAAGGCCTGTGAAACGCACTTTCTTTGCAGGCCTGATCTGGCTGAAGTAGGACTTCTGCTCTGGGTGTGCTCCATTGCCCTAGAGCTGAAAGGCACAACGTGCAGGCTTCTTTCCAAAGGGTGAGTAGGGCCCCACAGCATCTTGCTTCCAGCTCTTTGAGAAGCTAAGAAACAACTCGCTCTGCTCAGTGCTCTTACAGCCTACCGGGAACATCTCTTCCAAAGGCCTGTGAACCGCAGTTTCTTTGCAGGCCTGATCTGGCTGAAGTAGGACTTCTGCTCTGGGTGTGCTCCATTGCCCTAGAGCTGAAAGGCACAACGTGCGGGCTTCTTTCCAAAGGGCAGGTTGGGTCCCACTGCATCTTGCTTCCAGCTCTTTGGGAAGCTAAGAAACAACTCGCTCTGCACAGTGCTCTTACAGCCTACAGGGAACATCTCTTCCAAAGGCCTGTGAAACGCAGTTTCTTTGCAGGCCTGATCTGGCTGAAGTAGGACTTCTGCTCTGGGTGTGCTCCATTGCCCTAGAGCTGAAAGGCACAACGTGCAGGCTTCTTTCCAAAGGCGAGTTGGGCCCCACAGCATCTTGCTTCCAGCTCTTTGGGAAGCTAAGAAACAACTCGCTCTGCACAGTGCTCTTACAGCCTGCTGGGAGCATCTCCTCCAAAGGCCTGTGAAACGCAGTTTCTTGCAGGCCTGATCTGGCTGAAGTAGGACTTCTGCTCTGGGTGTGCTGCATTGCCCTAGAGCTGAAAGGCACAACGTGCAGGCTTCTTTCCAAAGGGCGAGTAGGGCCCCACAGCATCTTGCTTCCAGCTCTTTGGGAAGCTAAGAAACAACTCGCTCTGCTCAGTGCTCTTACAGCCTACCGGGAACATCTCTTGCAAAGGCCTGTGAAACGCAGTTTCTTTGCAGGCCTGATCTGGCTGAAGTAGGACTTCTGCTCTGGGTGTGCTCCATTGCCCTAGAGCTGAAAGGCACAACGTGCAGGCTTCTTTCCAAAGGGCAGGTTGGGTCCCACAGCATCTTGCTTCCAGCTCTTTGGGAAGCTAAGAAACAACTCGCTCTGCACAGTGCTCTTACAGCCTACCGGGAACATCACTTCCAAAGGCCTGTGAAACGCAGAGTCTTTGCAGGCCTGATCTGGCTGAAGTAGGACTTCTGCTCTGGGTGTGCTCCATTGCCCTAGAGCTGAAAGACAAAACGTGCAGGCTTCTTTCCAAAGGGCGAGTTCGGCCCCAGAGCATCTTGCTTCCAGCTCTTTGGGAAGCTAAGAAACAACGCGCTCTGCACAGTGCTCTTACAGCCTACCGGGAACATCTCTTCCAAAGGCCAGTGAAACGCAGTTTCTTTGCAGGCCTGATCTGGCTGAAGTAGGACTTCTGCTCTGGGTGTGCTCCATTGCCCTAGAGCTGAAAGGCACAACGTGCAGGCTTCTTTCCAAAGGCGAGTTGGGCCCCACAGCATCTTGCTTCCAGCTCTTTGGGAAGCTAAGAAACAACTCGCTCTGCACAGTGCTCTTACAGCCTGCCGGGAGCATCTCTTCCAAAGGCCTGTGAAACGCAGTTTCTTTGCAGGCCTGATCTGGCTGAAGTAGGACTTCTGCTGTGGGTGTGCTCCATTGCCCTAGAGCTGAAAGGCACAACGTGCAGGCTTCTTTCCAAAGGGCGAGTTGGGCAACACAGCATCTTGCTTGCAGCTCTTTGGGAAGCTAAGAAACAACTCGCTCTGCACAGTGCTCTTACAGCCTACCGGGAACATCTCTTCCAAAGGCCTGTGAAACGCAGTTTCTTTGCAGGCCTGATCTGGCTGAAGTAGGACTTCTGCTCTGGGTGTGCTCCATTGCCCTAGAGCTGAAAGGCACAACGTGCAGGCTTCTTTCCAAAGGGTGAGTTGGGCCCCACAGCATCTTGCTTCCAGCTCTTTGGGAAGCTAAGAAACAACTCGCTCTGCACAGTGCTGTTACAGCCTACCGGGAACATCTCTTCCAAAGGCCTGTGAAACGCAGTTTCTTTGCAGGCCTGATCTGGCTGAAGTAGGACTTCTGCTCTCGGTGTGCTACATTGCCCTAGAGCTGAAAGGCACAAGGTACAGGCTTCTTTGCAAGGGGCGAGTTGGGCCCCACAGCATCTTGCTTCCAGCTCTTTGGGAAGCTAAGAAACAACTCGCTCTGCACAGTGCTCTTAGAGCCTACCGGGAACATCTCTTCCAAAGGCCTGTGAAACGCAGTTTCTTTGCAGGCCTGATCTGGCTGAAGTAGGACTTCTGCTCTGGGTGTGCTCCATTGCCCTAGAGCTGAAAGGCACAACGTGAAGGCTTCTTTCCAAAGGGCGAGTTGGGCCCCACAGCATCTTGCTTCCAGCTCTTTGGGAAGCTAAGAAACAACTCGCTCTGCACAGTGCTCTTACAGCTTACCGGGAACAGCTCTTCCAAAGGCCTCTGAAACGCAGTTTCTTTGCAGGCCTGATCTGGCTGAAGTAGGACTTCTGCTCTGGCTGCGCTCCATTGCCCTAGAGCTGAAAGGCCCAGCGTGCAGGCTTCTTTCCAAAGGGCGAGTTGGGCCCCACAGCATCTTGCTTCCATCTCTTTGGGAAGCTAAGAAACAACTCGCTCTGCACAGTGCTCTTACAGCCTACCGGGAACATCTCTTCCAAAGGCCTGTGAAACGCACTTTCTTTGCAGGCCTGATCTGGCTGAAGTAGGACTTCTGCTCTGGGTGTGCTCCATTGACCTAGAGCTGAAAGGCACAACGTGCAGGCTTCTTTCCAAACGGCGAGTTGGGCCCCACAGCATCTTGCTTCCAGCTCTTTGGGAAGCTAAGAAACAACTCGCTCTGCTCAGTGCTCTTACAGCCTACCGGGAGCATCTCTTCCAAAGGCCTCTGAATCGCAGTTTCTTTGCAGGCCTGATCTGGCTGAAGTAGGACTTCTGCTCTGGGTGTGCTCCATTGCCCTAGAGCTGAAAGGCACAACGTGCAGGCTTCTTTCCAAAGGGCAGGTTGGGTCCCACAGCATCTTGCTTCCAGCTCTTTGGGAAGCTAAGAAACAACTCGCTCTGCACAGTGCTCTTACAGCCTACCGGGAACATCACTTCCAAAGGCCTGAGAAACGCAGTTTCTTTGCAGGCCTGATCTGGCTGAAGTAGGACTTCTGCTCTGGGTGTGCTCCATTGCCCTAGAGCTGAAAGACACAACGTGCAGGCTTCTTTCCAAAGGGCGAGTTGGGCCCCACATCATCTTGCTTGCAGCTCTTTGGGAAGGTAAGAAACAACTCGCTCTGCACAGTGCTCTTACAGCCTACCGGGAACATCTCTTCCAAAGGCCTGTGAAACGCAGTTTCTTTGCAGGCCTGATCTGGCTGAAGTAGGACTTCTGCTCTGGGTGTGCTCCTTTGCCCTAGAGCTGAAAGGCACAACGTGCAGGCTTCTTTCCAAAGGGCGAGTTGGGCCCCACAGCATCTTGCTTCCAGCTCTTTGGGAAGGTAAGAAACAACTCGCTCTGCTCAGTGCTCTTACAGCCTACCGGGAACATCTCTTCCAAAGGCCTGTGAACGGCAGTTTGTTTGCAGGCCTGATCTGTCTGAAGTAGGACTTCTGCTCTGGGTGTGCTCCATTGCCCTAGAGCTGAAAGGCACAACGTGCAGGCTTCTTTCCAAAGGGCAGGTTGGGTCCCACAGCATCTTGCTTCCAGCTCTTTGGGAGGCTATGAAACAACTCGCTCTGCACAGTGCTCTTACAGCCTACCGGGAACATCACTTCCAAAGGCCTGAGAAACGCAGAGTCTTTGCTGGCCTGATCTGGCTGAAGTAGGACTTCTGCTCTGGGTGTGCTCCATTGCCCTAGAGCTGAAAGACACAACGTGCAGGCTTCTTTCCAAAGGGTGAGTTGGGCCCCACATCATCTTGCTTGCACCTCTTTGGGAAGGTAAGAAACAACTCGCTCTGCACAGTGCTCTTACAGCCTACCGGGAACATCTCTTCCAAAGGCCTGTGAAACGCAGTTTCTTTGCAGGCCTGATCTGGCTGAAGGAGAACTTCTGATCTGGGTGTGCTCCATTGCCCTAGAGCTGAAAGGCACAACGTGCAGGCTTCTTTCCAAAGGGCGAGTTGGGCCCCACAGCATCTTGCTTCCAGCTCTTTGGGAAGCTAAGAACCAACTCGCTCTGCACAGTGCTCCTACAGCCTACCGGGAACATCTCTTCCAAAGGCCTGTGAAACGCAGTTTCTTTGCAGGCCTGATCTGGCTGAAGTAGGACTTCTGCTCTGGGTGTGCTCCATTACCCTAGAGCTGAAAGGCACAACGTGCAGGCTTCTTTCCAAAGGGCGAGTAGGGCCCCACAGCATCTTGCTTCCAGCTCTTTGGGAAGCTAAGAAACAACTCGCTCTACTCAGTGCTCTTACAGCCTACCGGGAGCATCTCTTCCAAAGGCCTGTGAACCGCAGTTTCTTTGCAGGCCTGATCTGGCTGAAGTAGGACTTCTGCTCTGGGTGTGCTCCATTGCCCTAGAGCTGAAAGGCACAACGTGCAGGCTTCTTTCCAAAGGGCAGGTTGGGTCCCACAGCATCTTGCTTCCAGCTCTTTGGGAAGCTAAGAAACAACTCGCTCTGCACAGTGCTCTTACAGCCTACCGGGAACATCACTTCCAAAGGCCTGTGAAACGCAGAGTCTTTGCAGGCCTGATCTGGCTGAAGTAGGACTTCTGCTCTGGGTGTGCTCCATTGCCCTAGAGCTGAAAGACAAAACGTGCAGGCTTCTTTCCAAAGGGCGAGTTGGGCCCCACAGCATCTTGCTTCCAGCTCTTTGGGAAGCTAAGAAACAACTCGCTCTGCACAGTGCTCTTACAGCCTACCGGGAACATCTCTTCCAAAGGCCTGTGAAACGCAGTTTCTTTGCAGGCCTGATCTGGCTGAAGTAGGACTTCTGCTCTGGGTGTGCTCCATTGCCCTAGAGCTGAAAGGCACAACGTGCAGGCTTCTTTCCAAAGGCGAGTTGGGCCCCACAGCATCTTGCTTCCAGCTCTTTATGAAGCTAAGAAACAACTCGCTCTGCACAGTGCTCTTACAGCCTGCCGGGAGCATCTCTTCCAAAGGCCTGTGAAACGCAGTTTCTTTGCAGGCCTGATCTGGCTGAAGTAGGACTTCTGCTCTGGGTGTGCTGCATTGCCCTAGAGCTGAAAGGCACAACGTGCAGGCTTCTTTCCAAAGGGCGAGTTGGGCAACACAGCATCTTGCTTCCAGCTCTTTGGGAAGCTAAGAAACAACTCGCTCTGCACAGAGCTCTTACAGCCTACCGGGAACATTTCTTCCAAAGGCCTGTGAAACGCAGTTTCTTTGCAGGCCTGATCTGGCTGAAGTAGGACTTCTGCTCTGGGTGTGCTCCATTGCCCTAGAGCTGAAAGGCACAACGTGCAGGCTTCTTTCCAAAGGGTTAGTTGGGCCCCACAGCATCTTGCTTCCAGCTCTTTGGGAAGCTAAGAAACAACTCGCTCTGCTCAGTGCTCTTACAGCCTACCGGGAGCATCTCTTCCAAAGGCCTCTGAACCGCAGTTTCTTTGCAGGCCTGATCTGGCTGAAGTAGGACTTCTGCTCTGGGTGTGCTCCATTGCCCTAGAGCTGAAAGGCACAACGTGCAGGCTTCTTTCCAAAGGGCAGGTTGGGTCCCACAGCATCTTGCTTCCAGCTCTTTGGGAAGCTAAGAAACAACTCGCTCTGCACAGTGCTCTTACAGCCTACCGGGAACATCACTTCCAAAGGCCTGAGAAACGCA
This sequence comes from Equus caballus, assembly GCF_041296265.1. Taxonomy (NCBI): domain Eukaryota; kingdom Metazoa; phylum Chordata; class Mammalia; order Perissodactyla; family Equidae; genus Equus; species Equus caballus. The sequence goes on from NC_091689.1 coordinate 33,991,235, forward strand.
GAGTCTTTGCAGGCCTGATCTGGCTGAAGTAGGACTTCTGCTCTGGGTGTGCTCCATTGGCCTAGAGCTGAAAGGCACAACGTGCAGGCTTCTTTCCAAAGGGTGAGTTGGGCCCCACAGCATCTTGCTTCCAGCTCTTTGGGAAGCTAAGAAACAACTCGCTCTGCACAGTGCTCTTACAGCCTACCGGGAACATCTCTTCCAAAGGCCTGTGAAACGCAGTTTCTTTGCAGGCCTGATCTGGCTGAAGTAGGACTTCTGCTCTCGGTGTGCTACATTGCCCTAGAGCTGAAAGGCACAAGGTACAGGCTTCTTTGCAAGGGGCGAGTTGGGCCCCACAGCATCTTGCTTCCAGCTCTTTGGGAAGCTAAGAAACAACTCGCTCTGCACAGTGCTCTTAGAGCCTACCGGGAACATCTCTTCCAAAGGCCTGTGAAACGCAGTTTCTTTGCAGGCCTGATCTGGCTGAAGTAGGACTTCTGCTCTGGGTGTGCTCCATTGCCCTAGAGCTGAAAGGCACAACGTGCAGGCTTCTTTCCAAAGGGCGAGTTGCGCCCCACAGCATCTTGCTTCCAGCTCTTTGGGAAGCTAAGAAACAACTCGCTCTGCACAGTGCTCTTACAGCCTACCGGGAACATCACTTCCAAAGGCCTGAGAAACGCAGAGTCTTTGCAGGCCTGATCTGGCTGAAGTAGGACTTCTCCTCTGGGTGTGCTCCATTGCCCTAGAGCTGAAAGGCACAACGTGCAGGCTTCTTCCCAAAGGCGAGTTGGGCCCCACAGCATCTTGCTTCCAGCTCTTTGGGAAGCTAAGAAACAAATCGCTCTGCACAGTGCTCTTACAGCCTGGCGGGAGCATCTATTCCAAAGGCCTGTGGAACGCAGTTGCTTTGCAGGCCTGATCTGGCTGAAGTAGGACTTCTGCTCTGGGGGTGCTGCATTGCCCTAGAGATGAAAGGCACAACGTGCAGGCTTCTTTCCAAAGGGCGAGTTGGGCCCCACAGCATCTTGCTTCCAGCTCTTTGGGAAGCTAAGAAACAACTCGCTCTGCACAGTGCTCTTACAGCCTACCGGGAGCATCTCTTCCAAAGGACTGTGAAACGCAGTTTCTTTGCAGGCCTGATCTGGCTGAAGTAGGACTTCTGCTCTGGGTGTGCTCCATTGCCCTAGAGCTGAAAGGCACAACGTGCAGGCTTCTTTCCAAAGGGCGAGTTGGGCCCCACAGCATCTTGCTTCCAGCTCTTTGGGAAGCTAAGAAACAACTCGCTCTGCACAGTGCTCTTACAGCTTACCGGGAACAGCTCTTCCAAAGGCCTCTGAAACGCAGTTTCTTTGCAGGCCTGATCTGGCTGAAGTAGGACTTCTGCTCTGGGTGTGCTCCATTGCCCTAGAGCTGAAAGGCACAGCGTGCGGGCTTCTTTCCAAAGGGCGAGTTGGGCCCCACAGCATCTTGCTTCCAGCTCTTTGGGAAGCTAAGAAACAACTCGCTCTGCACAGTGCTCTTACAGCCTACCGGGAACATCTCTTCCAAAGGCCTGTGAAACGCACTTTCTTTGCAGGCCTGATCTGGCTGACGTAGGACTTCTGCTCTGGGTGTGCTCCATTGCCCTAGAGCTGAAAGGCACAACCTGCAGGCTTCTTTCCAAACGGCGAGTTGGGCCCCACAGCATCTTGCTTCCAGCTCTTTGGGAAGCTAAGAAACAACTCGCTCTGCTCAGTGCTCTTACAGCCTACCGGGAGCATCTCTTCCAAAGGCCTCTGAACCGCAGTTTCTTTGCAGGCCTGATCTGGCTGAAGTAGGACTTCTGCTCTGGGTGTGCTCCATTGCCCTAGAGCTGAAAGGCACAACGTGCAGGCTTCTTTCCAAAGGGCAGGTTGGGTCCCAAAGCATCTTGCTTCCAGCTCTTTGGGAAGCTAAGAAACAACTCGCTCTGCACAGTGCTCTTACAGCCTACCGGGAACATCACTTCCAAAGGCCTGAGAAACGCAGAGTCTTTGCAGGCCTGATCTGGCTGAAGTAGGACTTCTGCTCTGGGTGTGCTCCATTGGCCTAGAGCTGAAAGGCACAACGTGCAGGCTTCTTTCCAAAGGGTGAGTTGGGCCCCACAGCATCTTGCTTCCAGCTCTTTGGGAAGCTAAGAAACAACTCGCTCTGCACAGTACTCTTACAGCCTACCGGGAACATCTCTTCCAAAGGCCTGTGAAACGCAGTTTCTTTGCAGGCCTGATCTGGCTGAAGTAGGACTTCTGCTCTCGGTGTGCTACATTGCCCTAGAGCTGAAAGGCACAAGGTACAGGCTTCTTTGCAAGGGGCGAGTTGGGCCCCACAGCATCTTGCTTCCAGCTCTTTGGGAAGCTAAGAAACAACTCGCTCTGCACAGTGCTCTTAGAGCCTACCGGGAACATCTCTTCCAAAGGCCTGTGAAACGCAGTTTCTTTGCAGGCCTGATCTGGCTGAAGTAGGACTTCTGCTCTGGGTGTGCTCCATTGCCCTAGAGCTGAAAGGCACAACGTGCAGGCTTCTTTCCAAAGGGCGAGTTGCTCCCCACAGCATCTTGCTTCCAGCTCTTTGGGAAGCTAAGAAACAACTCGCTCTGCACAGTGCTCTTACAGCCTACCGGGAACATCACTTCCAAAGGCCTGAGAAACGCAGAGTCTTTGCAGGCCTGATCTGGCTGAAGTAGGACTTCTCCTCTGGGTGTGCTCCATTGCCCTAGAGCTGAAAGGCACAACGTGCAGGCTTCTTCCCAAAGGCGAGTTGGGCCCCACAGCATCTTGCTTCCAGCTCTTTGGGAAGCTAAGAAACAAATCGCTCTGCACAGTGCTCTTACAGCCTGCCGGGAGCATCTCTTCCAAAGGCCTGTGGAACGCAGTTGCTTTGCAGGCCTGATCTGGCTGAAGTAGGACTTCTGCTCTGGGGGTGCTGCATTGCCCTAGAGCTGAAAGGCACAACGTGCAGGCTTCTTTCCAAAGGGCGAGTTGGGCCCCACAGCATCTTGCTTCCAGCTCTTTGGGAAGCTAAGAAACAACTCGCTCTGCACAGTGCTCTTACAGCCTACCGGGAGCATCTCTTCCAAAGGACTGTGAAACGCAGTTTCTTTGCAGGCCTGATCTGGCTGAAGTAGGACTTCTGCTCTGGGTGTGCTCCATTGCCCTAGAGCTGAAAGGCACAACGTGCAGGCTTCTTTCCAAAGGGCGAGTTGGGCCCCACAGCATCTTGCTTCCAGCTCTTTGGGAAGCTAAGAAACAACTCGCTCTGCACAGTGCTCTTACAGCTTACCGGGAACAGCTCTTCCAAAGGCCTCTGAAACGCAGTTTCTTTGCAGGCCTGATCTGGCTGAAGTAGGACTTCTGCTCTGGGTGTGCTCCATTGCCCTAGAGCTGAAAGGCACAGCGTGCGGGCTTCTTTCCAAAGGGCGAGTTGGGCCCCACAGCATCTTGCTTCCAGCTCTTTGGGAAGCTAAGAAACAACTCGCTCTGCACAGTGCTCTTACAGCCTACCGGGAACATCTCTTCCAAAGGCCTGTGAAACGCAGTTTCTTTGCGGGCCTGATCTGGCTGAAGTAGGACTTCTGCTCTGGGTGTGCTCCATTGCCCTAGAGCTGAAAGGCACAACGTGCAGGCTTCTTTCCAAAGGGCGAGTTGGGCCCCACAGCATCTTGCTTCCAGCTGTTTGGGTAGGTAAGAAACAGCTCGCTCTGCACAGTGCTCTTACAGCCTACCGGGAACATCTCTTCCAAAGGCCTGTGAAACGCAGTTTCTTTGCAGGCCTGATCTGGCTGAAGTAGGACTTCTGCTGTGGGTGTGCTCCATTGCCCTAGAGCTGAAAGGCACAACGTGCAGGCTTCTTTCCAAAGGGCGAGTTGGGCCCCACAGCATCTTGCTTCCAGCTCTTTGGGAAGCTAAGAACCAACTCGCTCTGCACAGTGCTCTTACAGCCTACCGGGAACATCTCTTCCAAACTCCTGTGAAACGCAGTTTCTTTGCAGGCTTGATCTGGCTGAAGTAGGACTTCTGCTCTGGGTGTGCTCCATTGCCCTAGAGCTGAAAGGCACAACGTGCAGGCTTCTTTCCAAAGGGCGAGTTGGGCCCCACAGCATCTTGCTTCCAGCTCTTTGGGAAGCTAAGAAACAACTCGCTCTGCTCAGTGCTCTTACAGCCTACCGGGAACATCTCTTCCAAAGGCCTGTGAACCGCAGTTTCTTTGCAGGCCTGATCTGGCTGCAGTAGGACTTCTGCTCTGGGTGTGCTCCATTGCCCTAGAGCTGAAAGGCACAACGTGCAGGCTTCTTTCCAAAGGGCAGGTTGGGTCCCACAGCATCTTGCTTCCAGCTCTTTGGGAAGCTAAGAAACAACTCGCTCTGCACAGTGCTCTTACAGCCTACCGGGAACATCACTTCCAAAGGCCTGTGAAACGCAGAGTCTTTGCAGGCCTGATCTGGCTGAAGTAGGACTTCTGCTCTGGGTGTGCTCCATTGCCCTAGAGCTGAAAGACAAAACGTGCAGGCTTCTTTCCAAAGGGCGAGTTGGGCCCCACAGCATCTTGCTTCCAGCTCTTTGGGAAGCTAAGAAACAACTCGCTCTGCACAGTGCTCTTACAGCCTACCGGGAACATCTCTTCCAAAGGCCTGTGAAACGCAGTTTCTTTGCAGGCCTGATCTGGCTGAAGTAGGACTTCTGCTCTGGGTGTGCTCCATTGCCCTAGAGCTGAAAGGCACAAAGTGCAGGCTTCTCTCCAAAGGCGAGTTGGGCCCCACAGCATCTTGCTTCCAGCTCTTTGGGAAGCTAAGAAACAACTCGCTCTGCACAGTGCTCTTACAGCCTGCCGGGAGCATCTCTTCCAAAGGCCTGTGAAACGCAGTTTCTTTGCAGGCCTGATCTGGCTGAAGTAGGACTTCTGCTCTGGGTGTGCTGCATTGCCCTAGAGCTGAAAGGCACAACGTGCAGGCTTCTTTCCAAATTGCGAGTTGGGCAACACAGCATCTTGCTTGCAGCTCTTTGGGAAGCTAAGAAACAACTCGCTCTGCACAGTGCTCTTACAGCCTACCGGGAACATCTCTTCCAAAGGCCTGTGAAACGCAGTTTCTTTGCAGGCCTGATCTGGCTGAAGTAGGACTTCTGCTCTGGGTGTGCTCCATTGCCCTAGAGCTGAAAGGCACAACGTGCAGGCTTCTTTCCAAAGGGTGAGTTGGGCCCCACAGCATCTTGCTTCCAGCTCTTTGGGAAGCTAAGAAACAACTCGCTCTGCACAGTGCTCTTACTGCTTACCGGGAACAGCTCTTCCAAAGGCCTCTGAAACGCAGTTTCTTTGCAGGCCTTATCTGGCTGAAGTAGGACTTCTGCTCTGGGTGTGCTCCATTGCCCTAGAGCTGAAAGGCACAGCGTGCGGGCTTCTTTCCAAAGGGCGAGTTGGGCCCCACAGCATCTTGCTTCCAGCTCTTTGGGAAGCTAAGAAACAACTCGCTCTGCACAGTGCTCTTACAGCCTACCGGGAGCAGCTCTTCCAAAGGCCTGTGAAACGCACTTTATTTGCAGGCCTGATCTGGCTGAAGTAGGACTTCTGCTCTGGGTGTGCTCCATTGCCCTAGAGCTGAAAGGCACAACGTGCAGGCTTCTTTCCAAAGGGTGAGTAGGGCCCCACAGCATCTTGCTTCCAGCTCTTTGAGAAGCTAAGAAACAACTCGCTCTGCTCAGTGCTCTTACAGCCTACCGGGAACATCTCTTCCAAAGGCCTGTGAACCGCAGTTTCTTTGCAGGCCTGATCTGGCTGAAGTAGGACTTCTGCTCTGGGTGTGCTCCATTGCCCTAGAGCTGAAAGGCACAACGTGCGGGCTTCTTTCCAAAGGGCAGGTTGGGTCCCACTGCATCTTGCTTCCAGCTCTTTGGGAAGCTAAGAAACAACTCGCTCTGCACAGTGCTCTTACAGCCTACCGGGAACATCACTTCCAAAGGCCTGAGAAACGCAGAGTCTTGGAAGGCCTGATCTGGCTGAAGTAGGACTTCTGCTCTGGGTGTGCTCCATTGCCCTAGAGCTGAAAGACAAAACGTGCAGGCTTCTTTCCAAAGGGCGAGTTGGGCCCCACAGCATCTTGCTTCCAGCTCTTTGGGAAGCTAAGAAACAACTCGCTCTGCACAGTGCTCTTACAGCCTACCGGGAACATCTCTTCCAAAGGCCTGTGAAACGCAGTTTCTTTGCAGGCCTGATCTGGATGAAGTAGGACTTCTGCTCTGGGTGTGCTCCATTGCCCTAGAGCTGAAAGGCACAACGTGCAGGCTTCTTTCCAAAGGCGAGTTGGGCCCCACAGCATCTTGCTTCCAGCTCTTTGGGAAGCTAAGAAACAACTCGCTCTGCACAGTGCTCTTACAGCCTTCTGGGAGCATCTCCTCCAAAGGCCTGTGAAACGCAGTTTCTTGCAGGCCTGATCTGGCTGAAGTAGGACTTCTGCTCTGGGTGTGCTGCATTGCCCTAGAGCTGAAAGGCACAACGTGCAGGCTTCTTTCCAAAGGGCGAGTAGGGCCCCACAGCATCTTGCTTCCAGCTCTTTGGGAAGCTAAGAAACAACTCGCTCTGCTCAGTGCTCTTACAGCCTACCGGGAACATCTCTTCCAAAGGCCTGTGAAACGCAGTTTCTTTACAGGCCTGATCTGGCTGAAGTAGGACTTCTGCTCTGGGTGTGCTCCATTGCCCTAGAGCTGAAAGGCACAACGTGCAGGCTTCTTTCCAAAGGGCAGGTTGGGTCCCACAGCATCTTGCTTCCAGCTCTTTGGGAAGCTAAGAAACAACTCGCTCTGCACAGTGCTCTTACAGCCTACCGGGAACATCACTTCCAAAGGCCTGTGAAACGCAGAGTCTTTGCAGGCCTGATCTGGCTGAAGTAGGACTTCTGCTCTGGGTGTGCTCCATTGCCCTAGAGCTGAAAGACAAAACGTGCAGGCTTCTTTCCAAAGGGCGAGTTGGGCCCCACAGCATCTTGCTTCCAGCTCTTTGGGAAGCTAAGAAACAACTCGCTCTGCACAGTGCTCTTACAGCCTACCGGGAACATCTCTTCCAAAGGCCTGTGAAACGCAGTTTCTTTGCAGGCCTGATCTGGCTGAAGTAGGACTTCTGCTCTGGGTGTGCTCCATTGCCCTAGAGCTGAAAGGCACAACGTGCAGGCTTCTTTCCAAAGGCGAGTTGGGCCCCAAAGCATCTTGCTTCCAGCTCTTTGGGAAGCTAAGAAACAACTCGCTCTGCACAGTGCTCTTACAGCCTGCCGGGAGCATCTCTTCCAAAGGCCTGTGAAACGCAGTTTCTTTGCAGGCCTGATCTGGCTGAAGTAGGACTTCTGCTCTGGCTGTGCTGCATTGCCCTAGAGCTGAAAGGCACAACGTGCAGGCTTCTTTCCAAAGGGCGAGTTGGGCAACACAGCATCTTGCTTCCAGCTCTTTGGGAAGCTAAGAAACAACTCGCTCTGCACAGTGCTCTTACAGCTTACCGGGAACAGCTCTTCCAAAGGCCTGTGAAACGCAGTTTCTTTGCAGGCCTGATCTGGCTGAAGTAGGACTTCTGCTCTGGGTGTGCTCCATTGCCCTAGAGCTGAAAGGCACAACGTGCAGGCTTCTTTGCAAAGGGCGAGTTGGGCCCCACAGCATCTTGCTTCCAGCTCTTTGGGAAGCTAAGAAACAACTCGCTCTGCACAGTGCTCTTACAGCTTACCGGGAACAGCTCTTCCAAAGGCCTCTGAAACGCAGTTTCTTTGCAGGCCTGATCTGGCTGAAGTAGGACTTCTGCTCTGGCTGTGCTCCATTGCCCTAGAGCTGAAAGGCCCAGCGTGCAGGCTTCTTTCCAAAGGGCGAGTTGGGCCCCACAGCATCTTGCTTCCATCTCTTTGGGAAGCTAAGAAACAACTCGCTCTGCACAGTGCTCTTACAGCCTACCGGGAACATCTCTTCCAAAGGCCTGTGAAACGCACTTTCTTTGCAGGCCTGATCTGGCTGAAGTAGGACTTCTGCTCTGGGTGTGCTCCATTGACCTAGAGCTGAAAGGCACAACGTGCAGGCTTCTTTCCAAACGGCGAGTTGGGCCCCACAGCATCTTGCTTCCAGCTCTTTGGGAAGCTAAGAAACAACTCGCTCTGCTCAGTGCTCTTACAGCCTACCAGGAGCATCTCTTCCAAAGGCCTCTGAACCGCAGTTTCTTTGCAGGCCTGATCTGGCTGAAGTAGGACTTCTGCTCTGGGTGTGCTCCATTGCCCTAGAGCTGAAAGGCACAACGTGCAGGCTTCTTTCGAAAGGGCAGGTTGGGTCCCACAGCATCTTGCTTCCAGCTCTTTGGGAAGCTAAGAAACAACTCGCTCTGCACAGTGCTCTTACAGCCTACCGGGAACATCACTTCCAAAGGCCTGTGAAACGCAGGTTCTTTGCAGGCCTGATCTGGCTGAAGTAGGACTTCTGCTCTGGGTGTGCTCCATTGCCCTAGAGCTGAAAGACACAACGTGCAGGCTTCTTTCCAAAGGGCGAGTTGGGCCCCACATCATCTTGCCTGCAGCTCTTTGGGAAGGTAAGAAACAACTCGCTCTGCACAGTGCTCTTACAGCCTACCGGGAACATCTCTTCCAAAGGCCTGTGAAACGCAGTTTCTTTGCAGGCCTGATCTGGCTGAAGTAGGACTTCTGCTCTGGGTGTGCTCCTTTGCCCTAGAGCTGAAAGGCACAACGTGCAGGCTTCTTTCCAAAGGCGAGTTGGGCCCCACAGCATCTTGCTTCCAGCTCTTTGGGAAGCTAAGAAACAAATCGCTCTGCACAGTGCTCTTACAGCCTGCCGGGAGCATCTCTTCCAAAGGCCTGTGGAACGCAGTTTCTTTGCAGGCCTGATCTGGCTCAAGTAGGACTTCTGCTCTGGGGGTGCTGCATTGCCCTAGAGCTGAAAGGCACAACGTGCTGGCTTCTTTCCTAAGGGCGAGTTGGGCCCCACAGCATCTTGCTTCCAGCTCTTTGGGAAGCTAAGAAACAACTCGCTCTGCACAGTGCTCTTACAGCTTACTGGGAACAGCTCTTCCAAAGGCCTCTGAAACGCAGTTTCTTTGCAGGCCTTATCTGGCTGAAGTAGGACTTCTGCTCTGGGTGTGCTCCATTGCCCTAGAGCTGAAAGGCACAGCGTGCGGGCTTCTTTCCAAAGGGCGAGTTGGGCCCCACAGCATCTTGCTTCCAGCTCTTTGGGAAGCTAAGAAACAACTCGCTCTGCACAGTGCTCTTACAGCCTACCGGGAACATCTCTTCCAAAGGCCTGTGAAACGCACTTTCTTTGCAGGCCTGATCTGGCTGAAGTAGGACTTCTGCTCTGGGTGTGCTCCATTGCCCTAGAGCTGAAAGGCACAACGTGCAGGCTTCTTTCCAAAGGGTGAGTAGGGCCCCACAGCATCTTGCTTCCAGCTCTTTGAGAAGCTAAGAAACAACTCGCTCTGCTCAGTGCTCTTACAGCCTACCGGGAACATCTCTTCCAAAGGCCTGTGAACCGCAGTTTCTTTGCAGGCCTGATCTGGCTGAAGTAGGACTTCTGCTCTGGGTGTGCTCCATTGCCCTAGAGCTGAAAGGCACAACGTGCGGGCTTCTTTCCAAAGGGCAGGTTGGGTCCCACTGCATCATGCTTCCAGCTCTTTGGGAAGCTAAGAAACAACTCGCTCTGCACAGTGCTCTTACAGCCTACAGGGAACATCTCTTCCAAAGGCCTGTGAAACGCAGTTTCTTTGCAGGCCTGATCTGGCTGAAGTAGGACTTCTGCTCTGGGTGTGCTCCATTGCCCTAGAGCTGAAAGGCACAACGTGCAGGCTTCTTTCCAAAGGCGAGTTGGGCCCCACAGCATCTTGCTTCCAGCTCTTTGGGAAGCTAAGAAACAACTCTCTCTGCACAGTGCTCTTACAGCCTGCTGGGAGCATCTCCTCCAAAGGCCTGTGAAACGCAGTTTCTTGCAGGCCTGATCTGGCTGAAGTAGGACTTCTGCTCTGGGTGTGCTGCATTGCCCTAGAGCTGAAAGGCACAACGTGCAGGCTTCTTTCCAAAGGGCGAGTAGGGCCCCACAGCATCTTGCTTCCAGCTCTTTGGGAAGCTAAGAAACAACTCGCTCTGCACAGTGCTCTTACAGCCTACCGGGAACATCTCTTGCAAAGGCCTGTGAAACGCAGTTTCTTTGCAGGCCTGATCTGGCTGAAGTAGGACTTCTGCTCTGGGTGTGCTCCATTGCCCTAGAGCTGAAAGGCGCAACGTGCAGGCTTCTTTCCAAAGGGCAGGTTGGTTCCCACAGCATCTTGCTTCCAGCTCTTTGGGAAGCTAAGAAACAACTCGCTCTGCACAGTGCTCTTACAGCCTACCGGGAACATCACTTCCAAAGGCCTGTGAAACGCAGAGTCTTTGCAGGCCTGATCTGGCTGAAGTAGGACTTCTGCTCTGGGTGTGCTCCATTGCCCTAGAGCTGAAAGACAAAACGTGCAGGCTTCTTTCCAAAGGGCGAGTTCGGCCCCAGAGCATCTTGCTTCCAGCTCTTTGGGAAGCTAAGAAACAACGCGCTCTGCACAGTGCTCTTACAGCCTACCGGGAACATCTCTTCCAAAGGCCAGTGAAACGCAGTTTCTTTGCAGGCCTGATCTGGCTGAAGTAGGACTTCTGCTCTGGGTGTGCTCCATTGCCCTAGAGCTGAAAGGCACAACGTGCAGGCTTCTTTCCAAAGGCGAGTTGGGCCCCACAGCATCTTGCTTCCAGCTCTTTGGGAAGCTAAGAAACAACTCGCTCTGCACAGTGCTCTTACAGCCTGCCGGGAGCATCTCTTCCAAAGGCCTGTGAAACGCAGTTTCTTTGCAGGCCTGATCTGGCTGAAGTAGGACTTCTGCTGTGGGTGTGCTCCATTGCCCTAGAGCTGAAAGGCACAACGTGCAGGCTTCTTTCCAAAGGGCGAGTTGGGCAACACAGCATCTTGCTTGCAGCTCTTTGGGAAGCTAAGAAACAACTCGCTCTGCACAGTGCTCTTACAGCCTACCGGGAACATCTCTTCCAAAGGCCTGTGAAACGCAGTTTCTTTGCAGGCCTGATCTGGCTGAAGTAGGACTTCTGCTCTGGGTGTGCTCCATTGCCCTAGAGCTGAAAGGCACAACGTGCAGGCTTCTTTCCAAAGGGTGAGTTGGGCCCCACAGCATCTTGCTTCCAGCTCTTTGGGAAGCTAAGAAACAACTCGCTCTGCACAGTGCTGTTACAGCCTACCGGGAACATCTCTTCCAAAGGCCTGTGAAACGCAGTTTCTTTGCAGGCCTGATCTGGCTGAAGTAGGACTTCTGCTCTCGGTGTGCTACATTGCCCTAGAGCTGAAAGGCACAAGGTACAGGCTTCTTTGCAAGGGGCGAGTTGGGCCCCACAGCATCTTGCTTCCAGCTCTTTGGGAAGCTAAGAAACAACTCGCTCTGCACAGTGCTCTTAGAGCCTACCGGGAACATCTCTTCCAAAGGCCTGTGAAACGCAGTTTCTTTGCAGGCCTGATCTGGCTGAAGTAGGACTTCTGCTCTGGGTGTGCTCCATTGCCCTAGAGCTGAAAGGCACAACGTGAAGGCTTCTTTCCAAAGGGCGAGTTGGGCCCCACAGCATCTTGCTTCCAGCTCTTTGGGAAGCTAAGAAACAACTCGCTCTGCACAGTGCTCTTACAGCTTACCGGGAACAGCTCTTCCAAAGGCCTCTGAAACGCAGTTTCTTTGCAGGCCTGATCTGGCTGAAGTAGGACTTCTGCTCTGGCTGCGCTCCATTGCCCTAGAGCTGAAAGGCCCAGCGTGCAGGCTTCTTTCCAAAGGGCGAGTTGGGCCCCACAGCATCTTGCTTCCATCTCTTTGGGAAGCTAAGAAACAACTCGCTCTGCACAGTGCTCTTACAGCCTACCGGGAACATCTCTTCCAAAGGCCTGTGAAACGCACTTTCTTTGCAGGCCTGATCTGGCTGAAGTAGGACTTCTGCTCTGGGTGTGCTCCATTGACCTAGAGCTGAAAGGCACAACGTGCAGGCTTCTTTCCAAACGGCGAGTTGGGCCCCACAGCATCTTGCTTCCAGCTCTTTGGGAAGCTAAGAAACAACTCGCTCTGCTCAGTGCTCTTACAGCCTACCGGGAGCATCTCTTCCAAAGGCCTCTGAATCGCAGTTTCTTTGCAGGCCTGATCTGGCTGAAGTAGGACTTCTGCTCTGGGTGTGCTCCATTGCCCTAGAGCTGAAAGGCACAACGTGCAGGCTTCTTTCCAAAGGGCAGGTTGGGTCCCACAGCATCTTGCTTCCAGCTCTTTGGGAAGCTAAGAAACAACTCGCTCTGCACAGTGCTCTTACAGCCTCCCGGGAACATCTCTTACAAAGGCCTGAGAAACGCAGTTTCTTTGCAGGCCTGATCTGGCTGAAGTAGGACTTCTGCTCTGGGTGTGCTCCATTGCCCTAGAGCTGAAAGACACAACGTGCAGGCTTCTTTCCAAAGGGCGAGTTGGGCCCCACATCATCTTGCTTGCAGCTCTTTGGGAAGGTAAGAAACAACTCGCTCTGCACAGTGCTCTTACAGCCTACCGGGAACATCTCTTCCAAAGGCCTGTGAAACGCAGTTTCTTTGCAGGCCTGATCTGGCTGAAGTAGGACTTCTGCTCTGGGTGTGCTCCTTTGCCCTAGAGCTGAAAGGCACAACGTGCAGGCTTCTTTCCAAAGGGCGAGTTGGGCCCCACAGCATCTTGCTTCCAGCTCTTTGGGAAGGTAAGAAACAACTCGCTCTGCTCAGTGCTCTTACAGCCTACCGGGAACATCTCTTCCAAAGGCCTGTGAACGGCAGTTTGTTTGCAGGCCTGATCTGTCTGAAGTAGGACTTCTGCTCTGGGTGTGCTCCATTGCCCTAGAGCTGAAAGGCACAACGTGCAGGCTTCTTTCCAAAGGGCAGGTTGGGTCCCACAGCATCTTGCTTCCAGCTCTTTGGGAGGCTATGAAACAACTCGCTCTGCACAGTGCTCTTACAGCCTACCGGGAACATCACTTCCAAAGGCCTGAGAAACGCAGAGTCTTTGCTGGCCTGATCTGGCTGAAGTAGGACTTCTGCTCTGGGTGTGCTCCATTGCCCTAGAGCTGAAAGACACAACGTGCAGGCTTCTTTCCAAAGGGTGAGTTGGGCCCCACATCATCTTGCTTGCACCTTTTGGGAAGGTAAGAAACAACTCGCTCTGCACAGTGCTCTTACAGCCTACCGGGAACATCTCTTCCAAAGGCCTGTGAAACGCAGTTTCTTTGCAGGCCTGATCTGGCTGAAGTAGGACTTCTGTTCTGGGTGTGCTCCATTGCCCTAGAGCTGAAAGGCACAACGTGCAGGCTTCTTTCCAGAGGCGAGTTGGGCCCCACAGCATCTTGCTTCCAGCTCTTTGGGAAGCTAAGAAACAACTCGCTCTGCACAGTGCTCTTACAGCCTACCGGGAACATCTCTTCCAAAGGCCTGTGGAACGCAGTTTCTTTGCAGGCCTGATCTGGCTGAAGTAGGACTTCTGCTCTGGGTGTGCTCCATTGCCCTAGAGCTGAAAGGCACAACGTGCAGGCTTCTTTCCAAAGGGCGAGTTGGGCCCCACAGCATCTTTGCTCCAGCTCTTTGGGAAGCTAAGAAACAACTCGCTCTGCACAGTGCTCTTACAGCCTACCGGGAGCATCTCTTCCAAAGGACTGTGAAACGCAGTTTCTTTGCAGGCCTGATCTGGCTGAAGTAGGACTTCTGCTCTGGGTGTGCTCCATTGCCCTAGAGCTGAAAGGCACAACGTGCAGGCTTCTTTCCAAAGGGCGAGTTGGGCCCCGCAGCATCTTGCTTAAAGCTCTTTGGGAAGGTAAGAAACAACTCGCTCTGCACAGTTCACTTACAGCCTACCGGGAGCATCTCTTCCAAAGGCCTCTGAATCGCAGTTTCTTTGCAGGCCTGATCTGGCTGAAGTAGGACATCTGCTCTGGGTGTGCCCCATTGCCCTAGAGCTGAAAGGCACAACGTGCAGTCTTCTTTCCAAAGGCGAGTTGGGCCCCACAGGATCTTGCTTCCAGGTCTTTGGGAAGCTAAGAAACAACTCGATCTGCACAGTGCTCTTACAGCCTACCGGGAACATCACTTCCAAAGGCCTGTGGAACGCAGAATCTTTGCAGGCCTGATCTGGCGGAAGTAGGACTTCTGCTCTGGGTGTGCTCCATTGCCCTAGAGCTGAAAGGCACAACGTGCAGGCTTCTTTCCAAACGGCGAGTTGGGCCCCACAGCATCTTGCTTCCAGCTCTTTGGGAAGGTAAGAAACAACTCGCTCTGCTCAGTGCTCTTACAGCCTACCGGGAACATCTCTTCCAAAGGCCTGTGAACCGCAGTTTGTTTGCAGGCCGGATCTGTCTGAAGTAGGACTTCTGCTCTGGGTGTGCTCCATTGCCCTAGAGCTGAAAGGCACAACGTGCAGGCTTCTTTCCAAAGGGCAGGTTGGGCCCCACAGCATCTTGCTTCCAGCTCTTTGGGAAGCTATGAAACAACTCGCTCTGCACAGTGCTCTTACAGCCTACCGGGAACATCACTTCCAAAGGCCTGAGAAACGCAGAGTCTTTGCAGGCCTGACCTGGCTGAAGTAGGACTTCTGCTCTGGGTGTGCTCCATTGCCCTAGAGCTGAAAGACACAACGTACAGGCTTCTTTCCAAAGGGCGAGTTGGGCCCCACATCATCTTGCTTGCACCTCTTTGGGAAGGTAAGAAACAACTCGCTCTGCACAGTGCTCTTACAGCCTACCGGGAACATCTCTTCCAAAGGCCTGTCAAACGCACTTTCTTTGCAGGCCTGATCTGGCTGAAGTAGGACTTCTGCTCTGGGTGTGCTCCATTGCCCTAGAGCTGAAAGGCACAACGTGCAGGCTTCTTTCCAAAGGCGAGTTGGGCCCCACAGCATCTTGCTTCCAGCTCTTTGGGAAGCTAAGAAACAACTCGCTCTGCACAGTGCTCTTACAGCCTACCGGGAACATCTCTTCCAAAGGCCTGTGGAACGCAGTTTCTTTGCAGGCCTGATCTGGCTGAAGTAGGACTTCTGCTCTGGGTGTGCTCCATTGCCCTAGAGCTGAAAGGCACAACGTGCAGGCTTCTTTCCAAAGGGCGAGTTGGGCCCCACAGCATCTTTGCTCCAGCTCTTTGGGAAGCTAAGAAACAACTCGCTCTGCACAGTGCTCTTACAGCCTACCGGGAGCATCTCTTCCAAAGGACTGTGAAATGCAGTTTCTTTGCAGGCCTGATCTGGCTGAAGTAGGACTTCTGCTCTGGGTGTGCTCCATTGCCCTAGAGCTGAAAGGCACAACGTGCAGGCCTCTTTCCAAAGGGCGAGTTGGGCCCCACAGCATCTTGCTTCCAGCTCTTTGGGAAGCTAAGAAACAACTCGCTCTGCACAGTGCTCTTACAGCTTACCGGGAACAGCTCTTCCAAAGGCCTCTGATACGCAGTTTCTTTGCAGGCCTGATCTCGCTCAAGTAGGACTTCTGCTCTGGGTGTGCTCCATTGCCCTAGAGCTGAAAGGCCCAGCGTGCAGGCTTCTTTCCAAAGGGCGAGTTGGGCCCCACAGCATCTTGCTTCCAGCTCTTTCGGAAGCTATGAAACAACTCGCTCTGCACAGTGCTCTTACAGCCTACCGGGAACATCTCTTCCAAAGGCCTGTGAAACGCAGTTTCTTTGCAGGCCTGATCTGGCTGAAGTAGGACTTCTGCTCTGGGTGTGCTCCATTGCCCTAGAGCTGAAAGGCACAACGTGCAGGCTTCTTTCCAAAGGGCGAGTTGGGCCCCACAGCATCTTTGCTCCAGCTCTTTGGGAAGCTAAGAAACAACTCGCTCTGCACAGTGCTCTTAGAGCTTACCGGGAACAGCTCTTCCAAAGGCCTCTGAAACGCAGTTTCTTTGCAGGCCTGATCTGGCTGAAGTAGGACTTCTGCTCTGGGTGTGCTGCATTGCCCTAGAGCTGAAAGGCACAACGTGCAGGCTTCTTTCCAAAGGGCGAGTTGGGCTCCACAGCATCTTGCTTCCATCTCATTGGGAAGATAAGAAACAACTCGCTCTGCACAGTGCTCTTACAGCCTACCGGGAACATCTCTTCCAAAGGCCTGTGGAACGCAGTTTCTTTGCAGGCCTGATCTGGCTGAAGTAGGACTTCTGCTCTGGGTGTGCTCCATTGCCCTAGAGCTGAAAGGCACAACGTGCAGGCTTCTTTCCAAAGGGCGAGTTGGGCCCCACAGCATCTTAGCTCCATCTCTTTGGGAAGCTAAGAAACAACTCGCTCTGCACAGTGCTCTTACAGCCTACCGGGAGCATCTCTTCCAAAGGCCTGTGAAACGCAGTTTCTTTGCAGGCCTGATCTGGCTGAAGTAGGACTTCTGCTCTGGGTGTGCTCCATTGCCCTAGAGCTGAAAGGCACAACGTGCAGGCTTCTTTCCAAAGGGCGAGTTGGGGCCCACAGCATCTTGCTTCCAGCTCTTTGGGAAGCTAAGAAACAACTCGCTCTGCACAGTGCTCTTACAGCCTACCGGGAACATCTCTTCCAAAGGCCTGTGAAACGCAGTTTCTTTGCAGGCCTGATCTGGCTGAAGTAGGACTTCTGCTCTGGGTGTGCTCCATTGCCCTAGAGCTGAAAGGCACAACATGCAGGCTTCTTTCCAAAGGGCGAGTTGGGCCCCACAGCATCTTGCTTCCAGCTCTTTGGGAAGCTAAGAAACAACTCGCTCTGCACAGTGGTCTTACAGCTTACCGGGAACAGCTCTTCCAAAGACCTCTGAAACGCAGTTTCTTTGCAGGCCTGATCTGGCTGAAGTAGGACTTCTGCTCTGGGTGTGCTCCATTGCCCTAGAGCTGAAAGGCACAACGTGCAGGCTTCTTTCCAAAGGGCGAGTTGGGCCCCACAGCATCTTGCTTCCAGCTCTTTGGGAAGCTAAGAAACAAATCGCTCTGCACAGTGCTCTTACAGCTTACCGGGAACAGCTCTTCCAAAGGCCTCTGAAACGCAGTTTCTTTGCAGGCCTGATCTGGCTGAAGTAGGACTTCTGCTCTGGGTGTGCTCCATTGCCCTAGAGCTGAAAGGCCCAGCGTGCAGGCTTCTTTCCAAAGGGCGAGTTGCGCCCCACAGCATCTTGCTTCCAGCTCTTTGGGAAGCTAAGAAACAACTCGCTCTGCACAGTGCTCTTACAGCCTACCGGGTGCATCTCTTCCAAAGGCCTGTGAAACGCAGTTTCTTTGCAGGCCTGATCTGGCTGAAGTAGGACTTCTGCTCTGGGTGTGCTCCATTGCCCTAGAGCTGAAAGGCACAACGTGCAGGCTTCTTTCCAAAGGGCGAGTTGGGCCCCACAGCATCTTTGCTCCAGCTCTTTGGGAAGCTAAGAAACAACTCGCTCTGCACAGTGCTCTTACAGCTTACCAGGAACAGCTCTTCCAAAGGCCTCTGAAACGCAGTTTCTTTGCAGGCCTGATCTGGCTGAAGTAGGACTTCTGCTCTGGGTGTGCTCCATTGCCCTAGAGCTGAAAGGCACAACGTGCAGGCTTCTTTCCAAAGGGCAAGTTGGGCCCCACAGCATCTTGCTTCCAGCTTTTTGGGAAGCTAACAAACAACTCGCTCTGCTCAGTGCTCTTACAGCCTACCGGGAACATCTCTTCCAAAGGCCTGTGAACCGCAGTTTCTTTGCAGGCCTGATCTGGCTGAAGTAGGACTTCTGCTCTGGGTGTGCTCCATTGCCATAGAGCTGAAAGGCACAACGTGCAGGCTTCTTTCCAAAGGGCAGGTTGGGTCCCACAGCATCTTGCTTCCAGCTCTTTGGGAAGCTAAGAAACAACTCGCTCTGCACAGTGCTCTTACAGCCTACCGGGAACATCACTTCCAAAGGCCTGAGAAACGCAGAGTCTTTGCAGGCCTGATCTGGCTGAAGTAGGACTTCTGCTCTGGGTCTGCTCCATTGCCCTAGAGCTGAAAGACACAACGTGCAGGCTTCTTTCCAAAGGGCGAGTTGGGCCCCACATCATCTTGCTTGCAGCTCTTTGGGAAGGTAAGAAACAACTCGCTCTGCACAGTGCTCTTACAGCCCACCGGGAACATCTCTTCCAAAGGCCTGTGAACCGCAGTTTCTTTGCAGGCCTGATCTGGCTGAAGTAGGACTTCTGCTCTGGGTGTGCTCCATTGCCCTAGAGCTGAAAGGCACAACGTGCAGGCTTCTTTCCAAAGGCGAGTTGGGCCCCACAGCATCTTGCTTCCAGCTCTTTGGGAAGCTAAGAAACAAATCGCTCTGCACAGTGCTCTTACAGCCTGCCGGGAGCATCTCTTCCAAAGGCCTGTGAAACGCAGTTTCTTTGCAGGCCTGATCTGGCTGAAGTAGGACTTCTGCTCTGGGTGTGCTCCATTGCCCTAGAGCTGAAAGGCACAACGTGCAGGCTTCTTTCCAAAGGGCGAGTTGGGCCCCACAGCATCTTGCTTCCATCTCATTGGGAAGATAAGAAACAACTCGCTCTGCACAGTGCTCTTACAGCCTACCGGGAACATCTCTTCCAAAGGCCTGTGGAACGCAGTTTCTTTGCAGGCCTGATCTGGCTGAAGTAGGACTTCTGCTCTGGGTGTGCTCCATTGCCCTAGAGCTGAAAGGCACAACGTGCAGGCTTCTTTCCAAAGGGCGAGTTGGGCCCCACAGCATCTTTGCTCCAGCTCTTTGGGAAGCTAAGAAACAACTCGCTCTGCACAGTGCTCTTACAGCCTACCGGGAGCATCTCTTCCAATGGACTGTGAAACGCAGTTTCTTTGCAGGCCTGATCTGGCTGAAGTAGGACTTCTGCTCTGGGTGTGCTCCATTGCCCTAGAGCTGAAAGGCACAACGTGCAGGCTTCTTTCCAAAGGGCGAGTTGGGCCCCACAGCATCTTGCTTCCAGCTCTTTGGGAAGGTAAGAAACAACTCGCTCTGCACAGTGCTCTTACAGCCTACCGGGAGCATCTCTTCCAAAGGCCTCTGAAACGCAGTTTCTTTACAGGCCTGATCTGGCTGAAGTAGGACTTCTGCTCTGGGTGTGCCCCATTGCCCTAGAGCTGAAAGGCAGAACGTGCAGTCTTCTTTCCAAAGGCGAGTTGGGCCCCACAGGATCTTGCTTCCAGCTCTTTGGGAAGCTAAGAAACAACTCGCTCTGCACAGTGCTATTACAGCCTGCCGGGAGCATCTCTTCCAAAGGCCTGTGAAACGCAGTTTCTTTGCAGGCCTGATCTGGCTGAAGTAGGACTTCTGCTCTGGGTGTGCTGCATTGCCCTTGAGCTGAAAGGCACAACGTGCAGGCTTCTTTCCAAAGGGCGAGTTGGGCCCCACAGCATCTTGCTTCCAGCTCTTTGGGAAGCTAAGTAACAACTCGCTCTGCACAGTGCTCTTACAGCCTAGTGGGAACATCTCTTCCAAAGGCCTCTGAAACGCAGTTTCTTTGCAGGCCTCATCTGGCTGAAGTAGGACTTCTGCTCTGGGTGTGCTCCATTGCCCTAGAGATGAAAGGCACAACGTGCAGGCTTCTTTCCAAAGGGCGAGGTGGGCCCCACAGCATCTTGCTTCCAGCTCTTTGGGAAGCTAAGAAACAACTCGCTCTGCACAGTGCTCTTACAGCCTACCAGGAGCATCTCTTCCAAAGGCCTGTGAAACGCAGTTTCTTTGCAGGCCTGATCTGGCTGAAGTAGGACTTCTGCTCTGGGTGTGCTCCATTGCCCTAGAGCTGAAAGGCACAACGTGCAGGCTTCTTTCCAAAGGGCGAGTTGGGCCACACAGCATCCTGCTTCCAGCTCTTTGGGAAGTTAAGAAACAACTCGCTCTGCACAGTGCTCTTACAGCCTACCGGGAGCATCTCTTCCAAAGGCCTGTGAAACGCAGTTTTTTTGCAGGCCTGATCTGGCTGAAGTAGGACTTCTGCTCTGGGTGTGCTCCATTGCCCTAGAGCTGGAAGGCACAACGTGCAGGCTTCTTTCCAAATGCGAGTTGGGCCCCACAGCATCTTGCTTCCAGCTCTTTGGGAAGCTAAGAAACAACTCGCTCTGCACAGTGCTCTTACAGCCTGCCGGGAGCATCTCTTCCAAAGGCCTGTGAAACGCAGTTTCTTTGCAGGCCTGATCTGGCTGAAGTACGACTTCTGCTCTGGGTGTGCTGCATTGCCCTAGAGGTGAAAGGCACAACGTGCAGGCTTCTTTCCAATGGGCGAGTTGGGCCCCACAGCATCTTGCTTCCAGCTCTTTGGGAAGCTAAGAAACAACTCGCTCTGCACAGTGCTCTTACAGCCTACCGGGAACATCACTTCCAAAGGCCTGAGAAACGCAGAGTCTTTGCAGGCCTGATCTGGCTGAAGTAGGACTTATGCTCTGGGTGTGCTACTTTGCCCTGGAGCTGAAAGGCACAACGTGCAGGCTTCTTTCCAAAGGGCGAGTTGGGCCCCACAGCATCTTGCTTCCAGCTCTTTGGGAAGCTAAGAAACAACTCGCTCTGCACAGTGCTCTTACAGCCTACCGGGAGCATCTCTTCCAAAGGCCTGTGAAACGCAGTTTCTTTGCAGGCCTGATCTGGCTGAAGTAGGACTTCTGCTCTGGGTGTGCTCCATTGCCCTAGAGCTGAAAGGCACAACGTGCAGGCTTCTTTCCAAAGGGCTAGTTGGGCCACACAGCATCTTGCTTCCAGCTCTTTGGGAAGCTAAGAAACAACTCGCTGTGCACAGTGCTCTTACAGCCTATCGGGAACATCTCTTCCAAAGGCCTGTGAAACGCAGTTTCTTTGCAGGCCTGATCTGGCTGAAGTAGGACTTCTGCTATGGGTGTGCTCCATTGCCCTAGAGCTGAAAGGCACAACGTGCAGGCTTCTTTCCAAAGGGCGAGTTGGGCCCCACATCATCTTGCTTCCAGCTCTTTGGGAAGCTAAGAAACAACTCGCTCTGCTCAGTGCTCTTACAGCCTACCGGGAACATCTCTTCCAAAGGCCTGTGAACCGCAGTTTCTTTGCAGGCCTGATCTGGCTGAAGTAGGACTTCTGCTCTGGGTGTGCTCCATTGCCATAGAGCTGAAAGGCACAACGTGCAGGCTTCTTTCCAAAGGGCAGGTTGGGTCCCACAGCATCTTGCTTCCAGCTCTTTGGGAAGCTAAGAAACAACTCGCTCTGCACAGTGCTCTTACAGCCTACCGGGAACATCACTTCCAAAGGCCTGAGAAACGCAGAGTCTTTGCAGGCCTGATCTGGCTGAAGTAGGACTTCTGCTCTGGGTCTGCTCCATTGCCCTAGAGCTGAAAGACACAACGTGCAGGCTTCTTTCCAAAGGGCGAGTTGGGCCCCACAGCATCTTGCTTGCAGCTCTTTGGGAAGGTAAGAAACAACTCGCTCTGCACAGTGCTCTTACAGCCCACCGGGAACATCTCTTCCAAAGGCCTGTGAACCGCAGTTTCTTTGCAGGCCTGATCTGGCTGAAGTAGGACTTCTGCTCTGGGTGTGCTCCATTGCCCTAGAGCTGAAAGGCACAACGTGCAGGCTTCTTTCAAAAGGCGAGTTGGGCCCCACAGAATCTTGCTTCCAGCTCTTTGGGAAGCTAAGAAACAAATCGCTCTGCACAGTGCTCTTACAGCCTGCCGGGAGCATCTCTTCCAAAGGCCTGTGAAACGCAGTTTCTTTGCAGGCCTGATCTGGCTGAAGTAGGACTTCTGCTCTGGGTGTGCTGCATTGCCCTAGAGCTGAAAGGCACAACGTGAAGGCTTCTTTCCAAAGGGCGAGTTGGGCCCCACAGCATCTTTCTTCCATCTCAATGGGAAGATAAGAAACAACTCGCTCTGCACAGTGCTCTTACAGCCTACCGGGAACATCTCTTCCAAAGGCCTGTGGAACGCAGTTTCTTTGCAGGCCTGATCTGGCTGAAGTAGGACTTCTGCTCTGGGTGTGCTCCATTGCCCTAGAGCTGAAAGGCACAACGTGCAGGCTTCTTTCCAAAGGGCGAGTTGGGCCCCACAGCATCTTTGCTCCAGCTCTTTGGGAAGCTAAGAAACAACTCGCTCTGCACAGTGCTCTTACAGCCTACCGGGAGCATCTCTTCCAAAGGACTGTGAAACGCAGTTTCTTTGCAGGCCTGATCTGGCTGAAGTAGGACTTCTGCTCTGGGTGTGCTCCATTGCCCTAGAGCTGAAAGGCACAATTTGCAGGCTTCTTTCCAAAGGGCGAGTTGGGCCCCACAGCATCTTGCTTTCAGCTCTTTGGGAAGGTAAGAAACAACTCGCTCTGCACAGTGCTCTTACAGCCTACCGGGAGCATCTCTTCCAAAGGCCTCTGAAACGCAGTTTCTTTACAGGCCTGATCTGGCTGAAGTAGGACTTCTGCTCTGGGTGTGCCCCATTGCCCTAGAGCTGAAAGGCAGAACGTGCAGTCTTCTTTCCAAAGGCGAGTTGGGCCCCACAGGATCTTGCTTCCAGCTCTTTGGGAAGCTAAGAAACAACTCGCTCTGCACAGTGCTCTTACAGCCTGCCGGGAGCATCTCTTCCAAAGGCCTGTGAAACGCAGTTTCTTTGCAGGCCTGATCTGGCTGAAGTAGGACTTCTGCTCTGGGTGTGCTGCATTGCCCTTGAGCTGAAAGGCACAACGTGCAGGCTTCTTTCCAAAGGGCGAGTTGGGCCCCACAGCATCTTGCTTCCAGCTCTTTGGGAAGCTAAGTAACAACTCGCTCTGCACAGTGCTCTTACAGCCTAGTGGGAACATCTCTTCCAAAGGCCTCTGAAACGCAGTTTCTTTGCAGGCCTCATCTGGCTGAAGTAGGACTTCTGCTCTGGGTGTGCTCCATTGCCCTAGAGCTGAAAGGCACAACGTGCAGGCTTCTTCCCAAAGGGCGAGTTGGGCCCCACAGCATCTTGCTTCCAGCTCTTTGGGAAGCTAAGAAACAACTCGCTCTGCACAGTGCTCTTACAGCCTACCAGGAGCATCTCTTCCAAAGGCCTGTGAAACGCAGTTTCTTTGCAGGCCTGATCTGGCTGAAGTAGGACTTCTGCTCTGGGTGTGCTCCATTGCCCTAGAGCTGAAAGGCACAACGTGCAGGCTTCTTTCCAAAGGGCGAGTAGGGCCACACATCATCCTGCTTCCAGCTCTTTGGGAAGTTAAGAAACAACTCGCTCTGCACAGTGCTCTTACAGCCTACCGGGAGCATCTCTTCCAAAGGCCTCTGAAACGCAGTTTCTTTGCAGGCCTGATCTGGCTGAAGTAGGACTTCTGCTCTGGGTGTGCTCCATTGCCCTAGAGCTGAAAGGCACAACGTGCAGGCTTCTTTCCAAAGGGCGAGTTGGGCCCCACAGCATCTTGCTTCCAGCTCTTTGGGAAGCTAAGAAACAAGTCGCTCTGCACAGTGCTCTTACAGCCTACCGGGAACATCTCATCCAAAGGCCTGTGAAACGCAGTTTCTTTGCAGGCCTGATCTGGCTGAAGTAGGACTTCTGCTCTGGGTGTGCTCCATTGCCCTAGAGCTGGAAGGCACAACGTGCAGGCTTCTTTCCAAAGGCGAGTTGGGCCCCACAGCATCTTGCTTCCAGCTCTTTGGGAAGCTAAGAAACAACTCGCTCTGCACAGTGCTCTTACAGCCTACCGGGAACATCACTTCCAAAGGCCTGAGAAACGCAGAGTCTTTGCAGGCCTGATCTGGCTGAAGTAGGACTTATGCTCTGGGTGTGCTACTTTGCCCTGGAGCTGAAAGGCACAACGTGCAGGCTTCTTTCCAAAGGGCGAGTTGGGCCCCACAGCATCTTGCTTCCAGCTCTTTGGGAAGCTAAGAAACAACTCGCTCTGCACAGTGCTCTTACAGCCTACCGGGAGCATCTCTTCCAAAGGCCTGTGAAACGCAGTTTCTTTGCAGGCCTGATCTGGCTGAAGTAGGACTTCTGCTCTGGGTGTGCTCCATTGCCCTAGAGCTGAAAGGCACAACGTGCAGGATTCTTTCCAAAGGGCGAGTTGGGCCCCAAAGCATCTTGCTTCCAGCTCTTTGGGAAGCTAAGAAACAACTCGCTCTGCACAGTGCTCTTACAGCCTGCCGGGAGCATCTCTTCCAAAGGCCTGTGAAACGCAGTTTCTTTGCAGGCCTGATCTGGCTGAAGTAGGACTTCAGCTCTCGGTGTGCTACATTGCCCTAGAGCTGAAAGGCACAACGTGCAGGCTTCTTTCCAAAGGGCGAGTTGGGCCCCATAGCATCTTGCTTCCAGCTCTTTGGGAAGCTAAGAAACAACTCGCTCTGCACAGTGCTCTTACAGCCTACCGGGAGCATCTCTTCCAAAGGCCTCTGAAACGCAGTTCCTTTGCAGGCCTGATCTGGCTGAAGTAGGACTTCTGCTCTGGGTGTGCTGCATTGCCCTAGAGCTGAAAGGCACAACGTGCAGGCTTCTTTCCAAAGGGCGAGTTGGGCCCCACAGCATCTTGCTTCCAGCTCTTTGGGAAGCTAAGAAACAACTCGCTCTGC
Organism: Equus caballus; assembly: GCF_041296265.1. Lineage (NCBI taxonomy): Eukaryota > Metazoa > Chordata > Mammalia > Perissodactyla > Equidae > Equus > Equus caballus. The sequence goes on from NC_091689.1 coordinate 34,015,692, forward strand.
ACAGTGCTCTTACAGCCTACCGGGAACATCTCTTCCAAAGGCCTGTGAAACACAGTTTCTTTGCAGGCCTGATCTGGCTGAAGTAGGACTTCTGCTCTGGGTGTGCTCCATTGCCCTAGAGCTGAAAGGCACAACGTGCAGGCTTCATTCCAAAGGCGAGTTGGGCCCCACAGCATCTTGCTTCCAGCTCTTTGGGAAGCTAAGAAACAACTCGCTCTGCACAGTGCTCTTACAGCCTGCCGGGAGCATCTCTTCCAAAGGCCTGTGAAACGCAGTTTCTTTGCAGGCCTGATCTGGCTGAAGTAGGACTTCTGCTCTGGGTGTGCTGCATTGCCCTAGAGCTGAAAGGCACAACGTGCCGGCTTCTTTCCAAAGGGCGAGTTGGGCCCCACAGCATCTTGCTTCCAGCTCTTTGGGAAGCTAAGAAACAACTCGCTCTGCACAGTGCTCTTACAGCGTACCGGGAACATCTCTTCCAAAGGCCTGTGAAACGCAGTTTCTTTGCAGGCCTGATCTGGCTGAAGTAGGACTTCTGCTCTGGGTGTGCTCCATTGCCCTAGAGCTGAAAGACACAACGTGCAGGCTTCTTTCCAAAGGGCGAGTTGGGCCCCACAGCATCTTGCTTGCAGCTCTTTGGGAAGGGTAGAAACAACTCGCTCTGCACAGTGCTCTTACAGCCTACCGGGAACATCTCTTCCAAAGGCCTGTGAAACGCAGTTTCTTTGCAGGCCTGATCTGGATGAAGTAGGACTTCTGCTCTGGGTGTGCTCCATTGCCCTAGAGCTGAAAGGCACAACGTGCAGGCTTCTTTCCAAAGGCGAGTTGGGCCCCACAGCATCTTGCTTCCAGCTCTTTGGGAAGCTAAGAAACAACTCGCTCTGCACAGTGCTCTTACAGCCTGCCGGGAGCATCTCTTCCAAAGGCCTGTGAAACGCAGTTTCTTTGCAGGCCTGATCTGGCTGAAGTAGGACTTCTGCTCTGGGTGTGCTGCATTGCCCTGGAGCTGAAAGGCACAACGTGCAGGCTTCTTTCCAAAGGGCGAGTTGGGCCCCACAGCATCTTGCTCCCAGCTCATTGGGAAGCTAAGAAACAACTCGCTCTGCACAGTGCTCTTACAGCCTACCGGGAACATCTCTTCCAAAGGCCTCTGAAACGCAGTTTCTTTGCAGGCCTGATCTGGCTGAAGTAGGGCTTCTGCTCTGGGTGTGCTCCATTGCCCTAGAGCTGAAAGGCACAACGTGCAGCTTTCTTTCCAAAGCGCGAGTTGGGCCCCACAGCATCTTGCTTCCAGCTCTTTGGGAAGCTAAGAATCAACTCGCTCTGCACAGTGCTCTTACAGCCTACCGGGAACATCTCTTCCAAAGTCCTGTGAAACGCAGTATCTTTGCAGGCCTGATCTGGCTGAAGGAGAACTTCTGCTCTGGGTGTGCTCCATTGCCCTAGAGCTGAAAGGCACAACGTGCAGGCTTCTTTCCAAAGGGCGAGTTGGGCCCCACAGCATCTTGCTTCCAGCTCTTTGGGAAGCTAAGAAACAACTCGCTCTGCACAGTGCTCTTACAGCCTACCGGGAACATCTCTTCCAAAGGCCTGTGAAACACAGTTTCTTTGCAGGCCTGATTTGGCTGAAGTAGGACTTCTGCTCTGGGTGTGCTCCATTGCCCTAGAGCTGAAAGGCACAACGTGCAGGCTTCATTCCAAAGGCGAGTTGGGCCCCACAGCATCTTGCTTCCAGCTCTTTGGGAAGCTAAGAAACAACTCGCTCTGCACAGTGCTCTTACAGCCTGCCGGGAGCATCTCTTCCAAAGGCCTGTGAAACGCAGTTTCTTTGCAGGCCTGATCTGGCTGAAGTAGGACTTCTGCTCTGGGTGTGCTGCATTGCCCTAGAGCTGAAAGGCACAACGTGCCGGCTTCTTTCCAAAGGGCGAGTTGGGCCCCACAGCATCTTGCTTCCAGCTCTTTGGGAAGCTAAGAAACAACTCGCTCTGCACAGTGCTCTTACAGCGTACCGGGAACATCTCTTCCAAAGGCCTGTGAAACGCAGTTTCTTTGCAGGCCTGATCTGGCTGAAGTAGGACTTCTGCTCTGGGTGTGCTCCATTGCCCTAGAGCTGAAAGGCACAACGTGCAGGCTTCTTTCCAAAGGGCGAGTTGGGCCCCACAGCATCTTGCTTCCAGCTCTTTGGGAAGCTAAGAAACAACTCGCTCTGCTCAGTGCTCTTACAGCCTAACGGGAACATCTCTTCCAAAGGCCTGTGAAACGCAGTTTCTTTGCAGGCCTGATCTGGGTGAAGTAGGACTTCTGCTCTCGGTGTGCTACATTGCCCTAGAGCTGAAAGGCACAAGGTACATGCTTCTTTGCAAGGGCCGAGTTGGGCCCCACAGCATCTTGCTTCCAGCTCGTTGGGAAGCTAAGAAACAACTCGCTCTGCACAGTGCTCTTACAGCCTACCGGGAACATCTCTTCCAAAGGCCTGTGAAACGCAGTTTCTTTGCAGGCCTGATCTGGCTGAAGTAGGACTTCTGCTCTGGGTGTGCTACTTTGCCCTAGAGCTGAAAGGCACAACGTGCAGGCTTCTTTCCAAAGGGCAAGTTGGGCCCCACAGCATCTTGCTTCCAGCTCTTTGGGAAGCTAAGAAACAACTCGCTGTGCTCAGTGCTCTTACAGCCTACCGGGAACATCTCTTCCAAAGGCCTGTGAAACGCAGTTTCTTTGCAGGCCTGATCTGGCTGAAGTAGGACTTCTGCTCTGGGTGTGCTCCATTGCCCTAGAGCTGAAAGACACAACGTGCAGGCTTCTTTCCAAAGGGCGAGTTGGGCCCCACAGCATCTTGCTTGCAGCTCTTTGGGAAGGGTAGAAACAACTCGCTCTGCACAGTGCTCTTACAGCCTACCGGGAACATCTCTTCCAAAGGCCTGTGAAACGCAGTTTCTTTGCAGGCCTGATCTGGATGAAGTAGGACTTCTGCTCTGGGTGTGCTCCATTGCCCTAGAGCTGAAAGGCACAACGTGCAGGCTTCTTTCCAAAGGCGAGTTGGGCCCCACAGCATCTTGCTTCCAGCTCTTTGGGAAGCTAAGAAACAACTCGCTCTGCACAGTGCTCTTACAGCCTGCCGGGAGCATCTCTTCCAAAGGCCTGTGAAACGCAGTTTCTTTGCAGGCCTGATCTGGCTGAAGTAGGACTTCTGCTCTGGGTGTGCTGCATTGCCCTGGAGCTGAAAGGCACAACGTGCAGGCTTCTTTCCAAAGGGCGAGTTGGGCCCCACAGCATCTTGCTCCCAGCTCATTGGGAAGCTAAGAAACAACTCGCTCTGCAAAGTGCTCTTACAGCCTACCGGGAACATCTCTTCCAAAGGCCTCTGAAACGCAGTTTCTTTGCAGGCCTGATCTGGCTGAAGTAGGGCTTCTGCTCTGGGTGTGCTCCATTGCCCTAGAGCTGAAAGGCACAACGTGCAGCTTTCTTTCCAAAGCGCGAGTTGGGCCCCACAGCATCTTGCTTCCAGCTCTTTGGGAAGCTAAGAATCAACTCGCTCTGCACAGTGCTCTTACAGGCTAGTGGGAACATCTCTTCCAAAGGCCTGTGAAACGCAGTTTCTTTGCAGGCCTGATCTGGCTGAAGGAGAACTTCTGCTCTGGGTGTGCTCCATTGCCCTAGAGCTGAAAGGCACAACGTGCAGGCTTCTTTCCAAAGGGCGAGTTGGGCCCCACAGCATCTTGCTCCAAGCTCTTTGGGAAGGTAAGAAACAATTCGCTCTGCACAGTGCTCTTACAGCCTACCAGGAACATCTCTTCCAAAGGCCTGTGAAACGCAGTTTCTTTGCTGGCCTGATCTGGCTGAAGTAGGACTTCTGCTCTGGGTGTGCTACATTGCCCTAGTGCTGAAAGGCACAACGTTCAGGCTTCTTTCCAAAGGGCGAGTTGGGCCCCACAGCATCTTGCTTCCAGCTCTTTGGGAAGCTAAGAAACAACTCGCTCTGCTCAGTGCTCTTACAGCCTACCGGGAACATCTCTTCCAAAGGCCTGTGAAACGCAGTTTCTTTGCAGGCCTGATCTGGCTGAAGTAGGACTTCTGCTCTGGGTGTGCTCCATTGCCCTAGAGCTGAAAGGCACAACGTGCAGGCTTCTTTCCAAAGGGCAGGTTGGGTCCCACAGCATCTTGCTTCCAGCTCTTTGGGAAGCTAAGAAACAACTCGCTCTGCACAGTGCTCTTACAGCCTACCGGGAACATCACTTCCAAAGGCCTGAGAAACGCAGAGTCTTTGCAGGCCTGATCTGGCTGAAGTAGGACTTCTGCTCTGGGTGTGCTCCATTGCCCTAGAGCTGAAAGACACAACGTGCAGGCTTCTTTCTAGAGGGCGAGTTGGGCCCCACATCATCTTGCTTGCAGCTCTTTGGGAAGGTAAGAAACAACTCGCTCTGTACAGTGCTCTTACAGCCTACCGGGAACATCTCTTCCAAAGGACTCTGAAACGCAGTTTCTTTGCAGGCCTGATCTGGCTGAAGTAGGACTTCTGCTCTGGGTGTGCTCCATTGCCCTAGAGCTGAAAGGCACAACGTGCAGGCTTCTTTCCAAAGGCGAGTTGGGCCCCACAGCATCTTGCTTCCAGCTCTTTGGGAAGCTAAGAAACAACTCGCTCTGCACAGTGCTCTTACAGCCTGCCGGGAGCATCTCTTCCAAAGGCCTGTGAAACGCAGTTTCTTTGCAGGCCTGATCTGGCTGAAGTAGGACTTCTTCTCTGGGTGTGCTGCATTGCCGTAGAGCTGAAAGGCACAACGTGCAGGCTTCTTTCCAAAGGGCGAGTTGGGCCCCACAGCATCTTGCTTCCAGCTCTTTGGGAAGCTAAGAAACAACTCGCTCTGCACAGTGCTCTTACAGCCTGCCGGGAGCATCTCTTCCAAAGGCCTGTGAAACGCAGTTTCTTTGCAGGCCTGATCTGGCTGAAGTAGGACTTCTGCTCTGGGTGTGCTGCATTGCCCTAGAGCTGAAAGGCACAACGTGCCGGCTTCTTTCCAAAGGGCGAGTTGGGCCCCACAGCATCTTGCTTCCAGCTCTTTGGGAAGCTAAGAAACAACTCGCTCTGCACAGTGCTCTTACAGCGTACCGGGAACATCTCTTCCAAAGGCCTGTGAAACGCAGTTTCTTTGCAGGCCTGATCTGGCTGAAGTAGGACTTCTGCTCTGGGTGTGCTCCATTGCCCTAGAGCTGAAAGGCACAACGTGCAGGCTTCTTTCCAAAGGGCGAGTTGGGCCCCACAGCATCTTGTTTCCAGCTCTTTGGGAAGCTAAGAAACAACTCGCTCTGCTCAGTGCTCTTACAGCCTAACGGGAACATCTCTTCCAAAGGCCTGTGAAACGCAGTTTCTTTGCAGGCCTGATCTGGGTGAAGTAGGACTTCTGCTCTCGGTGTGCTACATTGCCCTAGAGCTGAAAGGCACAAGGTACATGCTTCTTTGCAAGGGCCGAGTTGGGCCCCACAGCATCTTGCTTCCAGCTCGTTGGGAAGCTAAGAAACAACTCGCTCTGCACAGTGCTCTTACAGCCTACCGGGAACATCTCTTCCAAAGGCCTGTGAAACGCAGTTTCTTTGCAGGCCTGATCTGGCTGAAGTAGGACTTCTGCTCTGGGTGTGCTACTTTGCCCTAGAGCTGAAAGGCACAACGTGCAGGCTTCTTTCCAAAGGGCGAGTTGGGCCCCACAGCATCTTGCTTCCAGCTCTTTGGGAAGCTAAGAAACAACTCGCTGTGCTCAGTGCTCTTACAGCCTACCGGGAACATCTCTTCCAAAGGCCTGTGAAACGCAGTTTCTTTGCAGGCCTGATCTGGCTGAAGTAGGACTTCTGCTCTGGGTGTGCTCCATTGCCCTAGAGCTGAAAGACACAACGTGCAGGCTTCTTTCCAAAGGGCGAGTTGGGCCCCACAGCATCTTGCTTGCAGCTCTTTGGGAAGGGTAGAAACAACTCGCTCTGCACAGTGCTCTTACAGCCTACCGGGAACATCTCTTCCAAAGGCCTGTGAAACGCAGTTTCTTTGCAGGCCTGATCTGGCTGAAGTAGGACTTCTGCTCTGGGTGTGCTCCATTGCCCTAGAGCTGAAAGGCACAACGTGCAGGCTTCTTTCCAAAGGCGAGTTGGGCCCCACAGCATCTTGCTTCCAGCTCTTTGGGAAGCTAAGAAACAACTCGCTCTGCACAGTGCTCTTACAGCCTGCCGGGAGCATGTCTTCCAAAGGCCTGTGAAACGCAGTTTCTTTGCAGGCCTGATCTGGCTGAAGTAGGACTTCTGCTCTGGGTGTGCTGCATTGCCCTGGAGCTGAAAGGCACAACGTGCAGGCTTCTTTCCAAAGGGCGAGTTGGGCCCCACAGCATCTTGCTCCCAGCTCATTGGGAAGCTAAGAAACAACTCGCTCTGCAAAGTGCTCTTACAGCCTACCGGGAACATCTCTTCCAAAGGCCTCTGAAACGCAGTTTCTTTGCAGGCCTGATCTGGCTGAAGTAGGGCTTCTGCTCTGGGTGTGCTCCATTGCCCTAGAGCTGAAAGGCACAACGTGCAGCTTTCTTTCCAAAGCGCGAGTTGGGCCCCACAGCATCTTGCTTCCAGCTCTTTGGGAAGCTAAGAATCAACTCGCTCTGCACAGTGCTCTTACAGGCTAGTGGGAACATCTCTTCCAAAGGCCTGTGAAACGCAGTTTCTTTGCAGGCCTGATCTAGCTGAAGGAGAACTTCTGCTCTGGGTGTGCTCCATTGCCCTAGAGCTGAAAGGCACAACGTGCAGGCTTCTTTCCAAAGGGCGAGTTGGGCCCCACAGCATCTTGCTCCAAGCTCTTTGGGAAGGTAAGAAACAATTCGCTCTGCACAGTGCTCTTACAGCCTACCAGGAACATCTCTTCCAAAGGCCTGTGAAACGCAGTTTCTTTGCTGGCCTGATCTGGCTGAAGTAGGACTTCTGCTCTGGGTGTGCTACATTGCCCTAGTGCTGAAAGGCACAACGTTCAGGCTTCTTTCCAAAGGGCGAGTTGGGCCCCACAGCATCTTGCTTCCAGCTCTTTGGGAAGCTAAGAAACAACTCGCTCTGCTCAGTGCTCTTACAGCCTACCGGGAACATCTCTTCCAAAGGCCTGTGAAACGCAGTTTCTTTGCAGGCCTGATCTGGCTGAAGTAGGACTTCTGCTCTGGGTGTGCTCCATTGCCCTAGAGCTGAAAGGCACAACGTGCAGGCTTCTTTCCAAAGGGCAGGTTGGGTCCCACAGCATCTTGCTTCCAGCTCTTTGGGAAGCTAAGAAACAACTCGCTCTGCACAGTGCTCTTACAGCCTACCGGGAACATCACTTCCAAAGGCCTGAGAAACGCAGAGTCTTTGCAGGCCTGATCTGGCTGAAGTAGGACTTCTGCTCTGGGTGTGCTCCATTGCCCTAGAGCTGAAAGACACAACGTGCAGGCTTCTTTCTAGAGGGCGAGTTGGGCCCCACATCATCTTGCTTGCAGCTCTTTGGGAAGGTAAGAAACAACTCGCTCTGTACAGTGCTCTTACAGCCTACCGGGAACATCTCTTCCAAAGGACTCTGAAACGCAGTTTCTTTGCAGGCCTGATCTGGCTGAAGTAGGACTTCTGCTCTGGGTGTGCTCCATTGCCCTAGAGCTGAAAGGCACAACATGCAGGCTTCTTTCCAAAGGCGAGTTGAGCCCCACAGCATCTTGCTTCCAGCTCTTTGGGAAGCTAAGAAACAACTCGCTCTGCACAGTGCTCTTACAGCCTGCCGGGAGCATCTCTTCCAAAGGCCTGTGAAACGCAGTTTCTTTGCAGGCCTGATCTGGCTGAAGTAGGACTTCTTCTCTGGGTGTGCTGCATTGCCCTAGAGCTGAAAGGCACAACGTGCAGGCTTCTTTCCAAAGGGCGAGTTGGGCCCCACAGCATCTTGCTTCCAGCTCTTTGGGAAGCTAAGAAACAACTCGCTCTGCACAGTGCTCTTACAGCCTGCCGGGAGCATCTCTTCCAAAGGCCTGTGAAACGCAGTTTCTTTGCAGGCCTGATCTGGCTGAAGTAGGACTTCTGCTCTGGGTGTGCTGCATTGCCCTAGAGCTGAAAGGCACAACGTGCCGGCTTCTTTCCAAAGGGCGAGTTGGGCCCCACAGCATCTTGCTTCCAGCTCTTTGGGAAGCTAAGAAACAACTCGCTCTGCACAGTGCTCTTACAGCGTACCGGGAACATCTCTTCCAAAGGCCTGTGAAACGCAGTTTCTTTGCAGGCCTGATCTGGCTGAAGTAGGACTTCTGCTCTGGGTGTGCTCCATTGCCCTAGAGCTGAAAGGCACAACGTGCAGGCTTCTTTCCAAAGGGCGAGTTGGGCCCCACAGCATCTTGCTTCCAGCTCTTTGGGAAGCTAAGAAACAACTCGCTCTGCTCAGTGCTCTTACAGCCTAACGGGAACATCTCTTCCAAAGGCCTGTGAAACGCAGTTTCTTTGCAGGCCTGATCTGGCTGAAGTAGGACTTCTGCTCTCGGTGTGCTACATTGCCCTAGAGCTGAAAGGCACAAGGTACATGCTTCTTTGCAAGGGCCGAGTTGGGCCCCACAGCATCTTGCTTCCAGCTCTTTGGGAAGCTAAGAAACAACTCGCTCTGCACAGTGCTCTTACAGCCTACCGGGAACATCTCTTCCAAAGGCCTGTGAAACGCAGTTTCTTTGCAGGCCTGATCTGGCTGAAGTAGGACTTCTGCTCTGGGTGTGCTACTTTGCCCTAGAGCTGAAAGGCACAACGTGCAGGCTTCTTTCCAAAGGGCGAGTTGGGCCCCACAGCATCTTGCTTCCAGCTCTTTGGGAAGCTAAGAAACAACTCGCTGTGCTCAGTGCTCTTACAGCCTACCGGGAACATCTCTTCCAAAGGCCTGTGAAACGCAGTTTCTTTGCAGGCCTGATCTGGCTGAAGTAGGACTTCTGCTCTGGGTGTGCTCCATTGCCCTAGAGCTGAAAGACACAACGTGCAGGCTTCTTTCCAAATGGCGAGTTGGGCCCCACAGCATCTTGCTTGCAGCTCTTTGGGAAGGGTAGAAACAACTCGCTCTGCAAGTGCTCTTACAGCCTACCGGGAACATCTCTTCCAAAGGCCTGTGAAACGCAGTTTCTTTGCAGGCCTGATCTGGATGAAGTAGGACTTCTGCTCTGGGTGTGCTCCATTGCCCTAGAGCTGAAAGGCACAACGTGCAGGCTTCTTTCCAAAGGCGAGTTGGGCCCCACAGCATCTTGCTTCCAGCTCTTTGGGAAGCTAAGAAACAACTCGCTCTGCACAGTGCTCTTACAGCCTGCCGGGAGCATCTCTTCCAAAGGCCTGTGAAACGCAGTTTCTTTGCAGGCCTGATCTGGCTGAAGTAGGACTTCTGCTCTGGGTGTGCTGCATTGCCCTGGAGCTGAAAGGCACAACGTGCAGGCTTCTTTCCAAAGGGCGAGTTGGGCCCCACAGCATCTTGCTCCCAGCTCATTGGGAAGCTAAGAAACAACTCGCTCTGCAAAGTGCTCTTACAGCCTACCGGGAACATCTCTTCCAAAGGCCTCTGAAACGCAGTTTCTTTGCAGGCCTGATCTGGCTGAAGTAGGGCTTCTGCTCTGGGTGTGCTCCATTGCCCTAGAGCTGAAAGGCACAACGTGCAGCTTTCTTTCCAAAGCGCGAGTTGGGCCCCACAGCATCTTGCTTCCAGCTCTTTGGGAAGCTAAGAATCAACTCGCTCTGCACAGTGCTCTTACAGGCTAGTGGGAACATCTCTTCCAAAGGCCTGTGAAACGCAGTTTCTTTGCAGGCCTGATCTGGCTGAAGGAGAACTTCTGCTCTGGGTGTGCTCCATTGCCCTAGAGCTGAAAGGCACAACGTGCAGGCTTCTTTCCAAAGGGCGAGTTGGGCCCCACAGCATCTTGCTCCAAGCTCTTTGGGAAGCTAAGAAACAATTCGCTCTGCACAGTGCTCTTACAGCCTACCAGGAACATCTCTTCCAAAGGCCTGTGAAACGCAGTTTCTTTGCTGGCCTGATCTGGCTGAAGTAGGACTTCTGCTCTGGGTGTGCTACATTGCCCTATTGCTGAAAGGCACAACGTTCAGGCTTCTTTCCAAAGGGCGAGTTGGGCCCCACAGCATCTTGCTTCCAGCTCTTTGGGAAGCTAAGAAACAACTCGCTCTGCTCAGTGCTCTTACAGCCTACCGGGAACATCTCTTCCAAAGGCCTGTGAAACGCAGTTTCTTTGCAGGCCTGATCTGGCTGAAGTAGGACTTCTGCTCTGGGTGTGCTCCATTGCCCTAGAGCTGAAAGGCACAACGTGCAGGCTTCTTTCCAAAGGGCGAGTTGGGCCCCACAGCATCTTGCTTCCAGCTCTTTGGGAAGCTAAGAAACAACTCGCTCTGCACAGTGCTCTTACAGCCTACCGGGAGCATCTCTTCCAAAGGCCTGTGAAACGCAGTTTCTTTGCAGGCCTGATCTGGCTGAAGTAGGACTTCTGCTCTGGGTGTGCTCCATTGCCCTAGAGCTGAAAGGCACAACGTGCAGGCTTCTTTCCAAAGGGCGAGTTGGGCCCCACAGCATCTTGCTTCCAGCTCTTTGGGAAGCTAAGAAACAACTCGCTCTGAACAGAGCTCTTACAGCCTACCGGGAACATCTCTTCCAAAGGCCTGTGAAACGCAGTTTCTTTGCAGGCCTGATCTGGCTGAAGTAGGACTTCTGCTCTGGTTGTGCTGCATTGCCATAGAGCTGAAAGGCACAACGTGCAGGCTTCTTTCCAAAGGGCGAGTTGGGCCCCACAGCATCTTGCTTCCAGCTCTTTGGGAAGGTAAGAAACAACTCGCTCTGCACAGTGCTCTTACAGCCTACCGGAAGCATCTCTTCCAAAGGCCTCTGAAACGCAGTTCCTTTGCAGGCCTGATCTGGCTGAAGTAGGACTTCTGCTCTGGGTGTGCTGCATTGCCCTAGAGCTGAAAGGCACAACGTGCAGGCTTCTTTCCAGAGGGCGAGTTGGGCCCCACAGCATCTTGCTTCCAGCTCTTTGGGAAGCTAAGAAACAACTCGCTCTGCACAGTGCTCTTACAGCCTACCGGGAACATCTCTTCCAAAGGCCTGTGAAACGCAGTTTCTTTGCAGGCCTGATCTGGCTGAAGTAGGACTTCTGCTCTGGGTGTGCTCCATTGCCCTAGAGCTGGAAGGCACAACGTGCAGGCTTCATTCCAAAGGCGAGTTGGGCCCCACAGCATCTTGCTTCCAGCTCTTTGGGAAGCTAAGAAACAACTCGCTCTACACAGTGCTCTTACAGCCTGCCGGGAGCATCTCTTCCAAAGGCCTGTGAAACGCAGTTTCTTTGCAGGCCTGATCTGGCTGAAGTAGGACTTCTGCTCTGGGTGTGCTGCATTGCCCTAGAGCTGAAAGGCACAACGTGCAGGCTTCTTTCCAAAGGGCGAGTTGGGCCCCACAGCATCTTGCTTCCAGCTCTTTGGGAAGCTAAGAAACAACTCGCTCTGCACAGTGCTCTTACAGCGTACCGGGAACATCTCTTCCAAAGGCCTGTGAAACGCAGTTTCTTTGCAGGCCTGATCTGGCTGAAGTAGGACTTCTGCTCTGTGTGTGCTCCATTGCCCTAGAGCTGAAAGGCACAACGTGCAGGCTTCTTCCCAAAGGGCGAGTTGGGCTCCACAGCATCTTGCTTCCAGCTCTTTGGGAAGCTAAGAAACAACTCGCTCTGCTCAGTGCTCTTACAGCCTAAGGGGAACATCTCTTCCAAAGGCCTGTGAAACGCAGTTTCTTTGCAGGCCTGATCTGGGTGAAGTAGGACTTCTGCTCTCGGTGTGCTACATTGCCCTAGAGCTGAAAGGCACAAGGTACATGCTTCTTTGCAAGGGCCGAGTTGGGCCCCACAGCATCTTGCTTCCAGCTCTTTGGGAAGCTAAGAAACAACTCGCTCTGCACAGTGCTCTTACAGCCTACCGGGAACATCTCTTCCAAAGGCCTGTGAAACGCAGTTTCTTTGCAGGCCTGATCTGGCTGAAGTAGGACTTCTGCTCTGGGTGTGCTACTTTGCCCTAGAGCTGAAAGGCACAACGTGCAGGCTTCTTTCAAAAGGGCGAGTTGGGCCCCACAGCATCTTGCTTCCAGCTCTTTGTGAAGCTAAGAAACAACTCGCTGTGCTCAGTGCTCTTACAGCCTACCGGGAACATCTCTTCCAAAGGCCTGTGAAACGCAGTTTCTTTGCAGGCCTGATCTGGCTGAAGTAGGACTTCTGCTCTGGGTGTGCTCCATTGCATTAGAGCTGAAAGACACAACGTGCAGGCTTCTTTCTAGAGGGCGAGTTGGGCCCCACATCATCTTGCTTGCAGCTCTTTGGGAAGGTAAGAAACAACTCGCTCTGTACAGTGCTCTTACAGCCTACCGGGAACATCTCTTCCAAAGGCCTGTGAAACGCAGTTTCTTTGCAGGCCTGATCTGGCTGAAGTAGGACTTCTGCTCTGGGTGTGCTCCATTGCCCTAGAGCTGAAAGGCACAACGTGCAGGCTTCTTTCGAAAGGCGAGTTGGGCCCCACACCATCTTGCTTCCAGCTCTTTGGGAAGCTAAGAAACAACTCGCTCTGCACAGTGCTCTTACATCCTGCCGGGAGCATCTCTTCCAAAGGCCTGTGAAACGCAGTTTCTTTGCAGGCCTGATCTGGCTGAAGTAGGACTTCTGCTCTGGGTGTGCTCCATTGCCCTAGAGCTGAAAGGCACAACGTGCCGGCTTCTTTCCAAAGGGCGAGTTGGGCCCCACAGCATCTTGCTTCCAGCTCTTTGGGAAGCTAAGAAACAACTCGCTCTGCACAGTGCTCTTACAGCCTACCGGGAGCATCTCTTCCAAAGGCCTGTGAAACGCAGTTTCTTTGCAGGCCTGATCTGGATGAAGTAGGACTTCTGCTCTGGGTGTGCTCCATTGCCCTAGAGCTGAAAGGCACAACGTGCAGGCTTCTTTCCAAAGGGCGAGTTGGGCCCCACAGCATCTTGCTTCCAGCTCTTTGGGAAGCTAAGAAACAACTCGCTCTGCACAGTGCTCTTACAGCCTCCCGGGAACATCTCTTCCAAAGGCCTGTGAAACGCAGTTTCTTTGCAGGCCTGATCTGGCTGAAGTAGGACTTCTGCTCTGGGTGTGCTGCATTGCCCTAGAGCTGAAAGGCACAACGTGCAGGCTTCTTTCCAAAGGGCGAGTTGGGCCCCACAGCATCTTGCTTCCAGCTCTTTGGGAAGCTAAGAAACAACTCGCTCTGCTGACTGCTCTTACAGCCTACCGGGAACATCTCTTCCAAAGGCCTGTGAAACGCAGTTTCTTTGCAGGCCTGATCTGGCTGAAGTAGGACTTCTGCTCTTGGTGTGCTCCATTGCCCTAATGCTGAAAGGCACAACGTGCAGGCTTCTTTCCAAAGGGCGAGTTGGGCCCCACAGCATCTTGCTTCCAGCTCTTTGGGAAGCTAAGAAACAACTCGCTCTGCTCAGTGCTCTTACAGCCTGCCGGGAGCATCTCTTCCAAAGCCGTGTGAAATGCAGTTTCCTTGCAGGCCTGATCTGGCTGAAGTAGGGCTTCTGCTCTGGGTGTGCTACATTGCCCTAGAGCTGAAAGGCACAACGTGCAGGCTTCTTTCCAATGGGCGAGTTGGGCCTCACAGCATCTTGCTTCCAGCTCTTTGGGAAGCAAAGAAACAACTCGCTCTGCACATTGCTCTTACAGCCTACCGGGAACATCTCTTCCAAAGGACTCTGAAACGCAGTTTCTTTGCAGGCCTGATCTGGCTGAAGTAGGACTTCTGCTCTGGGTGTGCTCCATTGCCCTAGAGCTGAAAGGCACAACGTGCAGGCTTCTTTCCAAAGGGCGAGTTGGGCCCCACAGCATCTTGCTTCCAGCTCTTTGGGAAGCTAAGAAACAACTCGCTCTGCACAGTGCTCTTAAAGCCTACCGAGAACATCTCTTCCAAAGGCCTGTGAAACGCAGTTTCTTTGCAGGCCTGATCTGGCTGAAGTAGGACTTCTGCTCTGGGTGTGCTGCATTGCCCTAGAGCTGAAAGGCACAACGTGCAGGCTTCTTTCCAAAGGGCGAGTGGGCCCCACAGCATCTTGCTTCCAGCTCTTTGGGAAGCTAAGAAACAACTCGCTCTGCTGACTGCTCTTACAGCCTACCGGGAACATCTCTTCCAAAGGCCTGTGAAACGCAGTTTCTTTGCAGGCCTGATCTGGCTGAAGTTGGACTTCTGCTCTTGGTGTGCTCCATTGCCCTAGAGCTGAAAGGCACAACGTGCAGGCTTCTTTCCAAAGGGCGAGTTGGGCCCCACAGCATCTTGCTTCCAGCTCTTTGGGAAGCTAAAAATAAACTCGCTCTGCTCAGTGCTCTTACAGCCTGCCGGGAGCATCTCTTCCAAAGCCGTGTGAAATGCAGTTTCCTTGCAGGCCTGATCTGGCTGAAGTAGGGCTTCTGCTCTGTGTGTGCTGCATTGCCCTAGAGATGAAAGGCACAACGTCCAGGCTTCTTTCCAAAGGGCAGGTTGGGTCCCACAGCATCTTGCTTCCAGCTCTTTGGGAAGCTAAGAAACAACGCTCTCTGCACAGTGCTTTTACAGCCTACCGGGAACATCTCTTACAAAGGACTCTGAAACGCAGAGTCTTTGCAGGCCTGATCTGGCTGAAGTAGGACTTCTGCTCTGGCTGTGCTACATTGCCCTAGAGCTGAAACGCACAACGTGCAGGCTCCTTTCCAAAGGGCAGGTTGGGCCCCACAGCATCTTGCTTCCAGCTCTTTGGGAAGGTAAGAAACAACTCGCTCTGCACAGTGCTCTTACAGCCTACCGGGAACATCTCTTCCAAAGGCCTGTGAAACGCAGTCTCTTTGCAGGCCTGATCTGGCTGAAGTGGGACTTCTGCTCTGGGTGTGCTGCATTGCCCTAGAGCTGAAAGGCACAACGTGCAGGCTTCTTTCCAAAGGGCGAGTTGGGCCCCACAGCATCTTGCTTCCAGCTCTTTGGGAAGCTAAAAATAAACTCGCTCTGCTCAGTGCTCTTACAGCCTGCCGGGAGCATCTCTTCCAAAGCCGTGTGAAATGCAGTTTCCTTGCAGGCCTGATCTGGCTGAAGTAGGGCTTCTGCTCTGGGTGTGCTGCATTGCCCTAGAGCTGAAAGGCACAACGTGCAGGCTTCTTTCCAAAGGGCAGGTTGGGTCCCACAGCATCTTGCTTCCAGCTCTTTGCGAAGCTAAGAAACAACTCTCTCTGCACAGTGCTCTTACAGCCTACTGGGAACATCTCTTCCAAAGGACTCTGAAACGCAGAGTCTTTGCAGGCCTGATCTGGCTGAAGTAGGACTTCTGCTCTGGCTGTGCTCCATTGCCCTAGAGCTGAAAGGCACAACGTGCAGGCTCCTTTCCAAAGGGCAAGTTGGGCCCCACAGCATCTTGCTTCCAGCTCCTTGGGAAGGTAAGAAACAACTCGCTCTGCACAGTGCTCTTACAGCCTACCGGGAACATCTCTTCCAAAGGCCTGTGAAACGCAGTTTCTTTGCAGGCCTGATCTGGCTGAAGTAGGACTTCTGCTCTGGGTGTGCTGCATTGCCCTAGAGCTGAAAGGCACAACGTGCAGGCTTCTTTCCAAAGGGCGAGTTGGGCCCCACAGCATCTTGCTTCCAGCTCTTTGGGAAGCTAAGAAACAACTCGCTCTGCTCAGTGCTCTTACAGCCTACTGGGAACAGCTCTTCCAAAGGCCTCTGAAACGCAGTTTCTTTGCAGGCCTGATATGGCTGAAGTAGGACTTCTGCTCTGGGTGTGGTACACTGCCCTAGAGCTGAAAGGCACAACGTGCAGCCTTCTTTCCAAAGGGCGAGTTGGGCCCCACAGCATCTTGCTTCCAGCTCTATGGGAAGCTAAGAAACAACTCGCTCTGCACAGTGCTCTTACAGACTACCGGGAACATCTCTTCCAAAGGCCTGTGGAACCCAGTTTTTTGCAGGCCTGATCTGGCTGCAGTAGGACTTCTGCTCTGGGTGTGCTCCATTGCCCTAGAGCTGAAAGGCACAACGTGCAGGCTTCTTTCCAAAGGGCGAGTTGGGCCCCACAGCATCTTGCTTCCAGCTCTTTGGGAAGCTAAGAAACAACTCGCTCTGCACAGTGCTCTTACAGCCTACCGGGAACATCTCTTCCAAAGGCCTGTGAAACGCAGTTTCTTTGCAGGCCTGATCTGGCTGAAGTAGGACTTCTGCTCTCGGTGTGCTACATTGCCCTAGAGCTGAAAGGCACAAGGTACATGCTTCTTTGCAAGGGCCGAGTTGGGCCCCACAGCATCTTGCTTCCAGCTCTTTTGGAAGCTAAGAAACAACTCGCTCTGCACAGTGCTCTTACAGCCTCCCGGGAACATCTCTTCCAAAGGCCTGTGAAACGCAGTTTCTTTGCAGGCCTGACCTGGCTGAAGTAGGACTTCTGCTCTGGGTGTGCTCCATTGTCCTAGAGCTGAAAGGCACACGTGCAGGCTTCTTTCCAAAGGGCGAGTTGGGCCCCACAGCATCTTGCTTCCAGCTCTTTGGGAAACTAAGACACAACTCGCTCTGCACAGTACTCTTACAGCCTACCGGGAACATATCTTGGAAAGGCCTGTGAAACGCAGTTTCTTTGCAGGCCTGATCTGGCTGAAGTAGGACTTCTGCTCTGGGTGTGGTACACTGCCCTAGAGCTGAAAGGCACAAGGTGGAGGCTTCTTTCCAAACGGCGAGTTGGACCCAACAGCATCTTGTTTCCAGCTCTTTGCAAAGCTAAGAAACAACTCGCTCTGCACAGTGCTCTTACAGCCTACCGGGAACATCTCTTCCAAAGGCCTGTGAAACGCAGTTTCTTTGCAGGCCTGATCTGGCTGAAGTAGGACTTCTGCTCTGGGTGTGCTACTTTGCCCTGGAGCTGAAAGGCACAACGTGCAGGCTTCTTTCCAAAGGGCGAGTTACGCCCCACAGCATCTTGCTTCCAGCTCTTTGGGAAGCTAAGAAACAACTCGCTCTGCACAGTGCTCTTACAGCCTACCGGGAACATCTCTTCCAAAGGCCTGTGAAACGCAGTCTCTTTGCAGGCCTGATCTGGCTGAAGTGGGACTTCTGCTCTGGGTGTGCTGCATTGCCCTAGAGCTGAAAGGCACAACGTGCAGGCTTCTTTACAAAGGGCGAGTTGGGCCCCACAGCATCTTGCTTCCAGCTCTTTGGCAAGCTAAGAAACAACTCGCTCTGCACAGTGCTCTTACAGCCTACCTGGAACATCTCTTCCAAAGGCCTGTGAAACGCAGTTTCTTTGCAGGCCTGATCTGGCTGAAGTAGGACTTCTGCTCTGGGTGTGCTCCATTGCCCTAGAGCTGAAAGGCAGAAGGTGCAGTCTTCTTTGCAAGGGGCGAGTTGGGCCCCACAGCATCTTGCTTCCAGCTCTTTGGGAAGCTAAGAAACAACTCGCTCTGCACAGTGCTCTTACAGCCTACCGGGAACATATCTTGGAAAGGCCTGTGAAACGCAGTTTCTTTGCAGGCCTGATCTGGCTGAAGTAGGACTTCTGCTCTGGGTGTGCTGCATTGCCCTAGAGCTGAAATGCACAACGCGCAGGCTTCTTTCCAAAGGGTGAGTTGGGCCCCACAGCATCTTGCTTCCAGCTCTTTGGGAAGCTAAGAAACAACTCGCTCTGCTCAGTGCTCTTACAGCCTACTGGGAACAGCTCTTCCAAAGGCCTCTGAAACGCAGTTTCTTTGCAGGCCTGATATGGCTGAAGTAGGACTTCTGCTCTGGGTGTGGTACACTGCCCTAGAGCTGAAAGGCACAACGTGCAGCCTTCTTTCCAAAGGGCGAGTTGGGCCCCACAGCATCTTGCTTCCAGCTCTTTGGGAATCTAAGAAACAACTCGCTCTGCACAGTGCTCTTACAGACTACCGGGAACATCTCTTCCAAAGGCCTGTGGAACCCAGTTTTTTGCAGGCCTGATCTGGCTGCAGTAGGACTTCTGCTCTGGGTGTGCTCCATTGCCCTAGAGCTGAAAGGCACAACGTGCAGGCTTCTTTCCAAAGGGCGAGTTGGGGCCCACAGCATCTTGCTTCCAGCTCTTTGGGAAGCTAAGAAACAACTCGCTCTGCACAGTGCTCTTACAGCCTACCGGGAACATCTCTTCCAAAGGCCTGTGAAACGCAGTTTCTTTGCAGGCCTGATCTGGCTGAAGTAGGACTTCTGCTCTGGGTGTGCTCCATTGCCCTAGAGCTGAAAGGCACAACGTGCAGGCTTCTTTCCAAAGGGCGAGTTGGGCCCCACAGCATCTTGCTTCCAGCTCTTTGGGAAGCTAAGAAACAACTCGCTCTGCTCAGTGCTCTTACAGCCTAACGGGAACATCTCTTCCAAAGGCCTGTGAAACGCAGTTTCTTTGCAGGCCTGATCTGGGTGAAGTAGGACTTCTGCTCTCGGTGTGCTACATTGCCCTAGAGCTGAAAGGCACAAGGTACATGCTTCTTTGCAAGGGCCGAGTTGGGCCCCACAGCATCTTGCTTCCAGCTCTTTGGGAAGGTAAGAAACAACTCGCTCTGCACAGTGCTCTTACAGCCTACCGGGAACATCTCTTCCAAAGGCCTGTGAAACGCAGTTTCTTTGCAGGCCTGATCTGGCTGAAGTAGGACTTCTGCTCTGGGTGTGCTGCATTGCCCTAGAGCTGAAAGGCACAACGTGCAGGCTTCTTTCCAAAGGGCGAGTTGGGCCCCACAGCATCTTGCTTCCAGCTCTTTGGGAAGCTAAGAAACAACTCGCTCTGCTCAGTGCTCTTACAGCCTACTGGGAACAGCTCTTCCAAAGGCCTCTGAAACGCAGTTTCTTTGCAGGCCTGATATGGCTGAAGTAGGACTTCTGCTCTGGGTGTGGTACACTGCCCTAGAGCTGAAAGGCACAACGTGCAGCCTTCTTTCCAAAGGGCGAGTTGGGCCCCACAGCATCTTGCTTCCAGCTCTTTGGGAAGCTAAGAAACAACTCGCTCTGCACAGTGCTCTTACAGACTACCGGGAACATCTCTTCCAAAGGCCTGTGGAACCCAGTTTTTTGCAGGCCTGATCTGGCTGCAGTAGGACTTCTGCTCTGGGTGTGCTCCATTGCCCTAGAGCTGAAAGGCACAACGTGCAGGCTTCTTTCCAAAGGGCGAGTTGGGCCCCACAGCATCTTGCTTCCAGCTCTTTGGGAAGCTAAGAAACAACTCGCTCTGCACAGTGCTCTTACAGCCTACCGGGAACATCTCTTCCAAAGGCCTGTGAAACGCAGTTTCTTTGCAGACCTGATCTGGCTGAAGTAGGACTTCTGCTCTCGGTGTGCTACATTGCCCTAGAGCTGAAAGGCACATGGTACATGCTTCTTTGCAAGGGCCGAGTTGGGCCCCACAGCATCTTGCTTCCAGCTCTTTTGGAAGCTAAGAAACAACTCGCTCTGCACAGTGCTCTTACAGCCTCCCGGGAACATCTTTTCCAAAGGCCTGTGAAACGCAGTTTCTTTGCAGGCCTGACCTGGCTGAAGTAGGACTTCTGCTCTGGGTGTGCTCCATTGTCCTAGAGCTGAAAGGCACACGTGCAGGCTTCTTTCCAAAGGGCGAGTTGGGCCCCACAGCATCTTGCTTCCAGCTCTTTGGGAAACTAAGACACAACTCGCTCTGCACAGTACTCTTACAGCCTACCGGGAACATATCTTGGAAAGGCCTGTGAAACGCAGCTTCTTTGCAGGCCTGATCTGGCTGAAGTAGGACTTCTGCTCTGGGTGTGGTACACTGCCCTAGAGCTGAAAGGCACAACGTGCAGGCTTCTTTCCAAAGGGCGAGTTGGGCCCCACAGCATCTTGCTTCCAGCTCTTTGGGAAGCTAAGAAACAACTCGCTCTGCACAGTGCTCTTACAGACTACCGGGAACATCTCTTCCAAAGGCCTGTGGAACCCAGTTTTTTGCAGGCCTGATCTGGCTGCAGTAGGACTTCTGCTCTGGGTGTGCTCCATTGCCCTAGAGCTGAAAGGCACAACGTGCAGGCTTCTTTCCAAAGGGCGAGTTGGGCCCCACAGCATCTTGCTTCCAGCTCTTTGGGAAGCTAAGAAACAACTCGCTCTGCACAGTGCTCTTACAGCCTACCGGGAACATCTCTTCCAAAGGCCTGTGAAACGCAGTTTCTTTGCAGGCCTGATCTGGCTGAAGTAGGACTTCTGCTCTCGGTGTGCTACATTGCCCTAGAGCTGAAAGGCACAAGGTACATGCTTCTTTGCAAGGGCCGAGTTGGGCCCCACAGCATCTTGCTTCCAGCTCTTTTGGAAGCTAAGAAACAACTCGCTCTGCACAGTGCTCTTACAGCCTCCCGGGAACATCTCTTCCAAAGGCCTGTGAAACGCAGTTTCTTTGCAGGCCTGACCTGGCTGAAGTAGGACTTCTGCTCTGGGTGTGCTCCATTGTCCTAGAGCTGAAAGGCACACGTGCAGGCTTCTTTCCAAAGGGCGAGTTGGGCCCCACAGCATCTTGCTTCCAGCTCTTTGGGAAACTAAGACACAACTCGCTCTGCACAGTACTCTTACAGCCTACCGGGAACATATCTTGGAAAGGCCTGTGAAACGCAGTTTCTTTGCAGGCCTGATCTGGCTGAAGTAGGACTTCTGCTCTGGGTGTGGTACACTGCCCTAGAGCTGAAAGGCACAAGGTGGAGGCTTCTTTCCAAACGGCGAGTTGGACCCAACAGCATCTTGTTTCCAGCTCTTTGCAAAGCTAAGAAACAACTCGCTCTGCACAGTGCTCTTACAGCCTACCGGGAACATCTCTTCCAAAGGCCTGTGAAACGCAGTTTCTTTGCAGGCCTGATCTGGCTGAAGTAGGACTTCTGCTCTGGGTGTGCTACTTTGCCCTGGAGCTGAAAGGCACAACGTGCAGGCTTCTTTCCAAAGGGCGAGTTACGCCCCACAGCATCTTGCTTCCAGCTCTTTGGGAAGCTAAGAAACAACTCGCTCTGCACAGTGCTCTTACAGCCTACCGGGAACATCTCTTCCAAAGGCCTGTGAAACGCAGTCTCTTTGCAGGCCTGATCTGGCTGAAGTGGGACTTCTGCTCTGGGTGTGCTGCATTGCCCTAGAGCTGAAAGGCACAACGTGCAGGCTTCTTTACAAAGGGCGAGTTGGGCCCCACAGCATCTTGCTTCCAGCTCTTTGGCAAGCTAAGAAACAACTCGCTCTGCACAGTGCTCTTACAGCCTACCTGGAACATCTCTTCCAAAGGCCTGTGAAACGCAGTTTC
This sequence comes from Equus caballus, assembly GCF_041296265.1. Lineage (NCBI taxonomy): Eukaryota > Metazoa > Chordata > Mammalia > Perissodactyla > Equidae > Equus > Equus caballus. The sequence goes on from NC_091689.1 coordinate 34,036,948, forward strand.
TTTGCAGGCCTGATCTGGCTGAAGTAGGACTTCTGCTCTGGGTGTGCTCCATTGCCCTAGAGCTGAAAGGCAGAAGGTGCAGTCTTCTTTGCAAGGGGCGAGTTGGGCCCCACAGCATCTTGCTTCCAGCTCTTTGGGAAGCTAAGAAACAACTCGCTCTGCACAGTGCTCTTACAGCCTACCGGGAACATCTCTTCCAAAGGCCTGTGAAACGCAGTTTCTTTGCAGGCCTGATCTGGCTGAAGTAGGACTTCTGCTCTGGGTGTGCTGCATTGCCCTAGAGCTGAAATGCACAACGTGCAGGCTTCTTTCCAAAGGGCGAGTTGGGCCCCACAGCATCTTGCTTCCAGCTCTTTGGGAAGCTAAGAAACAACTCGCTCTGCTCAGTGCTCTTACAGCCTACTGGGAACAGCTCTTCCAAAGGCCTCTGAAACGCAGTTTCTTTGCAGGCCTGATATGGCTGAAGTAGGACTTCTGCTCTGGGTGTGGTACACTGCCCTAGAGCTGAAAGGCACAACGTGCAGCCTTCTTTCCAAAGGGCGAGTTGGGCCCCACAGCATCTTGCTTCCAGCTCTTTGGGAATCTAAGAAACAACTCGCTCTGCACAGTGCTCTTACAGACTACCGGGAACATCTCTTCCAAAGGCCTGTGGAACCCAGTTTTTTGCAGGCCTGATCTGGCTGCAGTAGGACTTCTGCTCTGGGTGTGCTCCATTGCCCTAGAGCTGAAAGGCACAACGTGCAGGCTTCTTTCCAAAGGGCGAGTTGGGGCCCACAGCATCTTGCTTCCAGCTCTTTGGGAAGCTAAGAAACAACTCGCTCTGCACAGTGCTCTTACAGCCTACCGGGAACATCTCTTCCAAAGGCCTGTGAAACGCAGTTTCTTTGCAGGCCTGATCTGGCTGAAGTAGGACTTCTGCTCTGGGTGTGCTCCATTGCCCTAGAGCTGAAAGGCACAACGTGCAGGCTTCTTTCCAAAGGGCGAGTTGGGCCCCACAGCATCTTGCTTCCAGCTCTTTGGGAAGCTAAGAAACAACTCGCTCTGCTCAGTGCTCTTACAGCCTAACGGGAACATCTCTTCCAAAGGCCTGTGAAACGCAGTTTCTTTGCAGGCCTGATCTGGGTGAAGTAGGACTTCTGCTCTCGGTGTGCTACATTGCCCTAGAGCTGAAAGGCACAAGGTACATGCTTCTTTGCAAGGGCCGAGTTGGGCCCCACAGCATCTTGCTTCCAGCTCTTTGGGAAGCTAAGAAACAACTCGCTATGCACAGTGCTCTTACAGCCTACCGGGAACATCTCTTCCAAAGGCCTGTGAAACGCAGTTTCTTTGCAGGCCTGATCTGGCTGAAGTAGGACTTCTGCTCTGGGTGTGCTGCATTGCCCTAGAGCTGAAAGGCACAACGTGCAGGCTTCTTTCCAAAGGGCGAGTTGGGCCCCACAGCATCTTGCTTCCAGCTCTTTGGGAAGCTAAGAAACAACTCGCTCTGCTCAGTGCTCTTACAGCCTACTGGGAACAGCTCTTCCAAAGGCCTCTGAAACGCAGTTTCTTTGCAGGCCTGATATGGCTGAAGTAGGACTTCTGCTCTGGGTGTGGTACACTGCCCTAGAGCTGAAAGGCACAACGTGCAGCCTTCTTTCCAAAGGGCGAGTTGGGCCCCACAGCATCTTGCTTCCAGCTCTTTGGGAAGCTAAGAAACAACTCGCTCTGCACAGTGCTCTTACAGACTACCGGGAACATCTCTTCCAAAGGCCTGTGGAACCCAGTTTTTTGCAGGCCTGATCTGGCTGCAGTAGGACTTCTGCTCTGGGTGTGCTCCATTGCCCTAGAGCTGAAAGGCACAACGTGCAGGCTTCTTTCCAAAGGGCGAGTTGGGCCCCACAGCATCTTGCTTCCAGCTCTTTGGGAAGCTAAGAAACAACTCGCTCTGCACAGTGCTCTTACAGCCTACCGGGAACATCTCTTCCAAAGGCCTGTGAAACGCAGTTTCTTTGCAGGCCTGATCTGGCTGAAGTAGGACTTCTGCTCTCGGTGTGCTACATTGCCCTAGAGCTGAAAGGCACAAGGTACATGCTTCTTTGCAAGGGCCGAGTTGGGCCCCACAGCATCTTGCTTCCAGCTCTTTTGGAAGCTAAGAAACAACTCGCTCTGCACAGTGCTCTTACAGCCTCCCGGGAACATCTCTTCCAAAGGCCTGTGAAACGCAGTTTCTTTGCAGGCCTGACCTGGCTGAAGTAGGACTTCTGCTCTGGGTGTGCTCCATTGTCCTAGAGCTGAAAGGCACACGTGCAGGCTTCTTTCCAAAGGGCGAGTTGGGCCCCACAGCATCTTGCTTCCAGCTCTTTGGGAAACTAAGACACAACTCGCTCTGCACAGTACTCTTACAGCCTACCGGGAACATATCTTGGAAAGGCCTGTGAAACGCAGTTTCTTTGCAGGCCTGATCTGGCTGAAGTAGGACTTCTGCTCTGGGTGTGGTACACTGCCCTAGAGCTGAAAGGCACAAGGTGGAGGCTTCTTTCCAAACGGCGAGTTGGACCCAACAGCATCTTGTTTCCAGCTCTTTGCAAAGCTAAGAAACAACTCGCTCTGCACAGTGCTCTTACAGCCTACCGGGAACATCTCTTCCAAAGGCCTGTGAAACGCAGTTTCTTTGCAGGCCTGATCTGGCTGAAGTAGGACTTCTGCTCTGGGTGTGCTACTTTGCCCTGGAGCTGAAAGGCACAACGTGCAGGCTTCTTTCCAAAGGGCGAGTTACGCCCCACAGCATCTTGCTTCCAGCTCTTTGGGAAGCTAAGAAACAACTCGCTCTGCACAGTGCTCTTACAGCCTACCGGGAACATCTCTTCCAAAGGCCTGTGAAACGCAGTCTCTTTGCAGGCCTGATCTGGCTGAAGTGGGACTTCTGCTCTGGGTGTGCTGCATTGCCCTAGAGCTGAAAGGCACAACGTGCAGGCTTCTTTACAAAGGGCGAGTTGGGCCCCACAGCATCTTGCTTCCAGCTCTTTGGCAAGCTAAGAAACAACTCGCTCTGCACAGTGCTCTTACAGCCTACCTGGAACATCTCTTCCAAAGGCCTGTGAAACGCAGTTTCTTTGCAGGCCTGATCTGGCTGAAGTAGGACTTCTGCTCTGGGTGTGCTCCATTGCCCTAGAGCGGAAAGGCAGAAGGTGCAGTCTTCTTTGCAAGGGGCGAGTTGGGCCCCACAGCATCTTGCTTCCAGCTCTTTGGGAAGCTAAGAAACAACTCGCTCTGCACAGTGCTCTTACAGCCTACCGGGAACATCTCTTCCAAAGGCCTGTGAAACGCAGTTTCTTTGCAGGCCTGATCTGGCTGAAGTAGGACTTCTGCTCTGGGTGTGCTGCATTGCCCTAGAGCTGAAATGCACAACGTGCAGGCTTCTTTCCAAAGGGCGAGTTGGGCCCCACAGCATCTTGCTTCCAGCTCTTTGGGAAGCTAAGAAACAACTCGCTCTGCTCAGTGCTCTTACAGCCTACTGGGAACAGCTCTTCCAAAGGCCTCTGAAACGCAGTTTCTTTGCAGGCCTGATCTGGCTGAAGTAGGACTTCTGCTCTGGGTGTGGTACACTGCCCTAGAGCTGAAAGGCACAACGTGCAGCCTTCTTTCCAAAGGGCGAGTTGGGCCCCACAGCATCTTGCTTCCAGCTCTTTGGGAATCTAAGAAACAACTCGCTCTGCACAGTGCTCTTACAGACTACCGGGAACATCTCTTCCAAAGGCCTGTGGAACCCAGTTTTTTGCAGGCCTGATCTGGCTGCAGTAGGACTTCTGCTCTGGGTGTGCTCCATTGCCCTAGAGCTGAAAGGCACAACGTGCAGGCTTCTTTCCAAAGGGCGAGTTGGGGCCCACAGCATCTTGCTTCCAGCTCTTTGGGAAGCTAAGAAACAACTCGCTCTGCACAGTGCTCTTACAGCCTACCGGGAACATCTCTTCCAAAGGCCTGTGAAACGCAGTTTCTTTGCAGGCCTGATCTGGCTGAAGTAGGACTTCTGCTCTGGGTGTGCTCCATTGCCCTAGAGCTGAAAGGCACAACGTGCAGGCTTCTTTCCAAAGGGCGAGTTGGGCCCCACAGCATCTTGCTTCCAGCTCTTTGGGAAGCTAAGAAACAACTCGCTCTGCTCAGTGCTCTTACAGCCTAACGGGAACATCTCTTCCAAAGGCCTGTGAAACGCAGTTTCTTTGCAGGCCTGATCTGGGTGAAGTAGGACTTCTGCTCTCGGTGTGCTACATTGCCCTAGAGCTGAAAGGCACAAGGTACATGCTTCTTTGCAAGGGCCGAGTTGGGCCCCACAGCATCTTGCTTCCAGCTCTTTGGGAAGCTAAGAAACAACTCGCTCTGCACAGTGCTCTTACAGCCTACCGGGAACATCTCTTCCAAAGGCCTGTGAAACGCAGTTTCTTTGCAGGCCTGATCTGGCTGAAGTAGGACTTCTGCTCTGGGTGTGCTACTTTGCCCTAGAGCTGAAAGGCACAACGTGCAGGCTTCTTTCCAAAGGGCGAGTTGGGCCCCACAGCATCTTGCTTCCAGCTCTTTGGGAAGCTAAGAAACAACTCGCTGTGCTCAGTGCTCTTACAGCCTACCGGGAACATCTCTTCCAAAGGCCTGTGAAACGCAGTTTCTTTGCAGGCCTCATCTGGATGAAGTAGGACTTCTGCTCTGGGTGTGCTCCATTGCCCTAGAGCTGAAAGGCACAACGTGCAGGCTTCTTTCCAAAGGCGAGTTGGGCCCCACAGCATCTTGCTTCCAGCTCTTTTGGAAGCTAAGAAACAACTCGCTCTGCACAGTGCTCTTAGAGCCTGCCGGGAGCATCTCTTCCAAAGGCCTGTGAAACGCAGTTTCTTTGCAGGCCTGATCTGGCTGAAGTAGGACTTCTGCTCTGGGTGTGCTGCATTGCCCTGGAGCTGAAAGGCACAACGTGCAGGCTTCTTTCCAAAGGGCGAGTTGGGCCCCACAGCATCTTGCTCCCAGCTCATTGGGAAGCTAAGAAACAACTCGCTCTGCACAGTGCTCTTACAGCCTACCGGGAACATCTCTTCCAAAGGCCTCTGAAACGCAGTTTCTTTGCAGGCCTGATCTGGCTGAAGTAGGACTTCTGCTCTGGGTGTGCTCCATTGCCCTAGAGCTGAAAGGCACAACGTGCAGCTTTCTTTCCAAAGCGCGAGTTGGGCCCCACAGCATCTTGCTTCCAGCTCTTTGGGAAGGTAAGAATCAACTCGCTCTGCACAGTGCTCTTACAGCCTACCGGGAACATCTCTTCCAAAGTCCTGTGAAACGCAGTTTCTTTGCAGGCCTGATCTGGCTGAAGGAGAACGTCTGCTCTGGGTGTGCTCCATTGCCCTAGAGCTGAAAGGCACAACGTGCAGGCTTCTTTCCAAAGGGCGAGTTGGGCCCCACAGCATCTTGCTTGCAGCACTTTGGGAAGCTAAGAAACAATTCGCTCTGCACAGTGCTCTTACAGCCTACCGGGAACATCTCTTCCAAAGGCCTGTGAAACGCAGTTTCTTTGCTGGCCTGATCTGGCTGAAGTAGGACTTCTGCTCTGGGTATGCTACATTGCCCTAGTGCTGAAAGGCACAACGTTCAGGCTTCTTTCCAAAGGGCGAGTTGGGCACCACAGCATCTTGCTTCCAGCTCTTTGGGAAGCTAAAAAACAACTCGCTCTGCTCAGTGCTCTTACTGCCTACCGGGAACATCTCTTCCAAAGGCCTGTGAAACGCAGTTTCTTTGCAGGCCTGATCTGGCTGAAGTAGGACTTCTGCTCTGGGTGTGCTCCATTGCCCTAGAGCTGAAAGGCACAACGTGCAGGCTTCTTTCCAAAGGGCAGGTTGGGTCCCACAGCATCTTGCTTCCAGCTCTTTGGGAAGCTAAGAATCAACTCGCTCTGCACAGTGCTCTTACAGGCTAGTGGGAACATCTCTTCCAAAGGCCTGTGAAACGCAGTTTCTTTGCAGGCCTGATCTGGCTGAAGTAGGACTTCTGCTCTGGGTGTGCTGCATTGCCCTAGAGCTGAAAGGCACAACGTGCAGGCTTCTTTCCAAAGGGCGAGTTGGGCCCCACAGCATCTTGCTTCCATCTCATTGGGAAGATAAGAAACAACTCGCTCTGCACAGTGCTCTTACAGCCTACCGGGAACATCTCTTCCAAAGGCCTGTGGAACGCAGTTTCTTTGCAGGCCTGATCTGGCTGAAGTAGGACTTCTGCTCTGGGTGTGCTCCATTGCCCTAGAGCTGAAAGGCACAACGTGCAGGCTTCTTTCCAAAGGGCGAGTTGGCCCCCACAGCATCTTTGCTCCAGTTCTTTGGGAAGCTAAGAAACAACTCGCTCTGCACAGTGCTCTTACAGCCTACCGGGAGCATCTCTTCCAAAGGACTGTGAAACGCAGTTTCTTTGCAGGCCTGATCTGGCTGAAGTAGGACTTCTGCTCTGGGTGTGCTCCATTGCCCTAGAGCTGAAAGGCACAACGTGCAGGCTTCTTTGCAAGGGCCGAGTTGGGCCCCACAGCATCTTGCTTCCAGCTCTTTGGGAAGCTAAGAAACAGCACGCTCAGCACAGTGCTCTTAGAGCCTACCGGAAACATCTCTTCCAAAGGCCTGTGAAACGCAGTTTCTTTGCAGGCCTGATCTGGCTGAAGTAGGACTTCTGCTCTGGGTGTGCTCCATTGCCCTAGAGCTGAAAGGCACAACGTGCAGGCTTCTTTCCAAAGGCGAGTTGGGCCCCACAGCATCTTGCTTCCAGCTCTTTGGGAAGCTAAGAAACAAATCGCTCTGCACAGTGCTCTTACATCCTGCCGGGAGCATCTCTTCCAAAGGCCTGTGAAACGCAGTTTCTTTGCAGGCCTGATCTGGGTGAAGTAGGACTTCTGCTCTGGGTGTGCTGCATTGCCCTAGAGCTGAAAGGCACAACGTGCAGGCTTCATTCCAAAGGGCGAGTTGGGCCCCACAGCATCTTGCTTCCATCTCATTGGGAAGATAATAAACAACTCGCTCTGCACAGTGCTCTTACAGCCTGCCGGGAACATCTCTTCCAAAGGCCTGTGGAACGCAGTTTCTTTGCAGGCCTGATCTGGCTGAAGTAGGACTTCTGCTCTGGGTGTGCTCCATTGCCCTAGAGCTGAAAGGCACAACGTGCAGGCTTCTTTCCAAAGGGCGAGTTGGGCCCCACAGCATCTTTGCTCCAGCTCTTTGGGAAGCTAAGAAACAACTCGCTCTGCACAGTGCTCTTACAGCCTACCGGGAGCATCTCTTCCAAAGGACTGTGAAACGCAGTTTCTTTGCAGGCCTGATCTGGCTGAAGTAGGACTTCTGCTCTGGGTGTGCTCCATTGCCCTAGAGCTGAAAGGCACAACGTGCAGGCTTCTTTCCAAAGGGCGAGTTGGGCCCCACAGCATCTTGCTTCCAGCTCTTTGGGAAGCTAAGAAACAACTTGCTCTGCACAGTGCTCTTACAGCTTACCGGGAACAGCTCTTCCAAAGACCTCTGAAACGCAGTTTCTTTGCAGGCCTGATCTCGCTCAAGTAGGACTTCTGCTCTGGGTGTGCTCCATTGCCCTAGAGCTGAAAGGCACAACGTGCAGGCTTCTTTCCAAAGGGCGAGTTGGGCCCCACAGCATCTTGCTTCCAGCTCTTTGGGAAGCTAAGAAACAACTCGCTCTGCACAGTGCTCTTACAGCTTACCGGGAACAGCTCTTCCAAAGGCCTCTGAAACGCAGTTTCTTTGCAGGCCTGATCTGGCTGAAGTAGGACTTCTGCTCTGGGTGTGCTCCATTGCCCTAGAGCTGAAAGGCCCAGCGTGCAGGCTTCTTTCCAAAGGGCGAGTTGGGCCCCACAGCATCTTGCTTCCAGCTCTTTGGGAAGCTAAGAAACAACTCGCTCTGCACAGTGCTCTTACAGCCTACCGGGAGCATCTCTTCCAAAGGCCTCTGAAACGCAGTTTCTTTGCAGGCCTGATCTGGCTGAAGTAGGACTTCTGCTCTGGGTGTGCTCCATTGCCCTAGAGCTGAAAGGCACAACGTGCAGGCTTCTTTCCAAAGGGCGAGTTGGGCCCCACAGCATCTTTGCTCCAGCTCTTTGGGAAGCTAAGAAACAACTCGCTCTGCACAGTGCTCTTACAGCTTACCGGGAACAGCTCTTCCAAAGGCCTCTGAAACGCAGTTTCTTTGCAGGCCTGATCTGGCTGAAGTAGGACTTCTGCTCTGGGTGTGCTCCATTGCCCTAGAGCTGAAAGGCACAACGTGCAGGCTTCTTTCCAAAGGGCGAGTTGGGCCCCACAGCATCTTGCTTCCAGCTCTTTGGGAAGCTAAGAAACAGCTCGCTCTGCACAGTGCTCTTAGAGCCTACCGGGAACATCTCTTCCAAAGGCCTGTGAAACGCAGTTTCTTTGCAGGCCTGATCTGGCTGAAGTAGGACTTCTGCTCTGGGTGTGCTCCATTGCCCTAGAGCTGAAAGGCACAACGTGCAGGCTTCTTTCCAAAGGCGAGTTGGGCCCCACAGCATCTTGCTTCCAGCTCTTTGGGAAGCTAAGAAACAAATCGCTCTGCACAGTGCTCTTACAGCCTGCCGGGAGCATCTCTTCCAAAGGCCTGTGAAACGCAGTTTCTTTGCAGGCCTGATCTGGCTGAAGTAGGACTTCTGCTCTGGGTGTGCTCCATTGCCCTAGAGCTGAAAGGCACAACGTGCAGGCTTCTTTCCAAAGGGCGAGTTGGGCCCCACAGCATCTTGCTTCCAGCTCATTGGGAAGATAAGAAACAACTCGCTCTGCACAGTGCTCTTACAGCCTACCGGGAACATCTCTTCCAAAGGCCTGTGGAACGCAGTTTCTTTGCAGGCCTGATCTGGCTGAAGTAGGACTTCTGCTCTGGGTGTGCTCCATTGCCCTAGAGCTGAAAGGCACAACGTGCAGGCTTCTTTCCAAAGGGCGAGTTGGGCCCCACAGCATCTTTGCTCCAGCTCTTTGGGAAGCTAAGAAACAACTCGCTCTGCACAGTGCTCTTACAGCCTACCGGGAGCATCTCTTCCAAAGGACTGTGAAACGCAGTTTCTTTGCAGGCCTGATCTGGCTGAAGTAGGACTTCTGCTCTGGGTGTGCTCCATTGCCCTAGAGCTGAAAGGCACAACGTGCAGGCTTCTTTCCAAAGGCGAGTTGGGCCCCACAGCATCTTGCTTAAAGCTCTTTGGGAAGGTAAGAAACAACTCGCTCTGCACAGTGCTCTTACAGCCTACCGGGAGCATCTCTTCCAAAAGCCTCTGAAACGCAGTTTCTTTGCAGGCCTGATCTGGCTGAAGTAGGACTTCTGCTCTGGGTGTGCCCCATTGCCCTAGAGCTGAAAGGCACAACGTGCAGGCTTCTTTCCAAAGGGCGAGTTGGGCCACACAGTATCCTGCTTCCAGCTCTTTGGGAAGGTAAGAAACAACTCCCTCTGCACAGTGCTCTTACAGCCTACCGGGAGCATCTCTTCCAAAGGCCTCTGAAACGCAGTTTCTTTGCAGGCCTGATCTGGCTGAAGTAGGACTTCTGCTCTGGGTGTGCTCCATTGCCCTAGACCTGAAAGGCACAACGTGCAGGCTTCTTTCCAAAGGCGAGTTGGGCCCCACAGCATCTTGCTTCCAGCTCTTTGGGAAGCTAAGAAACAACTCGCTCTGCACAGTGCTCTTACAGCCTGCCGGGAGCATCTCTTCCAAAGGCCTGTGAAACGCAGTTTCTTTGCAGGCCTGATCTGGCTGAAGTACGACTTCTGCTCTGGGTTTGCTGCATTGCCCTTGAGCTGAAAGGCACAACGTGCAGGCTTCTTTCCAAAGGGCGAGTTGGGCCCCACAGCATCTTGCTTCCAGCTCTTTGGGAAGCTAAGAAACAACTCGCTCTGCACAGTGCTCTTACTGCCTACCGGGAACATCTCTTCCAAAGGCCTGTGAACGCAGTTTCTTTGCAGGCATGATCTGGCTGAAGTAGGACTTCTGCTCTCGGTGTGCTCCATTGCCCTAGAGCTGAAAGTCACAACGTGCAGGCTTCTTTCCAAAGGGCGAGTTGGGCCCCACAGCATCTTGCTTCCAGCTCTTTGGGAAGCTAAGAAACAACTCGCTCTGCACAGTGCTCTTACAGACTACCGGGAACATCTCTTCCAAAGGCCTGTGAAACGCAGTTTCTTTGCAGGCCTGATCTGGCTGAAGTAGGACTTCTGCTCTGGGTGTGCTCCATTGCCCTAGAGCTGAAAGGCACAACGTGCAGGCTTCTTTCCAAAGGGCGAGTTGGGCCCCACAGCATCTTGCTTCCAGCTCTTTGGGAAGCTAAGAAACAACTCGCTCTGCACAGTGCTCTTACAGCTTACCGGGAACAGCTCTTCCAAAGGCCTCTGAAACGCAGTTTCTTTGCAGGCCTGATCTGGATGAAGTAGGACTTCTGCTCTGGGTGTGCTCCATTGCCCTAGAGCTGAAAGGCACAACGTGCAGGCTTCTTTCCAAAGGGCGAGTTGGGACCCACAGCATCTTGCTTCCAGCTCTTTGGGAAGCTAAGAAACAACTCGCTCTGCTCAGAGCTCTTACAGCCTACCGGGAGCATCTCTTCCAAAGGCCTGTGAAACGCAGTTTCTTTGCAGGCCTGATCTGGCTGAAGTAGGACTTCTGCTCTGGGTGTGCTCCATTGTCCTAGAGCTGAAACGCACAACGTGCAGGCTTCTTTCCAAAGGGCGAGTTGGGCCCCACAGCATGTTGCTTCCAGCTGCTTGGGTAGGTAAGAAACAGCTCGCTCTGCACAGTGCTCTTACAGCCTACCGGGAACATCTCTTCCAAAGGCCTGTGAAACGCAGTTTCTTTGCAGGCCTGATCTGGCTGAAGTAGGATTTCTGCTGTGGGTGTGCTCCATTGCCCAAGAGCTGAAAGGCACAACGTGCAGGCTTCTTTCCAAACGGCGAGTTGGGCCCCACAGCATCTTGCTTCCAGCTCTTTGGGAAGCTAAGAAACAACTCGCTCTGCTCAGTGCTCTTACAGCCTACCGGGAACATCTCTTCCAAAGGCCTGTGAACCGCAGTTTCTTTGCAGGCCTGATCTGGCTGAAGTAGGATTCTGCTCTGGGTGTGCTCCATTGCCCTAGAGCTGAAAGGCACAACGTGCAGGCTTCTTTCCAAAGGGCAGGTTGGGTCCCACAGCATCTTGCTTCCAGCTCATTGGGAAGCTAAGAAACAACTCGCTCTGCACAGTGCTCTTACACCCTACCGGGAACATCACTTCCAAGGCCTGAGAAACGCAGAGTCTTTGCAGGCCTGATCTGGCTGAAGTAGGACTTCTGCTCAGGGTGTGCTCCATTGCCCTAGAGCTGAAAGACACAACGTGCAGGCTTCTTTCCAAAGGGCGAGTTGGGCCCCACATCATCTTGCTTGCAGCTCTTTGGGAAGGTAAGAAACAACTCGCTCTGCACAGTGCTCTTACAGCCTACCGGGAATATCTCTTCCAAAGGCCTGTGAAACGCAGTTTCTTTGCAGGCCTGATCTGGCTGAAATAGGACTTCTGCTCTGGGTGTGCTCCATTGCCCTAGAGCTGAAAGGCACAACGTGCAGGCTTCTTTCCAAAGGCGAGTTGGGCCCCACAGCATCTTGCTTCCAGCTCTTTGGGAAGCTAAGAAACAAATCGCTCTGCACAGTGCTCTTACAGCCTACCGGGAGCATCTCTTCCAAAGGCCTGTGAAACGCAGTTTCTTTGCAGGCCTGATCTGGCTGAAGTAGGACTTCTGCTCTGGGTGTGCTGCATTGCCCTAGAGCTGAAAGGCACAACGTGCAGGCTTCTTTCCAAAGGGCGAGTTGGGCCCCACAGCATCTTGCTTCCATCTCATTGGGAAGATAAGAAACAACTCGCTCTGCACAGTGCTCTTACAGCCTACCGGGAACATCTCTTCCAAAGGCGTTTTGAAACGCACTTTCTTTGCAGGCCTGATCTGGCTGAAGTAGGACTTCTGCTCTGGGTGTGCTCCATTGCCCTAGAGCTGAAAGGCACAACGTGCAGTCTTCTTTCCAAACGGCGAGTTGGGCCCCACAGCATCTTGCTTCCAGCTCTTTGGGAAGCTAAGAAACAACTCGCTCTGCTCAGTGCTCTTTCAGCCTACTGGGAACATCTCTTCCAAAGGCCTGTGAACCGCAGTTTCTTTGCAGGCCTGATCTGGCTGAAGTAGGACTTCTGCTCTGGGTGTGCTCCATTGCCCTAGAGCTGAAAGGCACAACGTGCAGGCTTCTTTCCAAAGGGCAGGTTGGGTCCCACAGCATCTTGCTTCCATCTCTTTGGGAAGCTAAGAAACAAATCGCTCTGCACAGTGCTCTTACAGCCTGCCGGGAGCATCTCTTCCAAAGGCCTGTGAAACGCAGTTTCTTTGCAGGCCTGATCTGGCTGAAGTAGGACTTCTGCTCTGGGTGTGCTCCATTGCCCTAGAGCTGAAAGGCACAACGTGCAGGCTTCTTTCCAAAGGGCGAGTTGGGCCCCACAGCATCTTTGCTCCAGCTCTTTGGGAAGCTAAGAAACAACTCGCTCTGCACAGTGCTCTTACAGCTTACCGGGAACAGCTCTTCCAAAGGCCTCTGAAACGCAGTTTCTTTGCAGGCCTGATCTGGCTGAAGTAGGACTTCTGCTCTGGGTGTGCTCCATTGCCCTAGAGCTGAAAGGCACAACGTGCAGGCTTCTTTCCAAACGGCGAGTTGGGCCCCACAGCATCTTGCTTCCAGCTTTTTGGGAAGCTAAGAAACAACTCGCTCTGCTCAGTGCTCTTACAGCCTACCGGGAGCATCTCTTCCAAAGGCCTGTGAACCGCAGTTTCTTTGCAGGCCTGATCTGGCTGAAGTAGGACTTCTGCTCTGGGTGTGCTCCATTGCCCTAGAGCTGAAAGGCACAACGTGCAGGCTTCTTTCCAAAGGCGAGTTGGGCCCCACAGCATCTTGCTTCCAGCTCTTTGGGAAGCTAAGAAACAAATCGCTCTGCACAGTGCTCTTACAGCCTACCGGGAGCATCTCTTCCAAAGGCCTGTGAAACGCAGTTTCTTTGCAGGCCTGATCTGGCTGAAGTAGGACTTCTGCTCTGGGTGTGCTGCATTGCCCTGGAGCTGAAAGGCACAACGTGCAGGCTTCTTTCCAAAGGGCGATTTGGGCCCCTCAGCATCTTGCTTCCATCTCATTGGGAAGATAAGAAACAACTCGCTCTGCAGAGTGCTCTTACAGCCTACCGGGAACATCTCTTCCAAAGGCCTGTGGAACGCAGTTTCTTTGCAGGCCTGATCTGGCTGAAGTAGGACTTCTGCTCTGGGTGTGCTCCATTGCCCTAGAGCTGAAAGGCACAACGTGCAGGCTTCTTTCCAAAGGGCGAGTTGGGCCCCACAGCATCTTTGCTCCAGCTCTTTGGGAAGCTAAGAAACAACTCGCTCTGCACAGTGCTCTTACAGCCTACCGGGAGCATCTCTTCCAAAGGACTGTGAAACGCAGTTTCTTTGCAGGCCTGATCTGGCTGAAGTAGGACTTCTGCTCTGGGTGTGCTCCATTGCCCTAGAGCTGAAAGGCACAACGTGCAGGCTTCTTTCCAAAGGGCGAGTTGGGCCCCACAGCATCTTGCTTCCAGCTCTTTGGGAAGGTAAGAAACAACTCGCTCTGCACAGTGCTCTTACAGCCTACCGGGAGCATCTCTTCCAAAGGCCTCTGAAACGCAGTTTCTTTACAGGCCTGATCTGGCTGAAGTAGGACTTCTGCTCTGGGTGTGCCCCATTGCCCTAGAGCTGAAAGGCAGAACGTGCAGTCTTCTTTCCACAGGCGAGTTGGGCCCCACAGGATCTTGCTTCCAGCTCTTTGGGAAGCTAAGAAACAACTCGCTCTGCACAGTGCTCTTACAGCCTGCCGGGAGCATCTCTTCCAAAGGCCTGTGAAACGCAGTTTCTTTGCAGGCCTGATCTGGCTGAAGTAGGACTTCTGCTCTGGGTGTGCTGCATTGCCCTTGAGCTGAAAGGCACAACGTGCAGGCTTCTTTCCAAAGGGCGAGTTGGGCCCCACAGCATCTTGCTTCCAGCTCTTTGGGAAGCTAAGAAACAACTCGCTCTGCACAGTGCTCTTACAGCCTAGTGGGAACATCTCTTCCAAAGGCCTCTGAAACGCAGTTTCTTTGCAGGCCTGATCTGGCTGAAGTAGGACTTCTGCTCTGGGTGTGCTCCATTGCCCTAGAGCTGAAAGGCACAACGTGCAGGCTTCTTTCCAAAGGGCGAGTTGGGCCCCACAGCATCTTGCTTCCAGCTGTTTGGGAAGCTAAGAAACAACTCGCTCTGCACAGTGCTCTTACAGCCTACCAGGAGCATCTCTTCCAAAGGCCTGTGAAACGCAGTTTCTTTGCAGGCCTGATCTGGCTGAAGTAGGACTTCTGCTCTGGGTGTGCTCCATTGCCCTAGAGCTGAAAGGCACAACGTGCAGGCTTCTTTCCAAAGGGCGAGTTGGGCCACACAGCATCCTGCTTCCAGCTCTTTGGGAAGTTAAGAAACAACTCGCTCTGCACAGTGCTCTTACAGCCTACCGGGAGCATCTCTTCCAAAGGCCTCTGAAACGCAGTTTCTTTGCAGGCCTGATCTGGCTGAAGTAGGACTTCTGCTCTGGGTGTGCTCCATTGCCCTAGAGCTGAAAGGCACAACGTGCAGGCTTCTTTGCAAGGGCCGAGTTGGGCCCCACAGCATCTTGCTTCCAGCTCTTTGGGAAGCTAAGAAACAGCACGCTCAGCACAGTGCTCTTAGAGCCTACCGGAAACATCTCTTCCAAAGGCCTGTGAAACGCAGTTTCTTTGCAGGCCTGATCTGGCTGAAGTAGGACTTCTGCTCTGGGTGTGCTCCATTGCCCTAGAGCTGAAAGGCACAACGTGCAGGCTTCTTTCCAAAGGCGAGTTGGGCCCCACAGCATCTTGCTTCCAGCTCTTTGGGAAGCTAAGAAACAAATCGCTCTGCACAGTGCTCTTACATCCTGCCGGGAGCATCTCTTCCAAAGGCCTGTGAAACGCAGTTTCTTTGCAGGCCTGATCTGGGTGAAGTAGGACTTCTGCTCTGGGTGTGCTGCATTGCCCTAGAGCTGAAAGGCACAACGTGCAGGCTTCATTCCAAAGGGCGAGTTGGGCCCCACAGCATCTTGCTTCCATCTCATTGGGAAGATAATAAACAACTCGCTCTGCACAGTGCTCTTACAGCCTGCCGGGAACATCTCTTCCAAAGGCCTGTGGAACGCAGTTTCTTTGCAGGCCTGATCTGGCTGAAGTAGGACTTCTGCTCTGGGTGTGCTCCATTGCCCTAGAGCTGAAAGGCACAACGTGCAGGCTTCTTTCCAAAGGGCGAGTTGGGCCCCACAGCATCTTTGCTCCAGCTCTTTGGGAAGCTAAGAAACAACTCGCTCTGCACAGTGCTCTTACAGCCTACCGGGAGCATCTCTTCCAAAGGACTGTGAAACGCAGTTTCTTTGCAGGCCTGATCTGGCTGAAGTAGGACTTCTGCTCTGGGTGTGCTCCATTGCCCTAGAGCTGAAAGGCACAACGTGCAGGCTTCTTTCCAAAGGGCGAGTTGGGCCCCACAGCATCTTGCTTCCAGCTCTTTGGGAAGCTAAGAAACAACTTGCTCTGCACAGTGCTCTTACAGCTTACCGGGAACAGCTCTTCCAAAGACCTCTGAAACGCAGTTTCTTTGCAGGCCTGATCTCGCTCAAGTAGGACTTCTGCTCTGGGTGTGCTCCATTGCCCTAGAGCTGAAAGGCACAACGTGCAGGCTTCTTTCCAAAGGGCGAGTTGGGCCCCACAGCATCTTGCTTCCAGCTCTTTGGGAAGCTAAGAAACAACTCGCTCTGCACAGTGCTCTTACAGCTTACCGGGAACAGCTCTTCCAAAGGCCTCTGAAACGCAGTTTCTTTGCAGGCCTGATCTGGCTGAAGTAGGACTTCTGCTCTGGGTGTGCTCCATTGCCCTAGAGCTGAAAGGCCCAGCGTGCAGGCTTCTTTCCAAAGGGCGAGTTGGGCCCCACAGCATCTTGCTTCCAGCTCTTTGGGAAGCTAAGAAACAACTCGCTCTGCACAGTGCTCTTACAGCCTACCGGGAGCATCTCTTCCAAAGGCCTCTGAAACGCAGTTTCTTTGCAGGCCTGATCTGGCTGAAGTAGGACTTCTGCTCTGGGTGTGCTCCATTGCCCTAGAGCTGAAAGGCACAACGTGCAGGCTTCTTTCCAAAGGGCGAGTTGGGCCCCACAGCATCTTTGCTCCAGCTCTTTGGGAAGCTAAGAAACAACTCGCTCTGCACAGTGCTCTTACAGCTTACCGGGAACAGCTCTTCCAAAGGCCTCTGAAACGCAGTTTCTTTGCAGGCCTGATCTGGCTGAAGTAGGACTTCTGCTCTGGGTGTGCTCCATTGCCCTAGAGCTGAAAGGCACAACGTGCAGGCTTCTTTCCAAAGGGCGAGTTGGGCCCCACAGCATCTTGCTTCCAGCTCTTTGGGAAGCTAAGAAACAGCTCGCTCTGCACAGTGCTCTTACAGCCTACCGGGAACATCTCTTCCAAAGGCCTGTGAAACGCAGTTTCTTTGCAGGCCTGATCTGGCTGAAGTAGGACTTCTGCTCTGGGTGTGCTCCATTGCCCTAGAGCTGAAAGGCACAACGTGCAGGCTTCTTTCCAAAGGCGAGTTGGGCCCCACAGCATCTTGCTTCCAGCTCTTTGGGAAGCTAAGAAACAAATCGCTCTGCACAGTGCTCTTACAGCCTGCCGGGAGCATCTCTTCCAAAGGCCTGTGAAACGCAGTTTCTTTGCAGGCCTGATCTGGCTGAAGTAGGACTTCTGCTCTGGGTGTGCTCCATTGCCCTAGAGCTGAAAGGCACAACGTGCAGGCTTCTTTCCAAAGGGCGAGTTGGGCCCCACAGCATCTTGCTTCCAGCTCATTGGGAAGATAAGAAACAACTCGCTCTGCACAGTGCTCTTACAGCCTACCGGGAACATCTCTTCCAAAGGCCTGTGGAACGCAGTTTCTTTGCAGGCCTGATCTGGCTGAAGTAGGACTTCTGCTCTGGGTGTGCTCCATTGCCCTAGAGCTGAAAGGCACAACGTGCAGGCTTCTTTCCAAAGGGCGAGTTGGGCCCCACAGCATCTTTGCTCCAGCTCTTTGGGAAGCTAAGAAACAACTCGCTCTGCACAGTGCTCTTACAGCCTACCGGGAGCATCTCTTCCAAAGGACTGTGAAACGCAGTTTCTTTGCAGGCCTGATCTGGCTGAAGTAGGACTTCTGCTCTGGGTGTGCTCCATTGCCCTAGAGCTGAAAGGCACAACGTGCAGGCTTCTTTCCAAAGGCGAGTTGGGCCCCACAGCATCTTGCTTAAAGCTCTTTGGGAAGGTAATTAACAACTCGCTCTGCACAGTGCTCTTACAGCCTACCGGGAGCATCTCTTCCAAAAGCCTCTGAAACGCAGTTTCTTTGCAGGCCTGATCTGGCTGAAGTAGGACTTCTGCTCTGGGTGTGCCCCATTGCCCTAGAGCTGAAAGGCACAACGTGCAGGCTTCTTTCCAAAGGGCGAGTTGGGCCACACAGTATCCTGCTTCCAGCTCTTTGGGAAGGTAAGAAACAACTCCCTCTGCACAGTGCTCTTACAGCCTACCGGGAGCATCTCTTCCAAAGGCCTCTGAAACGCAGTTTCTTTGCAGGCCTGATCTGGCTGAAGTAGGACTTCTGCTCTGGGTGTGCTCCATTGCCCTAGACCTGAAAGGCACAACGTGCAGGCTTCTTTCCAAAGGCGAGTTGGGCCCCACAGCATCTTGCTTCCAGCTCTTTGGGAAGCTAAGAAACAACTCGCTCTGCACAGTGCTCTTACAGCCTGCCGGGAGCATCTCTTCCAAAGGCCTGTGAAACGCAGTTTCTTTGCAGGCCTGATCTGGCTGAAGTACGACTTCTGCTCTGGGTTTGCTGCATTGCCCTTGAGCTGAAAGGCACAACGTGCAGGCTTCTTTCCAAAGGGCGAGTTGGGCCCCACAGCATCTTGCTTCCAGCTCTTTGGGAAGCTAAGAAACAACTCGCTCTGCACAGTGCTCTTACTGCCTACCGGGAACATCTCTTCCAAAGGCCTGTGAAACGCAGTTTCTTTGCAGGCATGATCTGGCTGAAGTAGGACTTCTGCTCTCGGTGTGCTCCATTGCCCTAGAGCTGAAAGTCACAACGTGCAGGCTTCTTTCCAAAGGGCGAGTTGGGCCCCACAGCATCTTGCTTCCAGCTCTTTGGGAAGCTAAGAAACAACTCGCTCTGCACAGTGCTCTTACAGACTACCGGGAACATCTCTTCCAAAGGCCTGTGAAACGCAGTTTCTTTGCAGGCCTGATCTGGCTGAAGTAGGACTTCTGCTCTGGGTGTGCTCCATTGCCCTAGAGCTGAAAGGCACAACGTGCAGGCTTCTTTCCAAAGGGCGAGTTGGGCCCCACAGCATCTTGCTTCCAGCTCTTTGGGAAGCTAAGAAACAACTCGCTCTGCACAGTGCTCTTACAGCTTACCGGGAACAGCTCTTCCAAAGGCCTCTGAAACGCAGTTTCTTTGCAGGCCTGATCTGGATGAAGTAGGACTTCTGCTCTGGGTGTGCTCCATTGCCCTAGAGCTGAAAGGCACAACGTGCAGGCTTCTTTCCAAAGGGCGAGTTGGGACCCACAGCATCTTGCTTCCAGCTCTTTGGGAAGCTAAGAAACAACTCGCTCTGCTCAGAGCTCTTACAGCCTACCGGGAGCATCTCTTCCAAAGGCCTGTGAAACGCAGTTTCTTTGCAGGCCTGATCTGGCTGAAGTAGGACTTCTGCTCTGGGTGTGCTCCATTGTCCTAGAGCTGAAACGCACAACGTGCAGGCTTCTTTCCAAAGGGCGAGTTGGGCCCCACAGCATGTTGCTTCCAGCTGCTTGGGTAGGTAAGAAACAGCTCGCTCTGCACAGTGCTCTTACAGCCTACCGGGAACATCTCTTCCAAAGGCCTGTGAAACGCAGTTTCTTTGCAGGCCTGATCTGGCTGAAGTAGGATTTCTGCTGTGGGTGTGCTCCATTGCCCAAGAGCTGAAAGGCACAACGTGCAGTCTTCTTTCCAAACGGCGAGTTGGGCCCCACAGCATCTTGCTTCCAGCTCTTTGGGAAGCTAAGAAACAACTCGCTCTGCTCACTGCTCTTACAGCCTACCGGGAACATCTCTTCCAAAGGCCTGTGAACCGCAGTTTCTTTGCAGGCCTGATCTGGCTGAAGTAGGATTCTGCTCTGGGTGTGCTCCATTGCCCTAGAGCTGAAAGGCACAACGTGCAGGCTTCTTTCCAAAGGGCAGGTTGGGTCCCACAGCATCTTGCTTCCAGCTCATTGGGAAGCTAAGAAACAACTCGCTCTGCACAGTGCTCTTACACCCTACCGGGAACATCACTTCCAAGGCCTGAGAAACGCAGAGTCTTTGCAGGCCTGATCTGGCTGAAGTAGGACTTCTGCTCTGGGTGTGCTCCATTGCCCTAGAGCTGAAAGACACAACGTGCAGGCTTCTTTCCAAAGGGCGAGTTGGGCCCCACATCATCTTGCTTGCAGCTCTTTGGGAAGGTAAGAAACAACTCGCTCTGCACAGTGCTCTTACAGCCTACCGGGAATATCTCTTCCAAAGGCCTGTGAAACGCAGTTTCTTTGCAGGCCTGATCTGGCTGAAATAGGACTTCTGCTCTGGGTGTGCTCCATTGCCCTAGAGCTGAAAGGCACAACGTGCAGGCTTCTTTCCAAAGGCGAGTTGGGCCCCACAGCATCTTGCTTCCAGCTCTTTGGGAAGCTAAGAAACAAATCGCTCTGCACAGTGCTCTTACAGCCTGCCGGGAGCATCTCTTCCAAAGGCCTGTGAAACGCAGTTTCTTTGCAGGCCTGATCTGGCTGAAGTAGGACTTCTGCTCTGGGTGTGCTGCATTGCCCTAGAGCTGAAAGGCACAACGTGCAGGCTTCTTTCCAAAGGGCGAGTTGGGCCCCACAGCATCTTGCTTCCATCTCATTGGGAAGATAAGAAACAACTCGCTCTGCACAGTGCTCTTACAGCCTACCGGGAACATCTCTTCCAAAGGCGTTTTGAAACGCACTTTCTTTGCAGGCCTGATCTGGCTGAAGTAGGACTTCTGCTCTGGGTGTGCTCCATTGCCCTAGAGCTGAAAGGCACAACGTGCAGTCTTCTTTCCAAACGGCGAGTTGGGCCCCACAGCATCTTGCTTCCAGCTCTTTGGGAAGCTAAGAAACAACTCGCTCTGCTCAGTGCTCTTTCAGCCTACTGGGAACATCTCTTCCAAAGGCCTGTGAACCGCAGTTTCTTTGCAGGCCTGATCTGGCTGAAGTAGGACTTCTGCTCTGGGTGTGCTCCATTGCCCTAGAGCTGAAAGGCACAACGTGCAGGCTTCTTTCCAAAGGGCAGGTTGGGTCCCACAGCATCTTGCTTCCATCTCTTTGGGAAGCTAAGAAACAAATCGCTCTGCACAGTGCTCTTACAGCCTGCCGGGAGCATCTCTTCCAAAGGCCTGTGAAACGCAGTTTCTTTGCAGGCCTGATCTGGCTGAAGTAGGACTTCTGCTCTGGGTGTGCTCCATTGCCCTAGAGCTGAAAGGCACAACGTGCAGGCTTCTTTCCAAAGGGAGAGTTGGGCCCCACAGCATCTTTGCTCCAGCTCTTTGGGAAGCTAAGAAACAACTCGCTCTGCACAGTGCTCTTACAGCTTACCGGGAACAGCTCTTCCAAAGGCCTCTGAAACGCAGTTTCTTTGCAGGCCTGATCTGGCTGAAGTAGGACTTCTGCTCTGGGTGTGCTCCATTGCCCTAGAGCTGAAAGGCACAACGTGCAGGCTTCTTTCCAAACGGCGAGTTGGGCCCCACAGCATCTTGCTTCCAGCTTTTTGGGAAGCTAAGAAACAACTCGCTCTGCTCAGTGCTCTTACAGCCTACCGGGAGCATCTCTTCCAAAGGCCTGTGAACCGCAGTTTCTTTGCAGGCCTGATCTGGCTGAAGTAGGACTTCTGCTCTGGGTGTGCTCCATTGCCCTAGAGCTGAAAGGCACAACGTGCAGGCTTCTTTCCAAAGGCGAGTTGGGCCCCACAGCATCTTGCTTCCAGCTCTTTGGGAAGCTAAGAAACAAATCGCTCTGCACAGTGCTCTTACAGCCTGCCGGGAGCATCTCTTCCAAAGGCCTGTGAAACGCAGTTTCTTTGCAGGCCTGATCTGGCTGAAGTAGGACTTCTGCTCTGGGTGTGCTGCATTGCCCTGGAGCTGAAAGGCACAACGTGCAGGCTTCTTTCCAAAGGGCGATTTGGGCCCCTCAGCATCTTGCTTCCATCTCATTGGGAAGATAAGAAACAACTCGCTCTGCAGAGTGCTCTTACAGCCTACCGGGAACATCTCTTCCAAAGGCCTGTGGAACGCAGTTTCTTTGCAGGCCTGATCTGGCTGAAGTAGGACTTCTGCTCTGGGTGTGCTCCATTGCCCTAGAGCTGAAAGGCACAACGTGCAGGCTTCTTTCCAAAGGGCGAGTTGGGCCCCACAGCATCTTTGCTCCAGCTCTTTGGGAAGCTAAGAAACAACTCGCTCTGCACAGTGCTCTTACAGCCTACCGGGAGCATCTCTTCCAAAGGACTGTGAAACGCAGTTTCTTTGCAGGCCTGATCTGGCTGAAGTAGGACTTCTGCTCTGGGTGTGCTCCATTGCCCTAGAGCTGAAAGGCACAACGTGCAGGCTTCTTTCCAAAGGGCGAGTTGGGCCCCACAGCATCTTGCTTCCAGCTCTTTGGGAAGGTAAGAAACAACTCGCTCTGCACAGTGCTCTTACAGCCTACCGGGAGCATCTCTTCCAAAGGCCTCTGAAACGCAGTTTCTTTACAGGCCTGATCTGGCTGAAGTAGGACTTCTGCTCTGGGTGTGCCCCATTGCCCTAGAGCTGAAAGGCAGAACGTGCAGTCTTCTTTCCACAGGCGAGTTGGGCCCCACAGGATCTTGCTTCCAGCTCTTTGGGAAGCTAAGAAACAACTCGCTCTGCACAGTGCTCTTACAGCCTGCCGGGAGCATCTCTTCCAAAGGCCTGTGAAACGCAGTTTCTTTGCAGGCCTGATCTGGCTGAAGTAGGACTTCTGCTCTGGGTGTGCTGCATTGCCCTTGAGCTGAAAGGCACAACGTGCAGGCTTCTTTCCAAAGGGCGAGTTGGGCCCCACAGCATCTTGCTTCCAGCTCTTTGGGAAGCTAAGAAACAACTCGCTCTGCACAGTGCTCTTACAGCCTAGTGGGAACATCTCTTCCAAAGGCCTCTGAAACGCAGTTTCTTTGCAGGCCTGATCTGGCTGAAGTAGGACTTCTGTTCTGGGTGTGCTCCATTGCCCTAGAGCTGAAAGGCACAACGTGCAGGCTTCTTTCCAAAGGGCGAGTTGGGCCCCACAGCATCTTGCTTCCAGCTGTTTGGGAAGCTAAGAAACAACTCGCTCTGCACAGTGCTCTTACAGCCTACCAGGAGCATCTCTTCCAAAGGCCTGTGAAACGCAGTTTCTTTGCAGGCCTGATCTGGCTGAAGTAGGACTTCTGCTCTGGGTGTGCTCCATTGCCCTAGAGCTGAAAGGCACAACGTGCAGGCTTCTTTCCAAAGGGCGAGTTGGGCCACACAGCATCCTGATTCCAGCTCTTTGGGAAGTTAAGAAACAACTCGCTCTGCACAGTGCTCTTACAGCCTACCGGGAGCATCTCTTCCAAAGGCCTCTGAAACGCAGTTTCTTTGCAGGCCTGATCTGGCTGAAGTAGGACTTCTGCTCTGGGTGTGCTCCATTGCCCTAGAGCTGAAAGGCACAACGTGCAGGCTTCTTTCCAAAGGGCGAGTTGGGCCCCACAGCATCTTGCTTCCAGCTCTTTGGGAAGCTAAGAAACAAGTCGCTCTGCACAGTGCTCTTACAGCCTACCGGGAACATCTCATCCAAAGGCCTGTGAAACGCAGTTTCTTTGCAGGCCTGATCTGGCAGTAGTAGGACTTCTGCTCTGGGTGTGCTCCATTGCCCTAGAGCTGGAAGGCACAACGTGCAGGCTTCTTTCCAAAGGCGAGTTGGGCCCCACAGCATCTTGCTTCCAGTTCTTTGGGAAGCTAAGAAACAACTCGCTCTGCACAGTGCTCTTACAGCCTGCCGGGAGCATCTCTTCCAAAGGCCTGTGAAACGCAGTTTCTTTGCTGGCCTGATCTGGCTGAAGTACGACTTCTGCTCTGGGTGAGCTGCATTGCCCTAGAGGTGAAAGGCACAACGTGCAGGCTTCTTTCCAAAGGGCGAGTTGGGCCCCACAGCATCTTGCTTCCAGCTCTTTGGGAAGCTAAGAAACAACTCGCTCTGCACAGTGCTCTTACAGCCTACCGGGAACATCTCTTCCAAAGGCCTTTTGAAACGCACTTTCTTTGCAGGCCTGATCTGGCTGAAGTAGGACTTCTGCTCTGGTTGTGCTCCATTGCCCTAGAGCTGAAAGGCACAACGTGCAGTCTTCTTTCCAAACGGCGAGTTGGGCCCCACAGCATCTTGCTTCCAGCTCTTTGGGAAGCTAAGAAACAACTCGCTCTGCTCAGTGCTCTTTCAGCCTACCGGGAACATCTCTTCCAAAGGCCTGTGAACCGCAGTTTCTTTGCAGGCCTGATCTGGCTGAAGTAGCACTTCTGCTCTGGGTGTGCTCCATTGCCCTAGAGCTGAAAGGCACAACGTGCAGGCTTCTTTCCAAAGGCGAGTTGGGCCCCACAGCATCTTGCTTCCAGCTCTTTGGGAAGCTAAGAAACAAATCGCTCTGCACAGTGCTCTTACAGCCTGCCGGGAGCATCTCTTCCAAAGGCCTGTGAAACGCAGTTTCTTTGCAGGCCTGATCTGGCTGAAGTAGGACTTCTGCTCTGGGTGTGCTGCATTGCCCTAGAGCTGAAAGGCACAACGTGCAGGCTTCTTTCCAAAGGGCGAGTTGGGCCCCACAGCATCTTGCTTCCATCTCATTGGGAAGATAAGAAACAACTCGCTCTGCACAGTGCTCTTACAGCCTACCGGGAACATCTCTTCCAAAGGCCTGTGGAACGCAGTTTCTTTGCAGGCCTGATCTGGCTGAAGTAGGACTTCTGCTCTGGGTGTGCTCCATTGCCCTAGAGCTGAAAGGCACAACGTGCAGGCTTCTTTCCAAAGGGCGAGTTGGGCCCCACAGCATCTTTGCTCCAGCTCTTTGGGAAGCTAAGAAACAACTCGCTCTGCACAGTGCTCTTACAGCCTACCGGGAGCATCTCTTCCAAAGGACTGTGAAACGCAGTTTCTTTGCAGGCCTGATCTGGCTGAAGTAGGACTTCTGCTCTGGGTGTGCTCCATTGCCCTAGAGCTGAAAGGCACAACGTGCAGGCTTCTTTCCAAAGGGCGAGTTGGGCCCCACAGCATCTTGCTTCCAGCTCTTTGGGAAGGTAAGAAACAACTCGCTCTGCACAGTGCTCTTACAGCCTACCGGGAGCATCTCTTACAAAGGCCTCTGAAACGCAGTTTCTTTACAGGCCTGATCTGGCTGAAGTAGGACTTCTGCTCTGGGTGTGCTCCATTGCCCTAGAGCTGAAAGGCAGAACGTGCAGTCTTCTTTCCAAAGGCGAGTTGGGCCCCACAGGATCTTGCTTCCAGCTCTTTGGGAAGCTAAGAAACAACTCGCTCTGCACAGTGCTCTTACAGCCTGCCGGGAGCATCTCTTCCAAAGGCCTGTGAAACGCAGTTTCTTTGCAGGCCTGATCTGGCTGAAGTAGGACTTCTGCTCTGGGTGTGCTGCATTGCCCTTGAGCTGAAAGGCACAACGTGCAGGCTTCTTTCCAAAGGGCGAGTTGGGCCCCACAGCATCTTGCTTCCAGCTCTTTGGGAAGCTAAGAAACAACTCGCTCTGCACAGTGCTCTTACAGCCTAATGGGAACATCTCTTCCAAAGGCCTCTGAAACGCAGTTTCTTTGCAGGCCTGATCTGGCTGAAGTAGGACTTCTGCTCTGGGTGTGCTCCATTGCCCTAGAGCTGAAAGGCACAACGTGCAGGCTTCTTTCCAAAGGGCGAGTTGGGCCACACAGCATCCTGCTTCCAGCTCTTTGGGAAGTTAAGAAACAACTCGCTCTGCACAGTGCTCTTACAGCCTACCGGGAGCATCTCTTCCAAAGGCCTCTGAAACGCAGTTTCTTTGCAGGCCTGATCTGGCTGAAGTAGGACTTCTGCTCTGGGTGTGCTCCATTGCCCTAGAGCTGAAAGGCACAATGTGCAGGCTTCTTTCCAAAGGGCGAGTTGGGCCCCACAGCATCTTGCTTCCAGCTCTTTGGGAAGCTAAGAAACAAGTCGCTCTGCACAGTGCTCTTACAGCCTACCGGGAACATCTCATCCAAAGGCCTGTGAAACGCAGTTTCTTTGCAGGCCTGATCTGGCAGAAGTAGGACTTCTGCTCTGGGTGTGCTCCATTGCCCTAGAGCTGGAAGGCACAACGTGCAGGCTTCTTTCCAAAGGGCGAGTTGGGCCCCACAGCATCTTGCTTCCAGCTCTTTGGGAAGCTAAGAAACAACTCGCTCTGCACAGTGCTCTTATAGCCTACCGGGAACATCACTTCCAAAGGCCTGAGAAACGCAGAGTCTTTGCAGGCCTGATCTGGCTGAAGTAGGACTTATGCTCTGGGTGTGCTACTTTGCCCTGGAGCTGAAAGGCACAACGTGCAGGCTTCTTTCCAAAGGGCGAGTTGGGTCCAACAGCATGTTGCTTCCAGCTCTTTGGGAAGCTAAGAAAGAACTCGCTCTGCACAGTGCTCTTACAGCCTACCGGGAACATCTCTTCCAAAGGCCTGTGAAACGCAGTTTCTTTGCAGGCCTGATCTGGCTGAAGTAGGACTTCTGCTCTGGGTGTGCTCCATTGCCCTAGAGCTGAAAGGCACAACGTGCAGGCTTCTTTCCAAGGGGCAGGTTGGGTCCCACAGCATCTAGCTTCCAGCTCTTTGGGAAGCTAAGAAACAACTCGCTCTGCACAGTGCTCTTACAGCCTACCGGGAACAGCTCTTCCAAAGGCCTGAGAAACGCAGAGTCTTTGCAGGCCTGATCTGGCTGAAGTAGGACTTCTGCTCTGGGTGTGCTCCATTGCCCTAGAGCTGAAAGACACAACGTGCAGGCTTCTTTCCAAAGGGCGAGTTGGGCCCCACAGCATCTTGCTTCCAGCTCTTTGGGAAGGTTAGAAACAACTCGCTCTGCACAGTGCTCTTACAGCCTACCGGGAACATCTCTTCCAAAGGCCTGTGAAACGCAGTTTCTTTACAGGCCTGATCTGGCTGAAGTAGGACTTCTGCTCTGGGTGTGCTCCATTGCCCTAGAGCTGAAAGGAACAACGTGCAGGCTTCTTTCCAAAGGGCGAGTTGGGCCCCACAGCATCTTGCTTCCAGCTCTTTGGGAAGCTAAGAAACAACTCGCTCTGCACAGTGCTCTTACAGCCTACCGGGAACATCTCTTCCAAAGGCCTGTGAAACGCAGTTTCTTTGCAGGCCTGATCTGGCTGAAGTAGGATTTCTGCTCTGGGTGTGCTGCATTGCCCTAGAGCTGAAAGGCGCAACGTGCAGGCTTCTTTCCAAAGGGCGAGTTGGGCCCCACAGCATCTTGCTTCCAGCTCTTTGGGAAGCTAAGAAACAACTCGCTCTGCACAGTGCTCTTACAGCCTGCCGGGAGCATCTCTTCCAAAGGCCTGTGAAACGCAGTTTCTTTGCAGGCCTGATCTGGCTGAAGTAGGACTTCTGCTCTGGGTGTGCTGCATTGCCCTGGAGCTGGAAGGCACAACGTGCAGGCTTCTTTCCAAAGGGCGAGTTGGGCAACACAGCATCTTGCTTCCAGCTCATTGGGAAGCTAAGAAACAACTCGCTCTGCACATTGCTCTTACAGCCTACTGGGAACATCTCTTCCAAAGGCCTGTGAAACGCAGTTTCTTTGCAGGCCTGATCTGGCTGAAGTAGGACTTCTGCTCTGGGTGTGCTCCATTGAACTAGAGCTGAAAGGCACAACGTGCAGGCTTCTTTCCAAAGGGCGAGTTGGGCCCCACAGCATCTTGCTTCCAGCTCTTTGGGAAGCTAAGAAAAAACTCGCTCTGCACAGTGCTCTTACAGCCTACCGGGAGCATCTCTTCCAAAGGCCTGTGAAACGCAGTTTCTTTGCAGGCCTGATCTGGCTGAAGTAGGACTTCTGCTCTGGGTGTGCTCCATTGCCCTAGAGCTGAAAGGCACAACGTGCAGGCTTCTTTCCAAAGGGCGAGTTGGGCCCCACAGCATCTTGCTTCCAGCTCTTTGGGAAGGTAAGAAACAACTCGCTCTGCACAGTGCTCTTACAGCCTACCGGGAACATCTCTTCCAAAGGCCTGTGAAACGCAGTTTCTTTGCAGGCCTGATCTGGCTGAAGTCGGACTTCTGCTCTGGGTGTGCTCCATTGCCCTAGAGCTGAAAGGCACAACGTGCAGGCTTCTTTCCAAAGGGCGAGTTGGGCCCCACAGCATCTTGCTTCCAGCTCTTTGGGAAGCTAAGAAACAGCTCGCTCTGCACAGTGCTATTACATCCTACCGGGAGCATCTTTTCCAAAGGCCTGTGAAACGCAGTTTCTTTGCAGCCCTGATCTGGCTGAAGTAGGACTTCTGTTCTGGGTGTGCTACATTGCCCTAGAGCTGAAAGGCACAACGTGCAGGCTTCTTTCCAAAGGGCAGTTTGGGTCGCACAGCATGTTGCTTCCAGCTCTTTGGGAAGCTAAGAAACAACTCGCTCTGCACAGTGCTCTTACAGCCTACCGGGAACATCTCTTCCAAAGGCCTGAGAAACGCAGAGTCTTTGCAGGCCTGATCTGGCTGAAGTAGGACTTCTGCTCTGGGTGTGCTCCATTGCCCTAGAGCTGAAAGGCACAACGTGCAGGCTTCTTTCCAAAGGGCGAGTTGGGCCCCACAGCATCTTGCTGCCAGCTCTTTGGGAAGCTAAGAAACAACTCGCTCTGCACAGTGCTCTTACAGCCTACCGGGAACATCTCTTCCAAAGGCCTGTGAAACGCAGTTTCTTTGCAGGCCTGATCTGGCGGAAGTAGGACTTCTGCTCTGGGTGTGCTCCATTGCCCTAGAGCTGAAAGGCACAACGTGCAGGCTTCTTTAGAAAGCGCAGGTTGTGTCCCACAGCATCTTGCTTACAGCTCTTTGGGAAGCTAAGAAACAACTCGCTCTGCACAGTGCTCTTACAGCCTACCGGGAACATCTCTTCCAAAGGCCTGAGAAACGCAGAGTCTTTGCAGGCCTGATCTGGCTGAAGTAGGACTTCTGCTCTGGGTGTGCTCCATTGCCCTAGAGCTGAAAGGCACAACGTGCAGGCTTCTTTCCAGAGGGCGAGTTGGGCCCCACAGCATCTTGCTTCCAGCTCTTTGGGAAGGTAAGAAAGAACTCGCTCTGCACAGTCTCTTACAGCCTACCGGGAACATCTCTTCCAAAGGCCTGTGAAACGCAGTTTCTTTGCAGGCCTGATCTGGCTGAAGTAGGACTTCTGCTCTGGGTGTGCTCCATTGCCCTAGAGCTGAAAGGCACAACGTGCAGGCTCCTTTCCAAAGGGCGAGTTGGGCCCCACAGCATCTTGCTTCCAGCTCTTTGGGAAGCTAAGAAACAACTCGCTCTGCACAGTGCTCTTACAGCCTACCGGGAACATCTCTTCCAAAGGCCTGTGAAACGCAGTTTCTTGGCAGGCCTGATCTGGCTGAAGTAGGACTTCTGCTCTGGGTGTGCTCCAATGCCCTAGAGCTGAAAGGCACAACGTGCAGGCTCCTTTCCAAAGGGCGAGTTGGGCCCCACAGCATCTTGCTTCCAGCTCTTTGGGAAGCTAAGAAACAACTCGCTCTGCACAGTGCTCTTACAGCCTACCGGGAACATCTCTTCCAAAGGCCTGTGAAACGCAGTTTCTTTGCAGGCCTTATCTGGCTGAAGTAGGACTTCTGCTCTGGGTGTGCTCCATTGCCCTAGAGCTGAAAGGCACAACGTGCAGGCTTCTTTCCAAAGGGCAAGTTGGGCCCCACAGCATCTTGCTTCCAGCTCTTTGGGAAGCTAAGAAACAACTCGCTCTGCAAAGTGCTCTTACAGCCTACCGGGAACATCTCTTCCAAAGGCCTGTGAAACGCAGTTTCTTTGCAGGCCTGATCTGGCTGAAGTAGGACTTCTGCTCTGGGTGTGCTACTTTGCCCTACAGCTGAAAGGCAAAACGTTCAGGCTTCTTTCCAAAGGGCGAGTTGGGCCCCACAGCATCTTGCTTCCAGGTCTTTGGGAAGCTAAGAAACAACTCGCTCTGCACAGTGCTCTTACATCCTATCGGGAACATCTCTTCCAAAGGCCTGTGAAACGCAGTTTCTTTGCAGGCCTGATCTGGCTGAAGTGGGACTTCTGCTCTGGGTGTGCTCCATTGCCCTAGAGCTGAAAGGCTCAACGTGCAGGCTTCTTTCCAAAGGGCGAGTTGGGCCCAACAGCATCTTGCTTCCAGCTCTTTGGGAAGCTAAGATGCAACTTGCTCTGCACAGTGCTCTTACAGCCTACCGGGAACATCTCTTCCAAAGGCCTGTGAAACGCAGTTTCTTTGCAGGCCTGATCTGGCTGAAGTAGGACTTCTGCTCTGGGTGTGCTCCATTGCCCTAGAGCTGAAAGGCACAACGTGCAGGCTCCTTTCCAAAATGTGAGTTGGGCCCCACAGCATCTTGCTTCCAGCTCTTTGGGAAGCTAAGAAACAACTCGCTCTGCACAGTGCTCTTACAGCCTACCGGGAACATCTCTTCCAAAGGCCTGTGAAACGCAGTTTCTTTGCAGGCCTGATCTGGCTGAAGTAGGACTTCTGCTCTGGGTGTGCTCCATTGCCCTAGAGCTGAAAGGCACAACGTGCAGGCTTCTTTCCAAAGGGCGAGTTGGGCCCCACAGCATCTTGCTTCCAGCTCTTTGGGAAGCTAAGAAACAACTCGCTCTGCACAGTGCTCTTACAGCCTACCGGGAACATCTCTTCCAAAGGCCTCTGAAACGCAGGTTCTTTGCAGGCCTGATCTGGCTGAAGTAGGACTTCTGCTCTGGGTGTGCTCCATTGCCCTAGAGCTGAAAGACACAACGTGCAGGCTTCTTTCCAAAGGGCGAGTTGGGCCCCACAGCATCTTACTTCCAGATCTTTGGGAAGCTAAGAAACAACTCGCTCTGCACAGTGCTCTTACCGCCTCCCGGGCACATCTCTTCCAAATGCCTGTGAAACGCAGTTTCTTTGCAGGCCTGATCTGGCTGAAGTAGGACTTCTGCTCTGGGTGTGCTCCATTGCCCTAGAGCTGAAAGGCACAACGTGCAGGCTTCTTTCCAAAGGGCGAGTTGGGCCCCACAGCATCTTGCTTCCAGCTCTTTGGGAAGCTAAGAAACAACTCGCTCTGCACAGTGCTCTTACAGCCTACCGGGAGCAGCTCTTCCGAAGGCCTGTGAAACGCAGTTTCTTTGCAGGCCTGATCTGGCTGAAGTAGGACTTCTGCTCTGGGTGTGCTCCATTGCCCTAGAGCTGAAAGGCACAACGTTTAGGCTTCTTTCCAAAGGGCGAGTTGGGCCCCACAGCATCTTGCTTCCAGCTCTTTGGGAAGCTAAGAAACAACTCGCTCTGCACAGTGCTCTTACAGCCTAACGGGAACATCTCTTCCAAAGGCCTGTGAAACGCAGTTTCTTTGCAGGCCTGATCTGGCTGAAGTAGGACTTCTGCTCTGGGTGTGCTCCATTGCCCTAGAGCTGAAAGGCACAACGTGCAGGCTTCTTTCCAAAGGGCGAGTTGGGCCCCACAGCATCTTGCTTCCAGCTCTTTGGGAAGCTAAGAAACAACTCGCTCTGCACAGTGCTCTTACAGCCTACCGGGAGCATCTTTTCCAAAGGCCTGTGAAACGCAGTTTCTTTGCAGCCCTGATCTGGCTGAAGTAGGACTTCTGTTCTGGGTGTGCTACATTGCCCTAGACCTGAAAGGCACAACGTGCAGGCTTCTTTCCAAAGGGCAGTTTGGGTCGCACAGCATGTTGCTTCCAGCTCTTTGGGAAGCTAAGAAACAACTCGCTCTGCACAGTGCTCTTACAGCCTACCGGGAACATCTCTTCCAAAGGCCTGAGAAACGCAGAGTCTTTGCAGGCCTGATCTGGCTGAAGTAGGACTTCTGCTCTGGGTGTGCTCCATTGCCCTAGAGCTGAAAGGCACAACGTGCAGGCTTCTTTCCAAAGGGCGAGTTGGGCCCCACAGCATCTTGCTTCCAGCTCTTTGGGAAGCTAAGAAACAACTCGCTCTGCACAGTGCTCTTACAGCCTACCGGGAACATCTCTTCCAAAGGCCTGTGAAACGCAGTTTCTTTGCAGGCCTGATCTGGCGGAAGTAGGACTTCTGCTCTGGGTGTGCTCCATTGCCCTAGAGCTGAAAGGCACAACGTGCAGGCTTCTTTCCAAAGCGCAGGTTGTGTCCCACAGCATCTTGCTTCCAGGTCTTTGGGAAGCTAAGAAACAACTCGCTCTGCACAGTGCTCTTACACTCTACCGGGAACATCTCCTCCAATGGCCTGTGAAACGCAGTTTCTTTGCAGGCCTGATCTGGCTGAAGTAGGACTTCTGCTCTGGGTGTGCTCAATTGCCCTAGATCTGAAAGGCACAACGTGCAGGCTTCTTTCCAAAGGGCGAGTTGGGCCACACAGCATCTTGCTTCCAGCTCTTTGGGAAGCTAAGAAACAACTCGCTCTGCACAGTGCTCTTACAGCCTTCCGGGAACATCTCTTCCAATGGCCTCTGAAACGCAGTTTCTTTGCAGGCCTGCTCTGGCTGAAGGAGGACTTCTGCTCTGGGTGTGCTCCATTGCCCTAGAGCTGAAAGGCACAACGTGCAGGCTTCTTTCCAAAGGGCGAGTTGGTCCCCACAGCATCTTGCTTCCAGCTCTTTGGGAAGCTAAGAAAAAACTCGCTCTGCACAGTGCTCTTACAGCCTACCGGGAGCATCTCTTCCAAAGGCCTCTGAAACGCAGTTTCTTTGCAGGCCTGATCTGGCTGAAGTAGGACTTCTGCTCTGGGTGTGCTCCATTGCCCTAGAGCTGAAAGGCACAACGTGCAGGCTTCTTTCCAAAGGGCGAGTTAGGCCCCACAGCATCTTGATTCCAGCTCTTTGGGAAGCTAAGAAACAACTCGCTCTGCACAGTGCTCTTACAGCCTACCGGGAACATCTCTTCCAAAGGCCTGTGAAACGCAGTTTCTTTGCAGGCCTGATCAGGCTGAAGTAGGACTTCTGCTCTGGGTGTGCTCCATTGCCCTAGAGCTGAAAGGCACAACGTGCAGGCTTCTTTCCAAAGGGCGAGTTGGGCCCCACAGCATCTTGCTTCCAGCTCTTTGGGAAGCTAAGAAACAACTCGCTCTGCACAGCGCTCTTACAGCGTACCGGGAACATCTCTTCCAAAGGCCTGTGAAACGCAGTTTCTTTGCAGGCCTGATCTGGCTGAAGTAGGACTTCTGCTCTGGGTGTGCTCCATTGCCCTAGAGCTGAAAGGCACAACGTGCAGGCTTCTTTCCAAAGGGCAAGTTGGGCCCCACAGCATCTTGCTTCCAGCTCTTTGGGAAGCTAAGAAACAACTCGCTCTGCACAGTGCTCTTACAGCCTACCGCGAGCATCTCTTCCAAAGGCCTGTGAAACGCAGTTTGTTTGCAGGCCTTATCTGGCTGAAGTAGGACTTCTGCTCTGGGTGTGCTACATTGCACTAGAGCTGAAAGGTACAACGTGCAGGCTTCTTTCCAAAGGGCGAGTTGGGCCCCACAGCATCTTGCTTCCAGCTCTTTGGGAAGCTAAGAAACAACTCGCTCTGCACAGTGCTCTTACAGCCTACCGGGAACACCTCTTCCAAAGGCCTGTGAAACGCAGTTTCTTTGCAGGCCTGATCTGGCTGAAGTAGGACTTCTGCTCTGGGTGTGCTCCATTGCCCTAGAGCTGAAAGGCACAACGTGCGGGCTCCTTTCCAAAGTGTGAGTTGGGCCCCACAGCATCTTGCTTCCAGCTCTTTGGGAAGCTAAGAAACAACTCGCTCTGCACAGTGCTCTTACAGCCTACCAGGAACATCTCTTGCAAAGGCCTGTGAAACGCAGTTTCTTTGCAGGCCTGATCTGGCTGAAGTAGGACTTGTGCTCTGGGTGTGCTCCATTGCCCTAGAGCTGAAAGGCACAACGTGCAGGCTTCTTTCCAAAGGGCGAGTTGGGCCCCACAGCATCTTGCTTCCAGCTCTTTGGGAAGCTAAGAAACAACTCGCTCTGCACAGTGCTCTTACAGCCTACCGGGCACATCTCTTCCAAATGCCTGTGAAACGCAGTTTGTTTGCAGGCCTGATCTGGCTGAAGTAGGACTTCTGCTCTGGGTGTGCTCCATTGCCCTAGAGCTGAAAGGCACAACGTGCAGGCTTCTTTCCAAAGGGCGAGTTGGGCCCCACAGCATCTTGCTTCCAGCTCTTTGTGAAGGTAAGAAACAACTCGCTCTTCACAGTGCTCTTACCGCCTACCGGGAACATCTCTTCCAAAGGCCTGTGAAACGCAGTTTCTTTGCAGGCCTTATCTGGCTGAAGTAGGACTTCTGCTCTGGGTGTGCTACATTGCACTAGAGCTGAAAGGTACAACGTGCAGTCTTCTTTCCAAAGGGCGAGTTGGGCCCCACAGCATCTTGCTTCCAGCTCTTTGGGAAGCTAAGAAACAACTCGCTCTGCACAGTGCTCTTACAGCCTACCGGGAGCATCTCTTCCAAAGGCCTCTGAAACGCAGTTTCTTTGCAGGCCTGATCTGGCTGAAGTAGGACTTGTGCTCTGGGTGTGCTCCATTGCCCTAGAGCTGAAAGGCACAACGTGCAGGCTTCTTTCCAAAGGGCGAGTTGGGCCCCACAGCATCTTGCTTCCAGCTCTTTGGGAAGCTAAGAAACAACTCGCTCTGCACAGTGCTCTTACAGCCTACCAGGAACATCTCTTGCAAAGGCCTGTGAAACGCAGTTTCTTTGCAGGCCTGATCTGGCTGAAGTAGGACTTGTGCTCTGGGTGTGCTCCATTGCCCTAGAGCTGAAAGGCACAACGTGCAGGCTTCTTTCCAAAGGGCGAGTTGGGCCCCACAGCATCTTGCTTCCAGCTCTTTGGGAAGCTAAGAAACAACTCGCTCTGCACAGTGCTCTTACAGCCTACCGGGCACATCTCTTCCAAATGCCTGTGAAACGCAGTTTGTTTGCAGGCCTGATCTGGCTGAAGTAGGACTTCTGCTCTGGGTGTGCTCCATTGCCCTAGAGCTGAAAGGCACAACGTGCAGGCTTCTTTCCAAAGGGCGAGTTGGGCCCCACAGCATCTTGCTTCCAGCTCTTTGGGAAGCTAAGAAACAACTCGCTCTGCACAGTGCTCTTACAGCCTACCGGGAGCATCTCTTCCAAAGGCCTGTGAAACGCAGTTTCTTTGCAGGCCTGATCTGGCTGAAGTAGGACTTCTGCTCTGGGTGTGCTCCATTGCCCTAGAGCTGAAAGGCACAACGTGCAGGCTTCTTTCCAAAGGGCGAGTTGGGCCCCACAGCATCTTGCTTCCAGCTCTTTGGGAAGGTAAGAAACAACTCGCTCTGCACAGTGCTCTTACAGCCTACCGGGAACATCTCTTCCAAAGGCCTGTGAAACGCAGTTTCTTTGCAGGCCTGATCTGGCTGAAGTAGGACTTCTGCTCTGGGTGTGCTCCATTGCCCTAGAGCTGAAAGGCACAACGTGCAGGCTTCTTTCCAAAGGGCGAGTTGGGCCCCACAGCATCTTGCTTCCAGCTCTTTGGGAAGCTAAGAAACAGCTCGCTCTGCACAGTGCTATTACATCCTACCGGGAGCATCTTTTCCAAAGGCCTGTGAAACGCAGTTTCTTTGCAGCCCTGATCTGGCTGAAGTAGGACTTCTGTTCTGGGTGTGCTACATTGCCCTAGAGCTGAAAGGCACAACGTGCAGGCTTCTTTCCAAAGGGCAGTTTGGGTCGCACACCATGTTGCTTCCAGCTCTTTGGGAAGCTAAGAAACAACTCGCTCTGCACAGTGCTCTTACAGCCTACCGGGAACATCTCTTCCAAAGGCCTGAGAAACGCAGAGTCTTTGCAGGCCTGATCTGGCTGAAGTAGGACTTCTGCTCTGGGTGTGCTCCATTGCCCTAGAGCTGAAAGGCACAACGTGCAGGCTTCTTTCCAAAGGGCGAGTTGGGCCCCACAGCATCTTGCTGCCAGCTCTTTGGGAAGCTAAGAAACAACTCGCTCTGCACAGTGCTCTTACAGCCTGCCGGGAGCATCTCTTCCAAAGGCCTGTGAAACGCAGTTTCTTTGCAGGCCTGATCTGGCTGAAGTAGGACTTCTGCTCTGGGTGTGCTGCATTGCCCTTGAGCTGAAAGGCACAACGTGCAGGCTTCTTTCCAAAGGGCGAGTTGGGCCCCACAGCATCTTGCTTCCAGCTCTTTGGGAAGCTAAGAAACAACTCGCTCTGCACAGTGCTCTTACAGCCTAATGGGAACATCTCTTCCAAAGGCCTCTGAAACGCAGTTTCTTTGCAGGCCTGATCTGGCTGAAGTAGGACTTCTGCTCTGGGTGTGCTCCATTGCCCTAGAGCTGAAAGGCACAACGTGCAGGCTTCTTTCCAAAGGGCGAGTTGGGCCCCACAGCATCTTGCTTCCAGCTCTTTGGGAAGCTAAGAAACAACTCGCTCTGCACAGTGCTCTTACAGCCTACCAGGAGCATCTCTTCCAAAGGCCTGTGAAACGCAGTTTCTTTGCAGGCCTGATCTGGCTGAAGTAGGACTTCTGCTCTGGGTGTGCTCCATTGCCCTAGAGCTGAAAGGCACAACGTGCAGGCTTCTTTCCAAAGGGCGAGTTGGGCCACACAGCATCCTGCTTCCAGCTCTTTGGGAAGTTAAGAAACAACTCGCTCTGCACAGTGCTCTTACAGCCTACCGGGAGCATCTCTTCCAAAGGCCTCTGAAACGCAGTTTCTTTGCAGGCCTGATCTGGCTGAAGTAGGACTTCTGCTCTGGGTGTGCTCCATTGCCCTAGAGCTGAAAGGCACAACGTGCAGGCTTCTTTCCAAAGGGCGAGTTGGGCCCCACAGCATCTTGCTTCCAGCTCTTTGGGAAGCTAAGAAACAAGTCGCTCTGCACAGTGCTCTTACAGCCTACCGGGAACATCTCATCCAAAGGCCTGTGAAACGCAGTTTCTTTGCAGGCCTGATCTGGCAGAAGTAGGACTTCTGCTCTGGGTGTGCTCCATTGCCCTAGAGCTGGAAGGCACAACGTGCAGGCTTCTTTCCAAAGGGCGAGTTGGGCCCCACAGCATCTTGCTTCCAGCTCTTTGGGAAGCTAAGAAACAACTCGCTCTGCACAGTGCTCTTATAGCCTACCGGGAACATCACTTCCAAAGGCCTGAGAAACGCAGAGTCTTTGCAGGCCTGATCTGGCTGAAGTAGGACTTATGCTCTGGGTGTGCTACTTTGCCCTGGAGCTGAAAGGCACAACGTGCAGGCTTCTTTCCAAAGGGCGAGTTGGGTCCAACAGCATGTTGCTTCCAGCTCTTTGGGAAGCTAAGAAAGAACTCGCTCTGCACAGTGCTCTTACAGCCTACCGGGAACATCTCTTCCAAAGGCCTGTGAAACGCAGTTTCTTTGCAGGCCTGATCTGGCTGAAGTAGGACTTCTGCTCTGGGTGTGTTCCATTGCCCTAGAGCTGAAAGGCACAACGTGCAGGCTTCTTTCCAAGGGGCAGGTTGGGTCCCACAGCATCTAGCTTCCAGCTCTTTGGGAAGCTAAGAAACAACTCGCTCTGCACAGTGCTCTTACAGCCTACCGGGAACAGCTCTTCCAAAGGCCTGAGAAACGCAGAGTCTTTGCAGGCCTGATCTGGCTGAAGTAGGACTTCTGCTCTGGGTGTGCTCCATTGCCCTAGAGCTGAAAGACACAACGTGCAGGCTTCTTTCCAAAGGGCGAGTTGGGCCCCACAGCATCTTGCTTCCAGCTCTTTGGGAAGGTTAGAAACAACTCGCTCTGCACAGTGCTCTTACAGCCTACCGGGAACATCTCTTCCAAAGGCCTGTGAAACGCAGTTTCTTTACAGGCCTGATCTGGCTGAAGTAGGACTTCTGCTCTGGGTGTGCTCCATTGCCCTAGAGCTGAAAGGAACAACGTGCAGGCTTCTTTCCAAAGGGCGAGTTGGGCCCCACAGCATCTTGCTTCCAGCTCTTTGGGAAGCTAAGAAACAACTCGCTCTGCACAGTGCTCTTACAGCCTACCGGGAACATCTCTTCCAAAGGCCTGTGAAACGCAGTTTCTTTGCAGGCCTGATCTGGCTGAAGTAGGACTTCTGCTCTGGGTGTGCTGCATTGCCCTAGAGCTGAAAGGCGCAACGTGCAGGCTTCTTTCCAAAGGGCGAGTTGGGCCCCACAGCATCTTGCTTCCAGCTCTTTGGGAAGCTAAGAAACAACTCGCTCTGCACAGTGCTCTTACAGCCTGCCGGGAGCATCTCTTCCAAAGGCCTGTGAAACGCAGTTTCTTTGCAGGCCTGATCTGGCTGAAGTAGGACTTCTGCTCTGGGTGTGCTGCATTGCCCTGGAGCTGGAAGGCACAACGTGCAGGCTTCTTTCCAAAGGGCGAGTTGGGCAACACAGCATCTTGCTTCCAGCTCATTGGGAAGCTAAGAAACAACTCGCTCTGCACATTGCTCTTACAGCCTACTGGGAACATCTCTTCCAAAGGCCTGTGAAACGCAGTTTCTTTGCAGGCCTGATCTGGCTGAAGTAGGACTTCTGCTCTGGGTGTGCTCCATTGAACTAGAGCTGAAAGGCACAACGTGCAGGCTTCTTTCCAAAGGGCGAGTTGGGCCCCACAGCATCTTGCTTCCAGCTCTTTGGGAAGCTAAGAAAAAACTCGCTCTGCACAGTGCTCTTACAGCCTACCGGGAGCATCTCTTCCAAAGGCCTGTGAAACGCAGTTTCTTTGCAGGCCTGATCTGGCTGAAGTAGGACTTCTGCTCTGGGTGTGCTCCATTGCCCTAGAGCTGAAAGGCACAACGTGCAGGCTTCTTTCCAAAGGGCGAGTTGGGCCCCACAGCATCTTGCTTCCAGCTCTTTGGGAAGGTAAGAAACAACTCGCTCTGCACAGTGCTCTTACAGCCTACCGGGAACATCTCTTCCAAAGGCCTGTGAAACGCAGTTTCTTTGCAGGCCTGATCTGGCTGAAGTAGGACTTCTGCTCTGGGTGTGCTCCATTGCCCTAGAGCTGAAAGGCACAACGTGCAGGCTTCTTTCCAAAGGGCAGTTTGGGTCGCACAGCATGTTGCTTCCAGCTCTTTGGGAAGCTAAGAAACAACTCGCTCTGCACAGTGCTCTTACAGCCTACCGGGAACATCTCTTCCAAAGGCCTGAGAAACGCAGAGTCTTTGCAGGCCTGATCTGGCTGAAGTAGGACTTCTGCTCTGGGTGTGCTCCATTGCCCTAGAGCTGAAAGGCACAACGTGCAGGCTTCTTTCCAAAGGGCGAGTTGGGCCCCACAGCATCTTGCTGCCAGCTCTTTGGGAAGCTAAGAAACAACTCGCTCTGCACAGTGCTCTTACAGCCTACCGGGAACATCTCTTCCAAAGGCCTGTGAAACGCAGTTTCTTTGCAGGCCTGATCTGGCGGAAGTAGGACTTCTGCTCTGGGTGTGCTCCATTGCCCTAGAGCTGAAAGGCACAACGTGCAGGCTTCTTTAGAAAGCGCAGGTTGTGTCCCACAGCATCTTGCTTACAGCTCTTTGGGAAGCTAAGAAACAACTCGCTCTGCACAGTGCTCTTACAGCCTACCGGGAACATCTCTTCCAAAGGCCTGAGAAACGCAGAGTCTTTGCAGGCCTGATCTGGCTGAAGTAGGACTTCTGCTCTGGGTGTGCTCCATTGCCCTAGAGCTGAAAGGCACAACGTGCAGGCTTCTTTCCAGAGGGCGAGTTGGGCCCCACAGCATCTTGCTTCCAGCTCTTTGGGAAGGTAAGAAAGAACTCGCTCTGCACAGTCTCTTACAGCCTACCGGGAACATCTCTTCCAAAGGCCTGTGAAACGCAGTTTCTTTGCAGGCCTGATCTGGCTGAAGTAGGACTTCTGCTCTGGGTGTGCTCCATTGCCCTAGAGCTGAAAGGCACAACGTGCAGGCTCCTTTCCAAAGGGCGAGTTGGGCCCCACAGCATCTTGCTTCCAGCTCTTTGGGAAGCTAAGAAACAACTCGCTCTGCACAGTGCTCTTACAGCCTACCGGGAACATCTCTTCCAAAGGCCTGTGAAACGCAGTTTCTTGGCAGGCCTGATCTGGCTGAAGTAGGACTTCTGCTCTGGGTGTGCTCCAATGCCCTAGAGCTGAAAGGCACAACGTGCAGGCTCCTTTCCAAAGGGCGAGTTGGGCCCCACAGCATCTTGCTTCCAGCTCTTTGGGAAGCTAAGAAACAACTCGTCTGCACAGTGCTCTTACAGCCTACCGGGAACATCTCTTCCAAAGGCCTGTGAAACGCAGTTTCTTTGCAGGCCTTATCTGGCTGAAGTAGGACTTCTGCTCTGGGTGTGCTCCATTGCCCTAGAGCTGAAAGGCACAACGTGCAGGCTTCTTTCCAAAGGGCAAGTTGGGCCCCACAGCATCTTGCTTCCAGCTCTTTGGGAAGCTAAGAAACAACTCGCTCTGCAAAGTGCTCTTACAGCCTACCGGGAACATCTCTTCCAAAGGCCTGTGAAACGCAGTTTCTTTGCAGGCCTGATCTGGCTGAAGTAGGACTTCTGCTCTGGGTGTGCTACTTTGCCCTACAGCTGAAAGGCAAAACGTTCAGGCTTCTTTCCAAAGGGCGAGTTGGGCCCCACAGCATCTTGCTTCCAGGTCTTTGGGAAGCTAAGAAACAACTCGCTCTGCACAGTGCTCTTACATCCTATCGGGAACATCTCTTCCAAAGGCCTGTGAAACGCAGTTTCTTTGCAGGCCTGATCTGGCTGAAGTGGGACTTCTGCTCTGGGTGTGCTCCATTGCCCTAGAGCTGAAAGGCTCAACGTGCAGGCTTCTTTCCAAAGGGCGAGTTGGGCCCAACAGCATCTTGCTTCCAGCTCTTTGGGAAGCTAAGATGCAACTTGCTCTGCACAGTGCTCTTACAGCCTACCGGGAACATCTCTTCCAAAGGCCTGTGAAACGCAGTTTCTTTGCAGGCCTGATCTGGCTGAAGTAGGACTTCTGCTCTGGGTGTGCTCCATTGCCCTAGAGCTGAAAGGCACAACGTGCAGGCTCCTTTCCAAAGGGCGAGTTGGGCCCCACAGCATCTTGCTTCCAGCTCTTTGGGAAGCTAAGAAACAACTCGCTCTGCACAGTGCTCTTACAGCCTACCGGGAACATCTCTTCCAAAGGCCTGTGAAACGCAGTTTCTTTGCAGGCCTGATCTGGCTGAAGTAGGACTTCTGCTCTGGGTGTGCTCCATTGCCCTAGAGCTGAAAGGCACAACGTGCAGGCTTCTTTCCAAAGGGCGAGTTGGGCCCCACAGCATCTTGCTTCCAGCTCTTTGGGAAGCTAAGAAACAACTCGCTCTGCACAGTGCTCTTACAGCCTACCGGGAACATCTCTTCCAAAGGCCTCTGAAACGCAGGTTCTTTGCAGGCCTGATCTGGCTGAAGTAGGACTTCTGCTCTGGGTGTGCTCCATTGCCCTAGAGCTGAAAGACACAACGTGCAGGCTTCTTTCCAAAGGGCGAGTTGGGCCCCACAGCATCTTACTTCCAGATCTTTGGGAAGCTAAGAAACAACTCGCTCTGCACAGTGCTCTTACCGCCTCCCGGGCACATCTCTTCCAAATGCCTGTGAAACGCAGTTTCTTTGCAGGCCTGATCTGGCTGAAGTAGGACTTCTGCTCTGGGTGTGCTCCATTGCCCTAGAGCTGAAAGGCACAACGTGCAGGCTTCTTTCCAAAGGGCGAGTTGGGCCCCACAGCATCTTGCTTCCAGCTCTTTGGGAAGCTAAGAAACAACTCGCTCTGCACAGTGCTCTTACAGCCTACCGGGAGCAGCTCTTCCGAAGGCCTGTGAAACGCAGTTTCTTTGCAGGCCTGATCTGGCTGAAGTAGGACTTCTGCTCTGGGTGTGCTCCATTGCCCTAGAGCTGAAAGGCACAACGTTTAGGCTTCTTTCCAAAGGGCGAGTTGGGCCCCACAGCATCTTGCTTCCAGCTCTTTGGGAAGCTAAGAAACAACTCGCTCTGCACAGTGCTCTTACAGCCTAACGGGAACATCTCTTCCAAAGGCCTGTGAAACGCAGTTTCTTTGCAGGCCTGATCTGGCTGAAGTAGGACTTCTGCTCTGGGTGTGCTCCATTGCCCTAGAGCTGAAAGGCACAACGTGCAGGCTTCTTTCCAAAGGGCGAGTTGGGCCCCACAGCATCTTGCTTCCAGCTCTTTGGGAAGCTAAGAAACAACTCGCTCTGCACAGTGCTCTTACAGCCTACCGGGAGCATCTTTTCCAAAGGCCTGTGAAACGCAGTTTCTTTGCAGCCCTGATCTGGCTGAAGTAGGACTTCTGTTCTGGGTGTGCTACATTGCCCTAGACCTGAAAGGCACAACGTGCAGGCTTCTTTCCAAAGGGCAGTTTGGGTCGCACAGCATGTTGCTTCCAGCTCTTTGGGAAGCTAAGAAACAACTCGCTCTGCACAGTGCTCTTACAGCCTACCGGGAACATCTCTTCCAAAGGCCTGAGAAACGCAGAGTCTTTGCAGGCCTGATCTGGCTGAAGTAGGACTTCTGCTCTGGGTGTGCTCCATTGCCCTAGAGCTGAAAGGCACAACGTGCAGGCTTCTTTCCAAAGGGCGAGTTGGGCCCCACAGCATCTTGCTTCCAGCTCTTTGGGAAGCTAAGAAACAACTCGCTCTGCACAGTGCTCTTACAGCCTACCGGGAACATCTCTTCCAAAGGCCTGTGAAACGCAGTTTCTTTGCAGGCCTGATCTGGCGGAAGTAGGACTTCTGCTCTGGGTGTGCTCCATTGCCCTAGAGCTGAAAGGCACAACGTGCAGGCTTCTTTCCAAAGCGCAGGTTGTGTCCCACAGCATCTTGCTTCCAGGTCTTTGGGAAGCTAAGAAACAACTCGCTCTGCACAGTGCTCTTACACTCTACCGGGAACATCTCCTCCAATGGCCTGTGAAACGCAGTTTCTTTGCAGGCCTGATCTGGCTGAAGTAGGACTTCTGCTCTGGGTGTGCTCAATTGCCCTAGATCTGAAAGGCACAACGTGCAGGCTTCTTTCCAAAGGGCGAGTTGGGCCACACAGCATCTTGCTTCCAGCTCTTTGGGAAGCTAAGAAACAACTCGCTCTGCACAGTGCTCTTACAGCCTTCCGGGAACATCTCTTCCAATGGCCTCTGAAACGCAGTTTCTTTGCAGGCCTGCTCTGGCTGAAGGAGGACTTCTGCTCTGGGTGTGCTCCATTGCCCTAGAGCTGAAAGGCACAACGTGCAGGCTTCTTTCCAAAGGGCGAGTTGGTCCCCACAGCATCTTGCTTCCAGCTCTTTGGGAAGCTAAGAAAAAACTCGCTCTGCACAGTGCTCTTACAGCCTACCGGGAGCATCTCTTCCAAAGGCCTCTGAAACGCAGTTTCTTTGCAGGCCTGATCTGGCTGAAGTAGGACTTCTGCTCTGGGTGTGCTCCATTGCCCTAGAGCTGAAAGGCACAACGTGCAGGCTTCTTTCCAAAGGGCGAGTTAGGCCCCACAGCATCTTGATTCCAGCTCTTTGGGAAGCTAAGAAACAACTCGCTCTGCACAGTGCTCTTACAGCCTACCGGGAACATCTCTTCCAAAGGCCTGTGAAACGCAGTTTCTTTGCAGGCCTGATCAGGCTGAAGTAGGACTTCTGCTCTGGGTGTGCTCCATTGCCCTAGAGCTGAAAGGCACAACGTGCAGGCTTCTTTCCAAAGGGCGAGTTGGGCCCCACAGCATCTTGCTTCCAGCTCTTTGGGAAGCTAAGAAACAACTCGCTCTGCACAGCGCTCTTACAGCGTACCGGGAACATCTCTTCCAAAGGCCTGTGAAACGCAGTTTCTTTGCAGGCCTGATCTGGCTGAAGTAGGACTTCTGCTCTGGGTGTGCTCCATTGCCCTAGAGCTGAAAGGCA
This sequence comes from Equus caballus, assembly GCF_041296265.1. Taxonomy (NCBI): domain Eukaryota; kingdom Metazoa; phylum Chordata; class Mammalia; order Perissodactyla; family Equidae; genus Equus; species Equus caballus. The sequence goes on from NC_091689.1 coordinate 34,080,088, forward strand.
CAACGTGCAGGCTTCTTTCCAAAGGGCAAGTTGGGCCCCACAGCATCTTGCTTCCAGCTCTTTGGGAAGCTAAGAAACAACTCGCTCTGCACAGTGCTCTTACAGCCTACCGCGAGCATCTCTTCCAAAGGCCTGTGAAACGCAGTTTGTTTGCAGGCCTTATCTGGCTGAAGTAGGACTTCTGCTCTGGGTGTGCTACATTGCACTAGAGCTGAAAGGTACAACGTGCAGGCTTCTTTCCAAAGGGCGAGTTGGGCCCCACAGCATCTTGCTTCCAGCTCTTTGGGAAGCTAAGAAACAACTCGCTCTGCACAGTGCTCTTACAGCCTACCGGGAACACCTCTTCCAAAGGCCTGTGAAACGCAGTTTCTTTGCAGGCCTGATCTGGCTGAAGTAGGACTTCTGCTCTGGGTGTGCTCCATTGCCCTAGAGCTGAAAGGCACAACGTGCGGGCTCCTTTCCAAAGTGTGAGTTGGGCCCCACAGCATCTTGCTTCCAGCTCTTTGGGAAGCTAAGAAACAACTCGCTCTGCACAGTGCTCTTACAGCCTACCAGGAACATCTCTTGCAAAGGCCTGTGAAACGCAGTTTCTTTGCAGGCCTGATCTGGCTGAAGTAGGACTTGTGCTCTGGGTGTGCTCCATTGCCCTAGAGCTGAAAGGCACAACGTGCAGGCTTCTTTCCAAAGGGCGAGTTGGGCCCCACAGCATCTTGCTTCCAGCTCTTTGGGAAGCTAAGAAACAACTCGCTCTGCACAGTGCTCTTACAGCCTACCGGGCACATCTCTTCCAAATGCCTGTGAAACGCAGTTTGTTTGCAGGCCTGATCTGGCTGAAGTAGGACTTCTGCTCTGGGTGTGCTCCATTGCCCTAGAGCTGAAAGGCACAACGTGCAGGCTTCTTTCCAAAGGGCGAGTTGGGCCCCACAGCATCTTGCTTCCAGCTCTTTGTGAAGGTAAGAAACAACTCGCTCTTCACAGTGCTCTTACCGCCTACCGGGAACATCTCTTCCAAAGGCCTGTGAAACGCAGTTTGTTTGCTGGCCTTATCTGGCTGAAGTAGGACTTCTGCTCTGGGTGTGCTACATTGCACTAGAGCTGAAAGGTACAACGTGCAGTCTTCTTTCCAAAGGGCGAGTTGGGCCCCACAGCATCTTGCTTCCAGCTCTTTGGGAAGCTAAGAAACAACTCGCTCTGCACAGTGCTCTTACAGCCTACCGGGAGCATCTCTTCCAAAGGCCTCTGAAACGCAGTTTCTTTGCAGGCCTGATCTGGCTGAAGTAGGACTTGTGCTCTGGGTGTGCTCCATTGCCCTAGAGCTGAAAGGCACAACGTGCAGGCTTCTTTCCAAAGGGCGAGTTGGGCCCCACAGCATCTTGCTTCCAGCTCTTTGGGAAGCTAAGAAACAACTCGCTCTGCACAGTGCTCTTACAGCCTACCAGGAACATCTCTTGCAAAGGCCTGTGAAACGCAGTTTCTTTGCAGGCCTGATCTGGCTGAAGTAGGACTTGTGCTCTGGGTGTGCTCCATTGCCCTAGAGCTGAAAGGCACAACGTGCAGGCTTCTTTCCAAAGGGCGAGTTGGGCCCCACAGCATCTTGCTTCCAGCTCTTTGGGAAGCTAAGAAACAACTCGCTCTGCACAGTGCTCTTACAGCCTACCGGGCACATCTCTTCCAAATGCCTGTGAAACGCAGTTTGTTTGCAGGCCTGATCTGGCTGAAGTAGGACTTCTGCTCTGGGTGTGCTCCATTGCCCTAGAGCTGAAAGGCACAACGTGCAGGCTTCTTTCCAAAGGGCGAGTTGGGCCCCACAGCATCTTGCTTCCAGCTCTTTGGGAAGCTAAGAAACAACTCGCTCTGCACAGTGCTCTTACAGCCTACCGGGAGCATCTCTTCCAAAGGCCTGTGAAACGCAGTTTCTTTGCAGGCCTGATCTGGCTGAAGTAGGACTTCTGCTCTGGGTGTGCTCCATTGCCCTAGAGCTGAAAGGCACAACGTGCAGGCTTCTTTCCAAAGGGCGAGTTGGGCCCCACAGCATCTTGCTTCCAGCTCTTTGGGAAGGTAAGAAACAACTCGCTCTGCACAGTGCTCTTACAGCCTACCGGGAACATCTCTTCCAAAGGCCTGTGAAACGCAGTTTCTTTGCAGGCCTGATCTGGCTGAAGTAGGACTTCTGCTCTGGGTGTGCTCCATTGCCCTAGAGCTGAAAGGCACAACGTGCAGGCTTCTTTCCAAAGGGCGAGTTGGGCCCCACAGCATCTTGCTTCCAGCTCTTTGGGAAGCTAAGAAACAGCTCGCTCTGCACAGTGCTATTACATCCTACCGGGAGCATCTTTTCCAAAGGCCTGTGAAACGCAGTTTCTTTGCAGCCCTGATCTGGCTGAAGTAGGACTTCTGTTCTGGGTGTGCTACATTGCCCTAGAGCTGAAAGGCACAACGTGCAGGCTTCTTTCCAAAGGGCAGTTTGGGTCGCACACCATGTTGCTTCCAGCTCTTTGGGAAGCTAAGAAACAACTCGCTCTGCACAGTGCTCTTACAGCCTACCGGGAACATCTCTTCCAAAGGCCTGAGAAACGCAGAGTCTTTGCAGGCCTGATCTGGCTGAAGTAGGACTTCTGCTCTGGGTGTGCTCCATTGCCCTAGAGCTGAAAGGCACAACGTGCAGGCTTCTTTCCAAAGGGCGAGTTGGGCCCCACAGCATCTTGCTGCCAGCTCTTTGGGAAGCTAAGAAACAACTCGCTCTGCACAGTGCTCTTACAGCCTACCGGGAACATCTCTTCCAAAGGCCTGTGAAACGCAGTTTCTTTGCAGGCCTGATCTGGCGGAAGTAGGACTTCTGCTCTGGGTGTGCTCCATTGCCCTAGAGCTGAAAGGCACAACGTGCAGGCTTCTTTAGAAAGCGCAGGTTGTGTCCCACAGCATCTTGCTTACAGCTCTTTGGGAAGCTAAGAAACAACTCGCTCTGCACAGTGCTCTTACAGCCTACCGGGAACATCTCTTCCAAAGGCCTGAGAAACGCAGAGTCTTTGCAGGCCTGATCTGGCTGAAGTAGGACTTCTGCTCTGGGTGTGCTCCATTGCCCTAGAGCTGAAAGGCACAACGTGCAGGCTTCTTTCCAGAGGGCGAGTTGGGCCCCACAGCATCTTGCTTCCAGCTCTTTGGGAAGGTAAGAAAGAACTCGCTCTGCACAGTCTCTTACAGCCTACCGGGAACATCTCTTCCAAAGGCCTGTGAAACGCAGTTTCTTTGCAGGCCTGATCTGGCTGAAGTAGGACTTCTGCTCTGGGTGTGCTCCATTGCCCTAGAGCTGAAAGGCACAACGTGCAGGCTCCTTTCCAAAGGGCGAGTTGGGCCCCACAGCATCTTGCTTCCAGCTCTTTGGGAAGCTAAGAAACAACTCGCTCTGCACAGTGCTCTTACAGCCTACCGGGAACATCTCTTCCAAAGGCCTGTCAAACGCAGTTTCTTTGCAGTCATGATCTGGCTGAAGTAGGACTTCTGCTCTGGGTGTGCTCCATTGCCCTAGAGCTGAAAGGCACAACGTGCAGGCTCCTTTCCAAAGGGCTAGTTGGGCCCCACAGCATCTTGCTTCCAGCTCTTGGGAATCTAAGAAACAACTCGCTCTGCACAGTGCTCTTACAGCCTACCGGGAACATCTCTTCCAAAGGCCTGTGAAACGCAGTTTCTTTGCAGGCTTGATCTGGCTGAAGTAGGACTTCGGGTCTGGGTGTGCTCCATTTCCCTAGAGCTGAAAGGAACAACGTGCAGGCTTCTTTCCAAAGGGCGAGTTGGGCCCCTCAAAATCTTGCTTCCAGCTCTTTGGGAAGCAAGAAACAACTCGCTCTTCACAGTGCTCTTACAGCCTACCGGGAACATCTCTTCCAAAGACCTCTGAAACGCAGTTTCTTTGCACGCCTGATCTGGCTGAAGTAGGACTTCTGCTCTGGGTGTGCTCCATTGCCCTAGAGCTGAAAGGCACAACGTGCAGGCTTCTTTCTAAAGGGCGAGTTGGGCCCCACAGCATCTTGCTTCCAGCTCTTTGGGAAGCTAAGAAACAACTCGCTCTGCACAGTGCTCTTACAGCCTACCGGGAACATCTCTTCCAAAGGCCTCTGAAACGCAGGTTCTTTGAAGGCCTGATCTGGCTGAAGTAGGACTTCTGCTCTGGGTGTGCTCCATTGCACTAGAGCTGAAAGGCACAACGTGCAGGCTCCTTTCCAAAGGGCGAGTTGGGCCCCACAGCATCTTGCTTCCAGCTCTTTGGGAAGCTAAGAAACAACTCGCTCTGCACAGTGCTCTTACAGCCTACCGGGAACATCTCTTCCAAAGGCCTGTGAAACGCAGTTTCTTGGCAGGCCTGATCTGGCTGAAGTAGGACTTCTGCTCTGGGTGTGCTCCAATGCCCTAGAGCTGAAAGGCACAACGTGCAGGCTCCTTTCCAAAGGGCGAGTTGGGCCCCACAGCATCTTGCTTCCAGCTCTTTGGGAAGCTAAGAAACAACTCGCTCTGCACAGTGCTCTTACAGCCTACCGGGAACATCTCTTCCAAAGGCCTGTGAAACGCAGTTTCTTTGCAGGCCTGATCTGACTGAAGTAGGACTTCTGCTCTGGGTGTGCTCCATTGCCCTAGAGCTGAAAGGCACAACGTGCAGGCTTCTTTCCAAAGGGCAAGTTGGGCCCCACAGCATCTTGCTTCCAGCTCTTTGGGAAGCTAAGAAACAACTCGCTCTGCAAAGTGCTCTTACAGCCTACCGGGAACATCTCTTCCAAAGGCCTGTGAAACGCAGTTTCTTTGCAGGCCTGATCTGGCTGAAGTAGGACTTCTGCTCTGGGTGTGCTACTTTGCCCTACAGCTGAAAGGCAAAACGTTCAGGCTTCTTTCCAAAGGGCGAGTTGGGCCCCACAGCATCTTGCTTCCAGGTCTTTGGGAAGCTAAGAAACAACTCGCTCTGCACAGTGCTCTTACATCCTACCGGGAACATCTCTTCCAAAGGCCTGTGAAACGCAGTTTCTTTGCAGGCCTGATCTGGCTGAAGTAGGACTTCTGCTCTGGGTGTGCTCCATTGCCCTAGAGCTGAAAGGCTCAACGTGCAGGCTTCTTTCCAAAGGGCGAGTTGGGCCCAACAGCATCTTGCTTCCAGCTCTTTGGGAAGCTAAGATACAACTCGTTCTGCACAGTGCTCTTACAGCCTACCGGGAACATCTCTTCCAAAGGCCTGTGAAACGCAGTTTCTTTGCAGGCCTGATCTGGCTGAAGTAGGACTTCTGCTCTGGGTGTGCTCCATTGCCCTAGAGCTGAAAGGCACAACGTGCTGGCTTCTTTCCAAAGGGAGAGTTGGGCCCCTCAGCATCTTGCTTCCAGCTCTTTGGGAAGCAAGAAACAACTCGCTCTGCACAGTGCTCTTACAGCCTACCGGGAACATCTCTTCCAAGGACCTCTGAAACGCAGTTTCTTTGCAGGCCTGATCTGGCTGAAGTAGGACTTCTGCTCTGGGTGTGCTCCATTGCCCTAGAGCTGAAAGGCACAACGTGCAGGCTTCTTTCTAAAGGGCGAGTTGGGCCCCACACCATCTTGCTTCCAGCTCTTTGGGAAGGTAAGAAACAACTCGCTCTTCACAGTGCTCTTACCGCCTACCGGGAACATCTCTTCCAAAGGCCTGTGAAACGCAGTTTGTTTGCAGGCCTGATCTGGCTGAAGTAGGACTTCTGCTCTGGGTGTGCTCCATTGCACTAGAGCTGAAAGGTACAACGTGCAGGCTTCTTTCCAAAGGGCGTGTTGGGCCCCACAGCATCTTGCTTCCAGCTCTTTGGGAAGCTAAGAAACAACTCGCTCTGCGCAGTGCTCTTACAGCCTAGTGGGAACATCTCTTCCAAACGACTGTGAAACGCAGTTTCTTTGCAGGCCTGATCTGGCTGAAGTAGGACTTCTGCTCTGGGTGTGCTCCATTGCCCTAGAGCTGAAAGGCACAACGTGCAGGCTTCTTTCCAAAGGGCGAGTTGGGCCCCACAGCATCTTGCTTCCAGCTCTTTGGGAAGCTAAGAAACAACTCGCTCTGCACAGTGCTCTTACAGCCTACCGGGAACATCTCTTCCAAAGTCCTGTGAAACGCAGTTTCTTTGCAGGCCTGATCTGGCTGAAGTAGGACTTCTGCTCTGGGTGTGCTCCATTGCCCTAGAGCTGAAAGGCACAACGTGCAGGCTTCTTTCCTAAGGGCAAGTTGGGCCCCACAGCATCTTGCTTCCAGCTCTTTGGGAAGCTAAGAAACAACTCGGTCTGCACAGTGCTCTTACAGCCTACCGGGAGCATCTCTTCCAAGGACCTCTGAAACGCAGTTTCTTTGCAGGCCTGATCTGGCTGAAGTAGGACTTCTGTTCTGGGTGTGCTACATTGCCCTAGACCTGAAAGGCACAACGTGCAGGCTTCTTTCCAAAGGGCAGTTTGTGTCGCACAGCATGTTGCTTCCAGCTCTTTGGGAAGCTAAGAAACAACTCGCTCTGCACAGTGCTCTTACAGCCTACCGGGAACATCTCTTCCAAAGGCCTGAGAAACGCAGTTTCTTTGCAGGCCTGACAGGCTGAAGTAGGACTTCTGCTCTGGGTGTGCTACATTGGCCTAGAGCTGAAAGGCACAACGTGCAGGCTTCTTTCCAAAGGGCAGGTTGGGTCCCACAGCAACTTGCTTCCAGCTCTTTGGGACGCTAAGAAACAACTCGCTCTGCACAGTGCTCTTACAGCCTACCGGGAATATCTCCTCAAAATGCCTGTGAAACGCAGTTTCTTTGCAGGCCTGATCTGGCTGAAGTAGGACTTCTGCTCTGGGTGTGCTCCATTGCCCTAGAGCTGAAAGGCACAACGTGCAGGCTTCTTTCCAAATGGCGAGTTGGGCCCCACAGCATCTTGCTTCCAGCTCTTTGGGAAGCTAAGAAACAACTCGCTCTGCACAGTGCTCTTACAGCCTACCGGGAGCATCTCTTCTAAAGGCCTCTGAAACGCAGTTTCTTTGCAGGCCTGATCTGGCGGAAGTAGGACTTCTGCTCTGGGTGTGCTACATTGCCCTAGAGCTCAAAGGCACAACGTGCAGGCTTCTTTCCAAAGGGCGAGTTGGGCCCCACAGCATCTTGCTTCCAGCTCTTTGGGAAGCTAAGAAAAAACTCGCACTGCACAGTGCTCTTACAGCCTCCCGGGAACATCTCTTCCAAAGGCCTGTGAAACGCAGTTTCTTTGCAGGCCTGATCTGGCTGAAGTAGGACTTCTGCTCTGGGTGTGCTCCATTGCCCTAGAGCTGAAAGGCACAACGTGCAGGCTTCTTTCCAAAGGGCGAGTTGGGCCCCACAGCATCTTGCTTCCAGCTCTTTGGGAAGCTAAGAAACAACTCGCTCTGCACAGTGCTCTTACACTCTACCGGGAACATCTCCTCCAAAGGCCTGTGAAACGCAGTTTCTTTGCAGGCCTGATCTGGCTGAAGTAGGACTTCTGCTCTGGGTGTGCTCCATTGCCCTAGAGCTGAAAGGCACAACGTGCAGGCTTCTTTCCAAAGGGCGAGTTGGGCCCCACAGCATCTTGCTTCCAGCTCTTTGGGAAGCTAAGAAACAACTCGCTCTGCACAGTGCTCTTACAGCCTACCGGGAACATCTCTTCCAAAGGCCTCTGAAACGCAGTTTCTTTGCAGGCCTGATCTGGCTGAAGGAGGACTTCTGCTCTGGGTGTGCTCCAATGCCGTAGAGCTGAAAGGCACAACGTGCAGGCTTCTTTCCAAAGTGTGAGTTGGGCCCCACAGCATCTTGCTTCCAGCTCTTTGGGAAGCTAAGAAACAACTCGCTCTGCACAGTGCTCTTACAGCCTAGTGGGAACATCTCTTCCAAACGACTGTGAAACGCAGTTTCTTTGCAGGCCTGATCTGGCTGAAGTAGGACTTCTGCTCTGGGTGTGCTCCATTGCCCTAGAGCTGAAAGGCACAACGTGCAGGCTTCTTTCCAAAGGGCGAGTTGGGCCCCACAGCATCTTGCTTCCAGCTCTTTGGGAAGCTAAGAAACAACTCGCTCTGCAAAGTGCTCTTACAGCCTACCGGGAACATCTCTTCCAAAGTCCTGTGAAACGCAGTTTCTTTGCAGGCCTGATCTGGCTGAAGTAGGACTTCTGCTCTGGGTGTGCTCCATTGCCCTAGAGCTGAAAGGCACAACGTGCAGGCTTCTTTCCTAAGGGCAAGTTGGGCCCCACAGCATCTTGCTTCCAGCTCTTTGGGAAGCTAAGAAACAACTCGCTCTGCACAGTGCTCTTACAGCCTACCTGGAGCATCTCTTCCAAGGACCTCTGAAACGCAGTTTCTTTGCAGGCCTGATCTGGCTGAAGTAGGACTTCTGCTCTGGGTGTGCTCCATTGCCCTAGAGCTGAAAGGCACAACGTGCAGGCTTCTTTCTAAAGGGCGAGTTGGGCCCCACAGCATCTTGCTTCCAGCTCTTTGGGAAGGTAAGAAACAACTCGCTCTTCACAGTGCTCTTACGGCCTACCGGGAACATCTCTTCCAAAGGCCTGTTAAACGCAGTTTGTTTGCAGGCCTGATCTGGCTGAAGTAGGACTTCTGCTCTGGGTGTGCTCCATTGCACTAGAGCTGAAAGGTACAACGTGCAGGCTTCTTTCCAAAGGGCGTGTTGGGCCCCACAGCATCTTGCTTCCAGCTCTTTGGGAAGCTAAGAAACAACTCGCTCTGCACAGTGCTCTTACAGCCTACCGGGAACATCTCTTCCAAAGGCCTGTGAAACGCAGTTTCTTTGCAGGCCTGATCTGGCTGAAGTAGGACTTCTGCTCTGGGTGTGCTCCATTGCCCTAGAGCTGAAAGGCACAACGTGCAGGCTCCTTTCCAAAGTGTGAGTTGGGCCCCACAGCATCTTGCTTCCAGCTCTTTGGGAAGCTAAGAAACAACTCGCTCTGCACAGTGCTCTTACAGCCTACCGGGAACATCTCTTCCAAAGGCCTTTGAAACACAGTTTCTTTGCAGGCCTGATCTGGCTGAAGTAGGACTTCTGCTCTGGGTGTGCTCCATTGCCCTAGAGCTGAAAGGCACAACGTGCAGGCTTCTTTCCAAAGGGCGAGTTGGGCCCCACAGCATCTTGCTTCCAGCTCTTTGGGAAGCTAAGAAACAACTCGCTCTGCACAGTGCTCTTACAGCCTACCAGGAACATCTCTTCCAAAGGCCTCTGAAACGCAGGTTCTTTGCAGGCCTGATCTGGCTGAAGTAGGACTTCTGCTCTGGGTGTGCTCCATTGCCCTAGAGCTGAAAGACACAACGTGCAGGCTTCTTTCCAAAGGGCGAGTTGGGCCCCACAGCATCTTGCTTCCAGATCTTTGGGAAGCTAAGAAACAACTCGCTCTGCACAGTGCTCTTACCGCCTACCGGGCACATCTCTTCCAAAGTCCTGTGAAACGCAGTTTCTTTGCAGGCCTGATCTGGCTGAAGTAGGACTTCTGCTCTGGGTGTGCTCCATTGCCCTAGAGCTGAAAGGCACAACGTGCAGGCTTCTTTCCAAAGGGCGAGTTGGGCCCCACAGCATCTTGCTTCCAGCTCTTTGGGAAGCTAAGAAACAACTCGCTCTGCACAGTGCTCTTACAGCCTACCGGGAGCAGCTCTTCCAAAGGCCTGTGAAACGCAGTTTCTTTGCAGGCCTGATCTGGCTGAAGTAGGACTTCTGCTCTGGGTGTGCTCCATTGCCCTAGAGCTGAAAGGCACAACGTGCAGGCTTCTTTCCAAAGGGCGAGTTGGGCCCCACAGCATCTTGCTTCCAGCTCTTTGGGAAGCTAAGAAACAACTCGCTCTGCACAGTGCTCTTACAGCCTACCGGGAGCATCTTTTCCAAAGGCCTGTGAAACGCAGTTTCTTTGCAGCCCTGATCGGGCTGAAGTAGGACTTCTGTTCTGGGTGTGCTACATTGCCCTAGACCTGAAAGGCACAACGTGTAGGCTTCTTTCCAAAGGGCAGTTTGGGTCGCACAGCATGTTGCTTCCAGCTCTTTGGGAAGCTAAGAAACAACTCGCTCTGCACAGTGCTCTTACGGCCTACCGGGAACATCTCTTCCAAAGGCCTGAGAAACGCAGAGTCTTTGCAGGCCTGATCTGGCTGAAGTAGGACTTCTGCTCTGGGTGTGCTCCATTGCCCTAGAGCTGAAAGGCACAACGTGCAGGCTTCTTTCCAAAGGGCGAGTTGGGCCCCACAGCATCTTGCTTCCAGCTCTTTGGGAAGCTAAGAAACAACTCGCTCTGCACAGTGCTCTTACAGCCTACCGGGAACATCTCTTCCAAAGGCCTGTGAAACGCAGTTTCTTTGCAGGCCTGATCTGGCGGAAGTAGGACTTCTGCTCTGGGTGTGCTCCATTGCCCTAGAGCTGAAAGGCACAACGTGCAGGCTTCTTTCCAAAGCGCAGGTTGTGTCCCACAGCATCTTGCTTACAGCTCTTTGGGAAGCTAAGAAACAACTCGCTCTGCACAATGCTCTTACACTCTACCGGGAACATCTCCTCCAAAGGCCTGTGAAACGCAGTTTCTTTGCAGGCCTGATCTGGCTGAAGTAGGACTTCTGCTCTGGGTGAGCTCCATTGCCCTAGATCTGAAAGGCACAACGTGCAGGCTTCTTTCCAAAGGGCGAGTTGGGCCACACAAAATCTTGCTTCCAGCTCTTTGGGAAGCTAAGAAACAACTCGCTCTGCACAGTGCTCTTACAGCCTACCGGGAACATCTCTTCCAATGGCCTCTGAAACGCAGTTTCTTTGCAGGCCTGCTCTGGCTGAAGGAGGACTTCTGCTCTGGGTGTGCTCCATTGCCCTAGAGCTGAAAGGCACAACGTGCAGGCTTCTTTCCAAAGGGCGAGTTGGTCCCCACAGCATCTTGCTTCCAGCTCTTTGGGAAGCTAAGAAACAACTCGCTCTGCACAGTGCTCTTACAGCCTACCGGGAGCATCTCTTCCAAAAGCCTCTGAAACGCAGTTTCTTTGCAGGCCTGATCTGGCTGAAGTAGGACTTCTGCTCTGGGTGTGCTCCATTGCCCTAGAGCTGAAAGGCACAACGTGCAGGCTTCTTTCCAAAGGGCGAGTTAGGCCCCACAGCATCTTGATTCCAGCTCTTTGGGAAGCTAAGAAACAACTCGCTCTGCACAGTGCTCTTACAGCCTACCGGGAACATCTCTTCCAAAGGCCTGTGAAACGCAGTTTCTTTGCAGGCCTGATCTGGCTGAAGTAGGACTTCTGCTCTGGGTGTGCTCCATTGCCCTAGAGCTGAAAGGCACAACGTGCAGGCTTCTTTCCAAAGGGCGAGTTGGGCCCCACAGCATCTTGCTTCCAGCTCTTTGGGAAGGTAAGAAACAACTCGCTCTGCACAGTGCTCTTACAGCCTACCGGGAACATCTCTTCCAAAGGCCTGTCAAACGCATTTTCTTTGCAGGCCTGATCTGGCTGAAGTAGGACTTCTGCTCTGGGTGTGCTCCATTGCCCTAGAGCTGAAAGGCACAACGTGCAGGCTTCCTTCCAAAGGGCGAGTTGGGCCCCACAGCATCTTGCTTCCAGCTCTTTGGGAAGCTAAGAAACAACTCGCTCTGCACAGTGCTCTTACAGCCTACCGGGAACATGTCTTCCAAAGGCCTGTGAAACGCAGTTTCTTTGCAGGCCTGATCTGGCTGAAGTAGGACTTCTGCTCTGGGTGTGCTCCATTGCGCTAGAGCTGAAAGGCACAACGTGCAGGCTTATTTACAAAGGGGGAGTTGGGCCCCACAGCATCTTGCTTCCAGCTCTTTGGGAAGCTAAGAAACAACTCGCTCTGCACAGTGCTCTTACAGCCTACCGGGAACATCTCTTCCAAAGGCCTGTGAAACGCAGTTTCTTTGCAGGCCTGATCTGGATGAAGTAGGACTTCTGCTCTGGGTGGGCTCCATTGCCCTAGAGCTGAAAGGCACAACGTGCAGGCTTATTTCCAAAGGGCGAGTTGGGCCCCACAGCATCTTGCTTCCAGCTCTTTGGGAAGCTAGCAACATCTCGCTCTGCTCAGTGCTCTTACAGCCTACCGGGAACATCTCTTCCAAAGGCCTGTGAAACGCAGTTTCTTTGCAGGCCTGATCTGGCTGAAGTAGGACTTCTGCTCTGGGTGTGCTCCATTGCCCTAGAGCTGAAAGGCACAACGTGCAGGCTTCTTTCCAAAGGGCGAGTTGGGCCCCACAGCATCTTGCTTTCAGCTCTTTGGGAACCTAAGAAACAACTCGCTCTGAACAGTGCTCTTACAGCCTACCGGGAACATCTCTTCCAAAGGCCTGTGAAACGCATTTTCTTTGCAGGCCTGATCTGGCTGAAGTAGGACTTCTGCTCTGGGTGTGCTCCATTGCCCTAGAGCTGAAAGGCACAACGTGCAGGCTTCTTTCCAAAGGGCTAGTTGGGCCCCACAGCATCTTGCTTACAGCTCTTTGGGAAGCTAAGAAAAAACTCGCTCTGCTCAGTGCTCTTACAGCCTACCGGTAAGATCTCTTCCAAAGGCCTGTGAAACGCAGTTTGTTTGAAGGCCTGATCTGGCTGAAGTAGGAATTCTGTTCTGGGTGTGCTACATTGCCCTAGAGCTGAAAGGCACAACGTGCAGGCTTCTTTCCAAAGGGCAGGTTGGGTCCCACAGCATCTTGCTTCCAGCTCTTTGGGAGGCTAAGAAACAACTCGCTCTGCACAGTGCTCTTACAGCCTACCGGGAACATCTCTTCCAAAGGCCTCTGAAACGCAGTTTCTTTGCAGGCCTGATCTGGCTGAAGTAGGACTTCTGCTCTGGGTGTGCTCCATTGCCCTAGAGCTGAAAGGCACAACGTGCAGGCTTCTTTCCAAAAGGCGAGTTGGGCCCCACAGCATCTTGCTTCCAGCTCTTTGGGAAGCTAAGAATATACTCGCTCTGCACAGTGCTCTTACACTCTACCGGGAACATCTCCTCCATAGGCCTGTGAAACGCAGTTTCTTTGCAGGCCTGATCTGGCTGAAGTAGGACTTCTGCTCTGGGTGTGCTCCATTGCCCTAGAGCTGAAAGGCACAACGTGCAGGCTTCTTTCCAAAGGGCGAGTTGGGCCCCACAGCATCTTGCTTCCAGCTCTTTGGGAAGCTAAGAAACAACTCGCTCTGCACAGTGCTCTTACAGCCTACCGGGAACATGTCTTCCAAAGGCCTCTGAAACGCAGTTTCTTTGCAGGCCTGATCTGGCTGAAGGAGGACTTCTGCTCTGGGTGTGCTCCATTGCCCTAGAGCTGAAAGGCACAACGTGCAGGCTTCTTTCCAAAGGGTGAGTTGGGCCCCACAGCATCTTGCTGCCAGCTCTTTGGGAAGCTAAGAAACAACTCGCTCTGCACAGTGCTCTTACACTCTACCGGGAACATCTCCTCCAAAGGCCTGTGAAACGCAGTTCCTTTGCAGGCCTGATCTGGCTGAAGTAGGACTTCTGCTCTGGGTGAGCTCCATTGCCCTAGATCTGAAAGGCACAACGTGCAGGCTTCTTTCCAAAGGGCGAGTTGGGCCACACAGCATCTTGCTTCCAGCTCTTTGGGAAGCTAAGAAACAACTCGCTCTGCACAGTGCTCTTACAGCCTACCGGGAACATCTCTTCCAATGGCCTCTGAAACGCAGTTTCTTTGCAGGCCTGCTCTGGCTGAAGGAGGACTTCTGCTCTGGGTGTGCTCCATTGCCCTAGAGCTGAAAGGCACAACGTGCAGGCTTCTTTCCAAAGGGCGAGTTGGTCCCCACAGCATCTTGCTTCCAGCTCTTTGGGAAGCTAAGAAACAACTCGCTCTGCACAGTGCTCTTACAGCCTACCGGGAGCATCTCTTCCAAAAGCCTCTGAAACGCAGTTTCTTTGCAGGCCTGATCTGGCTGAAGTAGGACTTCTGCTCTGGGTGTGGTCCATTGCCCTAGAGCTGAAAGGCACAACGTGCAGGCTTCTTTCCAAAGGGCGAGTTAGGCCCCACAGCATCTTGATTCCAGCTCTTTGGGAAGCTAAGAAACAACTCGCTCTGCACAGTGCTCTTACAGCCTACCGGGAACATCTCTTCCAAAGGCCTGTGAAACGCAGTTTCTTTGCAGGCCTGATCTGGCTGAAGTAGGACTTCTGCTCTGGGTGTGCTCCATTGCCCTAGAGCTGAAAGGCACAACGTGCAGGCTTCTTTCCAAAGGGAGAGTTGGGCCCCACAGCATCTTGCTTCCAGCTCTTTGGGAAGGTAAGAAACAACTCGCTCTGCACAGTGCTCTTACAGCCTACCGGGAACATCTCTTCCAAACGCCTGTCAAACGCATTTTCTTTGCAGGCCTGATCTGGCTGAAGTAGGACTTCTGCTCTGGGTGTGCTCCATTGCCCTAGAGCTGAAAGGCACAACGTGCAGGCTTCTTTCCAAAGGGCGAGTTGGGCCCCACAGCATCTTGCTTCCAGCTCTTTGGGAAGGTAAGAAACAACTCGCTCTGCACAGTGCTCTTACAGCCTACCGGGAGTATCTCTTCTAAAGGCCTCTGAAACGCACTTTCTTTGCAGGCCTGATCTGGCTGAAGTAGGACTTCTGCTCTGGGTGTGCTCCATTGCCCTAGAGCTGAAAGGCACAACGTGCAGGCTTCCTTCCAAAGGGCGAGTTGGGCCCCACAGCATCTTGCTTCCAGCTCTTTGGGAAGCTAAGAAACAACTCGCTCTGCACAGTGCTCTTACAGCCTACCGGGAACATCTCTTCCAAAGGATGTGAAACGCAGTTTCTTTGCAGGCCTGATCTGGCTGAAGTAGGACTTCTGCTCTGGGTGTGCTCCATTGCGCTAGAGCTGAAAGGCACAACGTGCAGGCTTATTTACAAAGGGGGAGTTGGGCCCCACAGCATCTTGCTTCCAGCTCTTTGGGAAGCTAAGAAACAACTCGCTCTGCACAGTGCTCTTACAGCCTACCGGGAACATCTCTTCCAAAGGCCTGTGAAACGCAGTTTCTTTGCAGGCCTGATCTGGATGAAGTAGGACTTCTGCTCTGGGTGGGCTCCATTGCCCTAGAGCTGAAAGGCACAACGTGCAGGCTTATTTCCAAAGGGCGAGTTGGGCCCCACAGCATCTTGCTTCCAGCTCTTTGGGAAGCTAGCAACATCTCGCTCTGCTCAGTGCTCTTACAGCCTACCGGGAACATCTCTTCCAAAGGCCTGTGAAACGCAGTTTCTTTGCAGGCCTGATCTGGCTGAAGTAGGACTTCTGCTCTGGGTGTGCTCCATTGCCCTAGAGCTGAAAGGCACAACGTGCAGGCTTCTTTCCAAAGGGCGAGTTGGGCCCCACAGCATCTTGCTTTCAGCTCTTTGGGAACCTAAGAAACAACTCGCTCTGAACAGTGCTCTTACAGCCTACCGGGAACATCTCTTCCAAAGTCCTGTGAAACGCATTTTCTTTGCAGGCCTGATCTGGCTGAAGTAGGACTTCTGCTCTGGGTGTGCTCCATTGCCCTAGAGCTGAAAGGCACAACGTGCAGGCTTCTTTCCAAAGGGCTAGTTGGGCCCCACAGCATCTTGCTTACAGCTCTTTGGGAAGCTAAGAAAAAACTCGCTCTGCTCAGTGCTCTTACAGCCTACCGGTAACATCTCTTCCAAAGGCCTGTGAAACGCAGTTTGTTTGCAGGCCTGATCTGGCTGAAGTAGGAATTCTGTTCTGGGTGTGCTACATTGCCCTAGAGCTGAAAGGCACAACGTGCAGGCTTCTTTCCAAAGGGCAGGTTGGGTCCCACAGCATCTTGCTTCCAGCTCTTTGGGAGGCTAAGAAACAACTCGCTCTGCACAGTGCTCTTACAGCCTACCGGGAACATCTCTTCCAAAGGCCTCTGAAACGCAGTTTCTTTGCAGGCCTGATCTGGCTGAAGTAGGACTTCTGCTCTGGGTGTGCTCCATTGCCCTAGAGCTGAAAGGCACAACGTGCAGGCTTCTTTCCAAAGGGCGAGTTGGGCCCCACAGGATCTTGCTTCCAGCTCTTTGGGAAGCTAAGAATATACTCGCTCTGCACAGTGCTCTTACACTCTACCGGGAACATCTCCTCCATAGGCCTGTGAAACGCAGTTTCTTTGCAGGCCTGATCTGGCTGAAGTAGGACTTCTGCTCTGGGTGTGCTCCATTGCCCTAGAGCTGAAAGGCACAACGTGCAGGCTTCTTTCCAAAGGGCGAGTTGGGCCCCACAGCATCTTGCTTCCAGCTCTTTGGGAAGCTAAGAAACAACTCGCTCTGCACAGTGCTCTTACAGCCTACCGGGAACATCTCTTCCAAAGGCCTCTGAAACGCAGTTTCTTTGCAGGCCTGATCTGGCTGAAGGAGGACTTCTGCTCTGGGTGTGCTCCATTGCCCTAGAGCTGAAAGGCACAACGTGCAGGCTTCTTTCCAGAGGGTGAGTTGGGCCCCACAGCATCTTGCTGCCAGCTCTTTGGGAAGCTAAGAAACAACTCGCTCTGCACAGTGCTCTTACAGCCTAGTGGGAACATCTCTTCCAAACGACTGTGAAACGCAGTTTCCTTGCAGGCCTGATCTGGCTGAAGTAGGACTTCTGCTCTGGGTGTGCTCCCTTGCCCTAGAGCTGAAAGGCACAACGTGCAGGCTTCTTTCCAAAGGGCGAGTTGGTCCCCACAGCATCTTGCTTCCAGCTCTTTGGGAAGCTAAGAAACAACTCGCTCTGCACAGTGCTCTTACAGCCTACCGGGAGCATCTCTTCCAAAGGCCTCTGAAACGCAGTTTCTTTGCAGTCCTGATCTGGCTGAAGTAGGACTTCTGCTCAGGGTGTGCTCCATTGCCCTAGAGCTGAAAGGCACAACGTGCAGGCTTCTTTCCAAAGGGCAGGTTGGGTCCCACAGCATCTTGCTTCCAGCTCTTTGGGAAGCTAAGAAACAACTCGCTCTGCACAGTGCTCTTACAGCCTACCGGGAGCATCTCTTCCAAAGGCCTGTGAAACGCAGTTTCTTTGCACGCCTGATCTGGCTGAAGTAGGACTTCTCCTCTGGGTGTGCTCCATTGCCCTAGAGCTGAAAGGCACAACGTGCAGGCTTCTTTCCAAAGGGCGAGTTGGGCCCCACAGCATCTTGCTTCCAGCTCTTTGGGATGCTAAGAAACAACTCGCTCTGCACAGTGCTCTTACACTCTACCGGGAACATCTCCTCCAAAGGCCTGTGAAACGCAGTTTCTTTGCAGGCCTGATCTGGCTGAAGTAGGACCTCTGTTCTGGGTGTGCTCCATTGCCCTAGAGCTGAAAGGCACAACGTGCAGGCTTCTTTCCAAAGGGCGAGTTGGGCCCCACAGCATCTTGCTTCCAGCTCTTTGGGAAGCTAAGAAACAACTCGCTCTGCACAGTGCTCTTACAGCCTACCGGGAGCATCTCTTCTAAAGGCCTCTGAAACGCAGTTTCTTTGCAGGCCTGATCTGGCTGAAGTAGGACTTCTGCTCTGGGTGTGCTACATTGCCCTAGAGCTCAAAGACACAACGTGCAGGCTTCTTTCCAAAGGGCAAGTTGGGCCCCACAGCATCTTGCTTCCAGCTCTTTGGGAAGCTAAGAAAAAACTCGCACTGCACAGTGCTCTTACAGCCTACCGGGAACATCTCTTCCAAAGGCCTGTGAAACGCAGTTTCTTTGCAGGCCTGATCTGGCTGAAGTAGGACTTCTGCTCTGGGTGTGCTCCATTGCCCTAGAGCTGAAAGGCACAACGTGCAGGCTTCTTTCCAAAGGGCGAGTTGGGCCCCACAGCATCTTGCTTCCAGCTCTTTGGGAAGCTAAGAAACAACTCGCTCTGCACAGTGCTCTTACACTCTACTGGGAACATCTCCTCCAAAGGCCTGTGAAACTTAGTTTCTTTGCAGGCCTGATCTGGCTGAAGTAGGACTTCTGCTCTGGGTGTGCTCCATTGCCCTAGAGCTGAAAGGCACAACGTGCAGGCTTCTTTCCAAAGGGCGAGTTGGGCCCCACAGCATCTTGCTTCCAGCTCTTTGGGAAGCTAAGAAACAACTCGCTCTGCACAGTGCTCTTACAGCCTACCGGGAGCATCTCTTCCAAAGGCCTCTGAAACGCAGTTTCTTTGCAGGCCTGATCTGGCTGAAGGAGGACTTCTGCTCTGGGTGTGCTCCATTGCCCTAGAGCTGAAAGGCACAACGTGCAGGCTTCTTTCCAAAGGGTGAGTTGGGCCCCACAGCATCTTGCTGCCTGCTCTTTGGGAAGCTAAGAAACAACTCGCTCTGCACAGTGCTCTTACAGCCTTGTGGGAATATCTCTTCCAAACGACTGTGAAACGCAGTTTCTTTGCAGGCCTGATCTGGCTGAAGTAGGACTTCTGCTCTGGGTGTGCTCCATTGCCCTAACTCTGAAAGGCACAACGTGCAGGCTTCTTTCCAAAGGGCGAGTTGGGCCCCACAGCATCTTGATTCCAGCTCTTTGGGAAGCTAAGAAACAACTCGCTCTGCACAGTGCTCTTACAGCCTACCGGGAACATCTCTTCCAAAGGCCTGTGAAACGCAGTTTCTTTGCAGGCCTGATCTGGCTGAAGTAGGACTTCTGCTCTGGGTGTGCTCCATTGCCCTAGAGCTGAAAGGCACAACGTGCAGGCTTCTTTCCAAAGGGCGAGTTGGGCCCCACAGCATCTTGCTTCCAGCTCTTTGGGAAGCCAAGAAAGAACTCGCTCTGCACAGTGCTCTTACAGCCTACCGGGAACATCTCTTCCAAAGGCCTGTCAAACGCATTTTCTTTGCAGGCCTGATCTGGCTGAAGTAGGACTTCTGCTCTGGGTGTGCTCCATTGCCCTAGAGCTGAAAGGCACAACGTGCAGGCTTCTTTCCAAAGGGCGAGTTGGGCCCCACAGCATCTTGCTTCCAGCTCTTTGGGAAGGTAAGAAACAACTCGCTCTGCACAGTGCTCTTACAGCCTACCGGGAGTATCTCTTCTAAAGGCCTCTGAAACGCACTTTCTTTGCAGGCCTGATCTGGCTGAAGTAGGACTTCTGCTCTGGGTGTGCTCCATTGCCCTAGAGCTGAAAGGCACAACGTGCAGGCTTCTTTCCAAAGGGCGAGTTGGGCCCCACAGCATCTTGCTTCCAGCTCTTTGGGAAGCTAAGAAACAACTCGCTCTGCACAGTGCTCTTACAGCCTACCGGGAACATCTCTTCCAAAGGCCTGTGAAACACAGTTTCTTTGCAGGCCTGATCTGGCTGAAGTAGGACTTCTGCTCTGGGTGTGCTCCATTGCCCTAGAGCTGAAAGGCACAACGTGCAGGCTTCTTTCCAAAGGGCGAGTTGGGCCCCACAGCATCTTGCTTCCAGCTCTTTGGGAAGCTAAGAAACAACTCGCTCTGCACAGTGCTCTTACAGCCTACCGGGAACATCTCTTCCAAAGGCCTGTGAAACGCAGTTTCTTTGCAGGCCTGATCTGGCTGAAGTAGGACTTCTGTTCTGGGTGGGCTCCATTGCCCTAGAGCTGAAAGGCACAACGTGCAGGCTTCTTTCCAAAGGGCGAGTTGGGCCCCACAGCATCTTGCTTCCAGCTCTTTGGGAAGCTAGCAACATCTCGCTCTGCTCAGTGCTCTTACAGCCTACCGGGAACATCTCTTCCAAAGGCCTGTGAAACGCAGTTTCTTTGCAGGCCTGATCTGGCTGAAGTAGGACTTCTGCTCTGGGTGTGCTCCATTGCCCTAGAGCTGAAAGGCACAACGTGCAGGCTTCTTTCCAAAGGGCGAGTTGGGCCCCACAGCATCTTGCTTCCAGCTCTTTGGGAAGCTAAGAAACAACTCGCTCTGCACAGTGCTCTTACAGCCTACCGGGAACGTCTCTTCCAAAGGCCTGTGAAACGCATTTTCTTTGCAGGCCTGATCTGGCTGAAGTAGGACTTCTGCTCTGGGTGTGCTCCATTGCCCTAGAGCTCAAAGGCACAACGTGCAGGCTTCTTTCCAAAGGGCTAGTTGGGCCCCACAGCATCTTGCTTACAGCTCTTTGGGAAGCTAAGAAAAAACTCGCTCTGCTCAGTGCTCTTACAGCCTACCGGTAACATCTCTTCCAAAGGCCTGTGAAACGCAGTTTGTTTGCAGGCCTGATCTGGCTGAAGTAGGACTTCTGTTCTGGGTGTGCTACATTGCCCTAGAGCTGAAAGGCACAACGTGCAGGCTTCTTTCCAAAGGGCAGGTTGGGTCCCACAGCATCTTGCTTCCAGCTCTTTGGGACGCTAAGAAACAACTCGCTCTGCACAGTGCTCTTACAGCCTACCGGGAACATCTCTTCCAAAGGCCTGTGAAACGCAGTTTCTTTGCAGGCCTGATCTGGCTGAAGTAGGACTTCTGCTCTGGGTGTGCTCCATTGCCCTAGAGCTGAAAGGCACAACGTGCAGGCTTCTTTCCAAAGGGCGAGTTGGGCCCCACAGCATCTTGCTTCCAGCTCTTTGGGAAGCTAAGAAAATACTCGCTCTGCACAGTGCTCTTACACTCTACCGGGAACATCTCTTCCAAAGGCCTGTGAAACGCAGTTTCTTTGCAGGCCTGATCTGGCTGAAGGAGGACTTCTGCTCTGGGTGTGCTCCATTGCCCTAGAGCTGAAAGGCACAACGTGCAGGCTTCTTTCCAAAGGGCGAGTTGGGCCCCACAGCATCTTGCTTCCAGCTCTTTGGGAAGCTAAGAAACAACTCTCTCTGCACAGTGCTCTTACAGCCTACCGGGAGCATCTCTTCTAAAGGCCTCTGAAACGCAGTTTCTTTGCAGGCCTGATCTGGCTGAAGTAGGACTTCTGCTCTGGGTGTGCTCCATTGCCCTAGAGCTCAAAGGCACAACGTGCAGGCTTCTTTCCAAAGGGCGAGTTGGGCCCCACAGCATCTTGCTTCCAGCTCTTTGGGAAGCTAAGAAAATACTCGCTCTGCACAGTGCTCTTACACTGTACCAGGGACATCTGCTCCAAAGGCCTGTGAAACGCAGTTTGTTTGCAGGCCTGATCTGGCTGAAGTAGGACTTCTGCTCTGGGTGTGCTCCATTGCCCTAGAGCTGAAAGGCACAACCTGCAGGCTTCTTTCCAAAGGGCAAGTTGGGCCCCACAGCACCTTGCTTCCAGCTCTTTGGGAAGCTAAGAAACAACTCGCTCTGGACAGTGCTCTTACAGCCTACCGGGAACATCTCTTCGAAAGGCATCTGAAACGCAGTTTCTTTGCAGGCCTGATCTGGCTGAAGTAGGACTTCTGCTCTGGGTGTGCTCCATTGCGCTAGAGCTGAAAGGCACAACGTGCAGGCTTCTTTCCAAAGGGCGAGTTGGGCCCCACAGCATCTTGCTTCCAGCTCTTTGGGAAGCTAAGAAACAACTCGCTCTGCACAGTGCTCTTACAGCCTACCGGGAGCATCTCTTCTAAAGGCCTGTGAAACGCAGTTTCTTTGCAGGCCTGACTGGCTTAAGTAGGACTTCTGCTCTGGGTGTTCTCCATTGCCCTAGAGCTGAAAGGCACAACGTGCAGGCTTCTTTCCAAAGGGCAGGTTGGGTCCCACAGCATCTTGCTTCCAGCTCTTTGGGAAGCTAAGAAACAACTCGCTCTGCACAGTGCTCTTACAGCCTACCGGGAGCATCTCTTCCAAAGGCCTGTGAAACGCAGTTTCTTTGCAGGCCTGATCTGGCTGAAGTAGGACTTCTGCTCTGGGTGTGCTCCATTGCCCTAGAGCTGAAAGGCAAACGTGCAGGCTTCTTTCTAGAGGGCGAGTTGGGCCCCACAGCATCTTGCTTCCAGCTCTTTGGGAATGTAAGAAAGAACTCGCTCTGCACAGTGCTCTTACAGCCTACCGGGAACATCTCTTCAAAAGGCCTGTGAAGCGCAGTTTCGTTGCAGGCCTGATCTGGCTGAAGTAGGACTTCTGCTCTGGGTGTGCTCCATTGCCCTAGAGCTGAAAGGCACAACGTGCAGGCTTCTTTCCAAAGGGCGAGTTGGGCCCCACAGCATCTTGCTTCCAGCTCTTTGGGATGCTAAGAAACAACTCGCTCTGCACAGTGCTCTTACACTCTACCGGGAACATCTCCTCCAAAGGCCTGTGAAACGCAGTTTCTTTGCAGGCCTGATCTGGCTGAAGTAGGACTTCTGCTCTGGGTGTGCTACATTGCCCTAGAGCTCAAAGGCACAACGTGCAGGCTTCTTTCCAAAGGGCAAGTTGGGCCCCACAGCATCTTGCTTCCAGCTCTTTGGGAAGCTAAGAAAAAACTCGCACTGCACAGTGCTCTTACAGCCTACCTGGAACATCTCTTCCAAAGGCCTGTGAAACGCAGTTTCTTTGCAGGCCTGATCTGGCTGAAGTAGGACTTCTGCTCTGGGTGTGCTCCATTGCCCTAGAGCTGAAAGGCACAACGTGCAGGCTTTTTTCCAAAGGGCGAGTTGGGCCCCACAGCATCTTGCTTCCAGCTCTTTGGGAAGCTAAGAAACAACTCGCTCTGCACAGTGCTCTTACAGCCTACCGGGAGCATCTCTTCTAAAGGCCTCTGAAACGCAGTTTCTTTGCAGGCCTGATCTGGCTGAAGTAGGACTTCTGCTCTGGGTGTGCTACATTGCCCTAGAGCTCAAAGGCACAACGTGCAGGCTTCTTTCCAAAGGGCAAGTTGGGCCCCACAGCATCTTGCTTCCAGCTCTTTGGGAAGCTAAGAAAAAACTCGCACTGCACAGTGCTCTTACAGCCTACCTGGAACATCTCTTCCAAAGGCCTGTGAAACGCAGTTTCTTTGCAGGCCTGATCTGGCTGAAGTAGGACTTCTGCTCTGGGTGTGCTCCATTGCCCTAGAGCTGAAAGGCACAACGTGCAGGCTTTTTTCCAAAGGGCGAGTTGGGCCCCACAGCATCTTGCTTCCAGCTCTTTGGGAAGGTAAGAAACAACTCGGTCTGCACAGTGCTCTTACAGCCTACCGGGAACATCTCTTCCAAAGGCCTGTGAAACGCAGTTTCTTTGCAGGCCTGATCTGGCTGAAGTAGGACTTCTGCTCTGGGTGGGCTCCATTGCCCTAGAGCTGAAAGGCACAACGTGCAGGCTTCTTTCCAAAGGGCGAGTTGAGCCCCACAGCATCTTGCTTCCAGCTCTTTGGGAAGCTAAGAAACAACTCGCTCTGCACAGTGCTCTTACAGCCTAGTGGGAACATCTCTTCCAAAGGCCTGTGAAACGCAGTTTCTTTGCAGGCCTGATCTGGCTGAAGTAGGACTTCTGCTCTGGGTGTGCTCCATTGCCCTAGAGCTCAAAGGCACAACGTGCAGGCTTCTTTCCAAAGGGCTAGTTGGGCCCCACAGCATCTTGCTTCCAGCTCTTTGGGAAGCTAAGAAAAAACTCGCTCTGCTCAGTGCTCTTACAGCCTACCGGTAACATCTCTTCCAAAGGCCTGTGAAACGCAGTTTGTTTGCAGGCCTGATCTGGCTGAAGTAGGACT
Source organism: Equus caballus (assembly GCF_041296265.1). Lineage (NCBI taxonomy): Eukaryota > Metazoa > Chordata > Mammalia > Perissodactyla > Equidae > Equus > Equus caballus. The sequence goes on from NC_091689.1 coordinate 34,103,462, forward strand.
TCTGTTCTGGGTGTGCTACATTGCCCTAGAGCTGAAAGGCACAACGTGCAGGCTTCTTTCCAAAGGGCAAGTTGGGTCCCACAGCATCTTGCTTCCAGCTCTTTGGGACGCTAAGAAACAACTCGCTCTGCACAGTGCTCTTACAGCCTACCGGGAACATCTCTTCCAAAGGCCTGTGAAACGCAGTTTCTTTGCAGGCCTGATCTGGCTGAAGTAGGACTTCTGCTCTGGGTGTGCTCCATTGCCCTAGAGCTCAAAGGCACAACGTGCAGGCTTCTTTCCAAAGGGCGAGTTGGGCCCCACAGCATCTTGCTTCCAGCTCTTTGGGAAGCTAAGAAAATACTCGCTCTGCACAGTGCTCTTACACTCTACCGGGAACATCTCCTCCAAAGGCCTGTGAAACGCAGTTTCTTTGCAGGCCTGATCTGGCTGAAGTAGGACTTCTGCTCTGGGTGTGCTCCATTGCCCTAGAGCTGAAAGGCACAACGTGCAGGCTTCTTTCCAGAGGGCGAGTTGGGCCCCACAGCATCTTTCTTCCAGCTCTTTGGGAAGGTAAGAAAGAACTCGCTCTGCACAGTGCTCTTACAGCCTACCGGGAACATCTCTTCCAAAGGCCTGTGAAACGCAGTTTCTTTGCAGGCGTGATCTGGGTGAAGTAGGACTTCTGCTCTGGGTGTGCTCCATTGCCCTAGAGCTGAAAGGCACAACGTGCAGGCTTCTTTCCAAAGGGCGAGTTGGGCCCCACAGCATCTTGCTTCCAGATCTTTGGGAAGCTAAGAAACAACTCGCTCTTCACAGTGCTCTTACAGCCTACCGGGAACATCTCTTCCAAAGGCCTGTGAAACGCAGTTTCTTTGCAGGCCTGATCTGGCTGAAGGAGGACTTCTGCTCTGGGTGTGCTCCATTGCCCTAGAGCTGAAAGGCACAACGTGCAGGCTTCTTTCCAAAGGGCGAGTTGGGCCCCACAGCATCTTGCTTCCAGCTCTTTGGGAAGCTAAGAAACAACTCGCTCTGCACAGTGCTCTTACAGCCTACCGGGAGCATCTCTTCTAAAGGCCTCTGAAACGCAGTTTCTTTGCAGGCCTGATCTGGCTGAAGTAGGACTTCTGCTCTGGGTGTGCTCCATTGCCCTAGAGCTCAAAGGCACAACGTGCAGGCTTCTTTCCAAAGGGCGAGTTGGGCCCCACAGCATCTTGCTTCCAGCTCTTTGGGAAGCTAAGAAAATACTCGCTCTGCACAGTGCTCTTACACTGTACCAGGGACATCTGCTCCAAAGGCCTGTGAAACGCAGTTTGTTTGCAGGCCTGATCTGGCTGAAGTAGGACTTCTGCTCTGGGTGTGCTCCATTGCCCTAGAGCTGAAAGGCACAACCTGCAGGCTTCTTTCCAAAGGGCAAGTTGGGGCCCACAGCACCTTGCTTCCAGCTCTTTGGGAAGCTAAGAAACAACTCGCTCTGGACAGTGCTCTTACAGCCTACCGGGAACATCTCTTCGAAAGGCATCTGAAACGCAGTTTCTTTGCAGGCCTGATCTGGCTGAAGTAGGACTTCTGCTCTGGGTGTGCTCCATTGCGCTAGAGCTGAAAGGCACAACGTGCAGGCTTATTTCCAAAGGGCGAGTTGGGCCCCACAGCATCTTGCTTCCAGCTCTTTGGGAAGCTAAGAAACAACTCGCTCTGCACAGTGCTCTTACAGCCTACCGGGAGCATCTCTTCTAAAGGCCTGTGAAACGCAGTTTCTTTGCAGGCCTGACTGGCTTAAGTAGGACTTCTGCTCTGGGTGTTCTCCATTGCCCTAGAGCTGAAAGGCACAACGTGCAGGCTTCTTTCCAAAGGGCAGGTTGGGTCCCACAGCATCTTGCTTCCAGCTCTTTGGGAAGCTAAGAAACAACTCGCTCTGCACAGTGCTCTTACAGCCTACCGGGAGCATCTCTTCCAAAGGCCTGTGAAACGCAGTTTCTTTGCAGGCCTGATCTGGCTGAAGTAGGACTTCTGCTCTGGGTGTGCTCCATTGCCCTAGAGCTGAAAGGCACAACGTGCAGGCTTTTTTCCAAAGGGCGAGTTGGGCCCCACAGCATCTTGCTTCCAGCTCTTTGGGATGCTAAGAAACAACTCGCTCTGCACAGTGCTCTTACACTCTACCGGGAACATCTCCTCCAAAGGCCTGTGAAACGCAGTTTCTTTGCAGGCCTGATCTGGCTGAAGTAGGACTTCTGCTCTGGGTGTGCTCCATTGCCCTAGAGCTGAAAGGCACAACGTGCAGGCTTCTTTCCAAAGGGCGAGTTGGGCCCCACAGCATCTTGCTTCCAGCTCTTTGGGAAGGTAAGAAACAACTCGGTCTGCACAGTGCTCTTACAGCCTACCGGGAGCATCTCTTCTAAAGGCCTCTGAAACGCAGTTTCTTTGCAGGCCTGATCTGGCTGAAGTAGGACTTCTGCTCTGGGTGTGCTACATTGCCCTAGAGCTGAAAGGCACAACGTGCAGGCTTCTTTCCAAAGGGCAAGTTGGGCCCCACAGCATCTTGCTTCCAGCTCTTTGGGAAGCTAAGAAAAAACTCGCACTGCACAGTGCTCTTACAGCCTACCTGGAACATCTCTTCCAAAGGCCTGTGAAACGCAGTTTCTTTGCAGGCTTGATCTGGCTGAAGTAGGACTTCTGCTCTGGGTGTGCTCCATTGCCCTAGAGCTGAAAGGCACAATGTGCAGGCTTCTTTACAAAGGGCGAGTTGGGCCCCACAGCATCTTGCTTCCAGCTCTTTGGGAAGCTAAGAAACAACTCGCTCTGCACAGTGCTCTTACAGCCTACCGGGAACATCTCTTCCAAAGGCCTGTGAAACGCAGTCTCTTTGCAGGCGTGATCTGGCTGAAGTAGGACTTCTGCTCTGGGTGTGCTCCATTGCCCTAGAGCTGAAAGGCACAACGTGCAGGCTTCTTTCCAAAGGGCGAGTTGGGCCCCACAGCGTCTTGCTTCCAGCTCTTTGGGAAGCTAGCAACATCTCGCTCTGCTCAGTGCTCTTACAGCCTACCGGGAACATCTCTTCCAAAGGCCTGTGAAACGCAGTTTCTTTGCAGGCCTGATCTGGCTGAAGTAGGACTTCTGCTCTGGGTGTGCTCCATTGCCCTAGAGCTGAAAGGCACAACGTGCAGGCTTCTTTCCAAAGGGCGAGTTGGGCCCCACAGCATCTTGCTTCCAGCTCTTTGGGAAGCTAAGAAACAACTCGCTCTGCACAGTGCTCTTACAGCCTACCGGGAACATCTCTTCCAAAGGCCTGTGAAACGCAGTTTCTTTGCAGGCCTGATCTGGCTGAAGTAGGACTTCTGCTCTGGGTGTGCTCCATTGCCCTAGAGCTGAAAGGCACAACGTGCAGGCTTCTTTCCAAAGGGCTAGTTGGGCCCCACAGCATCTTGCTTACAGCTCTTTGGGAAGCTAAGAAAAAACTCGCTCTGCTCAGTGCTCTTACAGCCTACCGGTAACATCTCTTCCAAAGGCCTGTGAAACGCAGTTTGTTTGCAGGACTGATCTGGCTGAAGTAGGACTTCTGCTCTGGGTGTGCTACATTGCCCTAGAGCTGAAAGGCACAATGTGCAGGCTTCTTTCCAAAGGGCAGGTTGGGTCCCACAGCATCTTGCTTCCAGCTCTTTGGGACGCTAAGAAACAACTCGCTCTGCACAGTGCTCTTACAGCCTACCGGGATCATCTCTTCCAAAGGCCTGTGAAACGCAGTTTCGTTGCAGGCCTGATCTGGCTGAAGTAGGACTTCTGCTCTGGGTGTGCTCCATTGCCCTAGAGCTGAAAGGCACAACGTGCAGGCTTCTTTCCAAAGGGCGAGTTGGGCCCCACAGCATCTTGCTTCCAGCTCTTTTGGAAGCTAAGAAACAACTCGCTCTGCACAGTGCTCTTACACTCTACCGGGAACATCTCCTCCAAAGGCCTGTGAAACGCAGTTTCTTTGCAGGCCTGATCTGGCTGAAGTAGGACTTCTGCTCTGGGTGTGCTCCATTGCCCTAGAGCTGAAAGGCACAACGTGCAGGCTTCTTTCCAGAGGGCGAGTTGGGCCCCACAGCATCTTTCTTCCAGCTCTTTGGGAAGGTAAGAAAGAACTCGCTCTGCACAGTGCTCTTACACCCTACTGGGAACATCTCTTCCAAAGGCCTGTGAAACGCAGTTTCTTTGCAGGCCTGATCAGGGTGAAATAGGACTTCTGCTCTGGGTGTGCTCCATTGCCCTAGAGCTGAAAGTCACAACGTGCAGTCTTCTTTCCAAAGGGCGAGTTGGGCCCCACAGCATCTTGATTCCAGATCTTTGGGAAGCTAAGAAACAACTCGCTCTGCACAGTGCTCTTACAGCCTACCGGGAACATCTCTTCCAAAGGCCTGTGAAACGCAGTTTCTTTGCAGGCCTGATCTGGCTGAAGTAGGACTTCTGCTCTGGGTGTGCTCCATTGCCCTAGAGCTCAAAGGCACAACGTGCAGGCTTCTTTCCAAAGGGCGAGTTGGGCCCCACAGCATCTTGATTCCAGCTCTTTGGGAAGCTAAGAAAATACTCGCTCTGCACAGTGCTCTTACACTGTACCGGTGACATCTTCTCCAAAGGCCTGTGAAACGCAGTTTCTTTGCAGGCCTGATCTGGCTGAAGTAGGACTTCTGCTCTGGGTGTGCTCCATTGCCCTAGAGCTGAAAGGCACAACGTGCAGGCTTCTTTCCAAAGGGCGAGTTGGGCCCCACAGCATCTTGCTTCCAGCTCTTTGGGAAGCCAAGAAACAACTCGCTCTGCACAGTGCTCTTACAGCCTACCGGGAACATCTCTTCCAAAGGCCTCTGAAACGCAGTTTCTTTGCAGGCCTGATCTGGCTGAAGGAGGACTTCTGCTCTGGGTGTGCTCCATTGCCCTAGAGCTGAAAGGCACAACGTGCAGGCTTCTTTCCAAAGGGTGAGTTGGGCCCCACAGCATCTTGCTGCCAGCTCTTTGGGAAGCTAAGAAACAACTCGCTCTGCACAGTGCTCTTACAGCCTAGTGGGAACATCTCTTCCAAACGACTGTGAAACGCAGTTTCTTTGCAGGCATGATCTGGCTGAAGTAGGACTTCTGCTCTGGTTGTGCTCCATTGCCCTAGAGCTGGAAGGCACAACGTGCAGGCTTCTTTCCAAAGGGCGAGTTGGGCCCCACAGCATCTTGATTCCAGCTCTTTGGGAAGCTAAGAAACAACTCGCTCTGCACAGTGCTCTTACAGCCTACCGGGAACATCTCTTCCAAAGGCCTGTGAAACGCAGTTTCTTTGCAGGCCTGATCTGGCTGAAGTAGGACTTCTGCTCTGGGTGTGCTCCATTGCCCTAGAGCTGAAAGGCACAACGTGCAGGCTTCTTTCCAAAGGGCGAGTTGGGCCCCACAGCATCTTGCTTCCAGCTCTTTGGGAAGCTAAGAAACAACTCGCTCTGCACAGTGCTCTTACAGCCTACAGGGAACATCTCTTCCAAAGTCCTGTGAAACGCAGTTTCTTTGCAGGCCTGATCTGGCTGAAGTAGGACTTCTGCTCTGGGTGTGCTACATTGCCCTAGAGCTGAAAGGCACAACGTGCAGGCTTCTTTCCTAAGGGCAAGTTGGGCCCCACAGCATCTTGCTTCCAGCTCTTTGGGAAGCTAAGAAACAACTCACTCTGCACAGTGCTCTTACAGCCTACCGGGAACATCTCTTCCAAAGGCCTGTGAAACGCAGTTTCTTTGCAGGCCTGATCTGGCGGAAGTAGGACTTCTGCTCTGGGTGTGCTCCATTGCCCTAGAGCTGAAAGGCACAACGTGCAGGCTTCTTTCCAAAGGGCAGGTTGGGTCCCACAGCATCTTGCTTACAGCTCTTTGGGAAGCTGAGAAACAACTCGCTCTGCACAGTGCTCTTACAGCCTACCGGGAACATCTCTTCCAAAGGCCTGAGAAACGCAGAGTCTTTGCAGGCCTGATCTGGCTGAAGTAGGACTTCTGCTCTAGGTGTGCTCCATTGCCCTAGAGCAGAAAGGCACAACGTGCAGGCTTCTTTCCAGAGGGCGAGTTGGGCCCCACAGCATCTTGCTTCCAGCTCTTTGGGAAGCCAAGAAAGAACTCGCTCTGCACAGTGCTCTTACAGCCTACCGGGAACATCTCTTCCAAAGGCCTGTCAAACGCAGTTTCTTTGCAGGCCTCATCTGGCTGAAGTAGGACTTCTGCTCTGGGTGTGCTCCATTGCCCTAGAGCTGAAAGGCACAACGTGCAGGCTTCTTTCCAAAGGGCAGGTTGGGTCCCACAGCATCTTGCTTACAGCTCTTTGGGAAGCTGAGAAACAACTCGCTCTGCACAGTGCTCTTACAGCCTACCGGGAACATCTCTTCCAAAGGCCTGAGAAACGCAGAGTCTTTGCAGGCCTGATCTGGCTGAAGTAGGACATCTGCTCTAGGTGTGCTCCATTGCCCTAGAGCTGAAAGGCACAACGTGCAGGCTTCTTTCCAGAGGGCGAGTTGGGCCCCACAGCATCTTGCTTCCAGCTCTTTGGGAAGCCAAGAAAGAACTCGCTCTGCACAGTGCTCTTACAGCCTACCGGGAACTTCTCTTCCAAAGGCCTGTCAAACGCAGTTTCTTTGCAGGCCTGATCTGGGTGAAGTAGGACTTCTGCTCTGGGTGTGCTCCATTGCCCTAGAGCTGAAAGGCACAACGTGCAGGCTTCTTTCCAAAGGGCGAGTAGGGCCCCACAGCATCTTGCTTCCAGCTCTTTGGGAAGGTAAGAAACAACTCGCTCTGCACAGTGCTCTTACAGCCTACCGGGAGTATCTCTTCTAAAGGCCTCTGAAACGCAGTTTCTTTGCAGGCCTCATCTGGCTGAAGTAGGACTTCTGCTCTGGGTGTGCTCCATTGCCCTAGAGCTGAAAGGCACAACGTGCAGGCTTCTTTCCAAAGGGCGAGTTGGGCCCCACAGCATCTTGCTTCCAGCTCTTTGGGAAGCTAGCAACATCTCGCTCTGCTCAGTGCTCTTACAGCCTACCGGGAACATCTCTTCCAAAGGCCTGTGAAACGCAGTTTCTTTGCAGGCCTGATCTGGCTGAAGTAGGACTTCTGCTCTGGGCGTGCTCCATTGCCCTATAGCTGAAAGGCACAACGTGCAGGCTTCTTTCCAAAGGGCGAGTTGGGCCCCACAGCATCTTGCTTCCAGCTCTTTGGGAAGCTAAGAAACAACTCGCTCTGCACAGTGCTCTTACAGCCTACCGGGAACATCTCCTCCAAAGGCCTGTGAAACGCATTTTCTTTGCAGGCCTGATCTGGCTGAAGTAGGACTTCTGCTCTGGGTGTGCTCCATTGCCCTAGAGCTGAAAGGCACAACGTGCAGGCTTCTTTCCAAAGGGCTAGTTGGGCCCCACAGCATCTTGCTTACAGCTCTTTGGGAAGCTAAGAAAAAACTCGCTCTGCTCAGTGCTCTTACAGCCTACCGGTAACATCTCTTCCAAAGGCCTGTGAAACGCAGTTTGTTTGCAGGCCTGATCTGGCTGAAGTAGGACTTCTGCTCTGGGTGTGCTCCATTGCCCTAGAGCTGAAAGGCACAACGTGCAGGCTTCTTTCCAAAGGGCAGGTTGGGTCCCACAGCATCTTGCTTCCAGCTCTTTGGGACGCTAAGAAACAACTCGCTCTGCACAGTGCTCTTACAGCCTACCGGGAGCATCTCTTCCAAAGGCCTGTGAAACGCAGTTTCGTTGCAGGCCTGATCTGGCTGAAGTAGGACTTCTGCTCTGGGTGTGCTCCATTGCCCTAGAGCTGAAAGGCACAACGTGCAGGCTTCTTTCCAAAGGGCGAGTTGGGCCCCACAGCATCTTGCTTCCAGCTCTTTGGGAAGCTAAGAAACAACTCGCTCTGCACAGTGCTCTTACAGCCTACCGGGAACATCTCTTCTAAAGCCCTGTGAAACGCAGTTTCTTTGCAGGCCTGATCTGGCTGAAGTAGGACTTCTGCTCTGGGTGTGCTCCATTGCCCTAGAGCTGAAATGCACAACGTGCAGGCTTCTTTCCAAAGGGCGAGTTGGGCCCCACAGCATTTTGCTTCCAGCTCTTTGGGAAGCTAAGAAAAAACTCGCTCTGCTCAGTGTTCTTACAGCCTACCGGGAACATCTCTTCCAAAGGCCTGTGAAACGCAGTTTCTTTGCAGGCCTGACTGGCTTAAGTAGGACTTCTGCTCTGGGTGTTCTCCATTGCCCTAGAGCTGAAAGGCACAACGTGCAGGCTTCTTTCCAAAGGGCGAGTTGGGCCCCACAGTATCTTGCTTCCAGCTCTTTGGGAAGCTAAGAAACAACTCGCTCTGCACTGTGCTCTTACAGCCTACCGGGAGCATCTCTTCTAAAGGCCTCTGAAACGCAGTTTCTTTGCAGGCCTGATCTGGCTGAAGTAGGACTTCTGCTCTGGGTGTGCTACATTGCCGTAGAGCTCAAAGGCACAACGTGCAGGCTTCTTTCCAAAGGGCAAGTTGGGCCCCACAGCATCTTGCTTCCAGCTCTTTGGGAAGCTAAGAAAAAACTCGCACTGCACAGTGCTCTTACAGCCTACCGGGAACATCTCTTCCAAAGGCCTGTGAAACGCAGTTTCTTTGCAGGCCTGATCTGGCTGAAGTAGGACTTCTGCTCTGGGTGTGCTCCATTGCCCTAGAGCTGAAAGGCACAACGTGCAGGCTTCTTTCCAAAGGGCGAGTTGGGCCCCACAGCATCTTGCTTCCAGCTCTTTGGGAAGCTAAGAAACAACTCGCTCTGCACAGTGCTCTTACAGCCTACCGGGAACATCTCTTCCAAAGGCCTGTGAAAGGCAGTTTCTTTGCAGGCGTGATCTGGCTGAAGTAGGACTTCTGCTCTGGGTGTGCTCCATTGCCCTAGAGCTGAAAGGCACAACGTGCAGGCTTCTTTCCAAAGGGCGAGTTGGGCCGCACAGCGTCTTGCTTCCAGCTCTTTGGGAAGCTAGCAACATCTCGCTCTGCTCAGTGCTCTTACAGCCTACCGGGAACATCTCTTCCAAAGGCCTGTGAAACGCAGTTTCTTTGCAGGCCTGATCTGGCTGAAGTAGGACTTCTGCTCTGGGTGTGCTCCATTGCCCTAGAGCTGAAAGGCACAACGTGCAGGCTTCTTTCCAAAGGGCGAGTTGGGCCCCACAGCATCTTGCTTCCAGCTCTTTGGGAAGCTAAGAAACAACTCGCTCTGCACAGTGCTCTTACAGCCTACCAGGAACATCTCTTCCAAAGGCCTGTGAAACGCATTTTCTTTCCAGGCCTGATCTGGCTGAAGTAGGACTTCTGCTCTGGGTGTGCTCCATTGCCCTAGAGCTGAAAGGCACAACGTGCAGGCTTCTTTCCAAAGGGCTAGTTGGGCCCCACAGCATCTTGCTTACAGCTCTTTGGGAAGCTAAGAAAAAACTCGCTCTGCTCAGTGCTCTTACAGCCTACCGGTAACATCTCTTCCAAAGGCCTGTGAAACGCAGTTTGTTTGCAGGCCTGATCTGGCTGAAGTAGGACTTCTGCTCTGGGTGTGCTCCATTGCCCTAGAGCTGAAAGGCACAACGTGCAGGCTTCTTTCCAAAGGGCAGGTTGGGTCCCACAGCATCTTGCTTCCAGCTCTTTGGGACGCTAAGAAACAACTCGCTCTGCACAGTGCTCTTACAGCCTACCGGGAGCATCTCTTCCAAAGGCCTGTGAAACGCAGTTTCTTTGCAGGCCTGATCTGGCTGAAGTAGGACTTCTGCTCTGGGTGTGCTCCATTGCACTAGAGCTGAAAGGCACAACGTGCAGGCTTCTTTCCAGAGGGCGAGTTGTGCCCCACAGCATCTTTCTTCCAGCTCTTTGGGAAGGTAAGAAAGAACTCGCTCTGCACAGTTCTCTTACAGCCTACTGGGAACATCTCTTCCAAAGGCCTGTGAAACGCAGTTTCTTTGCAGGCCTGATCTGGCTGAAGTAGGACTTCTGCTCAGGGTGGGCTCCATTGCCCTAGAGCTGAAAGGCACAACGTGCAGTCTTCTTTCCAAAGGGCGAGTTGGGCCCCACAGGATCTTGATTCCAGATCTTTGGGAAGCTAAGAAACAACTCGCTCTGCACAGTGCTCTTACAGCCTACCGGGAACATCTCTTCCAAAGGCCTGTGAAACGCAGTTTCTTTGCAGGCCTGATCTGGCTGAAGTAGGACTTCTGCTCTGGGTGTGCTCCATTGCCCTAGAGCTGAAAGGCACAACGTGCAGGCTTCTTTCCAAAGGGCGCGTTGGGCCCCACAGCATCTTGCTTCCAGCTCTTTGGGAAGCTAACAAACAACTCGCTCTGCACAGTGCTCTTACAGCCTACCGGGAGCATCTCTTCTAAAGGCCTCTGAAACGCAGTTTCTTTGCAGGCCTGATCTGGCTGAAGTAGGACTTCTGCTGTGGGTGTGCTCCATTGCCCTAGAGCAGAAAGGCACAACGTGCAGGCTTCTTTCCAAAGGGCGAGTTGGGCCCCACAGCATCTTGCTTCCAGCTCTTTGGGAAGCTAAGAAAATACTCGCTCTGCACAGTGCTCTTACAGCCTACCGGGAACATCTCTTCCAAAGGCCTGTGAAACGCAGTTTCTTTGCAGGCCTGATCTGGCTGAAGTAGGACTTCTGCTCTGGGTGTGCTGCATTGCCCTAGAGCTGAAAGGCACAACGTGCAGACTTCTTTCCAAAGGGCAAGTTGGGCCCCACAGCATCTTGCTTCCAGCTCTTTGGGAAGCTAAGAAACAACTCGCTCTGCACAGTGCTCTTACACTCTACCGGGAAGATCTCCTCCAAAGGCATGTGAAGCGCAGTTTCTTTGCAGGCCTGTTCTGGCTGAAGTAGGACTTCTGCTCTGGTTGTGCTCCATTGCCCTAGAGCTGAAAGGCACAACGTGCAGGCTTCTTTCCAAAGGGCAGGTTGGGTCCCACAGCATCTTGCTTCCAGCTCTTTGGGACGCTAAGAAACAACTCGCTCTGCACAGTGCTCTTACAGCCTACCGGGAGCATCTCTTCCAAAGGCCTGTGAAACGCAGTTTCTTTGCAGGCCTGATCTGGCTGAAGTAGGACTTCTGCTGTGCGTGTGCTCCATTGCCCTAGAGCTGAAAGGCACAACGTGCAGGCTTCTTTCCAAAGGGCGAGTTGGGCCACACAGCATCTTGCTTCCAGCTCTTTGGGAAGCTAAGAAACAACTCGCTCTGCACAGTGCTCTTACAGCCTACCGGGAACATCTCTTCCAAAGGCCTGTGAAACGCAGTTTCTTTGCAGGCCTGATCTGGCTGAAGTAGGACTTCTGCTCTGGGTGTGCTCCATTGACCTAGAGCTGAAAGGCACAACGTGCAGGCTTCTTTCCAAAGGGCGAGTTGGGCCCCACAGCATCTTGCTTCCAGCTCTTTGGGAAGCTAAGAAACAACTCGCTCTGCACAGTGCTCTTACAGCCAACCAGGAACATCTCTTCCAAAGGCCTGTGAAACGCAGTTTCTTTGCAGGCCTGATCTGGCTGAAGTAGGATTTCTGCCTTGGGTGTGCTCCATTGCCCTAGAGCTGAAAGGCACAACGTGCAGGCTTCTTTCCAAAGGGCGAGTTGGGCCCCACAGCATCTTGCTTCCAGCTCTTTGGGAAGCTAAGAAACAACTCGCTCTTCTCAGTGCTCTTAAAGCCTACCGGGAAAATCTCTTCCAAAGGCCTGTGAAACGCAGTTTCTTTGCAGGCCTGATCTGGCTGAAGTAGGACTTCTGCTCTGGGTGTGCTCCATTGCCCTAGAGCTGAAAGGCACAACGTGCCGGCGTCTTTCCAGAGGGCGAGTAGGGCCCCACAGCATCTTGCTTCCAGCTCTTTGGAAAGCTTAGAAACAACTCGCTCTGCACAGTGCTCTTACAGCCTACCGGGAACATCTCTTCCAAAGGCCTGTGAAACGCAGTTTCTTTGCAGGCCTGATATGGCTGAAGTAGGACTTCTGCTCTGGGTGTGCTCCATTTCCCTAGATCTGAAAGGCACAACGTGCAGGCTTCTTTCCAAATTGCGAGTTGGGCCCCACAGCATCTTGATTCCAGATCTTTGGGAAGCTAAGAAACAACTCGCTCTGCACAGTGCTCTTACAGCCTACCGGGAGCATCTCTTCTAAAGGCCTCTGAAACGCAGTTTCTTTGCAGGCCTGATCTGGCTGAAGGAGGACTTCTGCTCTGGGTGTGCTCCATTGCCCTAGAGCTCAAAGGCACAACGTGCAGGCTTCTTTCCAAAGGGCGAGTTGGGCCCCACAGCATATTGCTTCCAGCTCTTTGGGAAGCTAAGAAAATACTCGCTCTGCACAGTGCTCTTACACTGTACCGGGGACATCTGCTCCAAAGGCCTGTGAAACGCAGTTTCTTTGCAGGCCTGATCTGGCTGAAGTAGGACTTCTGCTCTGGGTGTGCTCCATTGCCCTAGAGCTGAAAGGCACAACGTGCAGGCTTCTTTCCAAATGGCAAGTTGGGCCTCACAGCACCTTGCTTCCAGCTCTTTGGGAAGCTAAGAAACAACTCGCTCTGCACAGTGCTCTTACAGCCTACTGGGAACATCTCTTCCAAAGGCATCTGAAACGCAGTTTCTTTGCAGGCCTGATCTGGCTGAAGTAGGACTTCTGCTCTGGGTGTGCTCCATTGCGCTAGAGCTGAAAGGCACAACGTGCAGGCTTATTTCCAAAGGGCGAGTTGGGCCCCACAGCATCTTGCTTCCAGCTCTTTGGGAAGCTAAGAAACAACTCGCTCTGCACAGTGCTCTTACAGCCTACCGGGAATATCTCTTCTAAAGCCCTGTGAAACGCAGTTTCTTTGCAGGCCTGATCTGGCTGAAGTAGGACTTCTGCTCTGGGTGTGCTACATTGCCCTAGAGCTCAAAGGCACAACGTGCAGGCTTCTTTCCAAAGGGCAAGTTGGGCCCCACAGCATCTTGCTTCCAGCTCTTTGGGAAGCTAAGAAACAACTCGCACTGCACAGTGCTCTTACAGCCTACCGGGAACATCTCTTCCAAAGGCCTGTGAAACGCAGTTTCTTTGCAGGCCTGATCTGGCTGAAGTAGGACTTCTGCTCTGGGTGTGCTCCATTGCCCTAGAGCTGAAAGGCACAACGTGCAGGCTTCTTTACAAAGGGCGAGTTGGGCCCCACAGCATCTTGCTTCCAGCTCTTTGGGAAGCTAAGAAACAACTCGCTCTGCACAGTGCTCTTACAGCCTACCGGGAACATCTCTTCCAAAGGCCTGTGAAACGCAGTTTCTTTGCAGGCGTGATCTGGCTGAAGTAGGACTTCTGCTCTGGGTGTGCTCCATTGCCCTAGAGCTGAAAGGCACAACGTGCAGGCTTCTTTCCAAAGGGCGAGTTGGGCCCCACAGCGTCTTGCTTCCAGCTCTTTGGGAAGCTAGCAACATCTCGCTCTGCTCAGTGCTCTTACAGCCTACCGGGAACATCTCTTCCAAAGGCCTGTGAAACGCAGTTTCTTTGCAGGCCTGATCTGGCTGAAGTAGGACTTCTGCTCTGGGTGTGCTCCATTGCCCTAGAGCTGAAAGGCACAACGTGCAGGCTTCTTTCCAAAGGGCGAGTTGGGCCCCACAGCATCTTGCTTCCAGCTCTTTGGGAAGCTAAGAAACAACTCGCTCTGCACAGTGCTCTTACAGCCTACCAGGAACATCTCTTCCAAAGGCCTGTGAAACGCATTTTCTTTGCAGGCCTGATCTGGCTGAAGTAGGACTTCTGCTCTGGGTGTGCTCCATTGCCCTAGAGCTGAAAGGCACAACGTGCAGGCTTCTTTCCAAAGGGCTAGTTGGGCCCCACAGCATCTTGCTTACAGCTCTTTGGGAAGCTAAGAAAAAACTCGCTCTGCTCAGTGCTCTTACAGCCTACCGGTAACACCTCTTCCAAAGGCCTGTGAAACGCAGTTTGTTTGCAGGCCTGATCTGGCTGAAGTAGGACTTCTGCTCTGGGTGTGCTCCATTGCCCTAGAGCTGAAAGGCACAACGTGCAGGCTTCTTTCCAAATGGCAGGTTGGGTCCCACAGCATCTTGCTTCCAGCTCTTTGGGACGCTAAGAAACAACTCGCTCTGCACAGTGCTCTTACAGCCTACCGGGAGCATCTCTTCCAAAGGCCTGTGAAACGCAGTTTCTTTGCAGGCCTGATCTGGCTGAAGTAGGACTTCTGCTCTGGGTGTGCTCCATTGCACTAGAGCTGAAAGGCACAACGTGCAGGCTTCTTTCCAGAGGGCGAGTTGTGCCCCACAGCATCTTTCTTCCAGCTCTTTGGGAAGGTAAGAAAGAACTCGCTCTGCACAGTGCTCTTACAGCCTACTGGGAACATCTCTTCCAAAGGCCTGTGAAACGCAGTTTCTTTGCAGGCCTGATCTGGCTGAAGTAGGACTTCTGCTCTGTGTGTGCTACATTGCCCTAGAGCTGAAAGGCACAACGTGCAGGCTTCTTTCCAAAGGGCGAGTTGGGCCCCACAGCATCTTGCTTCCAGCTCTTTGGGAAGCTAAGAAACAACTCGCTCTGCACAGTGCTCTTACAGCCTACCGGGAACATCTCTTCCAAAGGCCTGAGAAACGCAGAGTCTTTGCAGGCCTGATCTGGCTGAAGTAGGACTTCTGCTCTAGGTGTGCTCCATTGCCCTAGAGCAGAAAGGCACAACGTGCAGGCTTCTTTCCAGAGGGCGAGTTGGGCCCCACAGCATCTTGCTTCCAGCTCTTTGGGAAGCCAAGAAAGAACTCGCTCTGCACAGTGCTCTTACAGCCTACCGGGAACATCTCTTCCAAAGGCCTGTCAAACGCAGTTTCTTTGCAGGCCTCATCTGGCTGAAGTAGGACTTCTGCTCTGGGTGTGCTCCATTGCCCTAGAGCTGAAAGGCACAACGTGCAGGCTTCTTTCCAAAGGGCGAGTTGGGCCCCACAGCGTCTTGCTTCCAGCTCTTTGGGAAGCTAGCAACATCTCGCTCTGCTCAGTGCTCTTACAGCCTACCGGGAACATCTCTTCCAAAGGCCTGTGAAACGCAGTTTCTTTGCAGGCCTGATCTGGCTGAAGTAGGACTTCTGCTCTGGGTGTGCTCCATTGCCCTAGAGCTGAAAGGCACAACGTGCAGGCTTCTTTCCAAAGGGCGAGTTGGGCCCCACAGCATCTTGCTTCCAGCTCTTTGGGAAGCTAAGAAACAACTCGCTCTGCACAGTGCTCTTACAGCCTACCAGGAACATCTCTTCCAAAGGCCTGTGAAACGCATTTTCTTTGCAGGCCTGATCTGGCTGAAGTAGGACTTCTGCTCTGGGTGTGCTCCATTGCCCTAGAGCTGAAAGGCACAACGTGCAGGCTTCTTTCCAAAGGGCTAGTTGGGCCCCACAGCATCTTGCTTACAGCTCTTTGGGAAGCTAAGAAAAAACTCGCTCTGCTCAGTGCTCTTACAGCCTACCGGTAACACCTCTTCCAAAGGCCTGTGAAACGCAGTTTGTTTGCAGGCCTGATCTGGCTGAAGTAGGACTTCTGCTCTGGGTGTGCTCCATTGCCCTAGAGCTGAAAGGCACAACGTGCAGGCTTCTTTCCAAAGGGCAGGTTGGGTCCCACAGCATCTTGCTTCCAGCTCTTTGGGACGCTAAGAAACAACTCGCTCTGCACAGTGCTCTTACAGCCTACCGGGAGCATCTCTTCCAAAGGCCTGTGAAACGCAGTTTCTTTGCAGGCCTGATCTGGCTGAAGTAGGACTTCTGCTCTGGGTGTGCTCCATTGCACTAGAGCTGAAAGGCACAACGTGCAGGCTTCTTTCCAGAGGGCGAGTTGTGCCCCACAGCATCTTTCTTCCAGCTCTTTGGGAAGGTAAGAAAGAACTCGCTCTGCACAGTGCTCTTACAGCCTACTGGGAACATCTCTTCCAAAGGCCTGTGAAACGCAGTTTCTTTGCAGGCCTGATCTGGCTGAAGTAGGACTTCTGCTCTGTGTGTGCTACATTGCCCTAGAGCTGAAAGGCACAACGTGCAGGCTTCTTTCCAAAGGGCGAGTTGGGCCCCACAGCATCTTGCTTCCAGCTCTTTGGGAAGCTAAGAAACAACTCGCTCTGCACAGTGCTCTTACAGCCTACCGGGAACATCTCTTCCAAAGGCCTGAGAAACGCAGAGTCTTTGCAGGCCTGATCTGGCTGAAGTAGGACTTCTGCTCTAGGTGTGCTCCATTGCCCTAGAGCAGAAAGGCACAACGTGCAGGCTTCTTTCCAGAGGGCGAGTTGGGCCCCACAGCATCTTGCTTCCAGCTCTTTGGGAAGCCAAGAAAGAACTCGCTCTGCACAGTGCTCTTACAGCCTACCGGGAACATCTCTTCCAAAGGCCTGTCAAACGCAGTTTCTTTGCAGGCCTCATCTGGCTGAAGTAGGACTTCTGCTCTGGGTGTGCTCCATTGCCCTAGAGCTGAAAGGCACAACGTGCAGGCTTCTTTCCAAAGGGCAGGTTGGGTCCCACAGCATCTTGCTTACAGCTCTTTGGGAAGCTGAGAAACAACTCGCTCTGCACAGTGCTCTTACAGCCTACCGGGAACATCTCTTCCAAAGGCCTGAGAAACGCAGAGTCTTTGCAGGCCTGATCTGGCTGAAGTAGGACATCTGCTCTAGGTGTGCTCCATTGCCCTAGAGCTGAAAGGCACAACGTGCAGGCTTCTTTCCAGAGGGCGAGTTGGGCCCCACAGCATCTTGCTTCCAGCTCTTTGGGAAGCCAAGAAAGAACTCGCTCTGCACAGTGCTCTTACAGCCTACCGGGAACTTCTCTTCCAAAGGCCTGTCAAACGCAGTTTCTTTGCAGGCCTGATCTGGGTGAAGTAGGACTTCTGCTCTGGGTGTGCTCCATTGCCCTAGAGCTGAAAGGCACAACGTGCAGGCTTCTTTCCAAAGGGCGAGTAGGGCCCCACAGCATCTTGCTTCCAGCTCTTTGGGAAGGTAAGAAACAACTCGCTCTGCACAGTGCTCTTACAGCCTACCGGGAGTATCTCTTCTAAAGGCCTCTGAAACGCAGTTTCTTTGCAGGCCTCATCTGGCTGAAGTAGGACTTCTGCTCTGGGTGTGCTCCATTGCCCTAGAGCTGAAAGGCACAACGTGCAGGCTTCTTTCCAAAGGGCGAGTTGGGCCCCACAGCATCTTGCTTCCAGCTCTTTGGGAAGCTAGCAACATCTCGCTCTGCTCAGTGCTCTTACAGCCTACCGGGAACATCTCTTCCAAAGGCCTGTGAAACGCAGTTTCTTTGCAGGCCTGATCTGGCTGAAGTAGGACTTCTGCTCTGGGCGTGCTCCATTGCCCTAGAGCTGAAAGGCACAACGTGCAGGCTTCTTTCCAAAGGGCGAGTTGGGCCCCACAGCATCTTGCTTCCAGCTCTTTGGGAAGCTAAGAAACAACTCGCTCTGCACAGTGCTCTTACAGCCTACCGGGAACATCTCTTCCAAAGGCCTGTGAAACGCATTTTCTTTGCAGGCCTGATCTGGCTGAAGTAGGACTTCTGCTCTGGGTGTGCTCCATTGCCCTAGAGCTGAAAGGCACAACGTGCAGGCTTCTTTCCAAAGGGCTAGTTGGGCCCCACAGCATCTTGCTTACAGCTCTTTGGGAAGCTAAGAAAAAACTCGCTCTGCTCAGTGCTCTTACAGCCTACCGGTAACATCTCTTCCAAAGGCCTGTGAAACGCAGTTTGTTTGCAGGCCTGATCTGGCTGAAGTAGGACTTCTGCTCTGGGTGTGCTCCATTGCCCTAGAGCTGAAAGGCACAACGTGCAGGCTTCTTTCCAAAGGGCAGGTTGGGTCCCACAGCATCTTGCTTCCAGCTCTTTGGGACGCTAAGAAACAACTCGCTCTGCACAGTGCTCTTACAGCCTACCGGGAGCATCTCTTCCAAAGGCCTGTGAAACGCAGTTTCGTTGCAGGCCTGATCTGGCTGAAGTAGGACTTCTGCTCTGGGTGTGCTCCATTGCCCTAGAGCTGAAAGGCACAACGTGCAGGCTTCTTTCCAAAGGGCGAGTTGGGCCCCACAGCATCTTGCTTCCAGCTCTTTGGGAAGCTAAGAAACAACTCGCTCTGCACAGTGCTCTTACAGCCTACCGGGAACATCTCTTCTAAAGCCCTGTGAAACGCAGTTTCTTTGCAGGCCTGATCTGGCTGAAGTAGGACTTCTGCTCTGGGTGTGCTCCATTGCCCTAGAGCTGAAAGGCACAACGTGCAGGCTTCTTTCCAAAGGGCGAGTTGGGCCCCACAGCATCTTGCTTCCAGCTCTTTGGGAAGCTAAGAAACAACTCGCTCTGCTCAGTGCTCTTACAGCCTACCGGGAACATCTCTTCCAAAGGCCTGTGAAACGCAGTTTCTTTGCAGGCCTGACTGGCTTAAGTAGGACTTCTGCTCTGGGTGTTCTCCATTGCCCTAGAGCTGAAAGGCACAACGTGCAGGCTTCTTTCCAAAGGGCGAGTTGGGCCCCACAGCATCTTGCTTCCAGCTCTTTGGGAAGCTAAGAAACAACTCGCTCTGCACTGTGCTCTTACAGCCTACCGGGAGCATCTCTTCTAAAGGCCTCTGAAACGCAGTTTCTTTGCAGGCCTGATCTGGCTGAAGTAGGACTTCTGCTCTGGGTGTGCTACATTGCCGTAGAGCTCAAAGGCACAACGTGCAGGCTTCTTTCCAAAGGGCAAGTTGGGCCCCACAGCATCTTGCTTCCAGCTCTTTGGGAAGCTAAGAAAAAACTCGCACTGCACAGTGCTCTTACAGCCTACCGGGAACATCTCTTCCAAAGGCCTGTGAAACGCAGTTTCTTTGCAGGCCTGATCTTGCTGAAGTAGGACTTCTGCTCTGGGTGTGCTCCATTGCCCTAGAGCTGAAAGGCACAACGTGCAGGCTTCTTTCCAAAGGGCGAGTTGGGCCCCACAGCATCTTGCTTCCAGCTCTTTGGGAAGCTAAGAAACAACTCGCTCTGCACAGTGCTCTTACAGCCTACCGGGAACATCTCTTCCAAAGGCCTGTGAAAGGCAGTTTCTTTGCAGGCGTGATCTGGCTGAAGTAGGACTTCTGCTCTGGGTGTGCTCCATTGCCCTATAGCTGAAAGGCACAACGTGCAGGCTTCTTTCCAAAGGGCGAGTTGGGCCCCACAGCGTCTTGCTTCCAGCTCTTTGGGAAGCTAGCAACATCTCGCTCTGCTCAGTGCTCTTACAGCCTACCGGGAACATCTCTTCCAAAGGCCTGTGAAACGCAGTTTCTTTGCAGGCCTGATCTGGCTGAAGTAGGACTTCTGCTCTGGGTGTGCTCCATTGCCCTAGAGCTGAAAGGCACAACGTGCAGGCTTCTTTCCAAAGGGCGAGTTGGTCCCCACAGCATCTTGCTTCCAGCTCTTTGGGAAGCTAAGAAACAACTCGCTCTGCACAGTGCTCTTACACTCTACCGGGAACATCTCCTCCAAAGGCCTGTGAAACGCAGTTTCTTTGCAGGCCTGATCTGGCTGAAGTAGGACTTCTGCTCTGGGTGTGCTCCATTGCCCTAGAGCTGAAAGGCACAACGTGCCGGCTTCTTTCCAGAGGGCGAGTTGGGCCCCACAGCATCTTTCTTCCAGCTCTTTGGGAAGCCAAGAAAGAACTCGCTCTGCACAGTGCTCTTACAGCCTACTGGGAACATCTCTTCCAAAGGCCTGTGAAACGCAGTTTCTTTGCAGGCCTGATCAGGGTGAAGTAGGACTTCTGCTCTGGGTGTGCTCCATTGCCCTAGAGCTGAAAGTCACAACGTGCAGTCTTCTTTCCAAAGGGCGAGTTGGGCCCCACAGCATCTTGATTCCAGCTCTTTGGGACGCTAAGAAACAACTCGCTCTGCACAGTGCTGTTACAGCCTACCGGGAGCATCTCTTCCAAAGGCCTGTGAAACGCAGTTTCTTTGCAGGCCTGATCTGGCTGAAGGAGGACTTCTGCTCTGGGTGTGCTCCATTGCACTAGAGCTGAAAGGCACAACGTGCAGGCTTCTTTCCAGAGGGCGAGTTGTGCCCCACAGCATCTTTCTTCCAGCTCTTTGGGAAGGTAAGAAAGAACTCGCTCTGCACAGTTCTCTTACAGCCTACTGGGAACATCTCTTCCAAAGGCCTGTGAAACGCAGTTTCTTTGCAGGCCTGATCTGGCTGAAGTAGGACTTCTGCTCTGGGTGGGCTCCATTGCCCTAGAGCTGAAAGGCACAACGTGCAGTCTTCTTTCCAAAGGGCGAGTTGGGCCCCACAGGATCTTGATTCCAGATCTTTGGGAAGCTAAGAAACAACTCGCTCTGCACAGTGCTCTTACAGCCTACCGGGAACATCTCTTCCAAAGGCCTGTGAAACGCAGTTTCTTTGCAGGCCTGATCTGGCTGAAGTAGGACTTCTGCTCTGGGTGTGCTCCATTGCCCTAGAGCTGAAAGGCACAACGTGCAGGCTTCTTTCCAAAGGGCGCGTTGGGCCCCACAGCATCTTGCTTCCAGCTCTTTGGGAAGCTAACAAACAACTCGCTCTGCACAGTGCTCTTACAGCCTACCGGGAGCATCTCTTCTAAAGGCCTCTGAAACGCAGTTTCTTTGCAGGCCTGATCTGGCTGAAGTAGGACTTCTGCTCTGGGTGTGCTCCATTGCCCTAGAGCTGAAAGGCACAACGTGCAGGCTTCTTTCCAAAGGGCGAGTTGGGCCCCACAGCATCTTGCTTCCAGCTCTTTGGGAAGCTAAGAAAATACTCGCTCTGCACAGTGCTCTTACAGCCTACCGGGAACATCTCTTCCAAAGGCCTGTGAAACGCAGTTTCTTTGCAGGCCTGATCTGGCTGAAGTAGGACTTCTGCTCTGGGTGTGCTGCATTGCCCTAGAGCTGAAAGGCACAACGTGCAGACTTCTTTCCAAAGGGCAAGTTGGGCCCCACAGCATCTTGCTTCCAGCTCTTTGGGAAGCTAAGAAACAACTCGCTCTGCACAGTGCTCTTACACTCTACCGGGAAGATCTCCTCCAAAGGCATGTGAAGCGCAGTTTCTTTGCAGGCCTGTTCTGGCTGAAGTAGGACTTCTGCTCTGGGTGTGCTCCATTGCCCTAGAGCTGAAAGGCACAACGTGCAGGCTTCTTTCCAAAGGGCAGGTTGGGTCCCACAGCATCTTGCTTCCAGCTCTTTGGGACGCTAAGAAACAACTCGCTCTGCACAGTGCTCTTACAGCCTACCGGGAGGATCTCTTCCAAAGGCCTGTGAAACGCAGTTTCTTTGCAGGCCTGATCTGGCTGAAGTAGGACTTCTGCTCTGGGTGTGCTCCATTGCCCTAGAGCTGAAAGGCACAACGTGCAGGCTTCTTTCCAAAGGGCGAGTTGGGCCCCACAGCATCTTGCTTCCAGCTCTTTGGGAAGCTAAGAAACAACTCGCTCTGCACAGTGCTCTTACACTCTACCGGGAACATCTCCTCCAAAGGCCTGTGAAACACAATTTCTTTGCAGGCCTGTTCTGGCTGAAGTAGGACTTCTGCTCTGGGTGTGCTCCATTGCCCTAGAGCTGAAAGGCACAACGTGCAGGCTTCTTTCCAAAGGGCGAGTTGGGCCCCACAGCATCTTGCTTCCAGCTCTTTGGGAAGCTAAGAAACAACTCGCTCTGCACAGTGCTCTTACAGCCTACCGGGAACATCTCTTCCAAAGGCCTGTCAAACGCAGTTTCTTTGCAGGCCTGATCTGGCTGAAGTAGGACTTCTGCTCTGGGTGTGCTCCATTGACCTAGAGCTGAAAGGCACAACGTGCAGGCTTCTTTCCAAAGGGCGAGTTGGGCCCCACAGCATCTTGCTTCCAGCTCTTTGGGAAGCTAAGAAACAACTCGCTCTGCACAGTGCTCTTACAGCCAACCGGGAACATCTCTTCCAAAGGCCTGTGAAACGCAGTTTCTTTGCAGGCCTGATCTGGCTGAAGTAGGATTTCTGCCTTGGGTGTGCTCCATTGCCCTAGAGCTGAAAGGCACAACGTGCAGGCTTCTTTCCAAAGGGCGAGTTGGGCCCCACAGCATCTTGCTTCCAGCTCTTTGGGAAGCTAAGAAACAACTCGCTCTTCTCAGTGCTCTTAAAGCCTACCGGGAAAATCTCTTCCAAAGGCCTGTGAAACGCAGTTTCTTTGCAGGCCTGATCTGGCTGAAGTAGGACTTCTGCTCTGGGTGTGCTCCATTGCCCTAGAGCTGAAAGGCACAACGTGCCGGCGTCTTTCCAGAGGGCGAGTAGGGCCCCACAGCATCTTTCTTCCAGCTCTTTGGGAAGCTTAGAAACAACTCGCTCTGCACAGTGCTCTTACAGCCTAACGGGAACATCTCTTCCAAAGGCCTGTGAAACGCAGTTTCTTTGCAGGCCTGATCAGGGTGAAGTAGGACTTTTGCTCTGGGTGTGCTCCATTGCCCTAGAGCTGAAAGTCACAACGTGCAGTCTTCTTTCCAAAGGGCGAGTTGGGCCCCACAGCATCTTGATTCCAGCTCTTTGGGACGCTAAGAAACAACTCGCTCTGCACAGTGCTGTTACAGCCTACCGGGAGCATCTCTTCCAAAGGCCTGTGAAACGCAGTTTCTTTGCAGGCCTGATCTGGCTGAAGGAGGACTTCTGCTCTGGGTGTGCTCCATTGCACTAGAGCTGAAAGGCACAACGTGCAGGCTTCTTTCCAGAGGGCGAGTTGTGCCCCACAGCATCTTTCTTCCAGCTCTTTGGGAAGGTAAGAAAGAACTCGCTCTGCACAGTTCTCTTACAGCCTACTGGGAACATCTCTTCCAAAGGCCTGTGAAACGCAGTTTCTTTGCAGGCCTGATCTGGCTGAAGTAGGACTTCTGCTCTGGGTGGGCTCCATTGCCCTAGAGCTGAAAGGCACAACGTGCAGTCTTCTTTCCAAAGGGCGAGTTGGGCCCCACAGGATCTTGATTCCAGATCTTTGGGAAGCTAAGAAACAACTCGCTCTGCACAGTGCTCTTACAGCCTACCGGGAACATCTCTTCCAAAGGCCTGTGAAACGCAGTTTCTTTGCAGGCCTGATCTGGCTGAAGTAGGACTTCTGCTCTGGGTGTGCTCCATTGCCCTAGAGCTGAAAGGCACAACGTGCAGGCTTCTTTCCAAAGGGCGCGTTGGGCCCCACAGCATCTTGCTTCCAGCTCTTTGGGAAGCTAACAAACAACTCGCTCTGCACAGTGCTCTTACAGCCTACCGGGAGCATCTCTTCTAAAGGCCTCTGAAACGCAGTTTCTTTGCAGGCCTGATCTGGCTGAAGTAGGACTTCTGCTCTGGGTGTGCTCCATTGCCCTAGAGCTGAAAGGCACAACGTGCAGGCTTCTTTCCAAAGGGCGAGTTGGGCCCCACAGCATCTTGCTTCCAGCTCTTTGGGAAGCTAAGAAAATACTCGCTCTGCACAGTGCTCTTACAGCCTACCGGGAACATCTCTTCCAAAGGCCTGTGAAACGCAGTTTCTTTGCAGGCCTGATCTGGCTGAAGTAGGACTTCTGCTCTGGGTGTGCTGCATTGCCCTAGAGCTGAAAGGCACAACGTGCAGACTTCTTTCCAAAGGGCAAGTTGGGCCCCACAGCATCTTGCTTCCAGCTCTTTGGGAAGCTAAGAAACAACTCGCTCTGCACAGTGCTCTTACACTCTACCGGGAAGATCTCCTCCAAAGGCATGTGAAGCGCAGTTTCTTTGCAGGCCTGTTCTGGCTGAAGTAGGACTTCTGCTCTGGGTGTGCTCCATTGCCCTAGAGCTGAAAGGCACAACGTGCAGGCTTCTTTCCAAAGGGCAGGTTGGGTCCCACAGCATCTTGCTTCCAGCTCTTTGGGACGCTAAGAAACAACTCGCTCTGCACAGTGCTCTTACAGCCTACCGGGAGCATCTCTTCCAAAGGCCTGTGAAACGCAGTTTCTTTGCAGGCCTGATCTGGCTGAAGTAGGACTTCTGCTCTGCGTGTGCTCCATTGCCCTAGAGCTGAAAGGCACAACGTGCAGGCTTCTTTCCAAAGGGCGAGTTGGGCCCCACAGCATCTTGCTTCCAGCTCTTTGGGAAGCTAAGAAACAACTCGCTCTGCACAGTGCTCTTACACTCTACCGGGAACATCTCCTCCAAAGGCCTGTGAAACACAATTTCTTTGCAGGCCTGTTCTGGCTGAAGTAGGACTTCTGCTCTGGGTGTGCTCCATTGCCCTAGAGCTGAAAGGCACAACGTGCAGGCTTCTTTCCAAAGGGCGAGTTGGGCCCCACAGCATCTTGCTTCCAGCTCTTTGGGAAGCTAAGAAACAACTCGCTCTGCACAGTGCTCTTACAGCCTACCGGGAACATCTCTTCCAAAGGCCTGTGAAACGCAGTTTCTTTGCAGGCCTGATCTGGCTGAAGTAGGACTTCTGCTCTGGGTGTGCTCCATTGACCTAGAGCTGAAAGGCACAACGTGCAGGCTTCTTTCCAAAGGGCGAGTTGGGCCCCACAGCATCTTGCTTCCAGCTCTTTGGGAAGCTAAGAAACAACTCGCTCTGCACAGTGCTCTTACAGCCAACCGGGAACATCTCTTCCAAAGGCCTGTGAAACGCAGTTTCTTTGCAGGCCTGATCTGGCTGAAGTAGGATTTCAGCCTTGGGTGTGCTCCATTGCCCTAGAGCTGAAAGGCACAACGTGCAGGCTTCTTTCCAAAGGGCGAGTTGGGCCCCACAGCATCTTGCTTCCAGCTCTTTGGGAAGCTAAGAAACAACTCGCTCTTCTCAGTGCTCTTAAAGCCTACCGGGAAAATCTCTTCCAAAGGCCTGTGAAACGCAGTTTCTTTGCAGGCCTGATCTGGCTGAAGTAGGACTTCTGCTCTGGGTGTGCTCCATTGCCCTAGAGCTGAAAGGCACAACGTGCCGGCGTCTTTCCAGAGGGCGAGTAGGGCCCCACAGCATCTTGCTTCCAGCTCTTTGGGAAGCTTAGAAACAACTCGCTCTGCACAGTGCTCTTACAGCCTACCGGGAACATCTCTTCCAAAGGCCTGTGAAACGCAGTTTCTTTGCAGGCCTGATATGGCTGAAGTAGGACTTCTGCTCTGGGTGTGCTCCATTTCCCTAGATCTGAAAGGCACAACGTGCAGGCTTCTTTCCAAATTGCGAGTTGGGCCCCACAGCATCTTGATTCCAGATCTTTGGGAAGCTAAGAAACAACTCGCTCTGCACAGTGCTCTTACAGCCTACCGGGAGCATCTCTTCCAAAGGCCTCTGAAACGCAGTTTCTTTGCAGGCCTGATCTGGCTGAAGTAGGACTTCTGCTCTGTGTGTGCTACATTGCCCTAGAGCTGAAAGGCACAACGTGCAGGCTTCTTTCCAAAGGGCGAGTTGGGCCCCACAGCATCTTGCTTCCAGCTCTTTGGGAAGCTAAGAAACAACTCGCTCTGCACAGTGCTCTTACAGCCTACCGGGAGCATCTCTTCTAAAGGCCTCTGAAACGCAGTTTCTTTGCAGGCCTGATCTGGCTGAAGGAGGACTTCTGCTCTGGGTGTGCTCCATTGCCCTAGAGCTCAAAGGCACAACGTGCAGGCTTCTTTCCAAAGGGCGAGTTGGGCCCCACAGCATCTTGCTTCCAGCTCTTTGGGAAGCTAAGAAAATACTCGCTCTGCACATTGCTCTTACACTGTACCGGGGACATCTGCTCCAAAGGCCTGTGAAATGCAGTTTCTTTGCAGGCCTGATCTGGCTGAAGTAGGACTTCTGCTCTGGGTGTGCTCCATTGCCCTAGAGCTGAAAGGCACAACGTGCAGGCTTCTTTCCAAAGGGCAAGTTGGGCCTCACAGCACCTTGCTTCCAGCTCTTTGGGAAGCTAAGAAACAACTCGCTCTGCACAGTGCTCATACAGCCTACTGGGAACATCTCTTCCAAAGGCATCTGAAACGCAGTTTCTTTGCAGGCCTGATCTGGCTGAAGTAGGACTTCTGCTCTGGGTGTGCTCCATTGCGCTAGAGCTGAAAGGCACAACGTGCAGGCTTATTTCCAAAGGGCGAGTTGGGCCCCACAGCATCTTGCTTCCAGCTCTTTGGGAAGCTAAGAAACAACTCGCTCTGCACAGTGCTCTTACAGCCTACCGGGAATATCTCTTCTAAAGCCCTGTGAAACGCAGTTTCTTTGCAGGCCTGATCTGGCTGAAGTAGGACTTCTGCTCTGGGTGTGCTACATTGCCCTAGAGCTCAAAGGCACAACGTGCAGGCTTCTTTCCAAAGGGCAAGTTGGGCCCCACAGCATCTTGCTTCCAGCTCTTTGGGAAGCTAAGAAACAACTCGCACTGCACAGTGCTCTTACAGCCTACCGGGAACATCTCTTCCAAAGGCCTGTGAAACGCAGTTTCTTTGCAGGCCTGATCTGGCTGAAGTAGGACTTCTGCTCTGGGTGTGCTCCATTGCCCTAGAGCTGAAAGGCACAACGTGCAGGCTTCTTTACAAAGGGCGAGTTGGGCCCCACAGCATCTTGCTTCCAGCTCTTTGGGAAGCTAAGAAACAACTCGCTCTGCACAGTGCTCTTACAGCCTACCGGGAACATCTCTTCCAAAGGCCTGTGAAACGGAGTTTCTTTGCAGGCGTGATCTGGCTGAAGTAGGACTTCTGCTCTGGGTGTGCTCCATTGCCCTAGAGCTGAAAGGCACAACGTGCAGGCTTCTTTCCAAAGGGCGAGTTGGGCCCCACAGCGTCTTGCTTCCAGCTCTTTGGGAAGCTAGCAACATCTCGCTCTGCTCAGTGCTCTTACAGCCTACCGGGAACATCTCTTCCAAAGGCTCGTGAAACGCAGTTTCTTTGCAGGCCTGATCTGGCTGAAGTAGGACTTCTGCTCTGGGTGTGCTCCATTGCCCTAGAGCTGAAAGGCACAACGTGCAGGCTTCTTTCCAAAGGGCGAGTTGGGCCCCACAGCATCTTGCTTCCAGCTCTTTGGGAAGCTAAGAAACAACTCGCTCTGCACAGTGCTCTTACAGCCTACCAGGAACATCTCTTCCAAAGGCCTGTGAAACGCATTTTCTTTGCAGGCCTGATCTGGCTGAAGTAGGACTTCTGCTCTGGGTGTGCTCCATTGCCCTAGAGCTGAAAGGCACAACGTGCAGGCTTCTTTCCAAAGGGCTAGTTGGGCCCCACAGCATCTTGCTTACAGCTCTTTGGGAAGCTAAGAAAAAACTCGCTCTGCTCAGTGCTCTTACAGCCTACCGGTAACATCTCTTCCAAAGGCCTGTGAAACGCAGTTTGTTTGCAGGCCTGATCTGGCTGAAGTAGGACTTCTGCTCTGGGTGTGCTCCATTGCCCTAGAGCTGAAAGGCACAACGTGCAGGCTTCTTTCCAAAGGGCAGGTTGGGTCCCACAGCATCTTGCTTCCAGCTCTTTTTGACGCTAAGAAACAACTCGCTCTGCACAGTGCTCTTACAGCCTACCGGGAGCATCTCTTCCAAAGGCCTGTGAAACGCAGTTTCTTTGCAGGCCTGATCTGGCTGAAGTAGGACTTCTGCTCTGGGTGTGCTCCATTGCACTAGAGCTGAAAGGCACAACGTGCAGGCTTCTTTCCAGAGGGCGAGTTGTGCCCCACAGCATCTTTCTTCCAGCTCTTTGGGAAGGTAAGAAAGAACTCGCTCTGCACAGTGCTCTTACAGCCTACTGGGAACATCTCTTCCAAAGGCCTGTGAAACGCAGTTTCTTTGCAGGCCTGATCTGGCTGAAGTAGGACTTCTGCTCTGTGTGTGCTACATTGCCCTAGAGCTGAAAGGCACAACGTGCAGGCTTCTTTCCAAAGGGCGAGTTGGGCCCCACAGCATCTTGCTTCCAGCTCTTTGGGAAGCTAAGAAACAACTCGCTCTGCACAGTGCTCTTACAGCCTACCGGGAACATCTCTTCCAAAGGCCTGAGAAACGCAGAGTCTTTGCAGGCCTGATCTGGCTGAAGTAGGACTTCTGCTCTAGGTGTGCTCCATTGCCCTAGAGCTGAAAGGCACAACGTGCAGGCTTTTTTCCAGAGGGCGAGTTGGGCCCCACAGCATCTTGCTTCCAGCTCTTTGGGAAGCCAAGAAAGAACTCGCTCTGCACAGTGCTCTTACAGCCTACCGGGAACATCTCTTCCAAAGGCCTGTCAAACGCAGTTTCTTTGCAGGCCTGATCTGGCTGAAGTAGGACTTCTGCTCTGGGTGTGCTCCATTGCCCTAGAGCTGAAAGGCACAACGTGCAGGCTTCTTTCCAAAGGGCAGGTTGGGTCCCACAGCATCTTGCTTACAGCTCTTTGGGAAGCTAAGAAACAACTCGCTCTGCACAGTGCTCTTACAGCCTACCGGGAACATCTCTTCCAAAGGCCTGTCAAACGCAGTTTCTTTGCAGGCCTGATCTGGCTGAAGTAGGACTTCTGCTCTGGGTGTGCTCCATTGCCCTAGAGCTGAAAGGCACAACGTGCAGGCTTCTTTCCAAAGGGCAGGTTGGGTCCAACAGCATCTTGCTTACAGCTCTTTGGGAAGCTGAGAAACAACTCGCTCTGCACAGTTCTCTTACAGCCTACCGGGAACATCTCTTCCAAAGGCCTGAGAAACGCAGAGTCTTTGCAGGCCTGCTCTGGCTGAAGTAGGACATCTGCTGTAGGTGTGCTCCATTGCCCTAGAGCTGAAAGGCACAACGTGCAGGCTTCTTTCCAGAGGGCGAGTTGGGCCCCACAGCATCTTGCTTCCAGCTCTTTGGGAAGCCAAGAAAGAACTCGCTCTGCACAGTGCTCTTACAGCCTACCGGGAACATCTCTTCCAAAGGCCTGTCAAACGCAGTTTCTTTGCAGGCCTGATCTGGCTGAAGTAGGACTTCTGCTCTGGGTGTTCTCCATTGCCCTAGAGCTGAAAGGCACAACGTGCAGGCTTCTTTCCAAAGGGCGAGTTGGGCCCCACAGCATCTTGCTTCCAGCTCTTTGGGAAGGTAAGAAACAACTCGCTCTGTACAGTGCTCTTACAGCCTACCGGGAGTATCTCTTCTAAAGGCCTCTGAAACGCAGTTTCTTTGCAGGCCTGATCTGGCTGAAGTAGGACTTCTGCTCTGGGTGTGCTCCATTGCCCTAGAGCTGAAAGGCACAACGTGAAGGCTTCTTTCCAAAGGGCGAGTTGGGCCCCACAGCATCTTGCTTCCAGCTCTTTGGGAAGCTAAGAAACAACTCGCTCTGCACAGTGCTCTTACAGCCTACCGGGAACATCTCTTCCAAAGGCCTGTGAAACGCAGTTTCTTTGCAGGCCTGTTCTGGCTGAAGTAGGACTTCTGCTCTGGGTGTGCTCCATTGCCCTAGAGCTGAAAGGCACAACGTGCAGTCTTCTTTCCAAAGGGCAGGTTGGGTCCCTCAGCATCTTGCTTCCAGCTCTTTGGGACGCTAAGAAACAACTCGCTCTGCACAGTGCTCTTACAGCCTACCGGGAGTATCTCTTCCAAAGGCCTGTGAAACGCAGTTTGTTTGCAGGCCTGATCTGGCTGAAGTAGGACTTCTGCTCTGGGTGTGCTCCATTGCCCTAGAGCTGACAGGCACAACGTGCAGGCTTCTTTCCAAAGGGCGAGTTGGGCCCCACAGCATCTTGCTTCCAGCTCTTTGGGAAGCTAAGAAACAACTCGCTCTGCACAATGCTCTTACACTCTACCGGGAACATCTCCTCCAAAGGCCTGTGAAACACAGTTTCTTTGCAGGCCTGATCTGGCTGAAGTAGGACTTCTGCTCTGGGTGTGCTCCATTGCCCTAGAGCTGAAAGGCACAACGTGCAGGCTTCTTTCCAAAGGGCGAGTTGGTCCCCACAGCATCTTGCTTCCAGCTCTTTGGGAAGCTAAGAAACAACTCGCTCTGCACAGTGCTCTTACAGCCTACCGGGAGCATCTCTTCCAAAGGCCTCTGAAACGCAGTTTCTTTGCAGTCCTGATCTGGCTGAAGTAGGACTTCTGCTCTGGGTGTGCTCCATTGCCCTAGAGCTGAAAGGCACAACGTGCAGGCTTCTTTCCAAAGAGCGAGTTGGGCCCCACAGCATCTTGATTCCAGCTCTTTGGGAAGCTAAGAAACAACTCGCTCTGCACAGTGCTCTTTCAGCCTACCGGGAACATCTCTTCCAAAGGCCTGTGAAACGCAGTTTCTTTGCAGGCCTGATCTGGCTGAAGTAGGACTTCTGCTCTGTGTGTGCTACATTGCCCTAGAGCTGAAAGGCACAACGTGCAGGCTTCTTTCCAAAGGGCGAGTTGGGCCCCACAGCATCTTGCTTCCAGCTCTTTGGGAAGCTAAGAAACAACTCGCTCTGCACAGTGCTCTTACAGCCTACCGGGAACATCTCTTCCAAAGGCCTGTCAAACGCAGTTTCTTTGCAGGCCTGATCTGGCTGAAGGAGGACTTCTGCTCTGGGTGTGCTCCATTGCCCTAGAGCTGAAAGGCACAACGTGCAGGCTTCTTTCCAAAGGGCAGGTTGGGTCCCACAGCATCTTGCTTACAGCTCTTTGGGAAGCAGAGAAACAACTCGCTCTGCACAGTTCTCTTACAGCCTACCGGGAACATCTCTTCCAAAGGCCTGAGAAACGCAGAGTCTTTGCAGGCCTGATCTGGCTGAAGTAGGACATCTGCTGTAGGTGTGCTCCATTGCCCTAGAGCTGAAAGGCACAACGTGCAGGCTTCTTTCCAGAGGGCGAGTTGGGCCCCACAGCATCTTGCTTCCAGCTCTTTGGGAAGCCAAGAAAGAACTCGCTCTGCACAGTGCTCTTACAGCCTACCGGGAACATCTCTTCCAAAGGCCTGTCAAACGCAGTTTATTTGCAGGCCTGATCTGGCTGAAGTAGGACTTCTGCTCTGGGTGTGCTCCATTGCCCTAGAGCTGAAAGGCACAACGTGCAGGCTTCTTTCCAAAGGGCGAGTTGGGCCCCACAGCATCTTGCTTCCAGCTCTTTGGGAATGTAACAAACAACTCGCTCTGCACAGTGCTCTTACAGCCTACCGGGAGTATCTCTTCTAAAGGCCACTGAAACGCAGTTTCTTTGCAGGCCTGATCTGGCTGAAGTAGGACTTCTGCTCTGGGTGTGCTCCATTGCCCTAGAGCTGAAAGGCACAACGTGAAGGCTTCTTTCCAAAGGGCGAGTTGGGCCCCACAGCATCTTGCTTCCAGCTCTTTGGGAAGCTAAGAAACAACTCGCTCTGCACAGTGCTCTTACAGCCTACCGGGAACATCTCTTCCAAAGGCCTGTGAAACGCAGTTTCTTTGCAGGCCTGATCTGGCTGAAGTAGGACTTCTGCTCTGGGTGTGCTCCATTGCCCTAGAGCTGAAAGGCACAACGTGCAGGCTTCTTTCCAAAGGGCGAGTTGGGCCCCACAGCATCTTGCTTCCAGCTCTTTGGGAAGCTAAGAAACAACTCGCTCTGCACAGTGCTCTTACAGCCTACCGGGAACATCTCTTCCAAAGGCCTGTGAAACGCAGTTTCTTTGCATGCCTGATCTGGCTGAAGTAGGACTTCTGCTCTGGGTGTGCTCCATTGCGCTAGAGCTGAAAGGCACAACGTGCAGGCTTATTTACAAAGGGCGAGTTGGGCCCCACAGCATCTTGCTTCCAGCTCTTTGGGAAGCTAAGAAACAACTCGCTCTGCACAGTGCTCTTACAGCCTACCGGGAACATCTCTTCCAAAGGCCTGTGAAACGCACTTTCTTTGCAGGCCTGTTCTGGCTGAAGTAGGACTTCTGCTCTGGGTGTGCTCCATTGCCCTAGAGCTGAAAGGCACAACGTGCAGTCTTCTTTCCAAAGGGCAGGTTGGGCCCCACAGCACCTTGCTTCCAGCTCTTTGGGACGCTAAGAAACAACTCGCTCTGCACAGAGCTCTTACAGCCTACCGGGAGCATCTCTTCCAAAGGCCTGTGAAACGCAGTTTCTTTGCAGGCCTGATCTGGCTGAAGGAGGACTTCTGCTCTGGGTGTGCTCCATTGCCCTAGAGCTGACAGGCACAACGTGCAGGCTTCTTTCCAAAGGGCGAGTTGGGCCCCACAGCATCTTGCTTCCAGCTCTTTGGGAAGCTAAGAAACAACTCGCTCTGCACAGTGCTCTTACACTCTACCGGGAACATCTCCTCCAAAGGCCTGTGAAACACAGTTTCTTTGCAGGCCTGATCTGGCTGAAGTAGGACTTCTGCTCTGGGTGTGCTCCATTGCCCTAGAGCTGAAAGGCACAACGTGCAGGCTTCTTTCCTAAGGGCGAGTTGGGCCCCACAGCATCTTGCTTCCAGCTGTTTGGGAAGCTAAGAAACAACTCGCTCTGTACAGTGCTCTTACAGCCTACCGGGAACATCTCTTCCAAAGGCCTGTGAAACGCAGTTTCTTTGCAGGCCTGATCTGGCTGAAGTAGGACTTCTGCTCTGGGTGTGCTCCATTGCCCTAGAGCTGAAAGGCACAACGTGCAGGCTTCTTTCCAAAGGGCGAGTTGGGCCCCACAGCATCTTGCTTCCAGCTCTTTGGGAAGCTAAGAAACAACTCGCTCTGCTCAGTGCTCTTACAGCCTACCGGGAACATCTCTTCCAAAGGCCTGTGAAACGCAGTTTCTTTGCAGGCCTGATCTGGCTGAAGTAGGACTTCTGCTCTGGGTGTGCTCCATTGCCCTAGAGCTGAAAGGCACAACGTGCAGGCTTCTTTCCAAAGGGCGAGTTGGGCCCCACAGCATCTTGCTTCCAGCTCTTTGGGAAGCTAAGAAACAACTCGCTCTGCACAGAGCTCTTACAGCCTACCGGGAGCATCTCTTCCAAAGGCCTCTGAAACGCAGTTTCTTTGCAGGCCTGATCTGGCTGAAGTAGGACTTCTGCTCTGGGTGTGCTCCATTGCCCTAGAGCTGAAAGGCACAATGTGCAGGCTTCTTTCCAAAGGGCGAGTTGGGCCCCACAGCATCTTGCTTCCAGCTCTTTGGGAAGCTAAGAAACAACTCGCTCTGCACAGAGCTCTTACAGCCTACCGGGAACATCTCTTCCAAAGGCCTGTGAAACGCAGTTTCTTTGCAGGCCTGATCTGGCTGAAGTAGGACTTCTGCTCTGGGTGTGCTCCATTGCCCTAGAGCTGAAAGGCACAACGTGCAGGCTTCTTTCCAGAGGGCGAGTTGGGCCCCACAGCATCTTGCTTCCAGCTCTTTGGGAAGGTAAGAAAGAACTCGCTCTGCACAGAGCTCTTACAGCCTACCGGGAACATCTCTTCCAAAGGCCTGTGAAATGCAGTTTCTTTGCAGGCCTGATCTGGCTCAAGTAGGACTTCTGCTATGGGTGTGCTCCATTGCCCTAGAGCTGAAAGGCACAACGTGCAGGCTTCTTTCCAAAGGGCGAGTTGGGCCCCACAGCATCTTGATTCCAGATCTTTCGGAAGCTAAGAAACAACTCGCTCTGCACAGTGCTCTTACAGCCTACCGGGAGCATCTCTTCCAAAGGCCTGTGAAACGCAGTTTCTTTGCAGGCCTGATCTGGCTGAAGTAGGACTTCTGCTCTGGGTGTGCTACATTGCCCTAGAGCTGAAAGGCACAACGTGCAGGCTTCTTTCCAAAGGGCGAGTTGGGTCCCACAGCATCTTGCTTCCAGCTCTTTGGGAAGCTAAGAAACAACTCGCTCTGCACAGTGCTCTTACAGCCTACCGGGAACATCTCTTCCAAAGGCCTGAGAAACACAGAGTCTTTGCAGGCCTGATCTGGCTGAAGTAGGACTTCTGCTCTGGGTGTGCTCCATTGCCCTAGAGCTGAAAGGCACAACGTGCAGGCTTCTTTCCAGAGGGCGAGTTGTGCCCCACAGCATCTTGCTTCCAGCTCTTTGGGAAGCTAAGAAACAACTCGCTCTGCACAGTGCTCTTACAGCCTACCGGGAACATCTCTTCCAAAGGCCTGTGAAACGCAGTTTCTTTGCAGGCCTGATCTGGCTCAAGTAGGACTTCTGCTATGGGTGTGCTCCATTGCCCTAGAGCTGAAAGGCACAACGTGCAGGCTTCTTTCCAAAGGGCGAGTTGGGCCCCACAGCATCTTGATTCCAGATCTTTCGGAAGCTAAGAAACAACTCGCTCTGCACAGTGCTCTTACAGCCTACCGGGAGCATCTCTTCCAAAGGCCTCTGAAACGCAGTTTCTTTGCAGGCCTGATCTGGCTGAAGTAGGACTTCTGCTCTGGGTGTGCTCCATTGCCCTAGAGCTGAAAGGCACAACGTGCAGGCTTCTTTCCAAAGGGCGAGTTGGGCCCCACAGCATCTTGCTTCCAGCTCTTTGGGAAGCTAAGAAACAACTCGCTCTGCACAGTGCTCTTACAGCCTACCGGGAACAACTCTTCCAAAGGCCTGTGAAACGCAGTTTCTTTGCAGGCCTCATCTGGGTGAAGTAGGACTTCTGCTCTGGGTGTGCTCCATTGCCCTAGAGCTGAAAGGCACAACGTGCAGGCTTCTTTCCAAAGGGCGAGTTGGGCCCCACAGCATCTTGCTTCCAGCTCTTTGGGAAGCTAAGAAACAACTCGCTCTGCACAGTGCTCTTAGAGCCTACCGGGAGCATCTCTTCCAAAGGCCTGTGAAACGCAGTTTCTTTGCAGGCCTGATCTGGCTGAAGTAGGACTTCTGCTCTGGGTGTGCTCCATTGCCCTAGAGCTGAAAGGCACAACGTGCAGTCTTCTTTCCAAAGGGCGAGTTGGGCCCCACAGCATCTTGCTTCCAGCTCTTTGGGAAGCTAAGAAACAACTCGCTCTGCACAGTGCTCTTACAGCCTACCGGGAACATCTCTTCCAAAGGCCTGTGAAACGCAGTTTCTTTGCAGGCCTGATCTGGCTGAAGTAGGACTTCTGCTCTGGGTGTGCTCCATTGCCCTAGAGCTGAAAGGCACAACGTGCAGGCTTCTTTCCAAAGGGCGAGTTGGGCCCCACAGCATCTTGCTTCCAGCTCTTTGGGAAGCTAAGAAAAAACTCGCTCTGCACAGTGCTCTTACACTCTACCGGGAACATCTCCTCCAAAGGCCTGTGAAACGCAGTTTCTTTGCAGGCCTGTTCTGGCTGAAGTAGGACTTCTGCTCTGGGTGTGCTCCATTGCCCTAGAGCTGAAAGGCACAACGTGCAGGCTTCTTTCCAAAGGGCGAGTTGGGCCCCACAGCATCTTGCTTCCAGCTCTTTGGGAAGCTAAGAAACAACTCGCTCTGCACAGTGCTCTTACAGCCTACCGGGAACATCTCTTCCAAAGGCCTGTGAAACGTAGTTTCTTTTCAGGCCTGATCTGGCTGAAGTAGGACTTCTGCTTTGGGTGTGCTCCATTGCCCTAGAGCTGAAAGGCACAACGTGCAGGCTTCTTTCCAAAGGGCGAGTTGGGCCCCACAGCATCTTGCTTCCAGCTCTTTGGGAAGCTAAGAAAAAACTCGATCTGCACAGTGCTCTTACACTCTACCGGGAACATCTCCTCCAAAGGCCTGTGAAACACAGTTTCTTTGCAGGCCTTTTCTGGCTGAAGTAGGACTTCTGCTCTGGGTGTGCTCCATTGCCCTAGAGCTGAAAGGCACAACGTGCAGGCTTCTTTCCAAAGGGCGAGTTGGGCCCCACAGCATCTTGCTTCCAGCTCTTTGGGAAGCTAAGAAACAACTCGCTCTGCACAGTGCTCTTACAGCCTACCGGGAGCATCTCTTCCAAAGGCCTCTGAAACGCAGTTTCTTTGCAGGCCTGATCTGGCTGAAGTAGGACTTCTGCTCTGGGTGTGCTCCATTGCCCTAGAGCTGAAAGGCACAACGTGCAGGCTTCTTTCCAAAGGGCGAGTTGGGCCCCACACCATCTTGCTTCCAGCTCTTTGGGAAGCTAAGAAACAACTCGCTCTGCACAGTGCTCTTACAGCCTACCGGGAACATCTCTTCCAAAGGCCTGTGAAACGCAGTTTCTTTGCAGGCCTGATCTGGATGAAGTAGGACTTCTGCTCTGGGTGTGCTCCATTGCCCTAGAGCTGAAAGGCACAACGTGCAGGATTCTTTCCAAAGGGCGAGTGCGGCCCCACAGCATCTTGCTTCCAGCTCTTTGGGAAGCTAAGAAACAACTCGCTCTGCACAGTGCTCTTACAGCCTACCGGGAGCATCTCTTCCAAAGGCCTGTGAAACGCAGTTTCGTTGCAGCCCTGATCTGGCTGAAGTAGGACTTCTGTTCTGGGTGTGGTACATTGCCCTAGAGCTGAAAGGCACAACGTGCAGGCTTCTTTCCAAAGGGCAGTTTGGGTCCCACAGCATCTTGCTTCCAGCTGTTTGGGAAGGTAAGAAACAACTCGCTCTGCACTGTGCTCTTACAGCCTACCGGGAACATCTCTTCCAAAGGCCTGAGAAACGCAGAGTCTTTGCAGGCCTGATCTGGCTGAAGTAGGACTTCTGCTATGGGTGTGATCCATTGCCCTAGAGCTGAAAGGCACAACGTGAAGGCTTCTTTCCAAAGGGCGAGTTGGGCCCCACAGCATCTTGCTTCCAGCTCCTTGGGAAGCTAAGAAACAACTCGCTCTGCACAGTGCTCTTACAGCCTACCGGGAACATCTCTTCGCAAGGCCTGTGAAACGCAGTTTCTTTGCAGGCCTGATCTGGCTGAAGTAGGACTTCTGCTCTGGGTGTGCTCCATTACCCTAGAGCTGAAAGGCACACCATGCAGGCTTCTTTCCAAAGGGCGAGTTGGGCCCCACAGCATCTTGCTTCCAGCTCTTTGGGAAGCTAAGAAACAACTCGCTCTGCACAGTGCTCTTACAGCCTACCGGGAACATCTCTTCCAAAGGCCTGAGAAACACAGAGTCTTTGCAGGCCTGATCTGGCTGAAGTAGGACTTCTGCTCTGGGTGTGCTCCATTGCCCTAGAGCTGAAAGGCACAACGTGCAGGCTTCTTTCCAGAGGGCGAGTTGGGCCCCACAGCATCTTGCTTCCAGCTCTTTGGGAAGGTAAGAAAGAACTCGCTCTGCACAGTGCTCTTACAGCCTACCGGGAACATCTCTTCCAAAGGCCTGTGAAACGCAGTTTCTTTGCAGGCCTGATCTGGCTCAAGTAGGACTTCTGCTCTGGGTGTGCTCCATTGCCCTAGAGCTGAAAGGCACAACGTGCAGGCTTCTTTCCAAAGGGCGAGTTGGGCCCCACAGCATCTTGATTCCAGATCTTTCGGAAGCTAAGAAACAACTCGCTCTGCACAGTGCTCTTACAGCCTACCGGGAGCATCTCTTCCAAAGGCCTCTGAAACGCAGTTTCTTTGCAGGCCTGATCTGGCTGAAGTAGGACTTCTGCTCTGGGTGTGCTCCATTGCCCTAGAGCTGAAAGGCACAACGTGCAGGCTTCTTTCCAAAGGGCGAGTTGGGCCCCACAGCATCTTGCTTCCAGCTCTTTGGGAAGCTAAGAAACAACTCGCTCTGCACAGTGCTCTTACAGCCTACCGGGAACAACTCTTCCAAAGGCCTGTGAAACGCAGTTTCTTTGCAGGCCTCATCTGGCTGAAGTAGGACTTCTGCTCTGGGTGTGCTCCATTGCCCTAGAGCTGAAAGGCACAACGTGCAGGCTTCTTTCCAAAGGGCGAGTTGGGCCCCACAGCATCTTGCTTCCAGCTCTTTGGGAAGCTAAGAAACAACTCGCTCTGCACAGTGCTCTTACAGCCTACCGGGAGCATCTCTTCCAAAGGCCTGTGAAACGCAGTTTCTTTGCAGGCCTGATCTGGCTGAAGTAGGACTTCTGCTCTGGGTGTGCTCCATTGCCCTAGAGCTGACAGGCACAACGTGCAGGCTTCTTTCCAAAGGGCGAGTTGGGCCCCACAGCATCTTGCTTCCAGCTCTTTGGGAAGCTAAGAAACAACTCGCTCTGCACAATGCTCTTACACTCTACCGGGAACATCTCCTCCAAAGGCCTGTGAAACACAGTTTCTTTGCAGGCCTGATCTGGCTGAAGTAGGACTTCTGCTCTGGGTGTGCTCCATTGCCCTAGAGCTGAAAGGCACAACGTGCAGGCTTCTTTCCAAAGGGCGAGTTGGTCCCCACAGCATCTTGCTTCCAGCTCTTTGGGAAGCTAAGAAACAACTCGCTCTGCACAGTGCTCTTACAGCCTACCGGGAGCATCTCTTCCAAAGGCCTCTGAAACGCAGTTTCTTTGCAGTCCTGATCTGGCTGAAGTAGGACTTCTGCTCTGGGTGTGCTCCATTGCCCTAGAGCTGAAAGGCACAACGTGCAGGCTTCTTTCCAAAGAGCGAGTTGGGCCCCACAGCATCTTGATTCCAGCTCTTTGGGAAGCTAAGAAACAACTCGCTCTGCACAGTGCTCTTTCAGCCTACCGGGAGCATCTCTTCCAAAGGCCTGTGAAACGCAGTTTCTTTGCAGGCCTGATCTGGCTGAAGTAGGACTTCTGCTCTGTGTGTGCTACATTGCCCTAGAGCTGAAAGGCACAACGTGCAGGCTTCTTTCCAAAGGGCGAGTTGGGCCCCACAGCATCTTGCTTCCAGCTCTTTGGGAAGCTAAGAAACAACTCGCTCTGCACAGTGCTCTTACAGCCTACCGGGAACATCTCTTCCAAAGGCCTGTCAAACGCAGTTTCTTTGCAGGCCTGATCTGGCTGAAGGAGGACTTCTGCTCTGGGTGTGCTCCATTGCCCTAGAGCTGAAAGGCACAACGTGCAGGCTTCTTTCCAAAGGGCAGGTTGGGTCCCACAGCATCTTGCTTACAGTTCTTTGGGAAGCTGAGAAACAACTCGCTCTGCACAGTTCTCTTACAGCCTACCGGGAACATCTCTTCCAAAGGCCTGAGAAACGCAGAGTCTTTGCAGGCCTGATCTGGCTGAAGTAGGACATCTGCTGTAGGTGTGCTCCATTGCCCTAGAGCTGAAAGGCACAACGTGCAGGCTTCTTTCCAGAGGGCGAGTTGGGCCCCACAGCATCTTGCTTCCAGCTCTTTGGGAAGCCAAGAAAGAACTCGCTCTGCACAGTGCTCTTACAGCCTACCGGGAACATCTCTTCCAAAGGCCTGTCAAACGCAGTTTATTTGCAGGCCTGATCTGGCTGAAGTAGGACTTCTGCTCTGGGTGTGCTCCATTGCCCTAGAGCTGAAAGGCACAACGTGCAGGCTTCTTTCCAAAGGGCGAGTTGGGCCCCACAGCATCTTGCTTCCAGCTCTTTGGGAATGTAACAAACAACTCGCTCTGCACAGTGCTCTTACAGCCTACCGGGAGTATCTCTTCTAAAGGCCACTGAAACGCAGTTTCTTTGCAGGCCTGATCTGGCTGAAGTACGACTTCTGCTCTGGGTGTGCTCCATTGCCCTAGAGCTGAAAGGCACAACGTGAAGGCTTCTTTCCAAAGGGCGAGTTGGGCCCCACAGCATCTTGCTTCCAGCTCTTTGGGAAGCTAAGAAACAACTCGCTCTGCACAGTGCTCTTACAGCCTACCGGGAACATCTCTTCCAAAGGCCTGTGAAACGCAGTTTCTTTGCAGGCCTGATCTGGCTGAAGTAGGACTTCTGCTCTGGGTGTGCTCCATTGCGCTAGAGCTGAAAGGCACAACGTGCAGGCTTATTTACAAAGGGCGAGTTGGGCCCCACAGCATCTTGCTTCCAGCTCTTTGGGAAGCTAAGAAACAACTCGCTCTGCACAGTGCTCTTACAGCCTACCGGGAACACCTCTTCCAAAGGCCTGTGAAACGCACTTTCTTTGCAGGCCTGTTCTGGCTGAAGTAGGACTTCTGCTCTGGGTGTGCTCCATTGCCCTAGAGCTGAAAGGCACAACGTGCAGTCTTCTTTCCAAAGGGCAGGTTGGGCCCCACAGCACCTTGCTTCCAGCTCTTTGGGACGCTAAGAAACAACTCGCTCTGCACAGAGCTCTTACAGCCTACCGGGAGCATCTCTTCCAAAGGCCTGTGAAACGCAGTTTCTTTGCAGGCCTGATCTGGCTGAAGGAGGACTTCTGCTCTGGGTGTGCTCCATTGCCCTAGAGCTGACAGGCACAACGTGCAGGCTTCTTTCCAAAGGGCGAGTTGGGCCCCACAGCATCTTGCTTCCAGCTCTTTGGGAAGCTAAGAAACAACTCGCTCTGCACAGTGCTCTTACACTCTACCGGGAACATCTCCTCCAAAGGCCTGTGAAACACAGTTTCTTTGCAGGCCTGATCTGGCTGAAGTAGGACTTCTGCTCTGGGTGTGCTCCATTGCCCTAGAGCTGAAAGGCACAACGTGCAGGCTTCTTTCCTAAGGGCGAGTTGGGCCCCACAGCATCTTGCTTCCAGCTGTTTGGGAAGCTAAGAAACAACTCGCTCTGTACAGTGCTCTTACAGCCTACCGGGAACATCTCTTCCAAAGGCCTGTGAAACGCAGTTTCTTTGCAGGCCTGATCTGGCTGAAGTAGGACTTCTGCTCTGGGTGTGCTCCATTGCCCTAGAGCTGAAAGGCACAACGTGCAGGCTTCTTTCCAAAGGGCGAGTTGGGCCCCACAGCATCTTGCTTCCAGCTCTTTGGGAAGCTAAGAAACAACTCGCTCTGCACAGTGCTCTTACAGCCTACCGGGAACATCTCTTCCAAAGGCCTGTGAAACGCAGTTTCTTTGCAGGCCTGATCTGGCTGAAGTAGGACTTCTGCTCTGGGTGTGCTCCATTGCGCTAGAGCTGAAAGGCACAACGTGCAGGCTTATTTACAAAGGGCGAGTTGGGCCCCACAGCATCTTGCTTCCAGCTCTTTGGGAAGCTAAGAAACAACTCGCTCTGCACAGTGCTCTTACAGCCTACCGGGAACATCTCTTCCAAAGGCCTGTGAAACGCACTTTCTTTGCAGGCCTGTTCTGGCTGAAGTAGGACTTCTGCTCTGGGTGTGCTCCATTGCCCTAGAGCTGAAAGGCACAACGTGCAGTCTTCTTTCCAAAGGGCAGGTTGGGCCCCACAGCACCTTGCTTCCAGCTCTTTGGGACGCTAAGAAACAACTCGCTCTGCACAGAGCTCTTACAGCCTACCGGGAGCATCTCTTCCAAAGGCCTGTGAAACGCAGTTTCTTTGCAGGCCTGATCTGGCTGAAGGAGGACTTCTGCTCTGGGTGTGCTCCATTGCCCTAGAGCTGACAGGCACAACGTGCAGGCTTCTTTCCAAAGGGCGAGTTGGGCCCCACAGCATCTTGCTTCCAGCTCTTTGGGAAGCTAAGAAACAACTCGCTCTGCACAGTGCTCTTACACTCTACCGGGAACATCTCCTCCAAAGGCCTGTGAAACACAGTTTCTTTGCAGGCCTGATCTGGCTGAAGTAGGACTTCTGCTCTGGGTGTGCTCCATTGCCCTAGAGCTGAAAGGCACAACGTGCAGGCTTCTTTCCTAAGGGCGAGTTGGGCCCCACAGCATCTTGCTTCCAGCTGTTTGGGAAGCTAAGAAACAACTCGCTCTGTACAGTGCTCTTACAGCCTACCGGGAACATCTCTTCCAAAGGCCTGTGAAACGCAGTTTCTTTGCAGGCCTGATCTGGCTGAAGTAGGACTTCTGCTCTGGGTGTGCTCCATTGCCCTAGAGCTGAAAGGCACAACGTGCAGGCTTCTTTCCAAAGGGCGAGTTGGGCCCCACAGCATCTTGCTTCCAGCTCTTTGGGAAGCTAAGAAACAACTCGCTCTGCTCAGTGCTCTTACAGCCTACCGGGAACATCTCTTCCAAAGGCCTGTGAAACGCAGTTTCTTTGCAGGCCTGATCTGGCTGAAGTAGGACTTCTGCTCTGGGTGTGCTCCATTGCCCTAGAGCTGAAAGGCACAACGTGCAGGCTTCTTTCCAAAGGGCGAGTTGGGCCCCACAGCATCTTGCTTCCAGCTCTTTGGGAAGCTAAGAAACAACTCGCTCTGCACAGAGCTCTTACAGCCTACCGGGAGCATCTCTTCCAAAGGCCTCTGAAACGCAGTTTCTTTGCAGGCCTGATCTGGCTGAAGTAGGACTTCTGCTCTGGGTGTGCTCCATTGCCCTAGAGCTGAAAGGCACAATGTGCAGGCTTCTTTCCAAAGGGCGAGTTGGGCCCCACAGCATCTTGCTTCCAGCTCTTTGGGAAGCTAAGAAACAACTCGCTCTGCACAGAGCTCTTACAGCCTACCGGGAACATCTCTTCCAAAGGCCTGTGAAACGCAGTTTCTTTGCAGGCCTGATCTGGCTGAAGTAGGACTTCTGCTCTGGGTGTGCTCCATTGCCCTAGAGCTGAAAGGCACAACGTGCAGGCTTCTTTCCAGAGGGCGAGTTGGGCCCCACAGCATCTTGCTTCCAGCTCTTTGGGAAGGTAAGAAAGAACTCGCTCTGCACAGAGCTCTTACAGCCTACCGGGAACATCTCTTCCAAAGGCCTGTGAAACGCAGTTTCTTTGCAGGCCTGATCTGGCTCAAGTAGGACTTCTGCTATGGGTGTGCTCCATTGCCCTAGAGCTGAAAGGCACAACGTGCAGGCTTCTTTCCAAAGGGCGAGTTGGGCCCCACAGCATCTTGATTCCAGATCTTTCGGAAGCTAAGAAACAACTCGCTCTGCACAGTGCTCTTACAGCCTACCGGGAGCATCTCTTCCAAAGGCCTGTGAAACGCAGTTTCTTTGCAGGCCTGATCTGGCTGAAGTAGGACTTCTGCTCTGGGTGTGCTCCATTGCCCTAGAGCTGAAAGGCACAACGTGCAGGCTTCTTTCCAAAGGGCGAGTTGGGTCCCACAGCATCTTGCTTCCAGCTCTTTGGGAAGCTAAGAAACAACTCGCTCTGCACAGTGCTCTTACAGCCTACCGGGAACATCTCTTCCAAAGGCCTGAGAAACACAGAGTCTTTGCAGGCCTGATCTGGCTGAAGTAGGACTTCTGCTCTGGGTGTGCTCCATTGCCCTAGAGCTGAAAGGCACAACGTGCAGGCTTCTTTCCAGAGGGCGAGTTGTGCCCCACAGCATCTTGCTTCCAGCTCTTTGGGAAGCTAAGAAACAACTCGCTCTGCACAGTGCTCTTACAGCCTACCGGGAACATCTCTTCCAAAGGCCTGTGAAACGCAGTTTCTTTGCAGGCCTGATCTGGCTCAAGTAGGACTTCTGCTATGGGTGTGCTCCATTGCCCTAGAGCTGAAAGGCACAACGTGCAGGCTTCTTTCCAAAGGGCGAGTTGGGCCCCACAGCATCTTGATTCCAGATCTTTCGGAAGCTAAGAAACAACTCGCTCTGCACAGTGCTCTTACAGCCTACCGGGAGCATCTCTTCCAAAGGCCTCTGAAACGCAGTTTCTTTGCAGGCCTGATCTGGCTGAAGTAGGACTTCTGCTCTGGGTGTGCTCCATTGCCCTAGAGCTGAAAGGCACAACGTGCAGGCTTCTTTCCAAAGGGCGAGTTGGGCCCCACAGCATCTTGCTTCCAGCTCTTTGGGAAGCTAAGAAACAACTCGCTCTGCACAGTGCTCTTACAGCCTACCGGGAACAACTCTTCCAAAGGCCTGTGAAACGCAGTTTCTTTGCAGGCCTCATCTGGGTGAAGTAGGACTTCTGCTCTGGGTGTGCTCCATTGCCCTAGAGCTGAAAGGCACAACGTGCAGGCTTCTTTCCAAAGGGCGAGTTGGGCCCCACAGCATCTTGCTTCCAGCTCTTTGGGAAGCTAAGAAACAACTCGCTCTGCACAGTGCTCTTAGAGCCTACCGGGAGCATCTCTTCCAAAGGCCTGTGAAACGCAGTTTCTTTGCAGGCCTGATCTGGCTGAAGTAGGACTTCTGCTCTGGGTGTGCTCCATTGCCCTAGAGCTGAAAGGCACAACGTGCAGTCTTCTTTCCAAAGGGCGAGTTGGGCCCCACAGCATCTTGCTTCCAGCTCTTTGGGAAGCTAAGAAACAACTCGCTCTGCACAGTGCTCTTACAGCCTACCGGGAACATCTCTTCCAAAGGCCTGTGAAACGCAGTTTCTTTGCAGGCCTGATCTGGCTGAAGTAGGACTTCTGCTCTGGGTGTGCTCCATTGCCCTAGAGCTGAAAGGCACAACGTGCAGGCTTCTTTCCAAAGGGCGAGTTGGGCCCCACAGCATCTTGCTTCCAGCTCTTTGGGAAGCTAAGAAAAAACTCGCTCTGCACAGTGCTCTTACACTCTACCGGGAACATCTCCTCCAAAGGCCTGTGAAACGCAGTTTCTTTGCAGGCCTGTTCTGGCTGAAGTAGGACTTCTGCTCTGGGTGTGCTCCATTGCCCTAGAGCTGAAAGGCACAACGTGCAGGCTTCTTTCCAAAGGGCGAGTTGGGCCCCACAGCATCTTGCTTCCAGCTCTTTGGGAAGCTAAGAAACAACTCGCTCTGCACAGTGCTCTTACAGCCTACCGGGAACATCTCTTCCAAAGGCCTGTGAAACGTAGTTTCTTTTCAGGCCTGATCTGGCTGAAGTAGGACTTCTGCTTTGGGTGTGCTCCATTGCCCTAGAGCTGAAAGGCACAACGTGCAGGCTTCTTTCCAAAGGGCGAGTTGGGCCCCACAGCATCTTGCTTCCAGCTCTTTGGGAAGCTAAGAAAAAACTCGATCTGCACAGTGCTCTTACACTCTACCGGGAACA
The DNA here is from genome assembly GCF_041296265.1 of Equus caballus. Taxonomy (NCBI): domain Eukaryota; kingdom Metazoa; phylum Chordata; class Mammalia; order Perissodactyla; family Equidae; genus Equus; species Equus caballus. The sequence goes on from NC_091689.1 coordinate 34,147,810, forward strand.
TCTCCTCCAAAGGCCTGTGAAACACAGTTTCTTTGCAGGCCTTTTCTGGCTGAAGTAGGACTTCTGCTCTGGGTGTGCTCCATTGCCCTAGAGCTGAAAGGCACAACGTGCAGGCTTCTTTCCAAAGGGCGAGTTGGGCCCCACAGCATCTTGCTTCCAGCTCTTTGGGAAGCTAAGAAACAACTCGCTCTGCACAGTGCTCTTACAGCCTACCGGGAGCATCTCTTCCAAAGGCCTCTGAAACGCAGTTTCTTTGCAGGCCTGATCTGGCTGAAGTAGGACTTCTGCTCTGGGTGTGCTCCATTGCCCTAGAGCTGAAAGGCACAACGTGCAGGCTTCTTTCCAAAGGGCGAGTTGGGCCCCACACCATCTTGCTTCCAGCTCTTTGGGAAGCTAAGAAACAACTCGCTCTGCACAGTGCTCTTACAGCCTACCGGGAACATCTCTTCCAAAGGCCTGTGAAACGCAGTTTCTTTGCAGGCCTGATCTGGATGAAGTAGGACTTCTGCTCTGGGTGTGCTCCATTGCCCTAGAGCTGAAAGGCACAACGTGCAGGATTCTTTCCAAAGGGCGAGTGCGGCCCCACAGCATCTTGCTTCCAGCTCTTTGGGAAGCTAAGAAACAACTCGCTCTGCACAGTGCTCTTACAGCCTACCGGGAGCATCTCTTCCAAAGGCCTGTGAAACGCAGTTTCGTTGCAGCCCTGATCTGGCTGAAGTAGGACTTCTGTTCTGGGTGTGGTACATTGCCCTAGAGCTGAAAGGCACAACGTGCAGGCTTCTTTCCAAAGGGCAGTTTGGGTCCCACAGCATCTTGCTTCCAGCTGTTTGGGAAGGTAAGAAACAACTCGCTCTGCACTGTGCTCTTACAGCCTACCGGGAACATCTCTTCCAAAGGCCTGAGAAACGCAGAGTCTTTGCAGGCCTGATCTGGCTGAAGTAGGACTTCTGCTATGGGTGTGATCCATTGCCCTAGAGCTGAAAGGCACAACGTGAAGGCTTCTTTCCAAAGGGCGAGTTGGGCCCCACAGCATCTTGCTTCCAGCTCTTTGGGAAGCTAAGAAACAACTCGCTCTGCACAGTGCTCTTACAGCCTACCGGGAACATCTCTTCGCAAGGCCTGTGAAACGCAGTTTCTTTGCAGGCCTGATCTGGCTGAAGTAGGACTTCTGCTCTGGGTGTGCTCCATTACCCTAGAGCTGAAAGGCACACCGTGCAGGCTTCTTTCCAAAGGGCGAGTTGGGCCCCACAGCATCTTGCTTCCAGCTCTTTGGGAAGCTAAGAAACAACTCGCTCTGCACAGTGCTCTTACAGCCTACCGGGAACATCTCTTCCAAAGGCCTGAGAAACACAGAGTCTTTGCAGGCCTGATCTGGCTGAAGTAGGACTTCTGCTCTGGGTGTGCTCCATTGCCCTAGAGCTGAAAGGCACAACGTGCAGGCTTCTTTCCAGAGGGCGAGTTGGGCCCCACAGCATCTTGCTTCCAGCTCTTTGGGAAGGTAAGAAAGAACTCGCTCTGCACAGTGCTCTTACAGCCTACCGGGAACATCTCTTCCAAAGGCCTGTGAAACGCAGTTTCTTTGCAGGCCTGATCTGGCTCAAGTAGGACTTCTGCTCTGGGTGTGCTCCATTGCCCTAGAGCTGAAAGGCACAACGTGCAGGCTTCTTTCCAAAGGGCGAGTTGGGCCCCACAGCATCTTGATTCCAGATCTTTCGGAAGCTAAGAAACAACTCGCTCTGCACAGTGCTCTTACAGCCTACCGGGAGCATCTCTTCCAAAGGCCTCTGAAACGCAGTTTCTTTGCAGGCCTGATCTGGCTGAAGTAGGACTTCTGCTCTGGGTGTGCTCCATTGCCCTAGAGCTGAAAGGCACAACGTGCAGGCTTCTTTCCAAAGGGCGAGTTGGGCCCCAGAGCCTCTTGCTTCCAGCTCTTTGGGAAGCTAAGAAACAACTCGCTCTGCACAGTGCTCTTACAGCCTACCGGGAACAACTCTTCCAAAGGCCTGTGAAACGCAGTTTCTTTGCAGGCCTCATCTGGCTGAAGTAGGACTTCTGCTCTGGGTGTGCTCCATTGCCCTAGAGCTGAAAGGCACAACGTGCAGGCTTCTTTCCAAAGGGCGAGTTGGGCCCCACAGCATCTTGCTTCCAGCTCTTTGGGAAGCTAAGAAACAACTCGCTCTGCACAGTGCTCTTACAGCCTACCGGGAGCATCTCTTCCAAAGGCCTGTGAAACGCAGTTTCTTTGCAGGCCTGATCTGGCTGAAGTAGGACTTCTGCTCTGGGTGTGCTCCATTGCCCTAGAGCTGAAAGGCACAACGTGCAGTCTTCTTTCCAAAGGGCGAGTTGGGCCCCACAGCATCTTGCTTCCAGCTCTTTGGGAAGCTAAGAAACAACTCGCTCTGCACAGTGCTCTTACAGCCTACCGGGAACATCTCTTCCAAAGGCCTGTGAAACGCAGTTTCTTTGCAGGCCTGATCTGGCTGAAGTAGGACTTCTGCTCTGCGTGTGCTCCATTGCCCTAGAGCTGAAAGGCACAACGTGCAGGCTTCTTTCCAAAGGGCGAGTTGGGCCCCACAGCATCTTGCTTCCAGCTCTTTGGGAAGCTAAGAAAAAACTCGCTCTGCACAGTGCTCTTACACTCTACCGGGAACATCTCCTCCAAAGGCCTGTGAAACACAGTTTCTTTGCAGGCCTGTTCTGGCTGAAGTAGGACTTCTGCTCTGGGTGTGCTCCATTGCCCTAGAGCTGAAAGGCACAACGTGCAGGCTTCTTTCCAAAGGGCGAGTTGGGCCCCACAGCATCTTGCTTCCAGCTCTTTGGGAAGCTAAGAAACAACTCGCTCTGCACAGTGCTCTTACAGCCTACCGGGAACATCTCTTCCAAAGGCCTGTGAAACGCAGTTTCTTTGCAGGCCTGATCTGGATGAAGTAGGACTTCTGCTCTGGGTGTGCTCCATTGCCCTAGAGCTGAAAGGCACAACGTGCAGGATTCTTTCCAAAGGGCGAGTGCGGCCCCACAGCATCTTGCTTCCAGCTCTTTGGGAAGCTAAGAAACAACTCGCTCTGCACAGTGCTCTTACAGCCTACCGGGAGCATCTCTTCCAAAGGCCTGTGAAACGCAGTTTCGTTGCAGCCCTGATCTGGCTGAAGTAGGACTTCTGTTCTGGGTGTGGTACATTGCCCTAGAGCTGAAAGGCACAACGTGCAGGCTTCTTTCCAAAGGGCAGTTTGGGTCCCACAGCATCTTGCTTCCAGCTGTTTGGGAAGGTAAGAAACAACTCGCTCTGCACTGTGCTCTTACAGCCTACCGGGAACATCTCTTCCAAAGGCCTGAGAAACGCAGAGTCTTTGCAGGCCTGATCTGGCTGAAGTAGGACTTCTGCTATGGGTGTGATCCATTGCCCTAGAGCTGAAAGGCACAACGTGAAGGCTTCTTTCCAAAGGGCGAGTTGGGCCCCACAGCATCTTGCTTCCAGCTCTTTGGGAAGCTAAGAAACAACTCGCTCTGCACAGTGCTCTTACAGCCTACCGGGAACATCTCTTCGCAAGGCCTGTGAAACGCAGTTTCTTTGCAGGCCTGATCTGGCTGAAGTAGGACTTCTGCTCTGGGTGTGCTCCATTACCCTAGAGCTGAAAGGCACACCGTGCAGGCTTCTTTCCAAAGGGCGAGTTGGGCCCCACAGCATCTTGCTTCCAGCTCTTTGGGAAGCTAAGAAACAACTCGCTCTGCACAGTGCTCTTACAGCCTACCGGGAACATCTCTTCCAAAGGCCTGAGAAACACAGAGTCTTTGCAGGCCTGATCTGGCTGAAGTAGGACTTCTGCTCTGGGTGTGCTCCATTGCCCTAGAGCTGAAAGGCACAACGTGCAGGCTTCTTTCCAGAGGGCGAGTTGGGCCCCACAGCATCTTGCTTCCAGCTCTTTGGGAAGGTAAGAAAGAACTCGCTCTGCACAGTGCTCTTACAGCCTACCGGGAACATCTCTTCCAAAGGCCTGTGAAACGCAGTTTCTTTGCAGGCCTGATCTGGCTCAAGTAGGACTTCTGCTCTGGGTGTGCTCCATTGCCCTAGAGCTGAAAGGCACAACGTGCAGGCTTCTTTCCAAAGGGCGAGTTGGGCCCCACAGCATCTTGATTCCAGATCTTTCGGAAGCTAAGAAACAACTCGCTCTGCACAGTGCTCTTACAGCCTACCGGGAGCATCTCTTCCAAAGGCCTCTGAAACGCAGTTTCTTTGCAGGCCTGATCTGGCTGAAGTAGGACTTCTGCTCTGGGTGTGCTCCATTGCCCTAGAGCTGAAAGGCACAACGTGCAGGCTTCTTTCCAAAGGGCGAGTTGGGCCCCACAGCATCTTGCTTCCAGCTCTTTGGGAAGCTAAGAAACAACTCGCTCTGCACAGTGCTCTTACAGCCTACCGGGAACAACTCTTCCAAAGGCCTGTGAAACGCAGTTTCTTTGCAGGCCTCATCTGGCTGAAGTAGGACTTCTGCTCTGGGTGTGCTCCATTGCCCTAGAGCTGAAAGGCACAACGTGCAGGCTTCTTTCCAAAGGGCGAGTTGGGCCCCACAGCATCTTGCTTCCAGCTCTTTGGGAAGCTAAGAAACAACTCGCTCTGCACAGTGCTCTTACAGCCTACCGGGAGCATCTCTTCCAAAGGCCTGTGAAACGCAGTTTCTTTGCAGGCCTGATCTGGCTGAAGTAGGACTTCTGCTCTGGGTGTGCTCCATTGCCCTAGAGCTGAAAGGCACAACGTGCAGTCTTCTTTCCAAAGGGCGAGTTGGGCCCCACAGCATCTTGCTTCCAGCTCTTTGGGAAGCTAAGAAACAACTCGCTCTGCACAGTGCTCTTACAGCCTACCGGGAACATCTCTTCCAAAGGCCTGTGAAACGCAGTTTCTTTGCAGGCCTGATCTGGCTGAAGTAGGACTTCTGCTCTGCGTGTGCTCCATTGCCCTAGAGCTGAAAGGCACAACGTGCAGGCTTCTTTCCAAAGGGCGAGTTGGGCCCCACAGCATCTTGCTTCCAGCTCTTTGGGAAGCTAAGAAAAAACTCGCTCTGCACAGTGCTCTTACACTCTACCGGGAACATCTCCTCCAAAGGCCTGTGAAACACAGTTTCTTTGCAGGCCTGTTCTGGCTGAAGTAGGACTTCTGCTCTGGGTGTGCTCCATTGCCCTAGAGCTGAAAGGCACAACGTGCAGGCTTCTTTCCAAAGGGCGAGTTGGGCCCCACAGCATCTTGCTTCCAGCTCTTTGGGAAGCTAAGAAACAACTCGCTCTGCACAGTGCTCTTACAGCCTACCGGGAACATCTCTTCCAAAGGCCTGTGAAACGCAGTTTCTTTGCAGGCCTGATCTGGCTGAAGTAGGACTTCTGCTTTGGGTGTGCTCCATTGCCCTAGAGCTGAAAGGCACAACGTGCAGGCTTCTTTCCAAAGGGCGAGTTGGGCCCCACAGCCTCTTGCTTCCAGCTCTTTGGGAAGCTAAGAAACAACTCGCTCTGCACAGTGCTCTTACACTCTACCGGGAAGATCTCCTCCAAAGGCATGTGAAGCGCAGTTTCTTTGCAGGCCTGTTCTGGCTGAAGTAGGACTTCTGCTCTGGGTGTGCTCCATTGCCCTAGAGCTGAAAGGCACAACGTGCAGGCTTCTTTCCAAAGGGCAGGTTGGGTCCCACAGCATCTTGCTTCCAGCTCTTTGGGACGCTAAGAAACAACTCGCTCTGCACAGTGCTCTTACAGCCTACCGGGAGCATCTCTTCCAAAGGCCTGTGAAACGCAGTTTCTTTGCAGGCCTGATCTGGCTGAAGTAGGACTTCTGCTCTGCGTGTGCTCCATTGCCCTAGAGCTGAAAGGCACAACGTGCAGGCTTCTTTCCAAAGGGCGAGTTGGGCCCCACAGCATCTTGCTTCCAGCTCTTTGGGAAGCTAAGAAACAACTCGCTCTGCACAGTGCTCTTACAGCCTACCGGGAACATCTCTTCCAAAGGCCTGTGAAACGCAGTTTCTTTGCAGGCCTGATCTGGCTGAAGTAGGACTTCTGCTCTGGGTGTGCTCCATTTCCCTAGAGCTCAAAGGCACAACGTGCAGGCTTCTTTCCAAAGGGCGAGTTGGGCCCCACAGCATCTTGCTTCCAGCTCTTTGGGAAGCTAAGAAAATACTCGCTCTGCACAGTGCTCTTACACTGTACCGGGGACATCTGCTCCAAAGGCCTGTGAAACGCAGTTTCTTTGCAGGCCTGATCTGGCTGAAGTAGGACTTCTGCTCTGGGTGTGCTCCATTGCCCTAGAGCTGAAAGGCACAACGTGCAGGCTTCTTTACAAAGGGCGAGTTGGGCCCCACAGCATCTTGCTTCCAGCTCTTTGGGAAGCTAAGAAACAACTCGCTCTGCACAGTGCTCTTACAGCCTACCGGGAACATCTCTTCCAAAGGCCTGTGAAACGCAGTTTCTTTGCAGGCGTGATCTGGCTGAAGTAGGACTTCTGCTCTGGGTGTGCTCCATTGCCCTAGAGCTGAAAGGCACAACGTGCAGGCTTCTTTCCAAAGGGCGAGTTGGGCCCCACAGCGTCTTGCGTCCAGCTCTTTGGGAAGCTAGCAACATCTCGCTCTGCTCAGTGCTCTTACAGCCTACCGGGAACATCTCTTCCAAAGGCCTGTGAAACGCAGTTTCTTTGCAGGCCTGATCTGGCTGAAGTAGGACTTCTGCTCTGGGTGTGCTCCATTGCCCTAGAGCTGAAAGGCACAACGTGCAGGCTTCTTTCCAAAGGGCGAGTTGGGCCCCACAGCATCTTGCTTCCAGCTCTTTGGGAAGCTAAGAAACAACTCGCTCTGCACAGTGCTCTTACAGCCTACCAGGAACATCTCTTCCAAAGGCCTGTGAAACGCATTTTCTTTGCAGGCCTGATCTGGCTGAAGTAGGACTTCTGCTCTGGGTGTGCTCCATTGCCCTAGAGCTGAAAGGCACAACGTGCAGGCTTCTTTCCAAAGGGCTAGTTGGGCCCCACAGCATCTTGCTTACAGCTCTTTGGGAAGCTAAGAAAAAACTCGCTCTGCTCAGTGCTCTTACAGCCTACCGGTAACATCTCTTCCAAAGGCCTGTGAAACGCAGTTTGTTTGCAGGCCTGATCTGGCTGAAGTAGGACTTCTGCTCTGTGTGTGCTCCATTGCCCTAGAGCTGAAAGGCACAACGTGCAGGCTTCTTTCCAAAGGGCAGGTTGGGTCCCACAGCATCTTGCTTCCAGCTCTTTGGGACGCTAAGAAACAACTCGCTCTGCACAGTGCTCTTACAGCCTACCGGGAACATCTCTTCCAAAGGCCTGTGAAACGCAGTTTCTTTGCAGGCCTGATCTGGCTGAAGTAGGACTTCTGCTCTGTGTGTGCTACATTGCCCTAGAGCTGAAAGGCACAACGTGCAGGCTTCTTTCCAAAGGGCGAGTTGGGCCCCACAGCATCTTGCTTCCAGCTCTTTGGGAAGCTAAGAAACAACTCGCTCTGCACAGTGCTCTTACAGCCTACAGGGAACATCTCTTCCAAAGTCCTGTGAAACGCAGTTTCTTTGCAGGCCTGATCTGGCTGAAGTAGGACTTCTGCTCTGGGTGTGCTCCATTGCCCTAGAGCTGAAAGGCACAACGTGCAGTCTTCTTTCCTAAGGGCAAGTTGGGCCCCACAGCATCTTGCTTCCAGCTCTTTGGGAAGCTAAGAAACAACTCGCTCTGCACAGTGCTCTTACAGCCTACCGGGAACATCTCTTCCAAAGGCCTGTGAAACGCAGTTTCTTTGCAGGCCTGATCTGGCTGAAGGAGGACTTCTGCTCTGGGTGTGCTCCATTGCCCTAGAGCTGAAAGGCACAACGTGCAGGCTTCTTTCCAAAGGGCAGGTTGGGTCCCACAGCATCTTGCTTACAGCTCTTTGGGAAGCTGAGAAACAACTCGCTCTGCACAGTGCTCTTACAGCCTACCGGGAACATCTCTTCCAAAGGCCTGAGAAACGCAGAGTCTTTGCAGGCCTGATCTGGCTGAAGTAGGACTTCTGCTCTAGGTGTGCTCCATTGCCCTAGAGCTGAAAGGCACAACGTGCAGGCTTCTTTCCAGAGGGCGAGTTGGGCCCCACAGCATCTTGCTTCCAGCTCTTTGGGAAGCCAAGAAAGAACTCGCTCTGCACAGTGCTCTTACAGCCTACCGGGAACATCTCTTCCAAAGGCCTGTCAAACGCAGTTTCTTTGCAGGCCTGATCTGGCTGAAGTAGGACTTCTGCTCTGGGTGTGCTGAATTGCCCTACAGCTGAAAGTCACAACGTGCAGGCTTCTTTCCAAAGGGCGAGTTGGGCCCCACAGCATCTTGATTCCAGATCTTTCGGAAGCTAAGAAACAACTCGCTCTGCACAGTGCTCTTACAGCCTACCGGGAGCATCTCTTCCAAAGGCCTCTGAAACGCAGTTTCTTTGCAGGCCTGATCTGGCTGAAGTAGGACTTCTGCTCTGGGTGTGCTCCATTGCCCTAGAGCTGAAAGGCACAACGTGCAGGCTTCTTTCCAAAGGGCGAGTTGGGCCCCACAGCATCTTGCTTCCAGCTCTTTGGGAAGCTAAGAAACAACTCGCTCTGCACAGTGCTCTTACAGCCTACCGGGAACAACTCTTCCAAAGGCCTGTGAAACGCAGTTTCTTTGCAGGCCTCATCTGGCTGAAGTAGGACTTCTGCTCTGGGTGTGCTCCATTGCCCTAGGGCTGAAAGGCACAACGTGCAGGCTTCTTTCCAAAGGGCGAGTTGGGCCCCACAGCATCTTGCTTCCAGCTCTTTGGGAAGCTAAGAAACAACTCGCTCTGCACAGTGCTCTTACAGCCTACCGGGAGCATCTCTTCCAAAGGCCTGTGAAACGCAGTTTCTTTGCAGGCCTGATCTGGCTGAAGTAGGACTTCTGCTCTGGGTATGCTCCATTGCCCTAGAGCTGAAAGGCACAACGTGCAGTCTTCTTTCCAAAGGGCGAGTTGGGCCCCACAGCATCTTGCTTCCAGCTCTTTGGGAAGCTAAGAAACAACTCGCTCTGCACAGTGCTCTTACAGCCTACCGGGAACATCTCTTCCAAAGGCCTGTGAAACGCAGTTTCTTTGCAGGCCTGATCTGGCTGAAGTAGGACTTCTGCTCTGCGTGTGCTCCATTGCCCTAGAGCTGAAAGGCACAACGTGCAGGCTTCTTTCCAAAGGGCGAGTTGGGCCCCACAGCATCTTGCTTCCAGCTCTTTGGGAAGCTAAGAAAAAACTCGCTCTGCACAGTGCTCTTACACTCTACCGGGAACATCTCCTCCAAAGGCCTGTGAAACACAGTTTCTTTGCAGGCCTGTTCTGGCTGAAGTAGGACTTCTGCTCTGGGTGTGCTCCATTGCCCTAGAGCTGAAAGGCACAACGTGCAGGCTTCTTTCCAAAGGGCGAGTTGGGCCCCACAGCATCTTGCTTCCAGCTCTTTGGGAAGCTAAGAAACAACTCGCTCTGCACAGTGCTCTTACAGCCTACCGGGAACATCTCTTCCAAAGGCCTGTGAAACGCAGTTTCTTTGCAGGCCTGATCTGGCTGAAGTAGGACTTCTGCTTTGGGTGTGCTCCATTGCCCTAGAGCTGAAAGGCACAACGTGCAGGCTTCTTTCCAAAGGGCGAGTTGGGCCCCACAGCCTCTTGCTTCCAGCTCTTAGGGAAGCTAAGAAACAACTCGCTCTGCACAGTGCTCTTACACTCTACCGGGAAGATCTCCTCCAAAGGCATGTGAAGCGCAGTTTCTTTGCAGGCCTGTTCTGGCTGAAGTAGGACTTCTGCTCTGGGTGTGCTCCATTGCCCTAGAGCTGAAAGGCACGACGTGCAGGCTTCTTTCCAAAGGGCAGGTTGGGTCCCACAGCATCTTGCTTCCAGCTCTTTGGGACGCTAAGAAACAACTCGCTCTGCACAGTGCTCTTACAGCCTACCGGGAGCATCTCTTCCAAAGGCCTGTGAAACGCAGTTTCTTTGCAGGCCTGATCTGGCTGAAGTAGGACTTCTGCTCTGCGTGTGCTCCATTGCCCTAGAGCTGACAGGCACAACGTGCAGGCTTCTTTCCAAAGGGCGAGTTGGGCCCCACAGCATCTTGCTTCCAGCTCTTTGGGAAGCTAAGAAACAACTCGCTCTGCACAGTGCTCTTACACTCTACCGGGAACATCTCCTCCAAAGGCCTGTGAAACACAATTTCTTTGCAGGCCTGTTCTGGCTGAAGTAGGACTTCTGCTCTGGGTGTGCTCCATTGCCCTAGAGCTGAAAGGCACAACGTGCAGGCTTCTTTCCAAAGGGCGAGTTGGGCCCCACAGCATCTTGCTTCCAGCTCTTTGGGAAGCTAAGAAACAACACGCTCTGCACAGTGCTCTTACAGCCTACCGGGAACATCTCTTCCAAAGGCCTGTGAAACGCAGTTTCTTTGCAGGCCTGATCTGGCTGAAGTAGGACTTCTGCTCTGGGTGTGCTCCATTGACCTAGAGCTGAAAGGCACAACGTGCAGGCTTCTTTCCAAAGGGCGAGTTGGGCCCCACAGCATCTTGCTTCCAGCTCTTTGGGAAGCTAAGAAACAACTCGCTCTGCACAGTGCTCTTACAGCCTACCGGGAACATCTCTTCCAAAGGCCTGTGAAACGCAGTTTCTTTGCAGGCCTGATCTGGCTGAAGTAGGATTTCTGCCTTGGGTGTGCTCCATTTCCCTAGAGCTGAAAGGCACAACGTGCAGGCTTCTTTCCAAAGGGCGAGTTGGGCCCCACAGCATCTTGCTTCCAGCTCTTTAGGAAGCTAAGAAACAACTCGCTCTTCTCAGTGCTCTTAAAGCCTACCGGGAAAATCTCTTCCAAAGGCCTGTGAAACGCAGTTTCTTTGCAGGCCTGATCTGGCTGAAGTAGGACTTCTGCTCTGGGTGTGCTCCATTGCCCTAGAGCTGAAAGGCACAACGTGCCGGCGTCTTTCCAGAGGGCGAGTAGGGCCCCACAGCATCTTGCTTCCAGCTCTTTGGGAAGCTTAGAAACAACTCGCTCTGCACAGTGCTCTTACAGCCTACCGGTAACATCTCTTCCAAAGGCCTGTGAAACGCAGTTTCTTTGCAGGCCTGATATGGCTGAAGTAGGACTTCTGCTCTGGGTGTGCTCCATTTCCCTAGATCTGAAAGGCACAACGTGCAGGCTTCTTTCCAAATTGCGAGTTGGGCCCCACAGCATCTTGATTCCAGATCTTTGGGAAGCTAAGAAACAACTCGCTCTGCACAGTGCTCTTACAGCCTACCGGGAGCATCTCTTCCAAAGGCCTCTGAAACGCACTTTCTTTGCAGGCCTGATCTGGCTGAAGTAGGACTTCTGCTCTGTGTGTGCTACATTGCCCTAGAGCTGAAAGGCACAACGTGCAGGCTTCTTTCCAAAGGACGAGTTGGGCCCCACAGCATCTTGCTTCCAGCTCTTTGGGAAGCTAAGAAACAACTCGCTCTGCACAGTGCTCTTACAGCCTACCGGGAATATCTCTTCTAAAGCCCTGTGAAACGCAGTTTCTTTGCAGGCCTGATCTGGCTGAAGTAGGACTTCTGCTCTGGGTGTGCTACATTGCCCTAGAGCTCAAAGGCACAAGGTGCAGGCTTCTTTCCAAAGGGCAAGTTGGGCCCCACAGCATCTTGCTTCCAGCTCTTTGGGAAGCTAAGAAAAAACTCGCACTGCACAGTGCTCTTACAGCCTACCGGGAACATCTCTTCCAAAGGCCTGTGAAACGCAGTTTCTTTGCAGGCCTGATCTGGCTGAAGTAGGACTTCTGCTCTGGGTGTGCTCCATTGCCCTAGAGCTGAAAGGCACAACGTGCAGGCTTCTTTCCAAAGGGCTAGTTGGGCCCCACAGCATCTTGCTTCCAGCTCTTTGGGAAGCTAAGAAACAACTCGCTCTGCACAGTGCTCTTACAGCCTACCGGGAACATCTCTTCCAAAGGCCTGTGAAACGCAGTTTCTTTGCAGGCGTGATCTGGCTGAAGTAGGACTTCTGCTCTGGGTGTGCTCCATTGCCCTAGAGCTGAAAGGCACAACGTGCAGGCTTCTTTCCAAAGGGCGAGTTGGGCCCCACAGCGTCTTGCTTCCAGCTCTTTGGGAAGCTAGCAACATCTCGCTCTGCTCAGTGCTCTTACAGCCTACCGGGAACATCTCTTCCAAAGGCCTGTGAAACGCAGTTTCTTTGCAGGCCTGATCTGGCTGAAGTAGGACTTCTGCTCTGGGTGTGCTCCATTGCCCTAGAGCTGAAAGGCACAACGTGCAGGCTTCTTTCCAAAGGGCGAGTTGGGCCCCACAGCATCTTGCTTCCAGCTCTTTGGGAAGCTAAGAAACAACTCGCTCTGCACAGTGCTCTTACAGCCTACCAGGAACATCTCTTCCAAAGGCCTGTGAAACGCATTTTCTTTGCAGGCCTGATCTGGCTGAAGTAGGACTTCTGCTCTGGGTGTGCTCCATTGCCCTAGAGCTGAAAGGCACAACGTGCAGGCTTCTTTCCAAAGGGCTAGTTGGGCCCCACAGCATCTTGCTTACAGCTCTTTGGGAAGCTAAGAAAAAACTCGCTCTTCTCAGTGCTCTTACAGCCTACCGGTAACATCTCTTCCAAAGGCCTGTGAAACGCAGTTTGTTTGCAGGCCTGATCTGGCTGAAGTAGGACTTCTGCTCTGGGTGTGCTCCATTGCCCTAGAGCTGAAAGGCACAACGTGCAGGCTTCTTTCCAAAGGGCAGGTTGGGTCCCACAGCATCTTGCTTCCAGCTCTTTGGGACGCTAAGAAACAACTCGCTCTGCACAGTGCTCTTACAGCCTACCGGGAGCATCTCTTCCAAAGGCCTGTGAAACGCAGTTTCTTTGCAGGCCTGATCTGGCTGAAGTAGGACTTCTGCTCTGGGTGTGCTCCATTGCACTAGAGCTGAAAGGCACAACGTGCAGGCTTCTTTCCAGAGGGCGAGTTGTGCCCCACAGCATCTTTCTTCCAGCTCTTTGGGAAGGTAAGAAAGAACTCGCTCTGCACAGTGCTCTTACAGCCTACTGGGAACATCTCTTCCAAAGGCCTGTGAAACGCAGTTTCTTTGCAGGCCTGATCTGGCTGAAGTAGGACTTCTGCTCTGGGTGGGCTCCATTGCCCTAGAGCTGAAAGGCACAACGTGCAGTCTTCTTTCCAAAGGGCGAGTTGGGCCCCACAGGATCTTGATTCCAGATCTTTGGGAAGCTAAGAAACAACTCGCTCTGCACAGTGCTCTTACAGCCTACCGGGAACATCTCTTCCAAAGGCCTGTGAAACGCAGTTTCTTTGCAGGCCTGATCTGGCTGAAGTAGGACTTCAGCTCTGGGTGTGCTCCATTGCCCTAGAGCTGAAAGGCACAACGTGCAGGCTTCTTTCCAAAGGGCAGGTTGGGTCCCACAGCATCTTGCTTCCAGCTCTTTGGGACGCTAAGAAACAACTCGCTCTGCACAGTGCTCTTACAGCCTACCGGGAGCATCTCTTCCAAAGGCCTGTGAAACGCAGTTTCTTTGCAGGCCTGATCTGGCTGAAGTAGGACTTCTGCTCTGCGTGTGCTCCATTGCCCTAGAGCTGACAGGCACAACGTGCAGGCTTCTTTCCAAAGGGCGAGTTGGGCCCCACAGCATCTTGCTTCCAGCTCTTTGGGAAGCTAAGAAACAACTCGCTCTGCACAGTGCTCTTACACTCTACCGGGAACATCTCCTCCAAAGGCCTGTGAAACACAGTTTCTTTGCAGGCCTGTTCTGGCTGAAGTAGGACTTCTGCTCTGGGTGTGCTCCATTGCCCAAGAGCTGAAAGGCACAACGTGCAGGCTTCTTTCCAAAGGGCGAGTTGGGCCCCACAGCATCTTGCTTCCAGCTCTTTGGGAAGCTAAGAAACAACTCGCTCTGCACAGTGCTCTTACAGCCTACCGGGAACATCTCTTCCAAAGGCCTCTGAAACGCAGTTTCTTTGCAGGCCTGATATGGCTGAAGGAGTACTTCTGCTCTGGGTGTGCTCCATTGCCCTAGAGCTGAAAGGCACAACGTGCAGGCTTCTTTCCAAAGGGTGAGTTGGGCCCCACAGCATCTTGCTGCCAGCTCTTTGGGAAGCTAAGAAACAACTCGCTCTGCACAGTGCTCTTACAGCCTAGTGGGAACATCTCTTCCAAACGACTGTGAAACGCAGTTTCTTTGCAGGCCTGATCTGGCTGAAGTAGGACTTCTGCTCTGGGTGTGCTCCATTGCGCTAGAGCTGAAAGGCACAACGTGCAGGCTTCTTTCCAAAGGGCGAGTTGTGCCCCACAGCATCTTGATTCCAGCTCTTTGGGAAGCTAAGAAACAACTCGCTCTGCACAGTGCTCTTACAGCCTACCGGGAACATCTCTTCCAAAGGCCTGTGAAACGCAGTTTCTTTGCAGGCCTGATCTGGCTGAAGTAGGACTTCTGCTCTGTGTGTGCTACATTGCCCTAGAGCTGAAAGGCACAACGTGCAGGCTTCTTTCCAAAGGGCGAGTTGGGCCCCACAGCATCTTGCTTCCAGCTCTTTGGGAAGCTAAGAAACAACTCGCTCTGCACAGTGCTCTTACAGCCTACAGGGAACATCTCTTCCAAAGTCCTGTGAAACGCAGTTTCTTTGCAGGCCTGATCTGGCTGAAGTAGGACTTCTGCTCTGGGTGTGCTCCATTGCCCTAGAGCTGAAAGGCACAACGTGCAGTCTTCTTTCCTAAGGGCAAGTTGGGCCCCACAGCATCTTGCTTCCAGCTCTTTGGGAAGCTAAGAAACAACTCGCTCTGCACAGTGCTCTTACAGCCTAGTGGGAACATCTCTTCCAAACGACTGTGAAACGCAGTTTCTTTGCAGGCCTGATCTGGCTGAAGTAGGACTTCTGCTCTGGGTGTGCTCCATTGCGCTAGAGCTGAAAGGCACAACGTGCAGGCTTCTTTCCAAAGGGCGAGTTGTGCCCCACAGCATCTTGATTCCAGCTCTTTGGGAAGCTAAGAAACAACTCGCTCTGCACAGTGCTCTTACAGCCTACCGGGAACATCTCTTCCAAAGGCCTGTGAAACGCAGTTTCTTTGCAGGCCTGATCTGGCTGAAGTAGGACTTCTGCTCTGTGTGTGCTACATTGCCCTAGAGCTGAAAGGCACAACGTGCAGGCTTCTTTCCAAAGGGCGAGTTGGGCCCCACAGCATCTTGCTTCCAGCTCTTTGGGAAGCTAAGAAACAACTCGCTCTGCACAGTGCTCTTACAGCCTACAGGGAACATCTCTTCCAAAGTCCTGTGATACGCAGTTTCTTTGCAGGCCTGATCTGGCTGAAGTAGGACTTCTGCTCTGGGTGTGCTCCATTGCCCTAGAGCTGAAAGGCACAACGTGCAGTCTTCTTTCCTAAGGGCAAGTTGGGCCCCACAGCATCTTGCTTCCAGCTCTTTGGGAAGCTAAGAAACAACTCGCTCTGCACAGTGCTCTTACAGCCTACCGGGAACATCTCTTCCAAAGGCCTGTGAAACGCAGTTTCTTTGCAGGCCTGATCTGGCTGAAGGAGGACTTCTGCTCTGGGTGTGCTCCATTGCCCTAGAGCTGAAAGGCACAACGTGCAGGCTTCTTTCCAAAGGGCAGGTTGGGTCCCACAGCATCTTGCTTACAGCTCTTTGGGAAGCTGAGAAACAACTCGCTCTGCACAGTGCTCTTACAGCCTACCGGGAACATCTCTTCCAAAGGCCTGAGAAACGCAGAGTCTTTGCAGGCCTGATCTGGCTGAAGTAGGACTTCTGCTCTAGGTGTGCTCCATTGCCCTAGAGCTGAAAGGCACAACGTGCAGGCTTCTTTCCAGAGGGCGAGTTGGGCCCCACTGCATCTTGCTTCCAGCTCTTTGGGAAGCCAAGAAAGAACTCGCTCTGCACAGTGCTCTTACAGCCTACCGGGAACATCTCTTCCAAAGGCCTGTCAAACGCAGTTTCTTTGCAGGCCTGATCTGGCTGAAGTAGGACTTCTGCTCTGGGTGTGCTCCATTGCCCTAGAGCTGAAAGGCACAACGTGCAGGCTTCTTTCCAAAGGGCAGGTTGGGTCCCACAGCATCTTGCTTACAGCTCTTTGGGAAGCTGAGAAAGAACTCGCTCTGCACAGTGCTCTTACAGCCTACCGGGAACATCTCTTCCAAAGGCCTGTCAAACGCAGTTTCTTTGCAGGCCTGATCTGGCTGAAGTAGGACTTCTGCTCTGGGTGTGCTCCATTGCCCTAGAGCTGAAAGGCACAACGTGCAGGCTTCTTTCCAAAGGGCAGGTTGGGTCCAACAGCATCTTGCTTACAGCTCTTTGGGAAGCTGAGAAACAACTCGCTCTGCACAGTTCTCTTACAGCCTACCGGGAACATCTCTTCCAAAGGCCTGAGAAACGCAGAGTCTTTGCAGGCCTGATCTGGCTGAAGTAGGACATCTGCTGTAGGTGTGCTCCATTGCCCTAGAGCTGAAAGGCACAACGTGCAGGCTTCTTTCCAGAGGGCGAGTTGGGCCCCACAGCATCTTGCTTCCAGCTCTTTGGGAAGCCAAGAAAGAACTCGCTCTGCACAGTGCTCTTACAGCCTACCGGGAACATCTCTTCCAAAGGCCTGTCAAACGCAGTTTCTTTGCAGGCCTGATCTGGCTGAAGTAGGACTTCTGCTCTGGGTGTGCTCCATTGCCCTAGAGCTGAAAGGCACAACGTGCAGGCTTCTTTCCAAAGGGCGAGTTGGGCCCCACAGCATCTTGCTTCCAGCTGTTTGGGAAGGTAAGAAACAACTCGCTCTGCACAGTGCTCTTACAGCCTACCGGGAGTATCTCTTCTAAAGGCCTCTGAAACGCAGTTTCTTTGCAGGCCTGATCTGGCTGAAGTAGGACTTCTGCTCTGGGTGTGCTCCATTGCCCTAGAGCTGAAAGGCACAACGTGAAGGCTTCTTTCCAAAGGGCGAGTTGGGCCCCACAGCATCTTGCTTCCAGCTCTTTAGGAAGCTAAGAAACAACTCGCTCTGCACAGTGCTCTTACAGCCTACCGGGAACATCTCTTCCAAAGGCCTGTGAAACGCAGTTTCTTTGCAGGCCTGATCTGGCTGAAGTAGGACTTCTGCTCTGGGTGTGCTCCATTGCGCTAGAGCTGAAAGGCACAACGTGCAGGCTTATTTACAAAGGGCGAGCTGGGCCCCACAGCATCTTGCTTCCAGCTCTTTGGGAAGCTAAGAAACAACTCGCTCTGCACAGTGCTCTTACAGCCTACCGGGAACATCTCTTCCAAAGGCCTGTGAAACGCAGTTTCTTTGCAGGCCTGTTCTGGCTGAAGTAGGACTTCTGCTCTGGGTGTGCTCCATTGCCCTAGAGCTGAAAGGCACAACGTGCAGTCTTCTTTCCAAAGGGCAGGTTGGGTCCCTCAGCATCTTGCTTCCAGCTCTTTGGGACGCTAAGAAACAACTCGCTCTGCACAGTGCTCTTACAGCCTACCGGGAGCATCTCTTCCAAAGGCCTGTGAAACGCAGTTTGTTTGCAGGCCTGATCTGGCTGAAGTAGGACTTCTGCTCTGGGTGTGCTCCATTGCCCTAGAGCTGACAGGCACAACGTGAAGGCTTCTTTCCAAAGGGCGAGTTGGGCCCCACAGCATCTTGCTTCCAGCTCTTTGGGAAGCTAAGAAACAACTCGCTCTGCACAGTGCTCTTACAGCCTACCGGTAACATCTCTTCCAAAGGCCTGTGAAACGCAGTTTCTTTGCAGGCCTGATCTGGCTGAAGTAGGACTTCTGCTCTGGGTGTGCTCCATTGCGCTAGAGCTGAAAGGCACAACGTGCAGGCTTATTTACAAAGGGCGAGTTGGGTCCCACAGCATCTTGCTTCCAGCTCTTTGGGAAGCTAAGAAACAACTCGCTCTGCACAGTGCTCTTACAGCCTACCGGGAACATCTCTTCCAAAGGCCTGTGAAACGCAGTTTGTTTGCAGGCCTGATCTGGCTGAAGTAGGACTTCTGCTCTGGGTGTGCTCCATTGCCCTAGAGCTGAAAGGCACAACGTGCAGTCTTCTTTCCAAAGGGCAGGTTGGGTCCCTCAGCATCTTGCTTCCAGCTCTTTGGGACGCTAAGAAACAACTCGCTCTGCACAGTGCTCTTACAGCCTACCGGGAGCATCTCTTCCAAAGGCCTGTGAAACGCAGTTTGTTTGCAGGCCTGATCTGGCTGAAGTAGGACTTCTGCTCTGGGTGTGCTCCATTGCCCTAGAGCTGACAGGCACAACGTGAAGGCTTCTTTCCAAAGGGCGAGTTGGGCCCAACAGCATCTTGCTTCCAGCTCTTTGGGAAGCTAAGAAACAACTCGCTCTGCACAATGCTCTTACACTCTACCGGGAACATCTCCTCCAAAGGCCTGTGAAACACAGTTTCTTTGCAGGCCTGATCTGGCTGAAGTAGGACTTCTGCTCTGGGTGTGCTCCATTGCCCTAGAGCTGAAAGGCACAACGTGCAGGCTTCTTTCCAAAGGGCGAGTTGGTCCCCACAGCATCTTGCTTCCAGCTCTTTGGGAAGCTAAGAAACAACACGCTCTGCACAGTGCTCTTACAGCCTACCGGGAGCATCTCTTCCAAAGGCCTCTGAAACGCAGTTTCTTTGCAGTCCTGATCTGGCTGAAGTAGGACTTCTGCTCTGGGTGTGCTCCATTGCCCTAGAGCTGAAAGGCACAACGTGCAGGCTTCTTTCCAAAGGGCGAGTTGGGCCCCACAGCATCTTGATTCCAGCTCTTTGGGAAGCTAAGAAACAACTCGCTCTGCACAGTGCTCTTTCAGCCTACCGGGAACATCTCTTCCAAAGGCCTGTGAAACGCAGTTTCTTTGCAGGCCTGATCTGGCTGAAGTAGGACTTCTGCTCTGTGTGTGCTACATTGCCCTAGAGCTGAAAGGCACAACGTGCAGGCTTCTTTCCAAAGGGCGAGTTGGGCCCCACAGCATCTTGCTTCCAGCTCTTTGGGAAGCTAAGAAACAACTCGCTCTGCACAGTGCTCTTACAGCCTACCGGGAACATCTCTTCCAAAGGCCTGTCAAACGCAGTTTCTTTGCAGGCCTGATCTGGCTGAAGGAGGACTTCTGCTCTGGGTGTGCTCCATTGCCCTAGAGCTGAAAGGCACAACGTGCAGGCTTCTTTCCAAAGGGCAGGTTGGGTCCCACAGCATCTTGCTTACAGCTCTTTGGGAAGCTGAGAAACAACTCGCTCTGCACAGTTCTCTTACAGCCTACCGGGAACATCTCTTCCAAAGGCCTGAGAAACGCAGAGTCTTTGCAGGCCTGATCTGGCTGAAGTAGGACATCTGCTGTAGGTGTGCTCCATTGCCCTAGAGCTGAAAGGCACAACGTGCAGGCTTCTTTCCAGAGGGCGAGTTGGGCCCCACAGCATCTTGCTTCCAGCTCTTTGGGAAGCCAAGAAAGAACTCGCTCTGCACAGTGCTCTTACAGCCTACCGGGAACATCTCTTCCAAAGGCCTGTCAAACGCAGTTTCTTTGCAGGCCTGATCTGGCTGAAGTAGGACTTCTGCTCTGGGTGTGCTCCATTGCCCTAGAGCTGAAAGGCACAACGTGCAGGCTTCTTTCCAAAGGGCGAGTTGGGCCCCACAGCATCTTGCTTCCAGCTCTTTGGGAATGTAAGAAACAACTCGCTCTGCACAGTGCTCTTACAGCCTACCGGGAGTATCTCTTCTAAAGGCCACTGAAACGCAGTTTCTTTGCAGGCCTGATCTGGCTGAAGTAGGACTTCTGCTCTGGGTGTGCTCCATTGCCCTAGAGCTGAAAGGCACAACGTGAAGGCTTCTTTCCAAAGGGCGAGTTGGGCCCCACAGCATCTTGCTTCCAGCTCTTTGGGAAGCTAAGAAACAACTCGCTCTGCACAGTGCTCTTACAGCCTACCGGGAACATCTCTTCCAAAGGCCTGTGAAACGCAGTTTCTTTGCAGGCCTGATCTGGCTGAAGTAGGACTTCTGCTCTGGGTGTGCTCCATTGCGCTAGAGCTGAAAGGCACAACGTGCAGGCTTATTTACAAAGGGCGAGTTGGGCCCCACAGCATCTTGCTTCCAGCTCTTTGGGAAGCTAAGAAACAACTCGCTCTGCACAGTGCTCTTACAGCCTACCGGGAACATCTCTTCCAAAGGCCTGTGAAACGCAGTTTCTTTGCAGGCCTGATCTGGCAGAAGTAGGACTTCTGCTCTGGGTGGGCTCCATTGCCCTAGAGCTGAAAGGCACAACGTGCAGGCTTCTTTCCAAAGGGCGAGTTGGGCCCCACAGCATCTTGCTTCCAGCTCTTTGGGAAGCTAGCAACATCTCGCTCTGCTCAGTGCTCTTACAGCCTACCGGGATCATCTCTTCCAAAGGCCTGTGAAACGCAGTTTCTTTGCAGGCCTGATCTGGCTGAAGTAGGACTTCTGCTCTGGGTGTGCTCCATTGCCCTAGAGCTGAAAGGCACAACGTGCAGGCTTATTTACAAAGGACGAGTTGGGCCCCACAGCATCTTGCTTCCAGCTCTTTGGGAAGCTAAGA
Organism: Equus caballus; assembly: GCF_041296265.1. Lineage (NCBI taxonomy): Eukaryota > Metazoa > Chordata > Mammalia > Perissodactyla > Equidae > Equus > Equus caballus. The sequence goes on from NC_091689.1 coordinate 34,168,317, forward strand.
AAATACTCGCTCTGCACAGTGCTCTTACACTGTACCGGGGACATCTGCTACAAAGGCCTGTGAAACGCAGTTTCTTTGCAGGCCTGATCTGGCTGAAGTAGGACTTCTGCTCTGGGTGTGCTCCATTGCCCTAGAGCTGAAAGGCACAACGTGCAGGCTTCTTTCCAAAGGGCAAGTTGGGCCCCACAGCACCTTGCTTCCAGCTCTTTGGGAAGCTAAGAAACAACTCGCTCTGCACAGTGCTCTTACAGCCTACCGGGAACATCTCTTCCAAAGGCATCTGAAACGCAGTTTCTTTGCAGGCCTGATCTGGCTGAAGTAGGACTTCTGCTCTGGGTGTGCTCCATTGCGCTAGAGCTGAAAGGCACAGCGTGCAGGCTTATTTCCAAAGGGCGAGTTGGGCCCCACACCATCTTGCTTCCAGCTCTTTGGGAAGCTAAGAAACAACTCGCTCTGCACAGTGCTCTTACAGCCTACCGGGAACATCTCTTACAAAGGCCTGTGAAACGCAGTTTCTTTGCAGGCCTGATCTGTCTGAAGTAGGACTTCTGCTCTGGGTGTGCTACATTGCCCTAGAGCTGAAAGGCACAACGTGCAGGCTTCTTTCCAAAGGGCGAGTTGGGCCCCACAGCATCTTGCTTCCAGCTCTTTGGGAAGCTAAGAAACAACTCGCTCTGCACAGTGCTCTTACAGCCTACCGGGAACATCTCTTCCAAAGGCCTGAGAAACACAGAGTCTTTGCAGGCCTGATCTGGCTGAAGTAGGACTTCTGCTCTGGGTGTGCTCCATTGCCCTAGAGCTGAAGGCACAACGTGCAGGCTTCTTTCCAGAGGGCGAGTTGGGCCCCACAGCATCTTGCTTCCAGCTCTTTGGGAAGGTAAGAAAGAACTCGCTCTGCACAGTGCTCTTACAGCCTACCGGGAACATCTCTTCCAAAGGCCTGTGAAACGCAGTTTCTTTGCAGGCCTGATCTGGCTCAAGTAGGACTTCTGCTCTGGGTGTGCTCCATTGCCCTAGAGCTGAAAGGCACAACGTGCAGGCTTCTTTCCAAAGGGCGAGTTGGGCCCCACAGCATCTTGATTCCAGATCTTTCGGAAGCTAAGAAACAACTCGCTCTGCACAGTGCTCTTACAGCCTACCGGGAGCATCTCTTCCAAAGGCCTCTGAAACGCAGTTTCTTTGCAGGCCTGATCTGGCTGAAGTAGGACTTCTGCTCTGGGTGTGCTCCATTGCCCTAGAGCTGAAAGGCACAACGTGCAGGCTTCTTTCCAAAGGGCGAGTTGGGCCCCACAGGATCTTGCTTCCAGCTCTTTGGGAAGCTAAGAAACAACTCGCTCTGCACAGTGCTCTTACAGCCTACCGGGAACAACTCTTCCAAAGGCCTGTGAAACGCAGTTTCTTTGCAGGCCTCATCTGGCTGAAGTATGACTTGTGCTCTTGGTGTGCTCCATTGCCCTAGAGCTGAAAGGCACAACGTGCAGGCTTCTTTCCAAAGGGCGAGTTGGGCCCCACAGCATCTTGCTTCCAGCTCTTTGGGAAGCTAAGAAACAACTCGCTCTGCACAGTGCTCTTACAGCCTACCGGGAACATCTCTTCCAAAGGCCTGTGAAACGCAGTTTCTTTGCAGGCCTGATCTGGCTGAAGTAGGACTTCTGCTCTGGGTGTGCTACTTTGCCCTAGAGCTGAAAGGCACAACGTGCAGGCTTCTTTCCAAAGGGCGAGTTGGGCCCCACAGCATCTTGCTTCCAGCTCTTTGGGAAGCTAAGAAACAACTCGCTCTGCACAGTGCTCTTACAGCCTACCGGGAGCATCTCTTCCAAACGCCTCTGAAACGCAGTTTCTTTGCAGGCCTGATCTGGCTGAAGTAGGACTTCTGCTCTGGGTGTGCTCCATTGCCCTAGAGCTGAAAGGCACAACGTGCAGGCTTCTTTCCAAAGGGCGAGTTGGGCCCCACACCATCTTGCTTCCAGCTCTTTGGGAAGCTAAGAAACAACTCGCTCTGCACAGTGCTCTTACAGCCTACCGGGAACATCTCTTCCAAAGGCCTGTGAAACGCAGTTTCTTTGCAGGCCTGATCTGGATGAAGTAGGACTTCTGCTCTGGGTGTGCTCCATTGCCCTAGAGCTGAAAGGCACAACGTGCAGGATTCTTTCCAAAGGGCGAGTGCGGCCCCACAGCATCTTGCTTCAAGCTCTTTGGGAAGCTAAGAAACAACTCGCTCTGCACAGTGCTCTTACAGCCTACCGGGAGCATCTCTTCCAAAGGCCTGTGAAACGCAGTTTCGTTGCAGCCCTGATCTGGCTGAAGTAGGACTTCTGTTCTGGGTGTGCTACATTGCCCTAGAGCTGAAAGGCACAACGTGCAGGCTTCTTTCCAAAGGGCAGTTTGGGTCCCACAGCATCTTGCTTCCAGCTCTTTGGGAAGGTAAGAAACAACTCGCTCTGCACTGTGCTCTTACAGCATACCGGGAACATCTCTTCCAAAGGCCTGTGAAACGCAGAGTCTTTGCAGGCCTGATCTGGCTGAAGTAGGACTTCTGCTATGGGTGTGATCCATTGCCCTAGAGCTGAAAGGCACAACGTGCAGGCTTCTTTCCAAAGGGCGAGTTGGGCCCCACAGCATCTTGCTTCCAGCTCTTTGGGAAGCTAAGAAACAACTCGCTCTGCACAGTGCTCTTACAGCCTACCGGGAACATCTCTTCCCAAGGCCTGTGAAACGCAGTTTCTTTGCAGGCCTGATCTGGCTGAAGTAGGACTTCTGCTCTGGGTGTGCTCCATTACCCTAGAGCTGAAAGGCACACCGTGCAGGCTTCTTTCCAAAGGGCGAGTTGGGCCCCACAGCATCTTGCTTCCAGCTCTTTGGGAAGCTAAGAAACAACTCGCTCTGCACAGTGCTCTTACAGCCTACCGGGAACATCTCTTCCAAAGGCCTGAGAAACACAGAGTCTTTGCAGGCCTGATCTGGCTGAAGTAGGACTTCTGCTCTGGGTGTGCTCCATTGCCCTAGAGCTGAAAGGCACAACGTGCAGGCTTCTTTCCAGAGGGCGAGTTGGGCCCCACAGCATCTTGTTTCCAGCTCTTTGGGAAGGTAAGAAAGAACTCGCTCTGCACAGTGCTCTTACAGCCTACCGGGAACATCTCTTCCAAAGGCCTGTGAAACGCAGTTTCTTTGCAGGCCTGATCTGGCTGAAGTAGGACTTCTGCTCTGGGTGTGCTGAATTGCCCTAGAGCTGAAAGGCACAACGTGCAGGCTTCTTTCCAAAGGGCGAGTTGGGCCCCACAGCATCTTGATTCCAGATGTTTCCGAAGCTAAGAAACAACTCGCTCTGCACAGTGCTCTTACAGCCTACCGGGAGCATCTCTTCCAAAGGCCTGTGAAACGCAGTTTCTTTGCAGGCCTGATCTGGCTGAAGTAGGACTTCTGCTCTGGGTGTGCTCCATTGCCCTAGAGCTGAAAGGCACAACGTGCAGTCTTCTTTCCAAAGGGCGAGTTGGGCCCCACAGCATCTTGCTTCCAGCTCTTTGGGAAGCTAAGAAACAACTCGCTCTGCACAGTGCTCTTACAGCCTACCGGGAACATCTCTTCCAAAGGCCTGTGAAACGCAGTTTCTTTGCAGGCCTGATCTGGCTGAAGTAGGACTTCTGCTCTGGGTGTGCTCCATTGCCCTAGAGCTGAAAGGCACAACGTGCAGGCTTCTTTCCAAAGGGCGAGTTGGGCCCCACAGCATCTTGCTTCCAGCTCTTTGGGAATGTAAGAAACAACTCGCTCTGCACAGTGCTCTTACAGCCTACCGGGAGTATCTCTTCTAAAGGCCACTGAAACGCAGTTTCTTTGTAGGCCTGATCTGGCTGAAGTAGGACTTCTGCTCTGGGTGTGCTCCATTGCCCTAGAGCTGAAAGGCACAACGTGAAGGCTTCTTTCCAAAGGGCGAGTTGGGCCCCACAGCATCTTGCTTCCAGCTCTTTGGGAAGCTAAGAAACAACTCGCTCTGCACAGTGCTCTTACAGCCTACCGGGAACATCTCTTCCAAAGGCCTGTGAAACGCAGTTTCTTTGCAGGCCTGATCTGGCTGAAGTAGGACTTCTGCTTTGGGTGTGCTCCATTGCCCTAGAGCTGAAAGGCACAACGTGCAGGCTTCTTTCCAAAGGGCGAGTTGGGCCCCACAGCATCTTGCTTCCAGCTCTTTGGGAAGCTAAGAAAAAACTCGATCTGCACAGTGCTCTTACACTCTACCGGGAACATCTCCTCCAAAGGCCTGTGAAACACAGTTTCTTTGCAGGCCTGTTCTGGCTGAAGTAGGACTTCTGCTCTGGGTGTGCTCCATTGCCCTAGAGCTGAAAGGCACAACGTGCAGGCTTCTTTCCAAAGGGCGAGTTGGTCCCCACAGCATCTTGCTTCCAGCTCTTTGGGAAGCTAAGAAACAACTCGCTCTGCACAGTGCTCTTACAGCCTACCGGGAGCATCTCTTCCAAACGCCTCTGAAACGCAGTTTCTTTGCAGGCCTGATCTGGCTGAAGTAGGACTTCTGCTCTGGGTGTGCTCCATTGCCCTAGAGCTGAAAGGCACAACGTGCAGGCTTCTTTCCAAAGGGCGAGTTGGGCCCACAGCATCTTCCTTCCAGCTATTTGGGAAGCTAAGAAACAACTCGCTCTGCACAGTGCTCTTACAGCCTACCGGGAACATCTCTTCCAAAGGCCTGTGAAACGCAGTTTCTTTGCAGGCCTGATCTGGCTGAAGTAGGACTTCTGCTCTGGGTGTGCTCCATTGCCCTAGAGCTGAAAGGCACAACGTGCAGGCTTCTTTCCAAAGGGCGAGTTGGGCCCCACAGCATCTTGCTTCCAGCTCTTTGGGAAGCTAAGAAACAACTCGCTCTTCTCAGTGCTCTTAAAGCCTACCGGGAAAATCTCTTCCAATGGCCTGTGAAACGCAGTTTCTTTGCAGGCCTGATCTGGCTGAAGTAGGACTTCTGCTCTGGGTGTGCTCCATTGCCCTAGAGCTGAAAGGCACAACGTGCAGGCTTCTTTCCAAAGGGCGAGTTGGGCCCCACAGCATCATGCTTCCAGCTCTTTGGGAAGCTAAGAAACAACTCGCTCTGCACAGTGCTCTTACAGCCTACCGGGATCATCTCTTCCAAAGGCTCGTGAAACGCAGTTTCTTTGCAGGCCTGATCTGGCTGAAGTAGGACTTCTGCTCTGGGTGTGCTCCATTGCCCTAGAGCTGAAAGGCACAACGTGCAGGCTTCTTTCCAAAGGGCGAGTTGGGCCCCACAGCATCTTGCTTCCAGCTCTTTGGGAAGCTAAGAAACAACTCGCTCTTCTCAGTGCTCTTACAGCCTACCGGGAACATCTCTTCCAAAGGCCTGTGAAACGCAGTTTCTTTGCAGGTCTGATCTGGCTGAAGTAGGCCTTCTGCTCTGGGTGTGCTCCATTGCCCTAGAGCTGAAAGGCACAACGTGCAGGCTTCTTTCCAAAGGGCGAGTTGGGCCCCACAGCATCTTGCTTCCAGCTCTTTCGGAAGCTAAGAAACAACTCGCTCTGCACAGTGCTCTTACAGCCTACTGGGAGCATCTCTTCCAAAGGCCTCTGAAACGCAGTTTCTTTGCAGGCCTGATCTGGCTGAAGTAGGACTTCTGCTCTGGGTGTGCTCCATTGCCCTAGAGCTGAAAGGCACAACGTGCAGGCTTCTTTCCAAAGGGCGAGTTGGGCCCCACAGAATCTTGCTTCCAGCTCTTTGGGAAGCTAAGAAACAACTCGCTCTGCACAGTGCTCTTACAGCCTACGGGAACATCTCTTCCAAAGGCCTGTGAAACGCAGTTTCTTTGCAGGCCTGATCTGGCTGAAGTAGGACTTCTGCTTTGGGTGTGCTCCATTGCCCTAGAGCTGAAAGGCACAACGTGCAGGCTTCTTTCCAAAGGGCGAGTTGGGCCCCACAGCCTCTTGCTTCCAGCTCTTTGGGAAGCTAAGAAACAACTCGCTCTGCACAGTGCTCTTACAGCCTACCGGGAACATCTCTTCCAAAGGCCTGTGAAACGCAGTTTCTTTGCAGGCCTGATCTGGCTGAAGTAGGACTTCTGCTCTGGGTGGGCTACATTGCCCTAGAGCTGAAAGGCACAACGTGCAGGCTTCTTTCCAAAGGGCGAGTTGGGCCCCACAGCATCTTGCTTCCAGCTCTTTGGGAAGCTAAGAAACAACTCGCTCTTCTCAGTGCTCTTAAACCCTACCGGGAAAATCTCTTCCAATGGCCTGTGAAACGCAGTTTCTTTGCAGGCCTGATCTGGCTGAAGTAGGACTTCTGCTCTGGGTGTGCTCCATTGGCCTAGAGCTGAAAGGCACAACGTGCAGGCTTCTTTCAAAAGGGCGAGTTGGGCCCCACAGCATCTTGCTTCCAGCTCTTTGGGAAGCTAAGAAACAACTCGCTCTGCACAGTGCTCTTACAGCCTACCGGGAGCATCTCTTCCAAAGGACTCTGAAACGCAGTTTCTTTGCAGGCCTGATCTGGCTGAAGTAGGACTTCTGCTCTGGGTGTGCTCCATTGCCCTAGAGCTGAAAGGCACAACGTGCAGGCTTCTTTCCAAAGGGCGAGTTGGGCCCCACAGCATCTTGCTTCCAGCTCTTTGGGAAGCTAAGAAACAACTCGCTCTTCTCAGTGCTCTTACAGCCTACCGGGAACATCTCTTCCAAAGGCCTGTGAAACGCAGTTTCTTTGCAGGTCTGATCTGGCTGAAGTAGGCCTTCTGCTCTGGGTGTGCTCCATTGCCCTAGAGCTGAAAGGCACAACGTGCAGGCTTCTTTCCAAAGGGCGAGTTGGGCCCCACAGCATCTTGCTTCCAGCTCTTTGGGAAGCTAAGAAACAACTCGCTCTGCACAGTGCTCTTACAGCCTACTGGGAGCATCTCTTCCAAAGGCCTCTGAAACGCAGTTTCTTTGCAGGCCTGATCTGGCTGAAGTAGGACTTCTGCTCTGGGTGTGCTCCATTGCCCTAGAGCTGAAAGGCACAACGTGCAGGCTTCTTTCCAAAGGGCGAGTTGGGCCCCACAGAATCTTGCTTCCAGCTCTTTGGGAAGCTAAGAAACAACTCGCTCTGCACAGTGCTCTTACAGACTACCGGGATCATCTCTTCCAAAGGCCTGTGAAACGCAATTTCTTTGCAGGCCTGATCTGGCTGAAGTAGGACTTCTGCTCTGGGTGTGCTCCATTGCCCTAGAGCTGAAAGGCACAACGTGCAGGCTTCTTTCCAAAGGGCGAGTTGGGCCCCACAGCATCTTGCTTCCAGCTCTTTGGGAAGCTAAGAAACAACTCGCTCTTCTCAGTGCTCTTACAGCCTACCGGGAACATCTCTTCCAAAGGCATGTGAAACGCAGTTTCTTTGCAGGCCTGATCTGGCTGAAGTAGGGCTTCTGCTCTGGGTGTGCTATATTGCCCTAGAGCTGAAAGGCACAACGTGCAGGCTTCTTTCCAAAGGGCAGGTTGGGTCCCACAGCATCTTGCTTCCAGCTCTTTTTGAAGCTAAGAAACAACTCACTCTGCACAGTGCTCTTACAGCCTACCGGGAACATCTCTTCCAAGGGCCTGAGAAACGCAGTTTCTTTGCAGGCCTGATCTGGCTGAAGTAGGACTTCTGCTCTGGGTGTGCTCCATTGCCCAAGAGCTGAAAGGCACAACGTGCAGGCTTCTTTCCAAAGGGCGAGTTGGGCCCCACAGCATCTTGCTTCCAGCTCTTTGGGAAGCTAAGAAACAACTCGCTCTGCACAGTGCTCTTACAGCCTACCGGCAACATCTCTTCCAAAGGCTTGTGAAACGCAGTTTCTTTGCAGGCCTGATCTGGCTGAAGTAGGACTTCTGATCTGTGTGTGGTACACTGCCCTAGAACTGAAAGGCACAACGTGCAGGCTTCTTTCCAAGGGCGAGTTGGACCCCACAGCATCTTGCTTCCAGCTCTTTGGGAAGCTAAGAAACAACTCGCTCTGCACAGTGCTCTTACAGCCTACCGGGAACATCTCTTCCAAAGGCCTGTGAAACGCAGTTTCTTTGCAGGCCTGATCTGGCTGAAGTAGGACTTCTGCTCTGGGTGTGCTCCATTGCCCTAGAGCTGAAAGGCACAACGTGCAGGCTTCTTTCCAAAGGGCGAGTTGGGCCCCACAGCATCTTGCTTCCAGCTCTTTGGGAAGCTAAGAAACAACTCGCTCTGCACAGTGCTCTTACAGCCTACCGGGAACATCTCTTCCAAAGGCCTGTGAAACGCAGTTTCTTTTCAGGCCTGATCTGGCTGAAGTAGGACTTCTGCTCTGGGTGGGCTCCATTGCCCTAGAGCTGAAAGGCACAACGTGCAGGATTCTTTCCAAAGGGCGAGATGGGCCCCACAGCATCTTGCTTCCAGCTCTTTGGGAAGCTAAGAAACAACTCGCTCTGCACAGTACTCTTACAGCCTACCGGGAGCATCTCTTCCAAAGGCCTGTGAAACGCAGTTTCTTTGCAGCCCTGATCTGGCTGAAGTAGGACTTCTGTTCTGGGTGTGCTACATTGCCCTAGAGCTGAAAGGCACAACGTGCAGGCTTCTTTCCAAAGGGCAATTTGGGTCCCACAGCATCTTGCTTCCAGCTCTTTGGGAAGGTAAGAAACAACTCGCTCTGCACTGTGCTCTTACAGCCTACCGGGAACATCTCTTCCAAAGGCCTGAGAAACGCAGAGTCTTTGCAGGCCTGATCTGGCTGAAGTAGGACTTGTGCTCTGGGTGTGCTCTATTGCCCTAGAGCTGAAAGGCACAACGTGCAGGCTTCTTTCCAAAGGGCGAGTTGGGCCCCACAGCATCTTGCTTCCAGCTCTTTGGGAAGCTAAGAAACAACTCGCTCTGCACAGTGCTCTTACAGCCTACCGGGATCAGCTCTTCCAAAGGCTTGTGAAACGCAGTTTCTTTGCAGGCCTGATATGGCTGAAGTAGGACTTCTGCTCTGGGTGTGCTCCATTGCCCTAGAGCTGAAAGGCACAACGTGCAGGATTCTTTCCAAAGGGCGAGATGGGCCCGACAGCATCTTGCTTCCAGCTGTTTGGGAAGCTAAGAAACAACTCGCTCTGCACAGTGCTCTTACAGCCTACCGGGAGCATCTCTTCCAAAGTCCTGTGAAACTCAGTTTCTTTGCAGCCCTGATCTGGCTGAAGTAGGACTTCTGTTCTGGGTGTGCTACATTGCCCTAGAGGTGAAAGGCACAACGTGCAGGCTTCTTTCCAAAGGGCAGTTTGGGTCCCACAGCATCTTGCTTCCAGCCCTTTGGGAAGGTAAGAAACAACTCGCTCTGCACTGTGCTCTTACAGCCTACCGGGAACATCTCTTCCAAAGGCCTGAGAAACGCAGAGTCTTTGCAGGCCTGATCTGGCTGAAGTAGGACTTGTGCTCTGGGTGTGCTCCATTGCCCTAGAGCTCAAAGGCACAACGTGCAGGCTTCTTTCCAAAGGGCGAGTTGGGCCCCACAGCATCTTGCTTCCAGCTCTTTGGGAAGGTAAGAAACAACTCGCTCTGCACAGTGCTCTTACAGCCTTCGGGAACATCTCTTCCAAAGGCCTGTGAAACGCAGTTTCTTTGCAGGCCTGATCTGGCTGAAGTAGGACTTCTGCTCTGGGTGTGCTCCATTGCCCTAGAGCTGAAAGGCACAACGTGCAGGCTTCTTTCCAAAGGGCGAGTTGGGCCCCACAGCATCTTGCTTCCAGCTGTTTGGGAAGCTAAGAAACAACTCGCTCTGCACAGTGCTCTTACAGCCTAGGGGGAACATCTCTTCCAAAGGCCTGTGAAACGCAGTTTCTTTGCAGGCCTGATCTGGCTGATGTAGGACTTCTGCTCTGGGTGTGCTCCATTGCCCTAGAGCTGAAAGGCACAACGTGCAGGCTTCTTTCCAAAGGGCGAGTTGGGCCCCACAGCATCTTGCTTCCAGCTCTTTGGGAAGCTAAGAAACAACTCGCTCTGCTCAGTGCTCTTACAGCCTACCGGGAACATCTCTTCCAAAGGCCTGTGAAACGCAGTTTCTTTGCAGGCCTGATCTGGCTGAAGTAGGACTTCTGCTCTGGGTGTGCTCCATTGCCCTAGAGCTGAAAGGCACAACGTGCAGGCTTCTTTCCAAAGGGCGAGTTGGGCCCCACAGCATCTTGCTTCCAGCTCTTTGGGAAGCTAAGAAACAACTCGCTCTGCACAGTGCTCTTACAGCCTACCGGGAACATCTCTTCCAAAGGCCTGTGAAACGCAGTTTCTTTGCAGGCCTGATCTGGCTGAAGTAGGACTTCTGATCTGTTTGTGGTACACTGCCCTAGAGCTGAAAGGCACGACGTGCAGGCTTCTTTCCAAGGGCGAGTTGGACCCCACAGCATCTTGCTTCCAGCTCTTTGGGAAGCTAAGAAACAACTCGCTCTGCACAGTGCTCTTACAGCCTACCGGGAACATGTCTTCCAAAGGCCTGTGAAACGCAGTTTCTTTGCAGGCCTGATCTGGCTGAAGTAGGACTTCTGCTCTGGCTGTGCTCCATTGCCCTAGAGCTGAAAGACACAACGTGCAGGCTTCTTTCCAAAGGGCGAGTTGGGCCCCACAGCATCTTGCTTCCAGCTCTTTGGGAAGCTAAGAAACAAGTAGCTCTGCACAGTGCTCTTACAGCCTACCGGGAACATCTCTTCCAAAGGCCTGTGAAACGCAGTTTCTTTGCAGGCCTGATCTGGCTGAAGTAGGACTTCTGCTTTGGGTGTGCTCCATTGCCCTAAAGCTGAAAGGCACAACGTGCAGGCTTCTTTCCAAAGGGCGAGTTGGGCCCCACAGCATCTTGCTTCCAGCTCTTTGGGAAGCTAAGAAACAACTCGCTCTGCACAGTGCTCATACAGCCTACCGGGAACATCTCTTCCAAAGGCCTGTGAAACGCAGTTTCTTTGCAGGCCTGATCTGGCTGAAGTAGGACTTCTGCTCTGGGTGTGCTCCATTGCCCTGGAGCTGAAAGGCACAACGTGCAGGCTTCTTTCCAAAGGGCGAGTTGGGCCCCACAGCATCTTGCTTCCAGCTGTTTGGGAAGCTAAGAAACAACTCGCTCTGCACAGTGCTCTTACAGCCTACCGGGAACATCTCTTCCAAAGGCCTGTGAAACGCAGTTTCTTTGCAGCCCTGATCTGGCTGAAGTAGGACTTGTGCTCTGGGTGTGCTCCATTGCCCTAGAGCTGAAAGGCACAACGTGCAGGCTTCTTTCCAAAGGGCTGGATGGGTCCCACAGCATCTTGCTTACAGCTCTTTGGGAAGCTAAGAAACAACTCGCTCTGCACCGTGCTCTTACAGCCTACCGGGAACATCTCTGCCAAAGGCCTGAGAAACGCAGAGTCTTTGCAGGCCTGATCTGGCTAAAGTAGGACTTCTGCTCTGGGAGTGCTCCCTTGCCCTAGAGCTGAAAGGCACAACGTGCAGTCCTCTTTCCAGAGGGCGAGTTGGGCCCCACAGCATCTTGCTTCCAGCTCTTTGGGAAGCTAAGAAACAACTCGCTCTGCACAGTGCTCTTACAGCCTACCGGGAACATCTCTTCCAAAGGCCTGTGAAACGCAGTTTCGTTGCAGGCCTGATCTGGCTGAAGTAGGACTTCTGCTCTGGGTGTGCTCCATTGCCCTAGAGCTGAATGGCACAACGTGCAGGCTTCTTTCCAAAGGGCGAGTTGGGCCCCACAGCATCTTGATTCCAGATCTTTGGGAAGCTAACAAACAACTCGCTCTGCACAGTACTCTTACAGCCTACCGGGAGCATCTCTTCCAAAGGCCTCTGAAACGCAGTTTCTTTGCAGCCCTGATCTGGCTGAAGTAGGACTTCTGTTCTGGGTGTGCTACATTGCCCTAGAGCTGAAAGGCACAACGTGCAGGCTTCTTTCCAAAGGGCAATTTGGGTCCCACAGCATCTCGCTTCCAGCTCTTTGGGAAGGTAAGAAACAACTCGCTCTGCACTGTGCTCTTACAGCCTACCGGGAACATCTCTTCCAAAGGCCTGAGAAACGCAGAGTCTTTGCAGGCCTGATCTGGCTGAAGTAGGACTTGTGCTCTGGGTGTGCTCTATTGCCCTAGAGCTGAAAGGCACAACGTGCAGGCTTCTTTCCAAAGGGCGAGTTGGGCCCCACAGCATCTTGCTTCCAGCTCTTTGGGAAGCTAAGAAACAACTCGCTCTGCACAGTGCTCTTACAGCCTACCGGGATCAGCTCTTCCAAAGGCCTGTGAAACGCAGTTTCTTTGCAGGCCTGATCTGGCTGAAGTAGGACGTCTGCTCTGGGTGTGCTACTTTGCCCTAGAGCTGAAAGGCTCAAGGTGCAGGCTTCTTTCCAAAGGGCGAGATGGGCCCGACAGCATCTTGCTTCCAGCTGTTTGGGAAGCTAAGAAACAACTCGCTCTGCACAGTGCTCTTACAGCCTACCGGGAGCATCTCTTCCAAAGTCCTGTGAAACTCAGTTTCTTTGCAGCCCTGATCTGGCTGAAGTAGGACTTCTGTTCTGGGTGTGCTACATTGCCCTAGAGGTGAAAGGCACAACGTGCAGGCTTCTTTCCAAAGGGCAGTTTGGGTCCCACAGCATCTTGCTTCCAGCCCTTTGGGAAGGTAAGAAACAACTCGCTCTGCACTGTGCTCTTACAGCCTACCGGGAACATCTCTTCCAAAGGCCTGAGAAACGCAGAGTCTTTGCAGGCCTGATCTGGCTGAAGTAGGACTTGTGCTCTGGGTGTGCTCCATTGCCCTAGAGCTCAAAGGCACAACGTGCAGGCTTCTTTCCAAAGGGCGAGTTGGGCCCCACAGCATCTTGCTTCCAGCTCTTTGGGAAGGTAAGAAACAACTCGCTCTGCACAGTGCTCTTACAGCCTTCGGGAACATCTCTTCCAAAGGCCTGTGAAACGCAGTTTCTTTGCAGGCCTGATCTGGCTGAAGTAGGACTTCTGCTCTGGGTGTACTCCATTGCCCTAGAGCTGAAAGGCACAACGTGCAGGCTTCTTTCCAAAGGGCGAGTTGGGCCCCACAGCATCTTGCTTCCAGCTGTTTGGGAAGCTAAGAAACAACTCGCTCTGCACAGTGCTCTTACAGCCTAGGGGGAACATCTCTTCCAAAGGCCTGTGAAACGCAGTTTCTTTGCAGGCCTGATCTGGCTGATGTAGGACTTCTGCTCTGGGTGTGCTCCATTGCCCTAGAGCTGAAAGGCACAACGTGCAGGCTTCTTTCCAAAGGGCGAGTTGGGCCCCACAGCATCTTGCTTCCAGCTCTTTGGGAAGCTAAGAAACAACTCGCTCTGCTCAGTGCTCTTACAGCCTACCGGGAACATCTCTTCCAAAGGCCTGTGAAACGCAGTTTCTTTGCAGGCCTGATCTGGCTGAAGTAGGACTTCTGCTCTGGGTGTGCTCCATTGCCCTAGAGCTGAAAGGCACAACGTGCAGGCTTCTTTCCAAAGGGCGAGTTGGGCCCCACAGCATCTTGCTTCCAGCTCTTTGGGAAGCTAAGAAACAACTCGCTCTGCACAGTGCTCTTACAGCCTACCGGGAACATCTCTTCCAAAGGCCTGTGAAACGCAGTTTCTTTGCAGGCCTGATCTGGCTGAAGTAGGACTTCTGATCTGTTTGTGGTACACTGCCCTAGAGCTGAAAGGCACGACGTGCAGGCTTCTTTCCAAGGGCGAGTTGGACCCCACAGCATCTTGCTTCCAGCTCTTTGGGAAGCTAAGAAACAACTCGCTCTGCACAGTGCTCTTACAGCCTACCGGGAACATGTCTTCCAAAGGCCTGTGAAACGCAGTTTCTTTGCACGCCTGATCTGGCTGAAGTAGGACTTCTGCTCTGGGTGTGCTCCATTGCCCTAGAGCTGAAAGGCACAACGTGCAGGCTTCTTTCCAAAGGGCGAGTTGGGCCCCACAGCATCTTGCTTCCAGCTCTTTGGGAAGCTAAGAAACAAGTAGCTCTGCACAGTGCTCTTACAGCCTACCGGGAACATCTCTTCCAAAGGCCTGTGAAACGCAGTTTCTTTGCAGGCCTGATCTGGCTGAAGTAGGACTTCTGCTTTGGGTGTGCTCCATTGCCCTAGAGCTGAAAGGCACAACGTGCAGGCTTCTTTCCAAAGGGCGAGTTGGGCCCCACAGCATCTTGCTTCCAGCTCTTTGGGAAGCTAAGAAACAACTCGCTCTGCACAGTGCTCATACAGCCTACCGGGAACATCTCTTCCAAAGGCCTGTGAAACGCAGTTTCTTTGCAGGCCTGATCTGGCTGAAGTAGGACTTCTGCTCTGGGTGTGCTCCATTGCCCTAGAGCTGAAAGGCACAATGTGCAGGCTTCTTTCCAAAGGGCGAGTTGGGCCCCACAGCATCTTGCTTCCAGCTCTTTGGGAAGCTAAGAAACAACTCGCTCTGCACAGTGCTCTTACAGCCTACCGGGAACATCTCTTACAAAGGCCTGTGAAACGCAGTTTCTTTGCAGGCCTGATCTGGCTGAAGTAGGACTTCTGCTCTGGGTGTGCTCCATTGCCCTAGAGCTGAAAGGCACAACGTGCAGGCTTCTTTCCAAAGGGCGAGTTGGGCCCCACAGCATCTTGCTTCCAGCTCTTTGGGAAGCTAAGAAACAACTCGCTCTGCACAGTGCTCTTACAGCCTACCGGGAACATCTCTTCCAAAGGCCTGTGAAACGCAGTTTCTTTGCAGGCCTGATCTGGATGAAGTAGGACTTCTGCTCTGGGTGTGCTCCATTGCCCTAGAGCTGAAAGGCACAACGTGCAGGATTCTTTCCAAAGGGCGAGATGGGCCCCACAGCATCTTGCTTCCAGCTCTTTGGGAAGCTAAGAAACAACTCGCTCTGCACAGTGCTCTTACAGCCTACCGTGAGCATCTCTTCCAAAGGCCTCTGAAACGCAGTTTCTTTGCAGGTATGATCTGGCTGAAGTAGGACTTGTGCTCTGGGTGTGCTCCATTGCCCTAGAGCTGAAAGGCACAACGTGAAGGCTTCTTTCCAAAGGGCGAGTTGGGCCCCACAGCATCTTGCTTCCAGCTCTTTGGGAAGCTAAGAAACAACTCGCTCTGCACAGTGCTCTTACAGCCTACCGTGAGCATCTCTTCCAAAGGCCTCTGAAACGCAGTTTCTTTGCAGGCCTGATCTGGCTGAAGTAGGACTTCTGCTCTGGGTGTGCTCCATTGCCCTGGAGCTGAAAGGCACAACGTGCAGGCTTCTTTCCAAAGGGCGAGTTGGGCCCCACAGCATCTTGCTTCCAGCTGTTTGGGAAGCTAAGAAACAACTCGCTCTGCACAGTGCTCTTACAGCCTACCGGGAACATCTCTTCCAAAGGCCTGTGAACCGCAGTTTCTTTGCAGCCCTGATCTGGCTGAAGTAGGACTTGTGCTCTGGGTGTGCTCCATTGCCCTAGAGCTGAAAGGCACAACGTGCAGGCTTCTTTCCAAAGGGCTGGATGGGTCCCACAGCATCTTGCTTACAGCTCTTTGGGAAGCTAAGAAACAACTCGCTCTGCACCGTGCTCTTACAGCCTACCGGGAACATCTCTTCCAAAGGCCTGAGAAACGCAGAGTCTTTGCAGGCCTGATCTAGCTAAAGTAGGACTTCTGCTCTGGGTGTGCTCCATTGCCCTAGAGGTGAAAGGCACAACGTGCAGTCCTCTTTCCAGAGGGCGATTTGGGCCCCACAGCATCTTGCTTCCAGCTCTTTGGGAAGCTAAGAAACAACTCGCTCTGCACAGTGCTCTTACACTCTACCGGGAACATCTCCTCCAAAGGCCTGTGAAACGCAGTTTCTTTGCAGGCCTGATCTGGCTGAAGTAGGACTTCTGCTCTGGGTGTGCTACATTGCCCTAGAGCTGAAAGGCACAACGTGCAGGCTTCTTTCCAAAGGGCAGGTTGTGTCCCACAGCATCTTGCTTCCAGCTCTTTGGGAAGCTAAGAAACAACTCGCTCTGCTCAGTGCTCTTACAGCCTACCGGGAAAGTCTCTTCCAAAGGCCTGTGAAACGCAGTTTCTTTGCAGGCCTGATCTGGCTGAAGTAGGACTTCTGCTCTGGGTGTGCTCCATTGCCCTAGAGCTGAAAGGCACAACGTGCAGGCTTCTTTCCAAAGGGCTGGATGGGTCCCACAGCATCTTGCTTCCAGCTCTTTGGGAAGCTAAGAAACAACTCGCTCTGCACAGTGCTCTTACAGCCTACCGGGAACATCTCTTCCAAAGGCCTGAGAAACGCAGAGTCTTTGCAGGCCTGATCTGGCTAAAGTAGGACTTCTGCTCTGGGAGTGCTCCCTTGCCCTAGAGCTGAAAGGCACAACGTGCAGTCCTCTTTCCAGAGGGCGAGTTGGGCCCCACAGCATCTTGCTTCCAGCTCTTTGGGAAGCTAAGAAACAACTCGCTCTGCACAGTGCTCTTACAGCCTACCGGGAACATCTCTTCCAAAGGCCTGTGAAACGCAGTTTCGTTGCAGGCCTGATCTGGCTGAAGTAGGACTTCTGCTCTGGGTGTGCTCCATTGCCCTAGAGCTGAATGGCACAACGTGCAGGCTTCTTTCCAAAGGGCGAGTTGGGCCCCACAGCATCTTGATTCCAGATCTTTGGGAAGCTAACAAACAACTCGCTCTGCACAGTACTCTTACAGCCTACCGGGAGCATCTCTTCCAAAGGCCTCTGAAACGCAGTTTCTTTGCAGGCCTGATCTGGCTGAAGTAGGACTTCTGCTCTGGGTGTGCTCCATTGCCCTAGAGCTGAAAGTCACAACGTGCAGGCTTCTTTCCAAAGGGTGAGTTGGGCCCCACAGCATCTTGCTTCCAGCTCTTTGGGAAGCTAAGAAACAACTCGCTCTGCACAGTGCTCTTACAGCCTACCGGGAGCATCTCTTCCAAAGGCCTCTGAAACGCAGTTTCTTTGCAGGCCTGATCTGGCTGAAGTAGGACTTCTGCTCTGGGTGTGCTCCATTGCCCTAGAGCTGAAAGTCACAACGTGCAGGCTTCTTTCCAAAGGGTGAGTTGGGCCCCACAGCATCTTGCTTCCAGCTCTTTGGGAAGCTAAGAAACAACTCGCTCTGCACAGTGCTCTTAGAGCCTACCGGCAACATCTCTTCCAATGGCCTGTGAAACGCAGTTTCTTTGCAGGCCTGATCTGGCTGAAGTAGGACTTCTGCTCTGGGTGTGCTCCATTGCCCTAGAGCTGAAAGGCACAACGTGCAGGCTTCTTTCCAAAGGGCGAGTTGGGCCTCACAGCATCTTGCTTCCAGCTCTTTGGGAAGGTAACAAACAACTCGCTCTGCACAGTGCTCTTACAGCCTACCGGGAACCTCTCTTCCAAAGGCCTGTGAAACGCAGTTTATTTGCAGGCCTGATCTGGCTGAAGTAGGACTTCTGCTTTGGGTGTGCTACATTGCCCTAGAGATGAAAGGCACAACGTGCAGGCTTCTTTCCAAAGGACAGTTTGGGTCCCAAAGCATCTTGCTTCCAGCTCTTTGGGAAGGTAAGAAACATCTCGCTCTGCACAGTGCTCTTACAGCCTACCGGGAACATCTCTTCCAAAGGACTGAGAAACGCAGAGTCTTTGCAGGCCTGATCTGGCTGAAGTAGGACTTCTGCTCTGGGTGTGCTCCATTGCCCTAGAGCTGAAAGGCACAACGTGAAGGCTTCTTTCCAAAGGGCGAGTTGGGCCCCACAGCATCTTGCTTCCAGCTCTTTGGGAAGGTAAGAAACAACTCGCTCTGCACAGTGCTCTTACAGCCTACCGGAAACATCTCTTCCAAAGGCCTGTGAAACGCAGTTTCTTTGCAGGCCTGATCTGGCTGAAGTAGGACTTCGGCTCTGGGTGTGCTACATTGCCCTAGAGCTGAAAGGCACAACGTGCAGGCTTCTTTCCAAAGGGCGAGTTGGGCCCCACAGCATCTTGATTCCAGCTCTTTGGGAAGCTAAGAAACAACACGCTCTGCACAGTGCTCTTACAGCCTACCGGGAGCATCTCTTCCAAAGGCCTCTGAAACGCAGTTTCTTTGCAGGCCTGATCTGGCTGAAGTAGGACTTCTGCTCTGGGTGTGCTCCATTGCCCTAGAGCTGAAAGGCACAACGTGCAGGCTTCTTTCCAGAGGGCGAGTTGGGCCTCACAGCATCTGGCTTCCACCTCTTTGGGAAGGTAAGAAAGAACTCGCTCTGCACAGTGCTCTTACAGCCTACCGGGAACATCTCCTCCAAAGGTCTGTGAAACGCAGTTTCTTTGCAGGCCTGATCTGGCTCAAGTAGGACTTCTGCTATGGGTGTGCTCCATTGCCCTAGAGCTGAAAGGCACAACGTGCAGGCTTCTTTCCAAAGGGCGAGTTGGGCCCCACAGCATCTTGCTTCCAGCTCTTTGGGAAGCTAAGAAACAACTCGCTCTGCACAGTGCTCTTACAGCCTACCGGGAGCATCTCTTCCAAAGGCCTCTGAAACGCAGTTTCTTTGCAGGCCTGATCTGGCTGAAGTAGGACTTCTGCTCTGGGTGTGCTCCATTGCCCTAGAGCTGAAAGGCACAACGTGCAGGCTTCTTTCCAAAGGGCGAGTTGGGCCCCACAGCATCTTGCTTCCAGCTCTTTGGGAAGCTAAGAAACAACTCGCTCTGCACAGTGCTCTTACAGCCTACGGGAACATCTCTTCCAAAGGCCTGTGAAACGCAGTTTCTTTGCAAGCCTCATCTGGCTGAAGTAGGACTTCTGCTCTGGGTGTGCTCCATTGCCCTAGAGCTGAAAGGCACAACGTGCAGGCTTCTTTCCAAAGGGCGAGTTGGGCCCCACAGCATCTTGCTTCCAGCTCTTTGGGAAGCTAAGAAACAACTCGCTCTGCACAGTGCTCTTACAGCCTACCGGGAACATCTCTTCCAAAGGCCTGTGAAACGCAGTTTCTTTGCAGGCCTGATCTGGCTGAAGTAGGCCTTCTGCTCTGGGTGTGCTCCATTGCCCTAGAGCTGAAAGGCACAACGTGCAGGCTTCTTTCCAAAGGGCAGGTTGGGTCCCACAGCATCTTGCTTACAGCTCTTTGGGAAGCTAAGAAAGAACTCGCTCTGCACAGTGCTCTTACAGCCTACCGGGAACATCTCTTCCAAAGGCCTGTGAAACGCAGTTTCTTTGCATGCCTGATCTGGCTGAAGTAGGACTTCTGCTCTGCGTGTGCTCCATTGCCCTAGAGCTGAAAGGCACAACGTGCAGGCTTCTTTCCAAAGGGCGAGTTGGGCCCCACAGCATCTTGCTTCCAGCTCTTTGGGAAGCTAAGAAACAACTCGCTCTGCACAGTGCTCTTACAGCCTACCGGGAGCATCTCTTCCAAAGGCCTGTGAAACGCAGTTTCTTTGCAGGACTGATCTGGCTGAAGTAGGACTTCTGCTCTGGGTGTGCTCCATTGCCCTAGAGCTGAAAGGCACAACGTGCAGGCTTCCTTCCAAAGGGCGAGTTGGGCCCCACAGCATCTTGCTTCCAGCTCTTTGGGAAGCTAAGAAACAACTCGCTCTGCACAGTGCTCTTACAGCCTACCGGGATCATCTCTTCCAAAGGCCTGTGAAACGCAGTTTCTTTGCAGGCCTGATCTGGCTGACGTAGGACTTCTGCTCTGGGTGTGCTCCATTGCCCTAGAGCTGAAAGGCACAACGTGCAGGCTTCTTTCCAAAGGGCGAGTTGGGCCCCACAGCATCTTGCTTCCAGCTCTTTGGGAAGCTAAGAAACAACTCACTCTGCACAGTGCTCTTACAGCCTACCGGGAACATCTCTTCCAAAGGCCTGTGAAACGCAGTTTCTTTGCAGGTCTGATCTGGCTGAAGTAGGACTTCTGCTGTGGGTGTGCTCCATTGCCCTAGATCTGAAAGGCACAACGTGCAGGCTTCTTTCCAAAGGGCGAGTTGGGCCCCACAGCATCTTGCTTCCAGCTCTTTGGGAAGCTAAGAAACAACTCGCTCTGCACAGTGCTCTTACACCCTACCGGGAACATCTCTTCCAAAGGCCTGTGAAACGCAGTTTCTTTGCAGGCCTGATCTGGCTGAAGTAGGACTTCTGCTCTGGGTGTGCTCCATTGCCCTAGAGCTGAAAGGCACAACGTGCAGGCTTCTTTCCAAAGGGCGAGTTGGGCCACACAGCATCTTGCTTCCAGCTCTTTGTGAAGCTAAGAAACAACTCGCTCTGCACAGTGCTCTTACAGACTACCGGGAACATCACTTCCAAAGGCCTGTGAAACGCAGTTTCTTTGCAGGCCTGATCTGGCTGAAGTAGGACTTCTGCTCTGGGTGTGCTACATTGCCCTAGAGCTGAAAGGCACAACGTGCAGGCTTCTTTCCAAAGGGCAGGTTGTGTCCCACAGCATCTTGCTTCCAGCTCTTTGGGAAGCTAAGAAACAACTCGCTCTGCTCAGTGCTCTTACAGCCTACCGGGAAAGTCTCTTCCAAAGGCCTGTGAAACGCAGTTTCTTTGCAGGCCTGATCTGGCTGAAGTAGGACTTCTGCTCTGGGTGTGCTCCATTGCCCTAGAGCTGAAAGGCACAACGTGCAGGCTTCTTTCCAAAGGGCTGGATGGGTCCCACAGCATCTTGCTTCCAGCTCTTTCGGAAGCTAAGAAACAACTCGCTCTGCACAGTGCTCTTACAGCCTACCGGGAACATCTCTTCCAAAGGCCTGAGAAACGCAGAGTCTTTGCAGGCCTGATCTGGCTAAAGTAGGACTTCTGCTCTGGGAGTGCTCCCTTGCCCTAGAGCTGAAAGGCACAACGTGCAGTCCTCTTTCCAGAGGGCGAGTTGGGCCCCACAGCATCTTGCTTCCAGCTCTTTGGGAAGCTAAGAAACAACTCGCTCTGCACAGTGCTCTTACAGCCTACCGGGAACATCTCTTCCAAAGGCCTGTGAAACGCAGTTTCGTTGCAGGCCTGATCTGGCTGAAGTAGGACTTCTGCTCTGGGTGTGCTCCATTGCCCTAGAGCTGAATGGCACAACGTGCAGGCTTCTTTCCAAAGGGCGAGTTGGGCCCCACAGCATCTTGATTCCAGATCTTTGGGAAGCTAACAAACAACTCGCTCTGCACAGTACTCTTACAGCCTACCGGGAGCATCTCTTCCAAAGGCCTCTGAAACGCAGTTTCTTTGCAGGCCTGATCTGGCTGAAGTAGGACTTCTGCTCTGGGTGTGCTCCATTGCCCTAGAGCTGAAAGTCACAACGTGCAGGCTTCTTTCCAAAGGGTGAGTTGGGCCCCACAGCATCTTGCTTCCAGCTCTTTGGGAAGCTAAGAAACAACTCGCTCTGCACAGTGCTCTTACAGCCTACCGGGAGCATCTCTTCCAAAGGCCTCTGAAACGCAGTTTCTTTGCAGGCCTGATCTGGCTGAAGTAGGACTTCTGCTCTGGGTGTGCTCCATTGCCCTAGAGCTGAAAGTCACAACGTGCAGGCTTCTTTCCAAAGGGTGAGTTGGGCCCCACAGCATCTTGCTTCCAGCTCTTTGGGAAGCTAAGAAACAACTCGCTCTGCACAGTGCTCTTAGAGCCTACCGGCAACATCTCTTCCAATGGCCTGTGAAACGCAGTTTCTTTGCAGGCCTGATCTGGCTGAAGTAGGACTTCTGCTCTGGGTGTGCTCCATTGCCCTAGAGCTGAAAGGCACAACGTGCAGGCTTCTTTCCAAAGGGCGAGTTGGGCCTCACAGCATCTTGCTTCCAGCTCTTTGGGAAGGTAACAAACAACTCGCTCTGCACAGTGCTCTTACAGCCTACCGGGAACCTCTCTTCCAAAGGCCTGTGAAACGCAGTTTATTTGCAGGCCTGATCTGGCTGAAGTAGGACTTCTGCTTTGGGTGTGCTACATTGCCCTAGAGATGAAAGGCACAACGTGCAGGCTTCTTTCCAAAGGACAGTTTGGGTCCCAAAGCATCTTGCTTCCAGCTCTTTGGGAAGGTAAGAAACATCTCGCTCTGCACAGTGCTCTTACAGCCTACCGGGAACATCTCTTCCAAAGGACTGAGAAACGCAGAGTCTTTGCAGGCCTGATCTGGCTGAAGTAGGACTTCTGCTCTGGGTGTGCTCCATTGCCCTAGAGCTGAAAGGCACAACGTGAAGGCTTCTTTCCAAAGGGCGAGTTGGGCCCCACAGCATCTTGCTTCCAGCTCTTTGGGAAGGTAAGAAACAACTCGCTCTGCACAGTGCTCTTACAGCCTACCGGAAACATCTCTTCCAAAGGCCTGTGAAACGCAGTTTCTTTGCAGGCCTGATCTGGCTGAAGTAGGACTTCGGCTCTGGGTGTGCTACATTGCCCTAGAGCTGAAAGGCACAACGTGCAGGCTTCTTTCCAAAGGGCGAGTTGGGCCCCACAGCATCTTGATTCCAGCTCTTTGGGAAGCTAAGAAACAACACGCTCTGCACAGTGCTCTTACAGCCTACCGGGAGCATCTCTTCCAAAGGCCTCTGAAACGCAGTTTCTTTGCAGGCCTGATCTGGCTGAAGTAGGACTTCTGCTCTGGGTGTGCTCCATTGCCCTAGAGCTGAAAGGCACAACGTGCAGGCTTCTTTCCGGAGGGCGAGTTGGGCCTCACAGCATCTGGCTTCCACCTCTTTGGGAAGGTAAGAAAGAACTCGCTCTGCACAGTGCTCTTACAGCCTACCGGGAACATCTCCTCCAAAGGTCTGTGAAACGCAGTTTCTTTGCAGGCCTGATCTGGCTCAAGTAGGACTTCTGCTATGGGTGTGCTCCATTGCCCTAGAGCTGAAAGGCACAACGTGCAGGCTTCTTTCCAAAGGGCGAGTTGGGCCCCACAGCATCTTGCTTCCAGCTCTTTGGGAAGCTAAGAAACAACTCGCTCTGCACAGTGCTCTTACAGCCTACCGGGAGCATCTCTTCCAAAGGCCTCTGAAACGCAGTTTCTTTGCAGGCCTGATCTGGCTGAAGTAGGACTTCTGCTCTGGGTGTGCTCCATTGCCCTAGAGCTGAAAGGCACAACGTGCAGGCTTCTTTCCAAAGGGCGAGTTGGGCCCCACAGCATCTTGCTTCCAGCTCTTTGGGAAGCTAAGAAACAACTCGCTCTGCACAGTGCTCTTACAGCCTACGGGAACATCTCTTCCAAAGGCCTGTGAAACGCAGTTTCTTTGCAAGCCTCATCTGGCTGAAGTAGGACTTCTGCTCTGGGTGTGCTCCATTGCCCTAGAGCTGAAAGGCACAACGTGCAGGCTTCTTTCCAAAGGGCGAGTTGGGCCCCACAGCATCTTGCTTCCAGCTCTTTGGGAAGCTAAGAAACAACTCGCTCTGCACAGTGCTCTTACAGCCTACCGGGAACATCTCTTCCAAAGGCCTGTGAAACGCAGTTTCTTTGCAGGCCTGATCTGGCTGAAGTAGGCCTTCTGCTCTGGGTGTGCTCCATTGCCCTAGAGCTGAAAGGCACAACGTGCAGGCTTCTTTCCAAAGGGCAGGTTGGGTCCCACAGCATCTTGCTTACAGCTCTTTGGGAAGCTAAGAAAGAACTCGCTCTGCACAGTGCTCTTACAGCCTACCGGGAACATCTCTTCCAAAGGCCTGTGAAACGCAGTTTCTTTGCATGCCTGATCTGGCTGAAGTAGGACTTCTGCTCTGGGTGTGCTCCATTGCCCTAGAGCTGAAAGGCACAACGTGCAGGCTTCTTTCCAAAGGGCGAGTTGGGCCCCACAGCATCTTGCTTCCAGCTCTTTGGGAAGCTAAGAAACAACTCGCTCTGCACAGTGCTCTTACAGCCTACCGGGAGCATCTCTTCCAAAGGCCTGTGAAACGCAGTTTCTTTGCAGGCCTGATCTGGCTGAAGTAGGACTTCTGCTCTGGGTGTGCTCCATTGCCCTAGAGCTGAAAGGCACAACGTGCAGGCTTCTTTCCAAAGGGCGAGTTGGGCCCCACAGCATCTTGCTTCCAGCTCTTTGGGAAGCTAAGAAACAACTCGCTCTGCACAGTGCTCTTACAGCCTACCGGGATCATCTCTTCCAAAGGCCTGTGAAACGCAGTTTCTTTGCAGGCCTGATCTGGCTGACGTAGGACTTCTGCTCTGGGTGTGCTCCATTGCCCTAGAGCTGAAAGGCACAACGTGCAGGCTTCTTTCCAAAGGGCGAGTTGGGCCCCACAGCATCTTGCTTCCAGCTCTTTGGGAAGCTAAGAAACAACTCACTCTGCACAGTGCTCTTACAGCCTACCGGGAACATCTCTTCCAAAGGCCTGTGAAACGCAGTTTCTTTGCAGGTCTGATCTGGCTGAAGTAGGACTTCTGCTGTGGGTGTGCTCCATTGCCCTAGATCTGAAAGGCACAACGTGCAGGCTTCTTTCCAAAGGGCGAGTTGGGCCCCACAGCATCTTGCTTCCAGCTCTTTGGGAAGCTAAGAAACAACTCGCTCTGCACAGTGCTCTTACACCCTACCGGGAACATCTCTTCCAAAGGCCTGTGAAACGCAGTTTCTTTGCAGGCCTGATCTGGCTGAAGTAGGACTTCTGCTCTGGGTGTGCTCCATTGCCCTAGAGCTGAAAGGCACAACGTGCAGGCTTCTTTCCAAAGGGCGAGTTGGGCCACACAGCATCTTGCTTCCAGCTCTTTGTGAAGCTAAGAAACAACTCGCTCTGCACAGTGCTCTTACAGACTACCGGGAACATCACTTCCAAAGGCCTGTGAAACGCAGTTTCTTTGCAGGCCTGATCTGGCTGAAGTAGGACTTCTGCTCTGGGTGTGCTCCATTGCCCTAGAGCTGAAAGGCACAACGTGCAGGCTTCTTTCCAAAGGGCGAGTTGGGCCCCACAGCATCTTGCTTCCAGCTCTTTGGGAAGCTAAGAAACAACTCGCTCTGCACAGTGCTCTTACAGCCTACCGGGAACATCTCTTCCAAAGGCCTGTGAAACGCAGTTTCTTTGCAGGCTTCATCTGGCTGAAGTAGGACTTCTGCTCTTGGTGTGCTCCATTGCCCTAGAGCTGAAAGGCACAACGTGCAGGCTTCTTTCCAGAGGGCGAGTTTGGCCTCACAGCATCTTGCTTCCAGCTCTTTGGGAAGGTAAGAAAGAACTCGCTCTGCACAGTGCTCTTACAGCCTACCGGGAACATCTCTTCCAAAGGCCTGTGAAACGCAGTTTCTTTGCAGGCCTGATCTGGCTGAAGTAGGACTTCTGCTATGGGTGTGCTCCATTGCCCTAGAGCTGAAAGGCACAACGTGCAGGCTTCTTTCCAAAGGGCGAGTAGGGCCCCACATCATCTTGATTCCAGATCTTTGTGAAGCTAAGAAAAAACTCTCTCTGCACAGTGCTCTTACAGCCTACCGGGAACATCTCTTCCAAAGGCCTGTGAAACGCAGTGTCTTTGCAGGCCTGATCTGGCTGAAGTAGGACTTCTGCTCTGGGTGTGCTCCATTGCCCTAGAGCTGAAAGGCACAACGTGCAGGCTTCTTTCCAAAGGGCGAGTTGGGCCCCACAGCATCTTGCTTCCAGCTCTTTGGGAAGCTAAGAAACAACTCGCTCTGCACAGTGCTCTTACAGCCTACCGGGAGCATCTCTTCCAAAGGCCTCTGAAACGCAGTTTCTTTGCAGGCCTGATCTGGCTGAAGTAGGACTTCTGCTCTGGGTGTGCTCCATTGCCCTAGAGCTGAAAGGCACAACGTGCAGGCTTCTTTCCAAAGGGCGAGTTGGGCCCCACAGCATCTTGCTTCCAGCTCTTTGGGAAGCTAAGAAACAACTCGCTCTGCACAGTGCTCTTACAGCCTACCAGGAACATCTCTTCCAAAGGCCTGTGAAACGCAGTTTCTTTGCCGGCCTGATCTGGCTGAAGTAGGACTTCTGCTCTGGGTGTGCTGCATTGCCCTAGAGCTGAAAGGCACAACGTGCAGGCTTCTTTCCAAAGGGCGAGTTGGGCCCCACAGCATCTTGCTTCCAGCTCTTTGGGAAGCTAAGAAACAACTCGCTCTGCACAGTGCTCTTACAGCCTACCGGGAACATCTCTTCCAAAGGCCTGAGAAACGCAGAGTCTGTGCAGGCCTGATCTGGCTGAAGTAGGACTTCTGCTCTGGGTGTGCTCCATTGCCCTAGAGCTGAAAGGCGCAACGTGCCGGCGTCTTTCCAGAAGGCGAGATGGGCCCCACAGCATCTTGCTTCCAGCTCTTTGGGAAGTTAAGAAACAACTCGCTCTGCACAGTGCTCTTACAGCCTACCGGGAACATCTCTTCCAAAGGCCTGTGAAACACAGTTTCTTTGCAGGCCTGATCTGGCTGAAGTAGGACTTCTGCTCTGGGTGTGCTCCATTGCCCTAGAGCTGAAAGGCACAACGTGCAGGCTTCTTTCCAAAGGGCGAGTTGGGCCCCACAGCATCTTGCTTCCAGCTCTTTGGGAAGCTAAGAAACAACTCGCTCTGCACAATGCTCTTACAGCCTACTGGGAGAATCTTTTCCAAAGGCCTGTGAAACGCAGTCTCTTCGCGGGCCAATTCTGTCTGAAGTAGGACTTCTGCTCTGGGTGTGCTCCATTGCCCTAGAGCTGAAAGGCACAACGTGCAGGCCTTTTTCCAAAGGGCGAGTTGGGCCCCACAGCATCTTGCTTCCTGCTCTTTGGGAAGCTAAGATACAACTCGCTCTGCACAGTTCTCTTACAGCCTACCGGGAACATCTCTTCCAAAGGCCTGTGAAACGCAGTTTCTTTGCAGGCCTGATCTGGCTGAAGTAGGACTTCTGCTCTGGGTGTGCTACATTGCCCTAGAGCTGAAAGGCACAAGGTGCAGGCTTCTTTGCAAGGGGCGAGTTGGGCCCCACAGCATCTTGCTTCCAGCTCTTTGGGAAACTAAGAAACATCTCGCTCTGCACAGTGCTCTTACAGCCTACCGGGAACAGCTCTTGCAAAGGCCTGTGAAACGTAGTTTCTTTGCAGGCCTGATCAGGCTGAAGTAGGACTTCTGCTCTCGGTCTGCTACATTGCCCTAGAGCTGAAAGGCACAACGTGCAGGCTTCTTTCCAAAGGGCGAGTTGGGCGCCACAGCATCTTGCTTCCAGCTCTTTGGGAAGGTAAGAAACTACTCGCTCTGCACAGTGCTCTTACAGCCTACCGGGAACATCTCTTCCAAAGGCCTGTGAAACGCAGTTTCTTTGCAGGCCTGAACTGGCTGAAGTAGGACTTCTGCTCTGGGTGTGCTCCATTGCCCTAGAGCTGAAAGGCACAACGTGCAGGCTTCTTTCCAAAGGGCGAGTTGGGCCCCACAGCATCTTGCTTCCAGCTCTTTGGGAAGCTAAGAAACAACTCGCTCTGCACAGTGCTCTTACAGCCTACCGGGAACATCTCTTGCAAAGGCCTGTGAAACGCAGTTTCTTTGCAGGCCTGATCTGGCTGAAGTAGGACTTCTGCTCTGGGTGTGCTCCATTGCCCTAGAGCTGAAAGGCACAACGTGCAGGCTTCTTTCCAAAGGGCGAGTTGGGCCCCACAGCATCTTGCTTCCAGCTCTTTGGGAAGCTAAGAAACAACTCGCTCTGCACAGTGCTCTTACAGCCTACCGGGAACATCTTTTCCAAAGGCCTGTGAAACGCAGTCTCTTTGCAGGCCAATTCTGTCTTAAGTAGGACTTCTGCTCTGGGTGTGCTCCATTGCCCTAGAGCTGAAAGGCACAACGTGCAGGCCTTTTTCCAAAGGACGAGTTGGGCCCCACAGCATCTTGCTTCCTGCTCTTTGGGAAGCTAAGATACAACTCGCTCTGCACAGTGCTCTTACAGCCTACCGGGAACATCTCTTCCAAAGGCCTGTGAAACGCAGTTTCTTTGCAGGCCTGATCTGGCTGAAGTAGGACTTCTGCTCTGGGTGTGCTACATTGCCCTAGAGCTGAAAGGCACAAGGTGCAGGCTTCTTTGCAAGGGGCGAGTTGGGCCCCACAGCATCTTGCTTCCAGCTCTTAGGGAAACTAAGAAACATCTCGCTCTGCACAGTGCTCTTACAGCCTACCGGGAACAGCTCTTCCAAAGGCCTGTGAAACGCAGTTTCTTTGCAGGCCTGATCTGGCTGAAGGAGGACTTCTGCTCTGGGTGTGCTCCATTGCCCTAGAGCTGAAAGGCACAACGTGCAGGCTTCTTTCCAAAGGGCGAGTTGGGCCCCACAGCATCTTGCTTCCAGCTCTTTGGGAAGCTAAGAAACAACACGCTCTGCACAGTGCTCTTACAGCCTACCGGGAACATCTCTTCCAAAGGCCTGTGAAACGCAGATTCTTTGCAGGCCTGCTCTGGCTGAAGTAGGACTTCTGCTCTGGGTGTGCTCCATTGCCCTAGAGGTGAAAGGCACATCGTGCAGCTTTCTTTCCAAGGGCGAGTTGGGCCCCACAGCATCTTGCATCCAGCTCTTTGGGAAGCTAAGAAACAACTCGTTCTGCACAGTGCTCTTACAGTCTACCGGGAACATCACTTCCCAAGGCCTGTGAAACGCAGTTTCTTTGCAGGCCTGATCTGGCTGAAGTAGGACTTCTGCTCTGGGTGTGCTCCATTGCCCTAGAGCTGAAAGGCACAACGTGCAGGCTTCTTTCCAAAGGGCGAGTTGGGCCCCACAGCATCTTGCTTCCAGCTCTTTGGGAAGTAAGAAACAACTCGCTCTGCACAGTGCTCTTAAAGCCAACCGGGAACATCACTTCCAAAGGCCTGTGAAACGCAGTTTGTTTGCAGGCCTGATCTGGCTGAAGTAGGACTTCTGCTCTGGGTGTGCTACATTGCCCTAGAGCTGAAAGGCACAACGGTCAGGCTTCTTTCCTAAGGGCGAGTTGGGCGCCTCAGCATCTTGCTTCCAGCTCTTTGGGAAGCTAAGAAACTACTCGCTCTGCACAGTGCTCTTACAGCCTACCGGGAACATCTCTTCCAAAGGCCTGTGAAACGCAGTTTCTTTGCAGGCCTGATCTGTCTGAAGTAGGACTTCTGCTCTGGGTGTGCTCCATTGCCCTAGAGCTGAAAGGCACAACGTGCAGGCTTCTTTCCAAAGGGCGAGTTGGGCCCCACAGCATCTTGCTTCCAGCTCTTTGGGAAGCTGAGAAACAACTCGCTCTGCACAGTGATCGTACAGCCTACCGGGAACATCTCTTCCAAAGGCCTGTGAAACGCAGTTACTTTGCAGGCCTGATCTGGCTGAAGTAGGACTTCTGCTCTGGGTGTGCTGAATTGCCCTAGAGCTGAAAGGCGCAACGTGCAGGCTTCTTTCCAAAGGGCGAGTTGGGCCCCACAGCATCTTGCTTCCAGCTCTTTGGGAAGCTAAGAAACAACTCGCTCTGCACAGTGCTCTTACAGCCTACCGGGAACATCTTTTCCAAAGGCCTGTGAAACGCAGTCTCTTTGCAGGCC
Organism: Equus caballus; assembly: GCF_041296265.1. Taxonomy (NCBI): domain Eukaryota; kingdom Metazoa; phylum Chordata; class Mammalia; order Perissodactyla; family Equidae; genus Equus; species Equus caballus. Next base: position 34,197,561 of record NC_091689.1, read on the forward strand.
AATTCTGGCTGAAGTAGGACTTCTGCTCTGGGTGTGCTCCATTGCCCTAGAGCTGAAAGGCACAACGTGCAGGCTTCCTTCCAAAGGGCAAGTTGGGCCCCACAGCACCTTGCTTCCAGCTCTTTGGGAAGCTAAGAAACAACTCGCTCTGCACAGTGCTCTTACAGCCTACCGGGAACATCTCTTCCAAAGGCCTGTGAAACGCAATTTCTTTGCAGGCCTGATCTGGCTGAAGTAGGACTTCTGCTCTGGGTGTGCTCCATTGCCCTAGAGCTGAAAGGCACAACGTGCAGGCTTCTTTCCAAAGGGCGAGTTGGGCCCCACAGCATCTTGATTCCAGCTCTTTGGGAAGCTAAGAAACAACTCGCTCTGCACAGTGCTCTTACAGCCTACCGGGAGCATCTCTTCCAAAGGCCTCTGAAACGCAGTTTCTTTGCAGGCCTGATCTGGCTGAAGTAGGACTTCTGCTCTGGGTGTGCTCCATTGCCCTAGAGCTGAAAGGCACAACGTGCAGGCTTCTTTCCAAAGGGCGAGTTGGGCCCCACAGCATCTTGCTTCCAGCTCTTTGGGAAGCTAAGAAACAACTCGCTCTGCACAGTGCTCTTACAGCCTACCGGGAGCATCTCTTCCAAAGGCCTCTGAAACGCAGTTTCTTTGCAGGCCTGATCTGGCTGAAGTAGGACTTCTGCTCTGGGTGTGCTCCATTGCCCTAGAGCTGAAAGGCACAACGTGCAGGCTTCTTTCCAAAGGGCGAGTTGGGCCCCACAGCATCTTGCTTCCAGCTCTTTGGGAAGCTAAGAAACAACTCGCTCTGCACAGTGCTCTTACAGCCTACCGGGATCATCTCTTCCAAAGGCCTGTGAAACGAAGTTTCTTTGCAGGCCTGATCTGTCTGAAGTAGGACTTCTGCTCTGGGTGTGCTCCATTGCCCTAGAGCTGAAAGGCACAACGTGCAGGCTTCTTTCCAAAGGGCGAGTTGGGCCCACAGCATCTTCCTTCCAGCTATTTGGGAAGCTAAGAAACAACTCGCTCTGCACAGTGCTCTTACAGCCTACCGGGAGCATCTCTTCCAAAGGCCTGTGAAACGCAGTTTCTTTGCAGGCCTGATCTGGCTGAAGTAGGACTTCTGCTCTGGGTGTGCTCCATTGCCCTAGAGCTGAAAGGCACAACGTGCAGGCTTCTTTCCAAAGGGCGAGGTGGGCCCCACAGCATCTTGCTTCCAGCTCTTTGGGAAGCTAAGAAACAACTCGCTCTGCACTGTGCTCTTACAGCCTACCGGGAGCATCTCTTCCAAAGGCCTCTGAAACGCAGTTTCTTTGCAGGCCTGATCTGGCTGAAGTAGGACTTCTGCTCTGTGTGTGCTACATTGCCCTAGAGCTGAAAGGCACAACGTGCAGGCTTCTTTCCAAAGGGCGATTTGGGCCCCACAGCATCTTGATTCCAGCTCTTTGGGAAGCTAAGAAACAACTCGCTCTGCACAGTGCTCTTACAGCCTACCGGGAACATCTCTTCCAAAGGCCTGTGAAACGCAGTTTCTTTGCAGGCCTGATCTGGCTGAAGTAGGACTTCTGCTCTGGGTGTGCTCCATTGCCCTAGAGCTGAAAGGCACAACGTGCAGGCTTCTTTCCAAAGGGCGAGTTGGGCCCCACAGCATCTTGATTCCAGCTCTTTGGGAAGCTAAGAAACAACTCGCTCTGCAGAGTGCTCTTACAGCCTACTGGGATCATCTCTTCCAAAGGCCTCTGAAACGCAGTTTCTTTGCAGGCCTGATCTGGCTGAAGTAGGACTTCTGCTCTGGGTGTGCTCCATTGCCCTAGAGCTGAAAGGCACAACGTGCAGGCTTCTTTCCAAAGGGCCAGTTGGGCCCCACAGCATCTTGCTTCCAGCTCTTTGGGAAGCTAAGAAACAACTCGCTCTGCACAGTGCTCTTACAGCCTACCAGGAACATCTCTTCCAAAGGCATGTGAAACGCAGTTTCTTTGCCGGCCTGATCTGGCTGAAGTAGGACTTCTGCTCTGGGTGTGCTGCATTGCCCTAGAGCTGAAAGGCACAACGTGCAGGCTTCTTTCCAAAGGGCGAGTTGGGCCCCACAGCATCTTGCTTCCAGCTCTTTGGGAAGCTAAGAAACAACTCGCTCTGCACAGTGCTCTTACAGCCTACCGGGAACATCTCTTCCAAAGGCCTGAGAAACGCAGAGTCTGTGCAGGCCTGATCTGGCTGAAGTAGGACTTCTGCTCTGGGTGTGCTCCATTGCCCTAGAGCTGAAAGGCGCAACGTGCCGGCGTCTTTCCAGAAGGCGAGATGGGCCCCACAGCATCTTGCTTCCAGCTCTTTGGGAAGTTAAGAAACAACTCGCTCTGCACAGTGCTCTTACAGCCTACCGGGAACATCTCTTCCAAAGGCCTGTGAAACGCAGTTTCTTTGCAGGCCTGATCTGGCTGAAGTAGGACTTCTGCTCTGGGTGTGCTCCATTGCCCTAGAGCTGAAAGGCACAACGTGCAGGCTTCTTTCCAAAGGGCGAGTTGGGCCCCACAGCATCTTGCTTCCAGCTCTTTGGGAAGCTACGAAACAACTCGCTCTGCACAGTGCTCTTACAGCCTACCGGGAGAATCTTTTCCAAAGGCCTGTGAAACGCAGTCTCTTCGCAGGCCAATTCTGTCTGAAGTAGGCCTTCTGCTCTGGGTGTGCTCCATTGCCCTAGAGCTGAAAGGCACAACGTGCAGGCCTTTTTCCAAAGGGCGAGTTGGGCCCCACAGCATCTTGCTTCCTGCTCTTTGGGAAGCTAAGATACAACTCGCTCTGCACAGTTCTCTTACAGCCTACCGGGAACATCTCTTCCAAAGGCCTGTGAAACGCAGTTTCTTTGCAGGCCTGATCTGGCTGAAGTAGGACTTCTGCTCTGGGTGTGCTCCATTGCCCTAGAGCTGAAAGGCACAAGGTGCAGGCTTCTTTGCAAGGGGCGAGTTGGGCCCCACAGCATCTTGCTTCCAGCTCTTTGGGAAACTAAGAAACATCTCGCTCTGCACAGTGCTCTTACAGCCTACCGGGAACAGCTCTTCCAAAGGCCTGTGAAACGCAGTTTCTTTGCAGGCCTGATCAGGCTGAAGTAGGACTTCTGCTCTCGGTCTGCTACATTGCCCTAGAGCTGAAAGGCACAAGGGTCAGGCTTCTTTCCTAAGGGCGAGTTGAGCCCCACAGCATCTTGCTTCCAGCTCTTTGGGAAGCTAAGAAACAACTCGCTCTGCACAGTGCTCTTACAGCCTACCGGGAACATCTCTTCCAAAGGACTGTAAAACGCAGTTTCTTTGCAGGCCTGATCTGGCTGAAGTAGGACTTCTGCTCTGGGTGTGCTACATTGCCCTAGAGCTGAAAGGCACAACGTGCAGGCTTCTTTCAAAAGGGCGAGTTGGGCCCACAGCATCTTGCTTCCAGCTCTTTAGGAAGCTAAGAAACAACTCGCTCTGCACAGTGCTCTTACAGCCTACCGGGAACATCTCTTCCAAAGGCCTGTGAAACGCAGTTTCTTTGCAGGCCTGATCAGGCTGAAGTAGGACTTCTCCTCTCGTTCTGCTACATTGCCCTAGAGCTGAAAGGCACAACGAGCAGGCTTCTTTCCAAAGGGCCAGTTGGGCGCCTCAGCATCTTGCTTCCAGCTCTTTGGGAAGCTAAGAAACTACTCGCTCTGCACAGTGCTCTTACAGCCTACCGGGAACATCTCTTCCAAAGGCCTGTGAAACGCAGTTTCTTTGCAGGCCTGATCTGTCTGAAGTAGGACTTCTGCTCTGGGTGTGCTCCATTGCCCTAGAGCTGAAAGGCACAACGTGCAGGCTTCTTTCCAAAGGGCGAGTTGGGCCCCACAGCATCTTGCTTCCAGCTCTTTGGGAAGCTGAGAAACAACTCGCTCTGCACAGTGATCGTACAGCCTACCGGGAACATCTCTCCCAAAGGCCTGTGAAACGCAGTTTCTTTGCAGGCCTGATCTGGCTGAAGTAGGACTTCTGCTCTGGGTGTGCTGAATTGCCCTAGAGCTGAAAGGCGCAACGTGCAGTCTTCTTTCCAAAGGGCGAGTGGGGCCCCACAGCATCTTGCTTCCAGCTCTTTGGGAAGCTAAGAAACAACTCGCTCTGCACAGTGCTCTTACAGCCTACCGGGAAAATCTTTTCCAAAGGCCTGTGAAACGCAGTCTCTTTGCAGGCCAATTCTGGCTGAAGTAGGACTTCTGCTCTGGGTGTGCTCCATTGCCCTAGAGCTGAAAGGCACAACGTGCAGGCTTCCTTCCAAAGGGCAAGTTGGGCCCCACAGCACCTTGCTTCCAGCTCTTTGGGAAGCTAAGAAACAACTCGCTCTGCACAGTGCTCTTACAGCCTACCGGGAACATCTCTTCCAAAGGCCTGTGAAACGCAGTTTCTTTGCAGGCCTGATCTGGCTGAAGTAGGACTTCTGCTCTGGGTGTGCTCCATTGCCCTAGAGCTGAAAGGCACAACGTGCAGGCTTCTTTCCAAAGGGCGAGTTGGGCCCCACAGCATCTTGATTCCAGCTCTTTGGGAAGCTAAGAAACAACTCGCTCTGCACAGTGCTGTTACAGCCTACTGGGAGCATCTCTTCCAAAGGCCTCTGAAACGCAGTTTCTTTGCAGGCCTGATCTGGCTGAAGTAGGACTTCTGCTCTGGGTGTGCTCCATTGCCCTAGAGCTGAAAGGCACAACGTGCAGGCTTCTTTCCAAAGGGCGAGTTGGGCCCCACAGCATCTTGCTTCCAGCTCTTTGGGAAGCTAAGAAACAACTCGCTCTGCACAGTGCTCTTACAGCCTACCGGGATCATCTCTTCCAAAGGCCTGTGAAACGCAGTTTCTTTGCAGGCCTGATCTGTCTGAAGTAGGACTTCTGCTCTGGGTGTGCTCCATTGCCCTAGAGCTGAAAGGCACAACGTGCAGGCTTCTTTCCAAAGGGCGAGTTGGGCCCACAGCATCTTGCTTCCAGCTATTTGGGATGCTAAGAAACAACTCGCTCTGCACAGTGCTCTTACAGCCTACCGGGAGCATCTCTTCCAAAGGCCTGTGAAACGCAGTTTCTTTGCAGGCCTGATCTGGCTGAAGTAGGACTTCTGCTCTGGGTGTGCTCCATTGCCCTAGAGCTGAAAGGCACAACGTGCAGGCTTCTTTCCAAAGGGCGAGTTGGGCCCCACAGCATCTTGCTTCCAGCTCTTTGGGAAGCTGAGAAACAACTCGCTCTGCACAGTGATCGTACAGCCTACCGGGAACATCTCTTCCAAAGGCCTGTGAAACGCAGTTTCTTTGCAGGCCTGATCTGGCTGAAGTAGGACTTCTGCTCTGGGTGTGCTGAATTGCCCTAGAGCTGAAAGGCGCAACGTGCAGTCTTCTTTCCAAAGGGCGAGTGGGGCCCCACAGCATCTTGCTTCCAGCTCTTTGGGAAGCTAAGAAACAACTCGCTCTGCACAGTGCTCTTACAGCCTACCGGGAAAATCTTTTCCAAAGGCCTGTGAAACGCAGTCTCTTTGCAGGCCAATTCTGGCTGAAGTAGGACTTCTGCTCTGGGTGTGCTTCATTGCCCTAGAGCTGAAAGGCACAACGTGCAGGCTTCCTTCCAAAGGGCAAGTTGGGCCCCACAGCACCTTGCTTCCAGCTCTTTGGGAAGCTAAGAAACAACTCGCTCTGCACAGTGCTCTTACAGCCTACCGGGATCATCTCTTCCAAAGGCCTGTGAAACGCAGTTTCTTTGCAGGCCTGATCTGTCTGAAGTAGGACTTCTGCTCTGGGTGTGCTCCATTGCCCTAGAGCTGAAAGGCACAACGTGCAGGCTTCTTTCCAAAGGGCGAGTTGGGCCCACAGCATCTTGCTTCCAGCTATTTGGGATGCTAAGAAACAACTCGCTCTGCACAGTGCTCTTACAGCCTACCGGGAGCATCTCTTCCAAAGGCCTGTGAAACGCAGTTTCTTTGCAGGCCTGATCTGGCTGAAGTAGGACTTCTGCTCTGGGTGTGCTCCATTGCCCTAGAGCTGAAAGGCACAACGTGCAGGCTTCTTTCCAAAGGGCGAGGTGGGCCCCACAGCATCTTGCTTCCAGCTCTTTGGGAAGCTAAGAAACAACTCGCTCTGCACTGTGCTCTTACAGCCTACCGGGAGCATCTCTTCCAAAGGCCTCTGAAACGCAGTTTCTTTGCAGGCCTGATCTGGCTGAAGTAGGACTTCTGCTCTGTGTGTGCTACATTGCCCTAGAGCTGAAAGGCACAACGTGCAGGCTTCTTTCCAAAGGGCGATTTGGGCCCCACAGCATCTTGATTCCAGCTCTTTGGGAAGCTAAGAAACAACTCGCTCTGCACAGTGCTCTTACAGCCTACCGGGAACATCTCTTCCAAAGGCCTGTGAAACGCAGTTTCTTTGCAGGCCTGATCTGGCTGAAGTAGGACTTCTGCTCTGGGTGTGCTCCATTGCCCTAGAGCTGAAAGGCACAACGTGCAGGCTTCTTTCCAAAGGGCGAGTTGGGCCCCACAGCATCTTGATTCCAGCTCTTTGGGAAGCTAAGAAACAACTCGCTCTGCAGAGTGCTCTTACAGCCTACTGGGATCATCTCTTCCAAAGGCCTGTGAAACGCAGTTTCTTTGCAGGCCTGATCTGGCTGAAGTAGGATTTCTGCTCTGGGTGTGCTCCATTGCCCTAGAGCTGAAAGGCACAACGTGCAGGCTTCTTTCCAAAGGGCGAGTTGGGCCCCACAGCATCTTGCTTCCAGCTCTTTGAGAAGCTAAGAAACAACTCGCTCTGCACAGTGCTCTTACAGCCTACCGGGAACATCTCTTCCAAAGGCCTGTGAAACGCAGTTTCTTTGCAGGCCTGATCTGGCTGAAGTAGGACTTCTGATCTGTGTGTGGTACACTGCCCTAGAGCTGAAAGGCACAATGTGCAGGCTTCTTTCCAAAGGGCAGGTTGGGCCCCACAGCATCTTGCTTCCAGCTCTTTGGGAAGCTAAGAAACAACTCGCTCTGCACAGTGCTCTTACAGCCTACCGGGAACATCTCTTCCAAAGGCCTGTGAAACGCAGTTTCTTTGCAAGCCTCATCTGGCTGAAGTAGGACTTCTGCTCTGGGTGTGCTCCATTGCCCTAGAGCTGAAAGGCACAACGTGCAGGCTTCTTTCCAAAGGGCGAGTTGGGCCCCACAGCATCTTGCTTCCAGCTCTTTGGGAAGCTAAGAAACAACTCGCTCTGCACAGTGCTCTTACAGCCTACCGGGAGCATCTCTTCCAAAGGCCTGTGAAACGCAGTTTCTTTGCAGGCCTGATCTGGCTGAAGTAGGACTTCTGCTCTGGGTGTGCTCCATTGCCCTAGAGCTGAAAGGCACAACGCGCAGGCTTCTTTCCAAAGGGCGAGTTGGGCCACACAGCATCTTGCTTCCAGCTCTTTGGGAAGCTAAGAAACAACTCGCTCTGCACAGTGCTCTTACAGACTACCGGGAGCATCTCTTCCAAAGGCCTCTGAAACGCAGTTTCTTTGCAGGCCTGATCTGGCTGAAGTAGAACTTCCGCTCTGGGTGTGCTACATTGCCCTAGAGCTGAAAGGCACAACGTGCAGGCTTCTTTCCAAAGGGCAGGTTGGGTCCCACAGCATCTTGCTTACAGCTTTTGGGAAGCTAAGAAAGAACTCGCTCTGCACAGTGCTCTTACAGCCAACTGGGAACATCTCTTCCAAAGGCCTGAGAAACGCAGAGTCTTTGCAGGCCTGATCTGGCTGAAGTAGGACTTCTGCTCAGGGTGTGCTCCATTGCCCTAGAGCTGAAAGGCACAACGTGCCGGCGTCTTTCCACAGGGCGAGTTGGCCCCACAGCATCTTGCTTCCAGCTCTTTGGGAAGCTAAGAAACAACTCGCTCTGCACAGTGCTCTTACAGCCTACCGGGAACATCTCTTCCAAAGGCCTGTGAAACGCAGTTTCTTTGCAGGCCTGATCTGGCTGAAGTAGGACTCATGCTCTGGGTGTGCTCCATTGCCCTAGAGCTGAAAGGCACAACGTGCAGGCTTCTTTCCAAAGGGCGAGTTGGGCCCCACAGCATCTTGATTCCAGATATTTGGGAAGCTAAGAAACAACTCGCTCTGCACAGTGCTCTTAAAGTCTACCGGGAGCATCTCTTCCAAAGGCCTCTGAAACGCAGTTTCTTTGCAGGCCTGATCTGGCTGAAGTAGGACTTCTGCTCTGGGTGTGCTCCATTGCCCTAGAGCTGAAAGGCACAACGTGCAGGCTTCTTTCCAAAGGGCGAGTTGGGCCCCACAGCATCTTGCTTCCAGCTCTTTGGGAAGCTAAGAAACAACTCGCTCTGCACAGTGCTCTTACAGCCTACCGGGAACATCTCTTCCAAAGGCCTGTGAAACGCAGTTTCTTTGCAGGCCTGATCTGGCTGAAGTAGGACTTCTGATCTGTGTGTTGTACACTGCCCTAGAGCTGAAAGACACAACGTGCACGCTTCTTTCCAAAGGGCAGGTTGGGCCCCACAGCATCTTGCTTCCAGCTCTTTGGGAAGCTAAGAAACAACTCGCTCTGCACAGTGCTCTTACAGCCTACCTGGAACATCTCTTCCAAATGCCTGAGAAACGCAGAGTCTTTGCAGGCCTCATCTGGCTGAAGTAGGACTTCTGCTCTGGGTGTGCTCCATTGCCCTAGAGCTGAAAGGCACAACGTGCAGGCTTCTTTCCAAAGGGCAAGTTGGGCCCCACAGCACCTTGCTTCCAGCTCTTTGGGAAGCTAAGAAACAACTCGCTCTGCACAGTGCTCTTACAGCCTACCGGGAACATCTCTTCCAAAGGCCTGTGAAACGCAGTTTCTTTGCAGGCCTGATCTGGCTGAAGTAGGACTTCTGCTCTGGGTGTGCTCCATTGCCCTTGAGCTGAAAGGCACAACGTGCAGGCTTCTTTCCAAAGGGCGAGTTGGGCCCCACAGCATCTTGCTTCCAGCTCTTTGGGAAGCTAAGAAACAACTCGCTCTGCACAGTGCTCTTACAGCCTACCGGGAGCATCTCTTCCAAAGGCCTCTGAAACGCAGTTTCTTTGCAGGCCTGATCTGGCTGAAGTAGGACTTCTGCTCTGGGTGTGCTCCATTGCCCTACAGCTGAAAGGCACAACGCGCAGGCTTTTTTCCAAAGGGCGAGTTGGGCCCCACAGCATCTTGCTTCCAGCTCTTTGGGAAGCTAAGAAACAACACGCTCTGCACAGTGCTCTTACAGCCTACCGGGATCATCTCTTCCAAAGGCCTGTGAAACGCAGTTTCTTTGCAGGCCTGATCTGGCTGAAGTAGGACTTCTGCTCTGGGTGTGCTCCATTGCCCTAGATCTGAAAGGCACAACGTGCAGGCTTCTTTCCAAAGGCCGAGTTGGGCCCCACAGCACCTTGCTTCCAGCTCTTTTGGAAGCTAAGAAACAACTCGCTCTGCACAGTGCTCTTACAGCCTACCGGGAACATCTCTTCCAAAGGCCTGTGAAACGCAGTTTCTTTGCAGGCCTGATGTGGCTAAGTAGGACTTCTGCTCTGGGTGTGCTCCATTGCCCTAGAGCTGAAAGGCACAACGTGCAGGATTCTTTCCAAAGGGCGAGAAGGGCCCCACAGCATCTTGCTTCCAACTCTTTGGGAAGCTAAGAAACAACTCGCTCTGCACACTGCTCTTACAGCCTACCGGGAGCATCTCTTCCAAAGGCCTGTGAAACGCAGTTTCTTTGCAGCCCTGATCTGGCTGAAGTAGGACTTCTGTTCTGGGTGTGCTACATTGCCCTAGAGCTGAAAGGCACAACGTGCAGGCGTCTTTCTAAAGGGCAGTTTGGGTCCCACAGCATCTTGCTTCCAGCTCTTTGGGAAGGTAAGAAACAACTCGCTCTGCACAGTGCTCTTACCGCCTACCGGGAACATCTCTTCCAAAGGCCTGAGAAACGCAGAGCCTTTGCAGGCCTGATCTGGCTGAAGTAGTACTTCTTCTCTGGGTGTGCTCCATTGCCCTAGAGCTGAAAGGCACATCGTGCAGGCTTCTTTCCAAAGGGCTAGTTGGGCCCCACAGCATCTTGCTTCCAGCTCTTTGGGAAGGTAAGAAACAACTCGCTCTGCACAGTGCTCTTACAGCCTTCGGGAACATCTCTTCCAAAGGCCTGTGAAACGCAGTTTCTTTGCAGGCCTGATCTGGCTGAAGTAGGACTTCTGCTCTGGGTGTGCTCCATTGCCCTAGAGCTGAAAGGCACAACGTGCAGGCTTCTTTCCAAAGGGCGAGTTGGGCCCCACAGCATCTTGCTTCCAGCTCTTTGGGAAGCTAAGAAACAACTCGCTCTGCACAGTGCTCTTACAGCCTACCGGGAACATCTCTTCCAAAGGCCTGTGAAACGCAGTTTCTTTGCAGGCCTGATCTGGCTGAAGTAGGACTTCTGCTCTGGGTGTGCTCCATTGCCCTAGAGCTGAAAGGCACAACGTGCAGGCTTCATTCCAAAGGGCGAGTTGGGCCCCACAGCATCTTGATTCCAGATCTTTGGGAAGCTAAGAAACAACTCGCTCTGCACAGTGCTCTTACAGCCTACTGGGAACATCTCTTCCAAAGGCCTGTGAAACGCAGTTTCTTTGCAGGCCTGATCTGGCTGAAGAAGGACTTCTGCTCTGGGTGTGCTCCATTGCCCTAGAGCTGAAAGGCACAACGTGCAGGCTTCTTTCCAAAGGGCGAGTTGGGCCCCACAGCATCTTGCTTCCAGCTCTTTGGGAAGCTAAGAAACAACTCGCTCTGCACAGTGCTCTTACAGCCTACCGGGAGCATCTCTTCCAAAGGCCTCTGAAACGCAGTTTCTTTGCATGCCTGATCTGGCTGAAGTAGGACTTCTGCTCTGGGTGTGCTCCATTGCCCTAGAGCTGAAAGGCGCAACGTGCAGGCTTCTTTGCAAAGGGCGAGTTGGGCCCCAAAGCATCTTGCTTCCAGCTCTTTGGGAAGCTAAGAAACTACTCGCTCTGCACAGTGCTCTTACAGCCTACGGGGAACATCTCTTCCAAAGGCCTGTGAAAGGCAGTTTCTTTGCAGGCCTGATCTGGCTGAAGGAGAACTTCTGTTCTGGGTGTGCTACATTACCCTAGAGCTGAAAGGCACAACGTGCAGGCTTCTTTCCAAAGGGCGAGTTGGGCCCCACAGCATCTTGCTTCCAGCTCTTTGGGAAGGTAAGAAACAACTCGCTCTGCACAGTGCTCTTAAAGCCTACCGGGAACATCTCTTCCAAAGGCCTGTGAAACGCAGTTTCTTTGCAGGCCTGATCTGGCTGAAGTAGGACTGCTGCTCTGGGTGTGCTACATTGCCCTAGAGCTGAAAGGCACAACGTGCAGGCTTCTTTCCTAAGGGCGAGTTGAGCCCCACAGCATATTGCTTCCAGCTCTTTGGGAAGCTAAGAAACAACTCGCTCTGCACAGTGCTCTTACAGCCTATTGGGAACATCTCTTCCAAAGGACTGTAAAACGCAGTTTCTTTGCAGGCCTGATCTGGCTGAAGTAGGACTTGTGCTCTGGGTGTGCTACATTGCCCTAGAGCTGAAAGGCACAACGTGCAGGCTTCTTTCCAAAGGGCGAGTTGGGCCCCACAGCATCTTGATTCCAGCTCTTTGGGAAGCTAAGAAACAACTCGCTCTGCACAGTGCTTTTACAGCCTACCGGGAGCATCTCTTCCAAAGGCCTCTGAAACGCAGTTTCTTTGCAGGCCTGATCTGGCTGAAGTAGGACTTCTGCTCGGGGTGTGCTCCATTGCCCTAGAGCTGAAAGGCACAACGTGCAGGCTTCTTTCCAAAGGGCGAGTTGGGCCCCACAGCATCTTGCTTCTAGCTCTTTGGGAAGCTAAGAAACAACTCGCTTTGCACAGTGCTCTTACAGCCTACCGGGATCATCTCTTCCAAAGGCCTGTGAAACGCAGTTTCTTTGCAGGCCTGATCTGTCTGAAGTAGGACTTCTGCTCTGGGTGTGCTCCATTGCCCTAGAGCTGAAAGGCACAACGTGCAGGCTTCTTTCCAAAGGGCGAGTTGGGCCAAAGCATCTTGCTTCCAGCTCTTTGGGAAGCTAAGAAACAACTCGCTCTGCACAGTGCTCTTACAGCCTACCGGGAGCATCTCATCCAAAGACCTGTGAAACGCAGTTTCTTTGCAGGCCTGATCTGGCTGAAGTAGGACTTCTGCTCTGGGTGTGCTCCATTGCCCTAGAGCTGAAAGGCACAACGTGCAGGCTTCTTTCCAAAGGGCGAGTTGGGCCCCACAGCATCTTGCTTCCAGCTCTTTGGGAAGCTAAGAAACAACTCGCTCTGCACTGTGCTCTTACAGCCTACCGGGAACATCTCTTCCAAAGGCCTCTGAAACGCAGTTTCTTTGCAGGCCTGATCTGGCTGAAGTAGGACTGCTGCTCTGGGTGTGCTACATTGCCCTAGAGCTGAAAGGCACAACGGTCAGGCTTCTTTCCTAAGGGCGAGTTGAGCCCCACAGCATCTTGCTTCCAGCTCTTTGGGAAGCTAAGAAACAACTCGCTCTGCACAGTGCTCTTACAGCCTATTGGGAACATCTCTTCCAAAGGACTGTAAAACGCAGTTTCTTTGCAGGCCTGATCTGGCTGAAGTAGGACTTGTGCTCTGGGTGTGCTACATTGCCCTAGAGCTGAAAGGCACAACGTGCAGGCTTCTTTCAAAAGGGCGAGTTGGGCCCCACAGCATCTTGCTTCCAGCTCTTTAGGAAGCTAAGAAACAACTCGCTCTGCACAGTGCTCTTACAGCCTACCGGGAACATCTCTTCCAAAGGCCTGTGAAACGCAGTTTCTTTGCAGGCCTGATCAGGCTGAAGTAGGACTTCTGCTCTCGGTCTGCTACATTGCCCTAGAGCTGAAAGGCACAACGTGCAGGCTTCTTTCCAAAGGGCGAGTTGGGCGCCACAGCATCTTGCTTCCAGCTCTTTGGGAAGCTAAGAAACTACTCGCTCTGCACAGTGCTCTTACAGCCTACCGGGAACATCTCTTCCAAAGGCCTGTGAAACGCAGTCTCTTTGCAGGCCAATTCTGGCTGAAGTAGGACTTCTGCTCTGGGTGTGCTCCATTGCCCTAGAGCTGAAAGGCACAACGTGCAGGCTTCCTTCCAAAGGGCAAGTTGGGCCCCACAGCACCTTGCTTCCAGCTCTTTGGGAAGCTAAGAAACAACTCGCTCTGCACAGTGCTCTTACAGCCTACCGGGAACTTCTCTTCCAAAGGCCTGTGAAACGCAGTTTCTTTGCAGGCCTGATCTGGCTGAAGTAGGACTTCTGCTCTGGGTGTGCTACATTGCCCTAGAGCTGAAAGGCACAAAGTGCAGGCTTCTTTCCAAAGGGCGAGTTGGGCCCCACAGCATCTTGCTTCCAGCTCTTTGGGAAGGTAAGAAACAACTCGCTCTGCACAGTGCTCTTACAGCCTACCGGGAACATCTCTTCCAAAGGCCTGTGAAACGCAGTTTCTTTGCAGGCCTGATCTGGCTGAAGTAGGACTCATGCTCTGGGTGTGCTCCATTGCCCTAGAGCTGAAAGGCACAACGTGCAGGCTTCTTTCCAAAGGGCGAGTTGGGCCCCACAGCATCTTGATTCCAGATATTTGGGAAGCTAAGAAACAACTCGCTCTGCACAGTGCTCTTAAAGTCTACCGGGAGCATGTCTTCCAAAGGCCTCTGAAACGCAGTTTCTTTGCAGGCCTGATCTGGCTGAAGTAGGACTTCTGCTCTGGGTGTGCTCCATTGCCCTAGAGCTGAAAGGCACAACGTGCAGGCTTCTTTCCAAAGGGCGAGTTGGGCCCCACAGCATCTTGCTTCCAGCTCTTTGAGAAGCTAAGAAACAACTCGCTCTGCACAGTGCTCTTACAGCCTACCGGGAACATCTCTTCCAAAGGCCTGTGTAACGCAGTTTCTTTGCAGGCCTGATCTGGCTGAAGTAGGACTTCTGATCTCTGTGTGGTACACTGTCCTAGAGCTGAAAGGCACAATGTGCAGGCTTCTTTCCAAAGGGCAGGTTGGGCCCCACAGCATCTTGCTTCCAGCTCTTTGGGAAGCTAAGAAATAACTCGCTCTGCACAGTGCTCTTACAGCCTACCGGGAACATCTCTTCCAAAGGCCTGTGAAACGCAGTTTCTTTGCAAGCCTCATCTGGCTGAAGTAGGACTTCTGCTCTGGGTGTGCTCCATTGCCCTAGAGCTGAAAGGCACAACGTGCAGGCTTCTTTCCAAAGGGCGAGTTGGGCCCCACAGCATCTTGCTTCCAGCTCTTTGGGAAGCTAAGAAACAACTCGCTCTGCACAGTGCTCTTACAGCCTACCGGGAGCATCTCTTCCAAAGGCCTGTGAAACGCAGTTTCTTTGCAGGCCTGATCTGGCTGAAGTAGGACTTCTGCTCTGGGTGTGCTCCATTGCCCTAGAGCTGAAAGGCACAACGTGCAGGCTTCTTTCCAAAGGGCGAGTTGGGCCCCACAGCATCTTGCTTCCAGCTCTTTGGGAAGCTAAGAAACAACTCGCTCTGCACAGTGCTCTTACAGCCTACCGGGAACATCTCTTCCAAAGGCCTCTGAAACGCAGTTTCTTTGCAGGCCTGATCTGGCTGAAGTAGGACTTCTGCTCTGGGTGTGCTACATTGCCCTAGAGCTGAAAGGCACAACGTGCAGGCTTCTTTCCAAAGGGCAGGTTGGGTCCCACAGCATCTTGCTTACAGCTTTTGGGAAGCTAAGAAAGAACTCGCTCTGCACAGTGCTCTTACAGCCTACCGGGAACATCTCTTCCAAAGGCCTGAGAAACGCAGAGGCTTTGCAGGCCTGATCTGGCTGAAGTAGGACTTCTGCTCTGGGTGTGCTCCATTGCCCTAGAGCTGAAAGGCACAACGTGCCGGCGTCTTTCCACAGGGCGAGTTGGGCCCCACAGCATCTTGCTTCCAGCTCTTTGGGAAGCTAAGAAACAACTCGCTCTGCACAGTGCTCTTACAGCCTACCGGGAACATCTCTTCCAAAGGCCTGTGAAACGCAGTTTCTTTGCAGGCCTGATCTGGCTGAAGTAGGACTCATGCTCTGGGTGTGCTCCATTGCCCTAGAGCTGAAAGGCACAACGTGCAGGCTTCTTTCCAAAGGGCGAGTTGGGCCCCACAGCATCTTGATTCCAGATATTTGGGAAGCTAAGAAACAACTCGCTCTGCACAGTGCTCTTAAAGTCTACCGGGAGCATGTCTTCCAAAGGCCTCTGAAACGCAGTTTCTTTGCAGGCCTGATCTGGCTGAAGTAGGACTTCTGCTCTGTGTGTGCTCCATTGCCCTAGAGCTGAAAGGCACAACGTGCAGGCTTCTTTCCAAAGGGCGAGTTGGGCCCCACAGCATCTTGCTTCCAGCTCTTTGGGAAGCTAAGAAACAACTCGCTCTGCACAGTGCTCTTACAGCCTACCGGGAACTTCTCTTCCAAAGGCCTGTGAAACGCAGTTTCTTTGCAGGCCTGATCTGGCTGAAGTAGGACTTCTGATCTCTGTGTGGTACACTGTCCTAGAGCTGAAAGGCACAATGTGCAGGCTTCTTTCCAAAGGGCAGGTTGGGCCCCACAGCATCTTGCTTCCAGCTCTTTGGGAAGCTAAGAAACAACTCGCTCTGCACAGTGCTCTTACAGCCTACCGGGAACATCTCTTCCAAAGGCCTGTGAAACGCAGTTTCTTTGCAAGCCTCATCTGGCTGAAGTAGGACTTCTGCTCTGGGTGTGCTCCATTGCCCTAGAGCTGAAAGGCACAACGTGCAGGCTTCTTTCCAAAGGGCGAGTTGGGCCCCACAGCATCTTGCTTCCAGCTCTTTGGGAAGCTAAGAAACAACTCGCTCTGCACAGTGCTCTTACAGCCTACCGGGAGCATCTCTTCCAAAGGCCTGTGAAACGCAGTTTCTTTGCAGGCCTGATCTGGCTGAAGTAGGACTTCTGCTCTGGGTGTGCTCCATTGCCCTAGAGCTGAAAGGCACAACGTGCAGGCTTCTTTCCAAAGGGCGAGTTGGGCCCCACAGCATCTTGCTTCCAGCTCTTTGGGAAGCTAAGAAACAACTCGCTCTGCACAGTGCTCTTACAGCCTACCGGGAACATCTCTTCCAAAGGCCTCTGAAACGCAGTTTCTTTGCAGGCCTGATCTGGCTGAAGTAGGACTTCTGCTCTGGGTGTGCTACATTGCCCTAGAGCTGAAAGGCACAACGTGCAGGCTTCTTTCCAAAGGGCAGGTTGGGTCCCACAGCATCTTGCTTACAGCTTTTGGGAAGCTAAGAAAGAACTTGCTCTGCACAGTGCTCTTACAGCCTACCGGGAACATCTCTTCCAAAGGCCTGAGAAACGCAGAGTCTTTGCAGGCCTGATCTGGCTGAAGTAGGACTTCTGCTCTGGGTGTGCTCCATTGCCCTAGAGCTGAAAGGCACAACGTGCCGGCGTCTTTCCACAGGGCGAGTTGGGCCCCACAGCATCTTGCTTCCAGCTCTTTGGGAAGCTAAGAAACAACTCGCTCTGCACAGTGCTCTTACAGCCTACCGGGAACATCTCTTCCAAAGGCCTGTGAAACGCAGTTTCTTTGCAGGCCTGATCTGGCTGAAGTAGGACTCATGCTCTGGGTGTGCTCCATTGCCCTAGAGCTGAAAGGCACAACGTGCAGGCTTCTTTCCAAAGGGCGAGTTGGGCCCCACAGCATCTTGATTCCAGATATTTGGGAAGCTAAGAAACAACTCGCTCTGCACAGTGCTCTTAAAGTCTACCGGGAGCATGTCTTCCAAAGGCCTCTGAAACGCAGTTTCTTTGCAGGCCTGATCTGGCTGAAGTAGGACTTCTGCTCTGTGTGTGCTCCATTGCCCTAGAGCTGAAAGGCACAACGTGCAGGCTTCTTTCCAAAGGGCGAGTTGGGCCCCACAGCATCTTGCTTCCAGCTCTTTGGGAAGCTAAGAAACAACTCGCTCTGCACAGTGCTCTTACAGCCTACCGGGAACATCTCTTCCAAAGGCCTGTGAAACGCAGTTTCTTTGCAGGCCTGATCTGGCTGAAGTAGGACTTCTGATCTGTGTGTGGTACACTGCCCTAGAGCTGAAAGACACAACGTGCAGGCTTCTTTCCAAAGGGCGAGTTGGGCCCCACAGCATCTTGCTTCCAGCTCTTTGGGAAGCTAAGAAACAACTCGCTCTGCAAAGTGCTCTTACAGCCAACCGGGAACATCTCTTCCAAAGGCCTGTGAAACGCAGTTTGTTTGCAGGCCTGATCTGGCTGAAGTAGGACTTCTGCTCTGGGTGTGCTCCATTGCCCTAGAGCTGAAAGGCACAACGGTCAGGCTTCTTTCCTAAGGGCGAGTTGAGCCCCACAGCATCTTGCTTCCAGCTCTTTGGGAAGATAAGAAACAACTCGCTCTGCACAGTGCTCTTAAAGCCTACTGGGAACATCTCTTCCAAAGGACTGTAAAACGCAGTTTCTTTGCAGGCCTGATCTGGCTGAAGTAGGACTTGTGCTCTGGGTGTGCTACATTGCCCTAGAGCTGAAAGGCACAACGTGCAGGCTTCTTTCAAAAGGGCGAGTTGGGCCCCACAGCATCTTGCTTCCAGCTCTTTAGGAAGCTAAGAAACAACTCGCTCTGCACAGTGCTCTTACAGCCTACCGGGAACATCTCTTCCAAAGGCCTGTGAAACGCAGTTGCTTTGCAGGCCTGATCAGGCTGAAGTAGGACTTCTGCTCTCGGTCTGCTACATTGCCCTAGAGCTGAAAGGCACAACGTGCAGGCTTCTTTCCAAAGGGCGAGTTGGGCCCCACAGCATCTTGCTTCCAGCTCTTTGGGAAGCTAAGAAACTACTCGCTCTGCACAGTGCTCTTACAGCCTACCGGGAACATCTCTTCCAAAGGCCTGTGAAACGCAGTCTCTTTGCAGGCCAATTCTGGCTGAAGTAGGACTTCTGCTCTGGGTGTGCTCCATTGCCCTAGAGCTGAAAGGCACAACGTGCAGGCTTCCTTCCAAAGGGCAAGTTGGGCCCCACAGCACCTTGCTTCCAGCTCTTTGGGAAGCTAAGAAACAACTCGCTCTGCACAGTGCTCTTACAGCCTACCGGGAACATCTCTTCCAAAGGCCTGTGAAACGCAGTTTCTTTGCAGGCCTGATCTGGCTGAAGTAGGACTTCTGCTCTGGGTGTGCTCCATTGCCCTAGAGCTGAAAGGCACAACGTGCAGGCTTCTTTCCAAAGGGCGAGTTGGGCCCCACAGCATCTTGATTCCAGCTCTTTGGGAAGCTAAGAAACAACTCGCTCTGCACAGTGCTCTTACAGCCTACCGGGAGCATCTCTTCCAAAGGCCTCTGAAACGCAGTTTCTTTGCAGGCCTGATCTGGCTGAAGTAGGACTTCTGCTCTGGGTGTGCTCCATTGCCCTAGAGCTGAAAGGCACAACGTGCAGGCTTCTTTCCAAAGGGCGAGTTGGGCCCCACAGCATCTTGCTTCTAGCTCTTTGGGAAGCTAAGAAACAACTCGCTCTGCACAGTGCTCTTACAGCCTACCGGGATCATCTCTTCCAAAGGCCTGTGAAACGCAGTTTCTTTGCAGGCCTGATCTGTCTGAAGTAGGACTTCTGCTCTGGGTGTTCTCCATTGCCCTAGAGCTGAAAGGCACAACGTGCAGGCTTCTTTCCAAAGGGCGAGTTGGGCCCACAGCATCTTGCTTCCAGCTCTTTGGGAAGCTAAGAAACAACTCGCTCTGCACAGTGCTCTTACAGCCTACCGGGAGCATCTCTTCCAAAGGCCTGTGAAACGCAGTTTCTTTGCAGGCCTGATCTGGCTGAAGTAGGACTTCTGTTCTGGGTGTGCTCCATTGACCTAGAGCTGAAAGGCACAACGTGCAGGCTTCTTTCCAAAGGGCGAGTTGGGCCCCACAGCATCTTGCTTCCAGCTCTTTGGGAAGCTAAGAAAAAACTCGCTCTGCACAGTGCTCTTACAGCCTACCGGGAACATCTCTTCCAAAGGCCTGTGAAACGCAGTTTCTTTGCAGGCCTGATCTGGCTGAAGTAGGACTTCTGCTCTGGGTGTGCTACATTGCCCTAGAGCTGAAAGGCACAACGTGCAGGCTTCTTTCCAAAGGGCAGGTTGGGTCCCACAGCATCTTGCTTACAGCTTTTGGGAAGCTAAGAAAGAACTCGCTCTGCACAGTGCTCTTACAGCCTACCGGGAACATCTCTTCCAAAGGCCTGAGAAACGCAGAGTCTTTGCTGGCCTGTCTGGCTGAAGTAGGACTTCTGCTCTGGGTGTGCTCCATTGCCCTAGAGCTGAAAGGCACAACGTGCCGGCGTCTTTCCACAGGGCGAGTTGGGCCCCACAGCATCTTGCTTCCAGCTCTTTGGGAAGCTAAGAAACAACTCGCTCTGCACAGTGCTCTTACAGCCTACCGGGAACATCTCTTCCAAATGCCTGAGAAACGCAGAGTCTTTGCAGGCCTCATCTGGCTGAAGTAGGACTTCTGCTCTGGGTGTGCTCCATTGCCCTAGAGCTGAAAGGCACAACATGCAGGCTTCTTTCCAAAGGGCAAGTTGGGCCCCACAGCACCTTGCTTCCAGCTCTTTGGGAAGCTAAGAAACTACTCGCTCTGCACAGTGCTCTTACAGCCTACTGGGAACATCTCTTCCAAAGGCCTGTGAAACGCAGTTTCTTTGCAGGCCTGATCTGGCTGAAGTAGGACTTCTGCTCTGGGTGTGCTCCATTGCCCTTGAGCTGAAAGGCACAACGTGCAGGCTTCTTTCCAAAGGGCGAGTTGGGCCCCACAGCATCTTGCTTCCAGCTCTTTGGGAAGCTAAGAAACAACTCGCTCTGCACAGTGCTCTTACAGCCTACCGGGAGCATCTCTTCCAAAGGCCTCTGAAACGCAGTTTCTTTGCAGGCCTGATCTGGCTGAAGTAGGACTTCTGCTCTGGGTGTGC
This sequence comes from Equus caballus, assembly GCF_041296265.1. Taxonomy (NCBI): domain Eukaryota; kingdom Metazoa; phylum Chordata; class Mammalia; order Perissodactyla; family Equidae; genus Equus; species Equus caballus. Next base: position 34,217,473 of record NC_091689.1, read on the forward strand.
TCCATTGCCCTACAGCTGAAAGGCACAACGCGCAGGCTTCTTTCCAAAGTTCGAGTTGGGCCCCACAGCATCTTGCTTCCAGCTCTTTGGGAAGCTAAGAAACAACACGCTCTGCACAGTGCTCTTACAGCCTACCGGGATCATCTCTTCCAAAGGCCTGTGAAACGCAGTTTCTTTGCAGGCCTGATCTGGCTGAAGTAGGACTTCTGCTCTGGGTGTGCTCCATTGCCCTAGATCTGAAAGGCACAACGTGCAGGCTTCTTTCCAAAGGGCGAGTTGGGCCCCACAGCATCTTGCTTCCAGCTCTTTTGGAAGCTAAGAAACAGCTCGCTCTGCACAGTGCTCTTACAGCCTACCGGGAACATCTCTTCCAAAGGCCTGTGAAACGCAGTTTCTTTGCAGGCCTGATCTGGCTGAAGTAGGACTTCTGCTCTGGGTGTGCTCCATTGCCCTAGAGCTGAAAGGCACAACGTGCAGGATTCTTTCCAAAGGGCGAGAAGGGCCCCACAGCATCTTGCTTCCAACTCTTTGGGAAGCTAAGAAACAACTCGCTCTGCACACTGCTCTTACAGCCTACCGGGAGCATCTCTTCCAAAGGCCTGTGAAACGCAGTTTCTTTGCAGCCCTGATCTGGCTGAAGTAGGACTTCTGTTCTGGGTGTGCTACATTGCCCTAGAGCTGAAAGGCACAACGTGCAGGCGTCTTTCCAAAGGGCAGTTTGGGTCCCACAGCATCTTGCTTCCAGCTCTTTGGGAAGGTAAGAAACAACTCGCTCTGCACTGTGCTCTTATAGCCTACCGGGAACATCTCTTCCAAAGGCCTGAGAAACGCAGAGCCTTTGCAGGCCTGATCTGGCTGAAGTAGGACTTCTGCTCTGGGTGTGCTCCATTTCCCTAGAGCTGAAAGGCACAACGTGCAGGCTTCTTTCCAAATGGCGAGTTGGGACCCACAGCATCTTGCTTCCAGCTCTTTGGGAAGGTAAGAAACAACTCGCTCTGCACAGTGCTCTTACAGCCTTCGGGAACATCTCTTCCAAAGGCCTGTGAAACGCAGTTTCTTTGCAGGCCTGATCTGGCTGAAGTAGGACTTCTGCTCTGGGTGTGCTCCATTGCCCTAGAGCTGAAAGGCACAACGTGCAGGCTTCTTTCCAAAGGGCGAGTTGGGCCCCACAGCATCTTGCTTCCAGCTCTTTGGGAAGCTAAGAAACAACTCGCTCTGCACAGTGCTCTTACAGCCTACCGGGAACATCTCTTCCAAAGGCCTGTGAAACGCAGTTTCTTTGCAGGCCTGATCTGGCTGAAGTAGGACTTCTGCTCTGGGTGTGCTCCATTGCCCTAGAGCTGAAAGGCACAACGTGCAGGCTTCTTTCCAAAGGGCGAGTTGGGCCCCACAGCATCTTGATTCCAGATCTTTGGGAAGCTAAGAAACAACTCGCTCTGCACAGTGCTCTTACAGCCTACTGGGAACATCTCTTCCAAAGGCCTGTGAAACGCAGTTTCTTTGCAGGCCTGATCTGGCTGAAGTAGGACTTCTGCTCTGGGTGTGCTCCATTGCCCTAGAGCTGAAAGGCACAACGTGCAGGCTTCTTTCCAAAGGGCGAGTTGGGCCCCACAGCATCTTGCTTCCAGCTCTTTGGGAAGCTAAGAAACAACTCGCTCTGCACAGTGCTCTTACAGCCTACCGGGAGCATCTCTTCCAAAGGCCTCTGAAACGCAGTTTCTTTGCATGCCTGATCTGGCTGAAGTAGGACTTCTGCTCTGGGTGTGCTCCATTGCCCTAGAGCTGAAAGGCACAACGTGCAGGATTCTTTGCAAAGGGCGATTTGGGCCCCAAAGCATCTTGCTTCCAGCTCTTTGGGAAGCTAAGAAACTACTCGCTCTGCACAGTGCTCTTACAGCCTACCGGGAACATCTCTTCCAAAGGCCTGTGAAAGGCAGTTTCTTTGCAGGCCTGATCTGGCTGAAGGAGAACTTCTGCTCTGGGTGTGCTACATTACCCTAGAGCTGAAAGGCACAACGTGCAGGCTTCTTTCCAAAGGGCGAGTTGGGCCCCACAGCATCTTGCTTCCAGCTCTTTGGGAAGTTAAGAAACAACTCGCTCTGCACAGTGCTCTTAAAGCCTACCGGGAACATCTCTTCCAAAGGCCTGTGAAACGCAGTTTCTTTGCAGGCCTGATCTGGCTGAAGTAGGACTTCTGCTCTGTGTGTGGTACACTGCCCTAGAGCTGAAAGGCACAACGTGCAGGCTTCTTTCCAAAGGGCGAGTTGGACCCCACAGCATCTTGCTTCCAGCTCTTTGGGAAGCTAAGAAACAACTCGCTCTGCAAAGTGCTCTTACAGCCAACCGGGAACATCTCTTCCAAAGGCCTGTGAAACGCAGTTTGTTTGCAGGCCTGATCTGGCTGAAGTAGGACTTCTGCTCTGGGTGTGCTACATTGCCCTAGAGCTGAAAGGCACAACGGTCAGGCTTCTTTCCTAAGGGCGAGTTGAGCCCCACAGCATCTTGCTTCCAGCTCTTTGGGAAGATAAGAAACAACTCGCTCTGCACAGTGCTTTTACAGCCTACTGGGAACATCTCTTCCAAAGGACTGTAAAACGCAGTTTCTTTGCAGGCCTGATCTGGCTGAAGTAGGACTTGTGCTCTGGGTGTGCTCCATTGCCCTAGATCTGAAAGGCACAACGTGCAGGCTTCTTTCCAAAGGGCGAGTTGGGCCCCACAGCATCTTGCTTCCAGCTCTTTTGGAAGCTAAGAAACAACTCGCTCTGCACAGTGCTCTTACAGCCTACCGGGAACATCTCTTCCAAAGGCCTGTGAAACGCAGTTTCTTTGCAGGCCTGATCTGGCTGAAGTAGGACTTCTGCTCTGGGTGTGCTCCATTGCCCTAGAGCTGAAAGGCACAGCGTGCAGGATTCTTTCCAAAGGGCGAGAAGGGCCCCACAGCATCTTGCTTCCAACTCTTTGGGAAGCTAAGAAACAACTCGCTCTGCACACTGCTCTTACAGCCTACCGGGAGCATCTCTTCCAAAGGCCTGTGAAACGCAGTTTCTTTGCAGCCCTGATCTGGCTGAAGTAGGACTTCTGTTCTGGGTGTGCTACATTGCCCTAGAGCTGAAAGGCACAACGTGCAGGCGTCTTTCCAAAGGGCAGTTTGGGTCCCACAGCATCTTGCTTCCAGCTCTTTGGGAAGCTAAGAAACAACTCGCTCTGCACTGTGCTCTTACAGCCTACCGGGAACATCTCTTCCAAAGGCCTGAGAAACGCAGAGCCTTTGCAGGCCTGATCTGGCTGAAGTAGTACTTCTGCTCTGGGTGTGCTCCATTGCCCTAGAGCTGAAAGGCACAACGTGCAGGCTTCCTTCCAAAGGGCGAGTTGGGCCCCACAGCATCTTGCTTCCAGCTCTTTGGGAAGCTAAGAAACAACTCGCTCTGCACAGTGCTCTTACAGCCTTCGGGAACATCTCTTCCAAAGGCCTGTGAAACGCAGTTTCTTTGCAGGCCTGATCTGGCTGAAGTAGGACTTCTGCTCTGGGTGTGCTCCATTGCCCTAGAGCTGAAAGGCACAACGTGCAGGCTTCTTTCCAAAGGGCGAGTTGGGCCCCACAGCATCTTGCTTCCAGCTCTTTGGGAAGCTAAGAAACAACTCGCTCTGCAAAGTGCTCTTACAGCCAACCGGGAACATCTCTTCCAAAGGCCTGTGAAACGCAGTTTGTTTGCAGGCCTGATCTGGCTGAAGTAGGACTTCTGCTCTGGGTGTGCTCCATTGCCCTAGAGCTGAAAGGCACAACGGTCAGGCTTCTTTCCTAAGGGCGAGTTGAGCCCCACAGCATCTTGCTTCCAGCTCTTTGGGAAGATAAGAAACAACTCGCTCTGCACAGTGCTCTTAAAGCCTACTGGGAACATCTCTTCCAAAGGACTGTAAAACGCAGTTTCTTTGCAGGCCTGATCTGGCTGAAGTAGGACTTGTGCTCTGGGTGTGCTACATTGCCCTAGAGCTGAAAGGCACAACGTGCAGGCTTCTTTCAAAAGGGCGAGTTGGGCCCCACAGCATCTTGCTTCCAGCTCTTTAGGAAGCTAAGAAACAACTCGCTCTGCACAGTGCTCTTACAGCCTACCGGGAACATCTCTTCCAAAGGCCTGTGAAACGCAGTTTCTTTGCAGGCCTGATCAGGCTGAAGTAGGACTTCTGCTCTCGGTCTGCTACATTGCCCTAGAGCTGAAAGGCACAACGTGCAGGCTTCTTTCCAAAGGGCGAGTTGGGCCCCACAGCATCTTGCTTCCAGCTCTTTGGGAAGCTAAGAAAGTACTCGCTCTGCACAGTGCTCTTACAGCCTACCGGGAACATCTCTTCCAAAGGCCTGTGAAACGCAGTCTCTTTGCAGGCCAATTCTGGCTGAAGTAGGACTTCTGCTCTGGGTGTGCTCCATTGCCCTAGAGCTGAAAGGCACAACGTGCAGGCTTCCTTCCAAAGGGCAAGTTGGGCCCCACAGCACCTTGCTTCCAGCTCTTTGGGAAGCTAAGAAACAACTCGCTCTGCACAGTGCTCTTACAGCCTACCGGGAGCATCTCTTCCAAAGGCCTCTGAAACGCAGTTTCTTTGCAGGCCTGATCTGGCTGAAGTAGGACTTCTGCTCTGGGTGTGCTCCATTGCCCTAGAGCTGAAAGGCACAACGTGCAGGCTTCTTTCCAAAGGGCGAGTTGGGCCCCACAGCATCTTGCTTCTAGCTCTTTGGGAAGCTAAGAAACAACTCGCTCTGCACAGTGCTCTTACAGCCTACCGGGATCATCTCTTCCAAAGGCCTGTGAAACGCAGTTTCTTTGCAGGCCTGATCTGTCTGAAGTAGGACTTCTGCTCTGGGTGTGCTCCATTGCCCTAGAGCTGAAAGGCACAACGTGCAGGCTTCTTTCCAAAGGGCGAGTTGGGCCCCACAGCATCTTGCTTCCAGCTCTTTTGGAAGCTAAGAAACAGCTCGCTCTGCACAGTGCTCTTACAGCCTACCGGGAACATCTCTTCCAAAGGCCTGTGAAACGCAGTTTCTTTGCAGGCCTGATCTGGCTGAAGTAGGACTTCTGCTCTGGGTGTGCTCCATTGCCCTAGAGCTGAAAGGCACAACGTGCAGGATTCTTTCCAAAGGGCGAGAAGGGCCCCACAGCATCTTGCTTCCAACTCTTTGGGAAGCTAAGAAACAACTCGCTCTGCACACTGCTCTTACAGCCTACCGGGAGCATCTCTTCCAAAGGCCTGTGAAACGCAGTTTCTTTGCAGCCCTGATCTGGCTGAAGTAGGACTTCTGTTCTGGGTGTGCTACATTGCCCTAGAGCTGAAAGGCACAACGTGCAGGCGTCTTTCCAAAGGGCAGTTTGGGTCCCACAGCATCTTGCTTCCAGCTCTTTGGGAAGGTAAGAAACAACTCGCTCTGCACTGTGCTCTTATAGCCTACCGGGAACATCTCTTCCAAAGGCCTGAGAAACGCAGAGCCTTTGCAGGCCTGATCTGGCTGAAGTAGGACTTCTGCTCTGGGTGTGCTCCATTTCCCTAGAGCTGAAAGGCACAACGTGCAGGCTTCTTTCCAAATGGCGAGTTGGGACCCACAGCATCTTGCTTCCAGCTCTTTGGGAAGGTAAGAAACAACTCGCTCTGCACAGTGCTCTTACAGCCTTCGGGAACATCTCTTCCAAAGGCCTGTGAAACGCAGTTTCTTTGCAGGCCTGATCTGGCTGAAGTAGGACTTCTGCTCTGGGTGTGCTCCATTGCCCTAGAGCTGAAAGGCACAACGTGCAGGCTTCTTTCCAAAGGGCGAGTTGGGCCCCACAGCATCTTGCTTCCAGCTCTTTGGGAAGCTAAGAAACAACTCGCTCTGCACAGTGCTCTTACAGCCTACCGGGAACATCTCTTCCAAAGGCCTGTGAAACGCAGTTTCTTTGCAGGCCTGATCTGGCTGAAGTAGGACTTCTGCTCTGGGTGTGCTCCATTGCCCTAGAGCTGAAAGGCACAACGTGCAGGCTTCTTTCCAAAGGGCGAGTTGGGCCCCACAGCATCTTGATTCCAGATCTTTGGGAAGCTAAGAAACAACTCGCTCTGCACAGTGCTCTTACAGCCTACTGGGAACATCTCTTCCAAAGGCCTGTGAAACGCAGTTTCTTTGCAGGCCTGATCTGGCTGAAGTAGGACTTCTGCTCTGGGTGTGCTCCATTGCCCTAGAGCTGAAAGGCACAACGTGCAGGCTTCTTTCCAAAGGGCGAGTTGGGCCCCACAGCATCTTGCTTCCAGCTCTTTGGGAAGCTAAGAAACAACTCGCTCTGCACAGTGCTCTTACAGCCTACCGGGAGCATCTCTTCCAAAGGCCTCTGAAACGCAGTTTCTTTGCATGCCTGATCTGGCTGAAGTAGGACTTCTGCTCTGGGTGTGCTCCATTGCCCTAGAGCTGAAAGGCACAACGTGCAGGATTCTTTGCAAAGGGCGATTTGGGCCCCAAAGCATCTTGCTTCCAGCTCTTTGGGAAGCTAAGAAACTACTCGCTCTGCACAGTGCTCTTACAGCCTACCGGGAACATCTCTTCCAAAGGCCTGTGAAAGGCAGTTTCTTTGCAGGCCTGATCTGGCTGAAGGAGAACTTCTGCTCTGGGTGTGCTACATTACCCTAGAGCTGAAAGGCACAACGTGCAGGCTTCTTTCCAAAGGGCGAGTTGGGCCCCACAGCATCTTGCTTCCAGCTCTTTGGGAAGTTAAGAAACAACTCGCTCTGCACAGTGCTCTTAAAGCCTACCGGGAACATCTCTTCCAAAGGCCTGTGAAACGCAGTTTCTTTGCAGGCCTGATCTGGCTGAAGTAGGACTTCTGCTCTGTGTGTGGTACACTGCCCTAGAGCTGAAAGGCACAACGTGCAGGCTTCTTTCCAAAGGGCGAGTTGGACCCCACAGCATCTTGCTTCCAGCTCTTTGGGAAGCTAAGAAACAACTCGCTCTGCAAAGTGCTCTTACAGCCAACCGGGAACATCTCTTCCAAAGGCCTGTGAAACGCAGTTTGTTTGCAGGCCTGATCTGGCTGAAGTAGGACTTCTGCTCTGGGTGTGCTACATTGCCCTAGAGCTGAAAGGCACAACGGTCAGGCTTCTTTCCTAAGGGCGAGTTGAGCCCCACAGCATCTTGCTTCCAGCTCTTTGGGAAGATAAGAAACAACTCGCTCTGCACAGTGCTTTTACAGCCTACTGGGAACATCTCTTCCAAAGGACTGTAAAACGCAGTTTCTTTGCAGGCCTGATCTGGCTGAAGTAGGACTTGTGCTCTGGGTGTGCTCCATTGCCCTAGATCTGAAAGGCACAACGTGCAGGCTTCTTTCCAAAGGGCGAGTTGGGCCCCACAGCATCTTGCTTCCAGCTCTTTTGGAAGCTAAGAAACAACTCGCTCTGCACAGTGCTCTTACAGCCTACCGGGAACATCTCTTCCAAAGGCCTGTGAAACGCAGTTTCTTTGCAGGCCTGATCTGGCTGAAGTAGGACTTCTGCTCTGGGTGTGCTCCATTGCCCTAGAGCTGAAAGGCACAGCGTGCAGGATTCTTTCCAAAGGGCGAGAAGGGCCCCACAGCATCTTGCTTCCAACTCTTTGGGAAGCTAAGAAACAACTCGCTCTGCACACTGCTCTTACAGCCTACCGGGAGCATCTCTTCCAAAGGCCTGTGAAACGCAGTTTCTTTGCAGCCCTGATCTGGCTGAAGTAGGACTTCTGTTCTGGGTGTGCTACATTGCCCTAGAGCTGAAAGGCACAACGTGCAGGCGTCTTTCCAAAGGGCAGTTTGGGTCCCACAGCATCTTGCTTCCAGCTCTTTGGGAAGCTAAGAAACAACTCGCTCTGCACTGTGCTCTTACAGCCTACCGGGAACATCTCTTCCAAAGGCCTGAGAAACGCAGAGCCTTTGCAGGCCTGATCTGGCTGAAGTAGTACTTCTGCTCTGGGTGTGCTCCATTGCCCTAGAGCTGAAAGGCACAACGTGCAGGCTTCTTTCCAAAGGGCGAGTTGGGCCCCACAGCATCTTGCTTCCAGCTCTTTGGGAAGCTAAGAAACAACTCGCTCTGCACAGTGCTCTTACAGCCTTCGGGAACATCTCTTCCAAAGGCCTGTGAAACGCAGTTTCTTTGCAGGCCTGATCTGGCTGAAGTAGGACTTCTGCTCTGGGTGTGCTCCATTGCCCTAGAGCTGAAAGGCACAACGTGCAGGCTTCTTTCCAAAGGGCGAGTTGGGCCCCACAGCATCTTGCTTCCAGCTCTTTGGGAAGCTAAGAAACAACTCGCTCTGCAAAGTGCTCTTACAGCCAACCGGGAACATCTCTTCCAAAGGCCTGTGAAACGCAGTTTGTTTGCAGGCCTGATCTGGCTGAAGTAGGACTTCTGCTCTGGGTGTGCTCCATTGCCCTAGAGCTGAAAGGCACAACGGTCAGGCTTCTTTCCTAAGGGCGAGTTGAGCCCCACAGCATCTTGCTTCCAGCTCTTTGGGAAGATAAGAAACAACTCGCTCTGCACAGTGCTCTTAAAGCCTACTGGGAACATCTCTTCCAAAGGACTGTAAAACGCAGTTTCTTTGCAGGCCTGATCTGGCTGAAGTAGGACTTGTGCTCTGGGTGTGCTACATTGCCCTAGAGCTGAAAGGCACAACGTGCAGGCTTCTTTCAAAAGGGCGAGTTGGGCCCCACAGCATCTTGCTTCCAGCTCTTTAGGAAGCTAAGAAACAACTCGCTCTGCACAGTGCTCTTACAGCCTACCGGGAACATCTCTTCCAAAGGCCTGTGAAACGCAGTTTCTTTGCAGGCCTGATCAGGCTGAAGTAGGACTTCTGCTCTCGGTCTGCTACATTGCCCTAGAGCTGAAAGGCACAACGTGCAGGCTTCTTTCCAAAGGGCGAGTTGGGCCCCACAGCATCTTGCTTCCAGCTCTTTGGGAAGCTAAGAAAGTACTCGCTCTGCACAGTGCTCTTACAGCCTACCGGGAACATCTCTTCCAAAGGCCTGTGAAACGCAGTCTCTTTGCAGGCCAATTCTGGCTGAAGTAGGACTTCTGCTCTGGGTGTGCTCCATTGCCCTAGAGCTGAAAGGCACAACGTGCAGGCTTCCTTCCAAAGGGCAAGTTGGGCCCCACAGCACCTTGCTTCCAGCTCTTTGGGAAGCTAAGAAACAACTCGCTCTGCACAGTGCTCTTACAGCCTACCGGGAGCATCTCTTCCAAAGGCCTCTGAAACGCAGTTTCTTTGCAGGCCTGATCTGGCTGAAGTAGGACTTCTGCTCTGGGTGTGCTCCATTGCCCTAGAGCTGAAAGGCACAACGTGCAGGCTTCTTTCCAAAGGGCGAGTTGGGCCCCACAGCATCTTGCTTCTAGCTCTTTGGGAAGCTAAGAAACAACTCGCTCTGAACAGTGCTCTTACAGCCTACCGGGATCATCTCTTCCAAAGGCCTGTGAAACGCAGTTTCTTTGCAGGCCTGATCTGTCTGAAGTAGGACTTCTGCTCTGGGTGTGCTCCATTGCCCTAGAGCTGAAAGGCACAACGTGCAGGCTTCTTTCCAAAGGGCGAGTTGGGCCCACAGCATCTTGCTTCCAGCTCTTTGGGAGGCTAAGAAACAACTCGCTCTGCACTGTGCTCTTACAGCCTACCGGGAGCATCTCTTCCAAAGGCCTGTGAAACGCAGTTTCTTTGCAGGCCTGATCTGGCTGAAGTAGGACTTCTGTTCTGGGTGTGCTCCATTGCCCTAGAGCTGAAAGGCACAACGTGCAGGCTTCTTTCCAAAGGGCGAGTTGGGCCCCACAGCATCTTGCTTCCAGCTCTTTGGGAAGCTAAGAAAAAACTCGCTCTGCACAGTGCTCTTACAGCCTACCGGGAACATCTCTTCCAAAGGCCTGTGAAACGCAGTTTCTTTGCAGGCCTGATCTGGCTGAAGTAGGACTTCTGCTCTGGGTGTGCTACATTGCCCTAGAGCTGAAAGGCACAACGTGCAGGCTTCTTTCCAAAGGGCAGGTTGGGTCCCACAGCATCTTGCTTACAGCTTTTGGGAAACTAAGAAAGAACTCGCTCTGCACAGTGCTCTTACAGCCTACCGGGAACATCACTTCCAAAGGCCTGAGAAACGCAGAGTCTTTGCTGGCCTGTCTGGCTGAAGTAGGACTTCTGCTCTGGGTGTGCTCCATTGCCCTAGAGCTGAAAGGCACAACGTGCCGGCGTCTTTCCACAGGGCGAGTTGGGCCCCACAGCATCTTGCTTCCAGCTCTTTGGGAAGCTGAGAAACAACTCGCTCTGCACAGTGCTCTTACAGCCTACCGGGAACATCTCTTCCAAAGGCCTGTGAAACGCAGTTTCTTTGCAGGCCTGATCTGGCTGAAGTAGGACTTCTGCTCTGGGTGTGCTCCATTGCCCTAGAGCTGAAAGGCACAACGTGCAGGCTTCTTTCCAAAGGGCGAGTTGGGCCCCACAGCATCTTGATTCCAGATATTTGGGAAGCTAAGAAACAACTCGCTCTGCTCAGTGCTCTTAAAGTCTACCGGGAGCATCTCTTCCAAAGGCCTCTGAAACGCAGTTTCTTTGCAGGCCTGATCTGGCTGAAGTAGGACTTCTGCTCTGGGTGTGCTCCATTGCCCTAGAGCTGAAAGGCACAACGTGCAGGCTTCTTTCCAAAGGGCGAGTTGGGCCCCACAGCATCTTGCTTCCAGCTCTTTGGGATGCTAAGAAACAACTCGCTCTTCACAGTGCTCTTACAGCCTACCGGGAACATCTCTTCCAAAGGCCTGTGAAACGCAGTTTCTTTGCAGGCCTGATCTGGCTGAAGTAGGACTTCTGATCTGTGTGTGGCACACTGCCCTAGAGCTGAAAGACACAACGTGCAGGCTTCTTTCCAAAGGGCAGGTTGGGCCCCACAGCATCTTGCTTCCAGCTCTTTGGGAAGCTAAGAAACAACTCGCTCTGCAGAGTGCTCTTACAGCCTACCGGGAACATCTCTTCCAAATGCCTGAGAAACGCAGAGTCTTTGCAGGCCACATCTGGCTGAAGTAGGACTTCTGCTCGGGGTGTGCTCCATTGCCCTAGAGCTGAAAGGCACAACGTGCAGGCTTCTTTCCAAAGGGCAAGTTGGGCCCCACAGCACCTTGCTTCCAGCTCTTTGGGAAGCTAAGAAACTACTCGCTCTGCACAGTGCTCTTACAGCCTACTGGGAACATCTCTTCCAAAGGCCTGTGAAACGCAGTTTCTTTGCAGGCCTGATCTGGCTGAAGTAGGACTTCTGCTCTGGGTGTGCTCCATTGCCCTTGAGCTGAAAGGCACAACGTGCAGGCTTCTTTCCAAAGGGCGAGTTGGGCCCCACAGCATCTTGCTTCCAGCTCTTTGGGAAGCTAAGAAACAACTCGCTCTGCACAGTGCTCTTACAGCCTACCGGGAGCATCTCTTCCAAAGGCCTCTGAAACGCAGTTTCTTTGCAGGCCTGATCTGGCTGAAGTAGGACTTCTGCTCTGGGTGTGCTCCATTGCCCTACAGCTGAAAGGCACAACGCGCAGGCTTCTTTCCAAAGGGCGAGTTGGGCCCCACAGCATCTTGCTTCCAGCTCTTTGGGAAGCTAAGAAACAACACGCTCTGCACAGTGCTCTTACAGCCTACCGGGATCATCTCTTCCAAAGGCCTGTGAAACGCAGTTTCTTTGCAGGCCTGATCTGGCTGAAGTAGGACTTCTGCTCTGGGTGTGCTCCATTGCCCTAGATCTGAAAGGCACAACGTGCAGGCTTCTTTCCAAAGGGCGAGTTGGGCCCCACAGCATCTTGCTTCCAGCTCTTTTGGAAGCTAAGAAACAGCTCGCTCTGCACAGTGCTCTTACAGCCTACCGGGAACATCTCTTCCAAAGGCCTGTGAAACGCAGTTTCTTTGCAGGCCTGATCTGGCTGAAGTAGGACTTCTGCTCTGGGTGTGCTCCATTGCCCTAGAGCTGAAAGGCACAACGTGCAGGATTCTTTCCAAAGGGCGAGAAGGGCCCCACAGCATCTTGCTTCCAACTCTTTGGGAAGCTAAGAAACAACTCGCTCTGCACACTGCTCTTACAGCCTACCGGGAGCATCTCTTCCAAAGGCCTGTGAAACGCAGTTTCTTTGCAGCCCTGATCTGGCTGAAGTAGGACTTCTGTTCTGGGTGTGCTACATTGCCCTAGAGCTGAAAGGCACAACGTGCAGGCGTCTTTCCAAAGGGCAGTTTGGGTCCCACAGCATCTTGCTTCCAGCTCTTTGGGAAGGTAAGAAACAACTCGCTCTGCACTGTGCTCTTATAGCCTACCGGGAACATCTCTTCCAAAGGCCTGAGAAACGCAGAGCCTTTGCAGGCCTGATCTGGCTGAAGTAGGACTTCTGCTCTGGGTGTGCTCCATTGCCCTAGAGCTGAAAGGCACAACGTGCAGGCTTCTTTCCAAAGGGCGAGTTGGGCCCCACAGCATCTTGCTTCCAGCTCTTTGGGAAGGTAAGAAACAACTCGCTCTGCACAGTGCTCTTGCAGCCTTCGGGAACATCTCTTCCAAAGGCCTGTGAAACGCAGTTTCTTTGCAGGCCTGATCTGGCTGAAGTAGGACTTCTGCTCTGGGTGTGCTCCATTGCCCTAGAGCTGAAAGGCACAACGTGCAGGCTTCTTTCAAAAGGGCGAGTTGGGCCCCACAGCATCTTGCTTCCAGCTCTTTGGGAAGCTAAGAAACAACTCGCTCTGCACAGTGCTCTTACAGCCTACCGGGAACATCTCTTCCAAAGGCCTGTGAAACGCAGTTTCTTTGCAGGCCTGATCTGGCTGAAGTAGGACTTCTGCTCTAGGTGTGCTCCATTGCCCTAGAGCTGAAAGGCACAACGTGCAGGCTTCTTTCCAAAGGGCGAGTTGGGCCCCACAGCATCTTGATTCCAGATCTTTGGGAAGCTAAGAAACAACTCGCTCTGCACAGTGCTCTTACAGCCTACTGGGAACATCTCTTCCAAAGGCCTGTGAAACGCAGTTTCTTTGCAGGCCTGATCTGGCTGAAGTAGGACTTCTGCTCTGGGTGTGCTCCATTGCCCTAGAGCTGAAAGGCACAACGTGCAGGCTTCTTTCCAAAGGGCGAGTTGGGCCCCACAGCATCTTGCTTCCAGCTCTTTGGGAAGCTAAGAAACAACTCGCTCTGCACAGTGCTCTTACAGCCTACCGGGAGCATCTCTTCCAAAGGCCTCTGAAACGCAGTTTCTTTGCATGCCTGATCTGGCTGAAGTAGGACTTCTGCTCTGGGTGTGCTCCATTGCCCTAGAGCTGAAAGGCACAACGTGCAGGATTCTTTGCAAAGGGCGATTTGGGCCCCAAAGCATCTTGCTTCCAGCTCTTTGGGAAGCTAAGAAACTACTCGCTCTGCACAGTGCTCTTACAGCCTACCGGGAACATCTCTTCCAAAGGCCTGTGAAAGGCAGTTTCTTTGCAGGCCTGATCTGGCTGAAGGAGAACTTCTGCTCTGGGTGTGCTACATTACCCTAGAGCTGAAAGGCACAACGTGCAGGCTTCTTTCCAAAGGGCGAGTTGGGCCCCACAGCATCTTGCTTCCAGCTCTTTGGGAAGTTAAGAAACAACTCGCTCTGCACAGTGCTCTTAAAGCCTACCGGGAACATCTCTTCCAAAGGCCTGTGAAACGCAGTTTCTTTGCAGGCCTGATCTGGCTGAAGTAGGACTTCTGCTCTGTGTGTGGTACACTGCCCTAGAGCTGAAAGGCACAACGTGCAGGCTTCTTTCCAAAGGGCGAGTTGGACCCCACAGCATCTTGCTTCCAGCTCTTTGGGAAGCTAAGAAACAACTCGCTCTGCAAAGTGCTCTTACAGCCAACCGGGAACATCTCTTCCAAAGGCCTGTGAAACGCAGTTTGTTTGCAGGCCTGATCTGGCTGAAGTAGGACTTCTGCTCTGGGTGTGCTACATTGCCCTAGAGCTGAAAGGCACAACGGTCAGGCTTCTTTCCTAAGGGCGAGTTGACCCCCACAGCATCTTGCTTCCAGCTCTTTGGGAAGATAAGAAACAACTCGCTCTGCACAGTGCTTTTACAGCCTACTGGGAACATCTCTTCCAAAGGACTGTAAAACGCAGTTTCTTTGCAGGCCTGATCTGGCTGAAGTAGGACTTGTGCTCTGGGTGTGCTACATTGCCCTAGAGCTGAAAGGCACAACGTGCAGGCTTCTTTCAAAAGGGTGAGTTGGGCCCCACAGCATCTTGCTTCCAGCTCTTTAGGAAGCTAAGAAACAACTCGCTCTGCACAGTGCTCTTACAGCCTACCGGGAACATCTCTTCCAAAGGCCTGTGAAACGCAGTTTCTTTGCAGGCCTGATCTGGCTGAAGTAGGACTTCTGCTCTGGGTGTGCTCCATTGCCCTAGAGCTGAAAGGCACAACGTGCAGGCTTCTTTCCAAAGGGCGAGTTGGGCCCCACAGCATCTTGCTTCCAGCTCTTTGGGAAGCTAAGAAACAACTCGCTCTGCACAGTGCTCTTACAGCCTACCGGGAACATCTCTTCCAAAGGCCTGTGGAACGCAGTTTCTTTGCAGGCCTGATCTGGCTGAAGTAGAACTTCTGCTCTGGGTGTGCTGAATTGCCCTAGAGCTGAAAGGCACATCGTGCAGGCTTCTTTCCAAAGGGCGAGTAGGGCCCCACAGCATCTTGCTTCCAGCTCTTTGGGAAGCTAAGAAACAACTCGTTCTGCACAGTGCTCTTACAGCCTACCGGGAACATCTCTTCCCAAGGCCTGTGAAACGCAGTTTCTTTGCAGGCCTGATCTGGCTGAAGTAGGACTTCTGCTCTGGGTGTGCTCCATTGCCCTAGAGCTGAAAGGCACAACGTGCAGGCTTCTTTCCAAAGGGCGAGTTGGGCCCCACAGCATCTTGCTTCCAGCTCTTTGGGAAGCTAAGAAACAACACGCTCTGCACAGTGCTCTTACAGCCTACCGGGATCATCTCTTCCAAAGGCCTGTGAAACGCAGTTTCTTTGCAGGCCTGATCTGGCTGAAGTAGGACTTCTGCTCTGGGTGTGCTCCATTGCCCTAGATCTGAAAGGCACAACGTGCAGGCTTCTTTCCAAAGGGCGAGTTGGGCCCCACAGCATCTTGCTTCCAGCTCTTTTGGAAGCTAAGAAACAGCTCGCTCTGCACAGTGCTCTTACAGCCTACCGGGAACATCTCTTCCAAAGGCCTGTGAAACGCAGTTTCTTTGCAGGCCTGATCTGGCTGAAGTAGGACTTCTGCTCTGGGTGTGCTCCATTGCCCTAGAGCTGAAAGGCACAACGTGCAGGATTCTTTCCAAAGGGCGAGAAGGGCCCCACAGCATCTTGCTTCCAACTCTTTGGGAAGCTAAGAAACAACTCGCTCTGCACACTGCTCTTACAGCCTACCGGGAGCATCTCTTCCAAAGGCCTGTGAAACGCAGTTTCTTTGCAGCCCTGATCTGGCTGAAGTAGGACTTCTGTTCTGGGTGTGCTACATTGCCCTAGAGCTGAAAGGCACAACGTGCAGGCGTCTTTCCAAAGGGCAGTTTGGGTCCCACAGCATCTTGCTTCCAGCTCTTTGGGAAGGTAAGAAACAACTCGCTCTGCACTGTGCTCTTATAGCCTACCGGGAACATCTCTTCCAAAGGCCTGAGAAACGCAGAGCCTTTGCAGGCCTGATCTGGCTGAAGTAGGACTTCTGCTCTGGGTGTGCTCCATTGCCCTAGAGCTGAAAGGCACAACGTGCAGGCTTCTTTCCAAAGGGCGAGTTGGGCCCCACAGCATCTTGCTTCCAGCTCTTTGGGAAGGTAAGAAACAACTCGCTCTGCACAGTGCTCTTACAGCCTTCGGGAACATCTCTTCCAAAGGCCTGTGAAACGCAGTTTCTTTGCAGGCCTGATCTGGCTGAAGTAGGACTTCTGCTCTGGGTGTGCTCCATTGCCCTAGAGCTGAAAGGCACAACGTGCAGGCTTCTTTCAAAAGGGCGAGTTGGGCCCCACAGCATCTTGCTTCCAGCTCTTTGGGAAGTTAAGAAACAACTCGCTCTGCACAGTGCTCTTACAGCCTACCGGGAACATCTCTTCCAAAGGCCTGTGAAACGCAGTTTCTTTGCAGGCCTGATCTGGCTGAAGTAGGACTTCTGCTCTGGGTGTGCTCCATTGCCCTAGAGCTGAAAGGCACAACGTGCAGGCTTCTTTCCAAAGGGCGAGTTGGGCCCCACAGCATCTTGATTCCAGATCTTTGGGAAGCTAAGAAACAACTCGCTCTGCACAGTGCTCTTACAGCCTACTGGGAACATCTCTTCCAAAGGCCTGTGAAACACAGTTTCTTTGCAGGCCTGATCTGGCTGAAGTAGGACTTCTGCTCTGGGTGTGCTCCATTGCCCTAGAGCTGAAAGGCACAACGTGCAGGCTTCTTTCCAAAGGGCGAGTTGGGCCCCACAGCATCTTGCTTCCAGCTCTTTGGGAAGCTAAGAAACAACTCGCTCTGCACAGTGCTCTTACAGCCTACCGGGAGCATCTCTTCCAAAGGCCTCTGAAACGCAGTTTCTTTGCATGCCTGATCTGGCTGAAGTAGGACTTCTGCTCTGGGTGTGCTCCATTGCCCTAGAGCTGAAAGGCACAACGTGCAGGATTCTTTGCAAAGGGCGATTTGGGCCCCAAAGCATCTTGCTTCCAGCTCTTTGGGAAGCTAAGAAACTACTCGCTCTGCACAGTGCTCTTACAGCCTACCGGGAACATCTCTTCCAAAGGCCTGTGAAAGGCAGTTTCTTTGCAGGCCTGATCTGGCTGAAGGAGAACTTCTGCTCTGGGTGTGCTACATTACCCTAGAGCTGAAAGGCACAACGTGCAGGCTTCTTTCCAAAGGGCGAGTTGGGCCCCACAGCATCTTGCTTCCAGCTCTTTGGGAAGATAAGAAACAACTCGCTCTGCACAGTGCTCTTAAAGCCTACCGGGAACATCTCTTCCAAAGGCCTGTGAAACGCAGTTTCTTTGCAGGCCTGATCTGGCTGAAGTAGGACTTCTGCTCTGTGTGTGGTACACTGCCCTAGAGCTGAAAGGCACAACGTGCAGGCTTCTTTCCAAAGGGCGAGTTGGACCCCACAGCATCTTGCTTCCAGCTCTTTGGGAAGCTAAGAAACAACTCGCTCTGCAAAGTGCTCTTACAGCCAACCGGGAACATCTCTTCCAAAGGCCTGTGAAACGCAGTTTGTTTGCAGGCCTGATCTGGCTGAAGTAGGACTTCTGCTCTGGGTGTGCTACATTGCCCTAGAGCTGAAAGGCACAACGGTCAGGCTTCTTTCCTAAGGGCGAGTTGACCCCCACAGCATCTTGCTTCCAGCTCTTTGGGAAGATAAGAAACAACTCGCTCTGCACAGTGCTTTTACAGCCTACTGGGAACATCTCTTCCAAAGGACTGTAAAACGCAGTTTCTTTGCAGGCCTGATCTGGCTGAAGTAGGACTTGTGCTCTGGGTGTGCTACATTGCCCTAGAGCTGAAAGGCACAACGTGCAGGCTTCTTTCAAAAGGGTGAGTTGGGCCCCACAGCATCTTGCTTCCAGCTCTTTAGGAAGCTAAGAAACAACTCGCTCTGCACAGTGCTCTTACAGCCTACCGGGAACATCTCTTCCAAAGGCCTGTGAAACGCAGTTTCTTTGCAGGCCTGATCTGGCTGAAGTAGGACTTCTGCTCTGGGTGTGCTCCATTGCCCTAGAGCTGAAAGGCACAACGTGCAGGCTTCTTTCCAAAGGGCGAGTTGGGCCCCACAGCATCTTGCTTCCAGCTCTTTGGGAAGCTAAGAAACAACTCGCTCTGCACAGTGCTCTTACAGCCTACCGGGAACATCTCTTCCAAAGGCCTGTGGAACGCAGTTTCTTTGCAGGCCTGATCTGGCTGAAGTAGAACTTCTGCTCTGGGTGTGCTGAATTGCCCTAGAGCTGAAAGGCACATCGTGCAGGCTTCTTTCCAAAGGGCGAGTAGGGCCCCACAGCATCTTGCTTCCAGCTCTTTGGGAAGCTAAGAAACAACTCGTTCTGCACAGTGCTCTTACAGCCTACCGGGAACATCTCTTCCCAAGGCCTGTGAAACGCAGTTTCTTTGCAGGCCTGATCTGGCTGAAGTAGGACTTCTGCTCTGGGTGTGCTCCATTGCCCTAGAGCTGAAAGGCACAACGTGCAGGCTTCTTTCCAAAGGGCGAGTTGGGCCCCACAGCATCTTGCTTCCAGCTCTTTGGGAAGCTAAGAAATAACTCGCTCTGCACAGTGCTCTTACAGCCTACCGGGAACATCTCTTACAAAGGCCTGTGAAACGCAGTTTCTTTGCAGGCCTGATCTGGCTGAAGTAGGACTTCTGCTCTGGGTGTGCTCCATTGCCCTAGAGCTGAAAGGCACAACGTGCAGGCTTCTTTCCAAAGGGCGAGTTGGGCCCCACAGCATCTTGCTTCCAGCTCTTTGGGAAGCTAAGAAACAACTCGCTCTGCACAGTGCTCTTACAGCCTACCGGGAACATCTCTTCCAAAGGCCTGTGAAACGCAGTTTCTTTGCAGGCCTGATCTGGCTGAAGTAGGAGTTCTGCTCTGGGTGTGCTCCATTGGCCTAGAGCTGAAAGGCACAACGTGCAGGCTTCTTTGCAAAGGGCGAGTTGGGCCCCAAAGCATCTTGCTTCCAGCTCTTTGGGAAGCTAAGAAACTACTCGCTCTGCACAGTGCTCTTACAGCCTACCGGGAACATCTCTTCCAAAGGCCTGTGAAACGCAGTTTCTTTGCAGGCCTGATCTGGCTGAAGGAGAACTTCTGCTCTGGGTGTGCTACATTACCCTAGAGCTGAAAGGCACAACGTGCAGGCTTCTTTCCAAAGGGCGAGTTGGGCCCCTCAGCATCTTGCTTCCAGCTCTTTGGGAAGTTAAGAAACAACTCGCTCTGCACAGTGCTCTTAAAGCCTACCGGGAACATCTCTTCCAAAGGCCTGTGAAACGCAGTTTCTTTGCAGGCCTGATCTGGCTGAAGTAGGACTTCTGCTCTGTGTGTGGTACACTGCCCTAGAGCTGAAAGGCACAACGTGCAGGCTTCTTTCCAAAGGGCGAGTTGGGCGCCACAGCATCTTGCTTCCAGCTCTTTGGGAATCTAAGAAACAACTCGCTCTGCGCAGTGCTCTTACAGCCAACAGGGAAGATCTCTTCCAAATGCCTGTGAAACGCAGTTTGTTTGTAGGCCTGATCTGGCTGAAGTAGGACTTCTGCTCTGGGTGTGCTACATTGCCCTAGAGCTGAAAGGCACAACGGTCAGGCTTCTTTCCTAAGGGCGAGTTGACCCCACAGCATCTTGCTTCCAGCTCTTTGGGAACCAAAGAAACAACTCACTCTGCACAGTGCTCTTACAGCCTACTGGGAACATCTCTTCCAAAGGACTGTAAAACGCAGTTTCTTTGCAGGCCTGATCTGGCTGAAGTAGGACTTGTGCTCTGGGTGTGCTCCATTGGCCTAGAGCTGAAAGGCACAACGTGCAGGCTTCTTTCAAAAGGGCGAGTTGGGCCCCACAGCATCTTGCTTCCAGCTCTTTAGGAAGCTAAGAAACAACTCGCTCTGCACAGTGCTCTTACAGCCTACCGGGAACATCTCTTCCAAAGGCCTGTGAAACGCAGTTTCTTTGCAGGCCTGATCAGGCTGAAGTAGGACTTCTGCTCTCGGTCTGCTACATTGCCCTAGAGCTGAAAGGCACAACGTGCAGGCTTCTTTCCAAAGGGCGAGTTGGGCGCCACAGCATCTTGCTTCCAGCTATTTGGGAAGCTAAGAAACTACTCGCTCTGCACAGTGCTCTTACAGCCTACCGGGAACATCTCTTCCAAAGGCCTGTGAAACGCAGTTTCTTTGCAGGCCTGATCTGGCTGAAGTAGGACTTCTGCTCTGGGTGTGCTCCATTGCCCTAGAGCTGAAAGGCACAACGTGCAGGCTTCTTTCCAAAGGGCGAGTTGGGCCCCACAGCATCTTGCTTCCAGCTCTTTGGGAAGCTAAGAAACAACTCGCTCTGCACAGTGCTCTTACAGCCTACCGGGAACATCTCTTCCAAAGGCCTGTGGAACGCAGTTTCTTTGCAGGCCTGATCTGGCTGAAGTAGAACTTCTGCTCTGGGTGTGCTGAATTGCCCTAGAGCTGAAAGGCACATCGTGCAGGCTTCTTTCCAAAGGGCGAGTAGGGCCCCACAGCATCTTGCTTCCAGCTCTTTGGGAAGCTAAGAAACAACTCGTTCTGCACAGTGCTCTTACAGCCTACCGGGAACATCTCTTCCCAAGGCCTGTGAAATGCAGTTTCTTTGCAGGCCTGATCTGGCTGAAGTAGGACTTCTGCTCTGGGTGTGCTCCATTGCCCTAGAGCTGAAAGGCACAACGTGCAGGCTTCTTTCCAAAGGGCGAGTTGGGCCCCACAGCATCTTGCTTCCAGCTCTTTGGGAAGCTAAGAAATAACTCGCTCTGCACAGTGCTCTTACAGCCTACCGGGAACATCTCTTACAAAGGCCTGTGAAACGCAGTTTCTTTGCAGGCCTGATCTGGCTGAAGTAGGACTTCTGCTCTGGGTGTGCTCCATTGCCCTAGAGCTGAAAGGCACAACGTGCAGGCTTCTTTCCAAAGGGCGAGTTGGGCCCCACAGCATCTTGCTTCCAGCTCTTTGGGAAGCTAAGAAACAACTCGCTCTGCACAGTGCTCTTACAGCCTACTGGGAACATCTCTTCCAAAGGCCTGTGAAACGCAGTTTCTTTGCAGGCCTGATCTGGCTGAAGTAGGACTTCTGCTCTGGGTGTGCTCCATTGCCCTAGAGCTGAAAGGCACAACGTGCAGGCGTCTTTCCAAAGGGCAGTTTGGGTCCCACAGCATCTTGCTTCCAGCTCTTTGGGAAGGTAAGAAACAACTCGCTCTGCACTGTGCTCTTATAGCCTACCGGGAACATCTCTTCCAAAGGCCTGAGAAACGCAGTTTCTTTGCAGGCCTGATCTGGCTGAAGTAGGAGTTCTGCTCTGGGTGTGCTCCATTGGCCTAGAGCTGAAAGGCACAACGTGCAGGCTTCTTTGCAAAGGGCGAGTTGGGCCCCAAAGCATCTTGCTTCCAGCTCTTTGGGAAGCTAAGAAACTACTCGCTCTGCACAGTGCTCTTACAGCCTACCGGGAACATCTCTTCCAAAGGCCTGTGAAACGCACTTTCTTTGCAGGCCTGATCTGGCTGAAGGAGAACTTCTGCTCTGGGTGTGCTACATTACCCTAGAGCTGAAAGGCACAACGTGCAGGCTTCTTTCCAAAGGGCGAGTTGGGCCCCACAGCATCTTGCTTCCAGCTCTTTGGGAAGCTAAGAAACAACTCGCTCTGCACAGTGCCCTTACAGCCTACCGGGAACATCTCTTCCAAAGGCCTGTGAAACGCAGTTTCTTTGCAGGCCTGATCTGGCTGAAGTAGGACTTCTGCTCTGTGTGTGGTACACTGCCCTAGAGCTGAAAGGCACAACGTGCAGGCTTCTTTCCAAAGGGCGAGTTGTGCGCCACAGCATCTTGCTTCCAGCTCTTTGGGAATCTAAGAAACAACTCGCTCTGCGCAGTGCTCTTACAGCCACCAGGGAAGATCTCTTCCAAATGCCTGTGAAACGTAGTTTGTTTGCAGGCCTGATCTGGCTGAAGTAGGACTTCTGCTCTGGGTGTGCTACATTGCCCTAGAGCTGAAAGGCACAACGGTCAGGCTTCTTTCCTAAGGGCGAGTTGACCCCCACAGCATCTTGCTTCCAGCTCTTTGGGAACCAAAGAAACAACTCACTCTGCACAGTGCTCTTACAGCCTACTGGGAACATCTCTTCCAAAGGACTGTAAAACGCAGTTTCTTTGCAGGCCTGATCTGGCTGAAGTAGGACTTGTGCTCTGGGTGTGCTACATTGCCCTAGAGCTGAATGGCACAACGTGCAGGCTTCTTTCAAAAGGGCGAGTTGGGCCCCACAGCATCTTGCTTCCAGCTCTTTAGGAAGCTAAGAAACAACTCGCTCTGCACAGTGCTCTTACAGCCTACCGGGAACATCTCTTCCAAAGGCCTGTGAAACGCAGTTTCTTTGCAGGCCTGATCAGGCTGAAGTAGGACTTCTGCTCTCGGTCTGCTACATTGCCCTAGAGCTGAAAGGCACAACGTGCAGGCTTCTTTCCAAAGGGCGAGTTTGGCGCCACAGCATCTTGCTTCCAGCTATTTGGGAAGCTAAGAAACTACTCGCTCTGCACAGTGCTCTTACAGCCTACCGGGAACATCTCTTCCAAAGGCCTGTGAAACGCAGTTTCTTTGCAGGCCTGATCTGGCTGAAGTAGGACTTCTGCTCTGGGTGTGCTCCATTGCCCTAGAGCTGAAAGGCACAACGTGCAGGCTTCTTTCCAAAGGGCGAGTTGGGCCCCACAGCATCTTGCTTCCAGCTCTTTGGGAAGCTAAGAAACAACTCGCTCTGCACAGTGCTCTTACAGCCTACCGGGAACATCTCTTCCAAAGGCCTGTGGAACGCAGTTTCTTTGCAGGCCTGATCTGGCTGAAGTAGAACTTCTGCTCTGGGTGTGCTGAATTGCCCTAGAGCTGAAAGGCACATCGTGCAGGCTTCTTTCCAAAGGGCGAGTAGGGCCCCACAGCATCTTGCTTCCAGCTCTTTGGGAAGCTAAGAAACAACTCGTTCTGCACAGTGCTCTTACAGCCTACCGGGAACATCTCTTCCCAAGGCCTGTGAAACGCAGTTTCTTTGCAGGCCTGATCTGGCTGAAGTAGGACTTCTGCTCTGGGTGTGCTCCATTGCCCTAGAGCTGAAAGGCACAACGTGCAGGCTTCTTTCCAAAGGGCGAGTTGGGCCCCACAGCATCTTGCTTCCAGCTCTTTGGGAAGCTAAGAAATAACTCGCTCTGCACAGTGCTCTTACAGCCTACCGGGAACATCTCTTCCAAAGGCCTGTGAAACGCAGTTTCTTTGCAGGCCTGATCTGGCTGAAGTAGGACTTCTGCTCTGGGTGTGCTCCATTGCCCTAGAGCTGAAAGGCACAACGTGCAGGCTTCTTTCCAAAGGGCGAGTTGGGCCCCACAGCATCTTGCTTCCAGGTCTTTGGGAAGCTAAGAAACAACTCGCTCTGCACAGTGCTCTTACAGCCTACCGGGAACATCTCTTCCAAAGGCCTGTGAAACGCAGTTTCTTTGCATGCCTGATCTGGCTGAAGTAGGACTTCTGCTCTGGGTGTGCTCCATTGCCCTAGAGCTGAAAGGCACAACGTGCAGGATTCTTTGCAAAGGGCGATTTGGGCCCCAAAGCATCTTGCTTCCAGCTCTTTGGGAAGCTAAGAAACTACTCGCTCTGCACAGTGCTCTTACAGCCTACTGGGAACATCTCTTCCAAAGGCCTGTGAAAGGCAGTTTCTTTGCAGGCCTGATCTGGCTGAAGGAGAACTTCTGCTCTGGGTGTGCTACATTACCCTAGAGCTGAAAGGCACAACGTGCAGGCTTCTTTCCAAAGGGCGAGTTGGGCCCCACAGCATCTTGCTTCCAGCTCTTTGGGAAGTTAAGAAACAACTCGCTCTGCACAGTTCTCTTAAAGCCTACCGGGAACATCTCTTCCAAAGGCCTGTGAAACGCAGTTTCTTTGCAGGCCTGATCTGGCTGAAGTAGGACTTCTGCTCTGTGTGTGGTACACTGCCCTAGAGCTGAAAGGCACAACGTGCAGGCTTCTTTCCAAAGGGCGAGTTGGACCCCACAGCATCTTGCTTCCAGCTCTTTGGGAAGCTAAGAAACAACTCGCTCTGCAAAGTGCTCTTACAGCCAACCGGGAACATCTCTTCCAAAGGCCTGTGAAACGCAGTTTGTTTGCAGGCCTGATCTGGCTGAAGTAGGACTTCTGCTCTGGGTGTGCTACATTGCCCTAGAGCTGAAAGGCACAACGGTCAGGCTTCTTTCCTAAGGGCGAGTTGAGCCCCACAGCATCTTGCTTCCAGCTCTTTGCTAAGCTAAGAAACAACTCGCTCTGCCCAGTGCTCTTACAGCCTACTGGGAACATCTCTTCCAAAGGACTGTAAAACGCAGTTTCTTTGCAGGCCTGATCTGGCTGAAGTAGGACTTGTGCTCTGGGTGTGCTACATTGCCCTAGAGCTGAAAGGCACAACGTGCAGGCTTCTTTCAAAAGGGCGAGTTGGGCCCCACAGCATCTTGCTTCCAGCTCTTTAGGAAGCTAAGAAACAACTCGCTCTGCACAGTGCTCTTACAGCCTACCGGGAACATCTCTTCCAAAGGCCTGTGAAACGCAGATTCTTTGCAGGCCTGATCAGGCTGAAGTAGGACTTCTGCTCTCGGTCTGCTACATTGCCCTAGAGCTGAAAGGCACAACGTGCAGGCTTCTTTCCAAAGGGCGAGTTGGGCGCCACAGCATCTTGCTTCCAGCTCTTTGGGAAGCTAAGAAACTACTCGCTCTGCACAGTGCTCTTACAGCCTACCGGGAACATCTCTTCCAAAGGCCTGTGAAACGCAGTTTCTTTGCAGGCCTGATCTGGCTGAAGTAGGACTTCTGCTCTGGGTGTGCTCCATTGCCCTAGAGCTGAAAGGCACAACGTGCAGGCTTCTTTCCAAAGGGCGAGTTGGGCCCCACAGCATCTTGCTTCCAGCTCTTTGGGAAGCTAAGAAACAACTCGCTCTGCACAGTGCTCTTACAGCCTACCGGAACATCTCTTCCAAAGGCCTGTGGAACGCAGTTTCTTTGCAGGCCTGATCTGGCTGAAGTAGAACTTCTGCTCTGGGTGTGCTGAATTGCCCTAGAGCTGAAAGGCACATCGTGCAGGCTTCTTTCCAAAGGGCGAGTAGGGCCCCACAGCATCTTGCTTCCAGCTCTTTGGGAAGCTAAGAAACAACTCGTTCTGCACAGTGCTCTTACAACCTACCGGGAACATCTCTTCCCAAGGCCTGTGAAACGCAGTTTCTTTGCAGGCCTGATCTGGCTGAAGTAGGACTTCTGCTCTGGGTGTGCTCCATTGCCCTAGAGCTGAAAGGCACAACGTGCAGGCTTCTTTCCAAAGGGCGAGTTGGGCCCCACAGCATCTTGCTTCCAGCTCTTTGGGAAGCTAAGAAATAACTCGCTCTGCACAGTGCTCTTACAGCCTACCGGGAACATCTCTTACAAAGGCCTGTGAAACGCAGTTTCTTTGCAGGCCTGATCTGGCTGAAGTAGGACTTCTGCTCTGGGTGTGCTCCATTGCCCTAGAGCTGAAAGGCACAACGTGCAGGCTTCTTTCCAAAGGGCGAGTTGGGCCCCACAGCATCTTGCTTCCAGCTCTTTGGGAAGCTAAGAAACAACTCGCTCTGCACAGTGCTCTTACAGCCTACCGGGAACATCTCTTCCAAAGGCCTGTGAAACGCAGTTTCTTTGCAGGCCTGATCTGGCTGAAGTAGGAGTTCTGCTCTGGGTGTGCTCCATTGGCCTAGAGCTGAAAGGCACAACGTGCAGGCTTCTTTGCAAAGGGCGAGTTGGGCCCCAAAGCATCTTGCTTCCAGCTCTTTGGGAAGCTAAGAAACTACTCGCTCTGCACAGTGCTCTTACAGCCTACCGGGAACATCTCTTCCAAAGGCCTGTGAAACGCAGTTTCTTTGCAGGCCTGATCTGGCTGAAGGAGAACTTGTGCTCTGGGTGTGCTACATTACCCTAGAGCTGAAAGGCACAACGTGCAGGCTTCTTTCCAAAGGGCGAGTTGGGCCCCTCAGCATCTTGCTTCCAGCTCTTTGGGAAGTTAAGAAACAACTCGCTCTGCACAGTGCTCTTAAAGCCTACCGGGAACATCTCTTCCAAAGGCCTGTGAAACGCAGTTTCTTTGCAGGCCTGATCTGGCTGAAGTAGGACTTCTGCTCTGTGTGTGGTACACTGCCCTAGAGCTGAAAGGCACAACGTGCAGGCTTCTTTCCAAAGGGCGAGTTGGGCGCCACAGCATCTTGCTTCCAGCTCTTTGGGAATCTAAGAAACAACTCGCTCAGCGCAGTGCTCTTACAGCCAACAGGGAAGATCTCTTCCAAATGCCTGTGAAACGCAGTTTGTTTGCAGGCCTGATCTGGCTGAAGTAGGACTTCTGCTCTGGGTGTGCTACATTGCCCTAGAGCTGAAAGGCACAACGGTCAGGCTTCTTTCCTAAGGGCGAGTTGACCCCCACAGCATCTTGCTTCCAGCTCTTTGGGAACCAAAGAAACAACTCACTCTGCACAGTGCTCTTACACTCTACCGGGAACATCTCTTCCAAAGGACTGTAAAACGCAGTTTCTTTGCAGGCCTGATCTGGCTGAAGTAGGACTTGTGCTCTGGGTGTGCTACATTGCCCTAGAGCTGAAAGGCACAACGTGCAGGCTTCTTTCAAAAGGGCGAGTTGGGCCCCACAGCATCTTGCTTCCAGCTCTTTAGGAAGCTAAGAAACAACTCGCTCTGCACAGTGCTCTTACAGCCTACCGGGAACATCTCTTCCAAAGGCCTGTGAAACGCAGTTTCTTTGCAGGCCTGATCAGGCTGAAGTAGGACTTCTGCTCTCGGTCTGCTACATTGCCCTAGAGCTGAAAGGCACAACGTGCAGGCTTCTTTCCAAAGGGCGAGTTTGGCGCCACAGCATCTTGCTTCCAGCTATTTGGGAAGCTAAGAAACTACTCGCTCTGCACAGTGCTCTTACAGCCTACCGGGAACATCTCTTCCATAGGCCTGTGAAACGCAGTTTCTTTGCAGGCCTGATCTGGCTCAAGTAGGACTTCTGCTCTGGGTGTGCTCCATTGCCCTAGAGCTGAAAGGCACAACGTGCAGGCTTCTTTCCAAAGGGCGAGTTGGGCCCCACAGCATCTTGCTTCCAGCTCTTTGGGAAGCTAAGAAACAACTCGCTCTGCACAGTGCTCTTACAGCCTACCGGGAACATCTCTTCCAAAGGCCTGTGGAACGCAGTTTCTTTGCAGGCCTGATCTGGCTGAAGTAGAACTTCTGCTCTGGTTGTGCTGAATTGCCCTAGAGCTGAAAGGCACATCGTGCAGGCTTCTTTCCAAAGGGCGAGTAGGGCCCCACAGCATCTTGCTTCCAGCTCTTTGGGAAGCTAAGAAACAACTCGTTCTGCACAGTGCTCTTACAGCCTACCGGGAACATCTCTTCCCAAGGCCTGTGAAACGCAGTTTCTTTGCAGGCCTGATCTGGCTGAAGTAGGACTTCTGCTCTGGGTGTGCTCCATTGCCCTAGAGCTGAAAGGCACAACGTGCAGGCTTCTTTCCAAAGGGAGAGTTGGGCCCCACAGCATCTTGCTTCCAGCTCTTTGGGAAGCTAAGAAATAACTCGCTCTGCACAGTGCTCTTACAGCGTACCGGGAACATCTCTTCCAAAGGCCTGTGAAACGCAGTTTCTTTGCAGGCCTGATCTGGCTGAAGTAGGACTTCTGCTCTGGGTGTGCTCCATTGCCCTAGAGCTGAAAGGCACAACGTGCAGGCTTCTTTCCAAAGGGCGAGTTGGGCCCCACAGCATCTTGCTTCCAGCTCTTTGGGAAGCTAAGAAACAACTCGCTCTGCACAGTGCTCTTACAGCCTACCGGGAACATCTCTTCCAAAGGCCTGTGAAACACAGTTTCTTTGCAGGCCTGATCTGGCTGAAGTAGGAGTTCTGCTCTGGGTGTGCTCCATTGGCCTAGAGCTGAAAGGCACAACATGCAGGCTTCTTTCCAAAGGGCGAGTTGGGCCCCAAAGCATCTTGCTTCCAGCTCTTTGGGAAGCTAAGAAACTACTCGCTCTGCACAGTGCTCTTACAGCCTGCCGGGAACATCTCTTCCAAAGGCCTGTGAAACGCAGTTTCTTTGCAGGCCTGATCTGGCTGAAGGAGAACTTCTGCTCTGGGTGTGCTACATTACCCTAGAGCTGAAAGGCACAACGTGCCGGCTTCTTTCCAAAGGGCGAGTTGGGCCCCTCAGCATCTTGCTTCCAGCTCTTTGGGAAGTTAAGAAACAACTCGCTCTGCACAGTGCTCTTAAAGCCTACCGGGAACATCTCTTCCAAAGGCCTGTGAAACGCAGTTTCTTTGCAGGCCTGATCTGGCTGAAGTAGGACTTCTGCTCTGTGTGTGGTACACTGCCCTAGAGCTGAAAGGCACAACGTGCAGGCTTCTTTCCAAAGGGCGAGTTGGGCGCCACAGCATCTTGCTTCCAGCTCTTTGGGAATCTAAGAAACAACTCGCTCTGCACAGTGCTCTTACAGCCAACAGGGAAGATCTCTTCCAAATACCTGTGAAACGCAGTTTGTTTGCAGGCCTGATCTGGCTGAAGTAGGACTTCTGCTCTGGGTGTGCTACATTGCCCTAGAGCTGAAAGGCACAACGGTCAGGCTTCTTTCCTAAGGGCGAGTTGACCCCCACAGCATCTTGCTTCCAGCTCTTTGGGAACCAAAGAAACAACTCACTCTGCACAGTGCTCTTACAGCCTACCGGGAACATCTCTTCCAAAGGACTGTAAAACGCAGTTTGTTTGCAGGCCTGATCTGGCTGAAGTAGGACTTCTGCTCTGGGTGTGCTCAATTGCCCTAGAGCTGAAAGGCACAACGTGCTGGCGTCTTTCCAGAGGGCGAGTTGGGCCACACAGCATCTTGCTTCCAGCTCTTTGGGAAGCTAAGAAACAACTCGCTCTGCACAGTGCTCTTACAGCCTACCGGGAACATCTCTTCCAAAGGCCTGTGAAACGCAGTTTCTTTGCAGGCCTGATCTGACTGAAGTAGGACTCCTGCTCTGGGTGTGCTCCATTGCCCTAGAGCTGAAAGGCACAACGTGCAGGCTTCTTTCCAAAGGGCGAGTTGGGCCCCACAGCATCTTGATTCCAGATATTTGGGAAGCTAAGAAACAACTCGCTCTGCACAGTGCTCTTAAAGTCTACCGGGAGCATCTCTTCCAAAGGCCTCTGAAACGCAGTTTCTTTGCAGGCGTGATCTGGCTGAAGTAGGACTTCTGCTCTGTGTGTGCTACATTGCCCTAGAACTGAAAGGCACAACGTGCAGGCTTCTTTCCAAAGGGCGAGTTGGGCCCCACAGCATCTTGCTTCCAGCTCTTTGGGAAGCTAAGAAACAACTCGCTCTGCACAGTGCTCTTACAGCCTACCGGGAACATCTCTTCCAAAGGCCTGTGAAACGCAGTTTCTTTGCAGGTCTGATCTGGCTGAAGTAGAACTTCTGCTCTGGGTGTGCTCCATTGCCCTAGAGCTGAAAGGCAGAACGTGCAGGCTTCTTTCAAAAGGGCGAGTTGGGCCCCACAGCATCTTGCTTCCAGCTCTTTGGGAAGCTAAGAAACAACTCGCTCTGCACAGTGCTCTTACAGCCTACCGGGAGCATGTCTTCCAAAGGCCTCTGAAATGCAGTTTCTTTGCAGGCCTGATCTGGCTGAAGTAGGACTTCTGCTCTGGGTGTGCTCCATTGCCCTAGAGCTGAAAGGCACAACGTGCAGGCTTCTTTCCAAAGGGCGAGTTGGGCCCCACAGCATCTTGCTTCCAGCTCTTTGGGAAGCTAAGAAACAACTCGCTCTGCACAGTGCTCTTACAGCCTACCGGGAACATCTCTTCCAAAGGCCTGTGAAACGCAGTTTGTTTGCAGGCCTGATCTGGCTGAAGTAGGACTTCTGCTCTGGGTGTGCTCCATTGCCCTAGATCTGAAAGGCACAACGTGCAGGCTTCTTTCCAAAGGGCGAGTTGGGGCCAAAGCATCTTGCTTCCAGCTCTTTGGGAAGCTAAGAAACAACTCGCTCTGCACAGTGCTCTTACAGCCTACCGGGAACATCTCTTCCAAAGGCCTGTGAAACGCAGTTTCTTTGCAGGCCTGATCTGGCTGAAGTAGGACTTCTGCTCTGGGTGTGCTCCATTGCCCTAGAGCTGAAAGGCACAACGTGCAGGCTTCTTTCCAAAGGGCGAGTTGGGCCCCACAGCATCTTGCTTCCAGCTCTTTGTGAAGCTAAGAAACAACTCGCTCTGCACAGTGCTCTTACAGCCTACCGGGATCATCTCTTCCAAAGGCCTGTGAAACGCAGTTTCTTTGCAGGCCTGATCTGGCTGAAGTAGGACTTCTGGTCTGGGTGTGCTCCATTGCCCTAGAGCTGAAAGGCACAACGTGCAGGCTTCTTTCCAAAGGGCGAGTTGGGCCCCACAGCATCTTCCTTCCAGCTGTTTGGGAAGGTAAGAAACAACTCGCTCTCCACAGTGCTCTTACAGCCTACCGAAAACATCTCTTCCAAAGGCCAGTGAAACGCAGTTTCTTTGCCGGCCTGATCTGGCTGAAGTAGGACTTCTGCTCTGGGTGTGCTCCATTGCCCTAGAGCTGAAAGGCACAACGTGCAGGCTTCTTTCCAAAGGGCAATTTGGGACCCACAGCATCTTGCTTCCAGCTCTTTGGGAAGCTAAGAAACAACTCGCTCTGCACAGTGCTCTTACACTCTACCGGGAACATCTCCTCCAAAGGCCTGTGAAACGCAGTTTCTTTGCAGGACTGATCTGGCTGAAGTATGACTTCTGCTCTGGGTGTGCTCCATTGCCCTAGAGCTGAAAGACACAACGTGCAGGCTTCTTTCCAAAGGGCTAGTTGGGCCCCACAGCATCTTACTTCCAGCTCTTTGGGAAGCTAAGAAACAACTCGCTCTGCACAGTGCTCTTACAGCCTACCGGGAACATCTCTTCCAAAGGCCTGTGAAACGCAGTTTCTTTGCAGGCCTGATCTGGCTGAAGTAGGACTTCTGCTCTGGGTGTGCTCCATTGCCCTAGAGCTGAAAGGCACAACGTGCAGGCTTCTTTCCAAAGGGCGAGTTGGGCCCCACAGCATCTTGATTCCAGCTCTTTGGGAAGCTAAGAAACAACTCGCTCTGCACAGTGCTCTTACAGCCTACCGGGAGCATCTCTTCCAAAGGCCTCTGAAACGCAGTTTCTTTGCAGGCCTGATCTGGCTGAAGTAGGACTTCTGCTCTGAGTGTGCTCCATTGCCCTAGAGCTGAAAGGCACAACGTGCAGGCTTCTTTCCAAAGGGCGAGTTGGGCCCCAAAGCATCTTGCTTCCAGCTCTTTGGGAAGCTAAGAAACAACACGCTCTGCACAGTTCTCTTACAGCCTACCGGGATCATCTCTTCCAAAGGCCTGTGAAATGCAGTTTCTTTGCAGGCCTGATCAGGCTGAAGTAGGACTTCTGCTCTGGGTGTGCTCCATTGCCCTAGAGCTGAAAGGCACAACGTGCAGGCTTCTCTCCAAAGGGCGAGTTGGGCCCCAAAGCATCTTGCTTCCAGCTCTTTGGGAAGCTAAGAAACAACTCGCTCTGCACAGTGCTCTTACAGCCTACCGGGAACATGTCTTCCAAAGGCCTGTGAAACGCAGTTTCTTTGCAGGCCTGATCTGGCTGAAGTAGGACTTCTGCTCTGGGTGTGCTCCATTGCCCTAGAGCTGAAAGGCACAACGTGCAGGATTCTTTCCAAAGGGCGAGATGGGCCCCACAGCATCTTGCTTCCAGCTCTTTGGGAAGCTAAGAAACAACTCGCTCTGCACACTGCTCTTACAGCCTACCGGGAGCATCTCTTCCAAAGGCCTGTGAAACGCAGTTTCTTTGCAGGCCTGATCTGGCTGAAGTAGGACTTCTGCTCTGGGTGTGCTCCATTGCCCTAGAGCTGAAAGGCACAACGTGCAGGCTTCTTTCCAAAGGGCGAGTTGGGCCCCACAGCATCTTGCTTCCAGCTCTTTGGGAAGCTAAGAAATAACTCGCTCTGCACAGTGCTCTTACAGCCTACCGGGAACATCTCTTACAAAGGCCTGTGAAACGCAGTTTCTTTGCAGGCCTGATCTGGCTGAAGTAGGACTTCTGCTCTGGGTGTGCTCCATTGCCCTAGAGCTGAAAGGCACAACGTGCAGGCTTCTTTCCAAAGGGCGAGTTGGGCCCCACAGCATCTTGCTTCCAGCTCTTTGGGAAGCTAAGAAACAACTCGCTCTGCACAGTGCTCTTACAGCCTACCGGGAACATCTCTTCCAAAGGCCTGTGAAACGCAGTTTCTTTGCAGGCCTGATCTGGCTGAAGTAGGAGTTCTGCTCTGGGTGTGCTCCATTGGCCTAGAGCTGAAAGGCACAACATGCAGGCTTCTTTGCAAAGGGCGAGTTGGGCCCCAAAGCATCTTGCTTCCAGCTCTTTGGGAAGCTAAGAAACTACTCGCTCTGCACAGTGCTCTTACAGCCTGCCAGGAACATCTCTTCCAAAGGCCTGTGAAACGCAGTTTCTTTGCAGGCCTGATCTGGCTGAAGGAGAACTTCTGCTCTGGGTGTGCTACATTACCCTAGAGCTGAAAGGCACAACGTGCCGGCTTCTTTCCAAAGGGCGAGTTGGGCCCCTCAGCATCTTGCTTCCAGCTCTTTGGGAAGTTAAGAAACAACTCGCTCTGCACAGTGCTCTTAAAGCCTACCGGGAACATCTCTTCCAAAGGCCTGTGAAACGCAGTTTCTTTGCAGGCCTGATCTGGCTGAAGTAGGACTTCTGCTCTGTGTGTGGTACACTGCCCTAGAGCTGAAAGGCACAACGTGCAGGCTTCTTTCCAAAGGGCGAGTTGGGCGCCACAGCATCTTGCTTCCAGCTCTTTGGGAATCTAAGAAACAACTCGCTCTGCACAGTGCTCTTACAGCCAACAGGGAAGATCTCTTCCAAATGCCTGTGAAACGCAGTTTGTTTGCAGGCCTGATCTGGCTGAAGTAGGACTTCTGCTCTGGGTGTGCTACATTGCCCTAGAGCTGAAAGGCACAACGGTCAGGCTTCTTTCCTAAGGGCGAGTTGACCCCCACAGCATCTTGCTTCCAGCTCTTTGGGAACCAAAGAAACAACTCACTCTGCACAGTGCTCTTACAGCCTACCGGGAACATCTCTTCCAAAGGACTGTAAAACGCAGTTTGTTTGCAGGCCTGATCTGGCTGAAGTAGGACTTCTGCTCTGGGTCTGATTCATTGCCCTAAAGCTGAAAGGCACAACGTGCAGGCTTCTTTCAAAAGGGCGAGTTGGGCCCCACAGCATCTTGCTTCCAGCTCTTTAGGAAGCTAAGAAACAACTCGCTCTGCACAGTGATCGTAAAGCCTACCGGGAACATCTCTTCCAAAGGCCTGTGAAACGCAGTTTCTTTGCAGGCCTGATCTGGCTGAAGTAGGACTTCTGCTCTGGGTGTGCTCCATTGCCCTAGATCTGAAAGGCACAACGTGCAGGCTTCTTTCCAAAGGGCGAGTTGGGCCCCACAGCATCTTGCTTCCAGCTCTTTGGGAAGCTAAGAAACAACTCGCTCTGCACAGTGCTCTTACAGCCTACTGGGATCATCTCTTCCAAAGGCCTGTGAAAAGCAGTTTCTTTGCAGGCCTGATCTGGCTGAAGGAGGACTTCTGCTCTGGGTGTGCTCCATTGCCCTAGAGCTGAAAGGCACAACGTGCAGGCTTCTTTCCAATGGGCGAGTTGGGCCCCCAGCATCTTGCTTCCAGCTCTTTGGGAAGCTAAGAAACAACTCGCTCTGCACAGTGCTCTTACAGCCTACCGGGAGCATCTCTTCCAAAGGCCTGTGAAACGCAGTTTCTTTGCAGGCCTGATCTGGCTGAAGTAGGACTTCTGCTCTGGGTGTGCTCCATTGCCCTAGAGCTGAAAGGCACAACGTGCAGGCTTCTTTCCAAAGGGCGAGTTGGTCTCCACAGCATCTGGCTTCCAGCTCTTTGGGAAGCTAAGAAACAACTCTCTTGGCACAGTGCTCTTACAGCCTACCGGGAACATCTCTTCCAAAGGCCTCTGAAACGCAGTTTCTTTGCAGGCCTGATCTGGCTGAAGTAGGACTTCCGCTCTGGGTGTGCTACATTGCCCTAGAGCTGAAAGGCACAACGTGCAGGCTTCTTTCCAAAGGGCAGGTTGGGTCCCACAGCATCTTGCTTACAGCTCTTTGGGAAGCTAAGAAACAACTCGCTCTGCACAGTGCTCTTACAGCCTACCGGGAACATCTCTTCCAAAGGCCTGAGAAACGCAGAGTCTTTGCAGGCCTGATCTGGCTGAAGGAGGACTTCTGCTCTGGGTGTGCTCAATTGCCCTAGAGCTGAAAGGCACAACGTGCTGGCGTCTTTCCAGAGGGCGAGTTGGGCCACACAGCATCTTGCTTCCAGCTCTTTGGGAAGCTAAGAAACAACTCGCTCTGCACAGTGCTCTTACAGCCTACCGGGAACATCTCTTCCAAAGGCCTGTGAAACGCAGTTTCTTTGCAGGCCTGATCTGACTGAAGTAGGACTCCTGCTCTGGGTGTGCTCCATTGCCCTAGAGCTGAAAGGCACAACGTGCAGGCTTCTTTCCAAAGGGCGAGTTGGGCCCCACAGCATCTTGATTCCAGATATTTGGGAAGCTAAGAAACAACTCGCTCTGCACAGTGCTCTTAAAGTCTACCGGGAGCATCTCTTCCAAAGGCCTCTGAAACGCAGTTTCTTTGCAGGCCTGATCTGGCTGAAGTAGGACTTCTGCTCTGTGTGTGCTACATTGCCCTAGAACTGAAAGGCACAACGTGCAGGCTTCTTTCCAAAGGGCGAGTTGGGCCCCACAGCATCTTGCTTCCAGCTCTTTGGGAAGCTAAGAAACAACTCGCTCTGCACAGTGCTCTTACAGCCTACCGGGAACATCTCTTCCAAAGGCCTGTGAAACGCAGTTTCTTTGCAGGTCTGATCTGGCTGAAGTAGGACTTCTGCTCTGGGTGTGCTCCATTGCCCTAGAGCTGAAAGGCACAACGTGCAGGATTCTTTCCAAAGGGCGAGTTGGGCCCCACAGCATCTTGCTTCCAGCTCTTTGGGAATCTAAGATACAACTCGCTCTGCACAGTGCTCTTACAGCCTACCGGGAGCATCTCTTCCAAAGGCCTGTGAAACGCAGTTTCTTTGCAGGCCTGATCAGGCTGAAGTAGGACTTCTGCTCTGGGTGTGCTCCATTGCCCTAGAGCTGAAATGCACAACGTGCACGCTTCTTTCCAAGGGGCGAGTTGGGCCCCACAGCATCTTGCTTCCAGCTCTTTGGGAAGCTAAGAAACAACTCGCTCTGCACAGTGCTCTTACAGCCTACCGGGATCATCTCTTGCAAAGGCCTGTGAAACGCAGTTTCTTTGCAGGACTGACCTGGCTGAAGTAGGACTTCTGATCTGTGTGTGGTACACTGCCCTAGAGCTGAAAGGCACAACGTGCAGGCTTCTTTCCAAGGGCGAGTTGGACCCCACAGCATCTTGCTTCCAGCTCTTTGGGAAGCTAAGAAACAACTCGCTCTGCACAGTGCTCTTACAGCCTACCGGTAACATGTCTTCCAAAGGAATGTGAAACGCAGTTTCTTTGCAGGCCTGATCTGGCTGAAGTAGGACTTCTGCTCTGGGTGCGCTCCATTGCCCTAGAGCTGAAAGGCACAACGTGCAGGCTTCTTTCAAAAGGGCGAGTTGGGCCCCACAGCATCTTGCTTCCAGCTCTTTGGGAAGCTAAGAAACAACTCGCTCTGCACAGTGCTCTTACAGCCTACGGGGAGCATGTCTTCCAAAGGCCTCTGAAATGCAGTTTCTTTGCAGGCCTGATCTGGCTGAAGTAGGACTTCTGCTCTGGGTGTGCTCCATTGCCCTAGAGCTGAAAGGCACAACGTGCAGGCTTCTTTCCAAAGGGCGAGTTGGGCCCCACAGCATCTTGCTTCCAGCTCTTTGGGAAGCTAAGAAACAACTCGCTCTGCACAGTGCTCTTACAGCCTACCGGGAACATCTCTTCCAAAGGCCTGTGAAACGCAGTTTCTTTGCAGGCCTGATCTGGCTGAAGTAGGACTTCTGCTCTGGGTGTGCTCCATTGCCCTAGATCTGAAAGGCACAACGTGCAGGCTTCTTTCCAAAGGGCGAGTTGGGGCCAAAGCATCTTGCTTCCAGCTCTTTGGGAAGCTAAGAAACAACTCGCTCTGCACAGTGCTCTTACAGCCTACCGGGAACATCTCTTCCAAAGGCCTGTGAAACGCAGTTTCTTTGCAGGCCTGATCTGGCTGAAGTAGGACTTCTGCTCTGGGTGTGCTCCATTGCCCTAGAGCTGAAAGGCACAACGTGCAGGCTTCTTTCCAAAGGGCGAGTTGGGCCCCACAGCATCTTGCTTCCAGCTCTTTGTGAAGCTAAGAAACAACTCGCTCTGCACAGTGCTCTTACAGCCTACCGGGATCATCTCTTCCAAAGGCCTGTGAAACGCAGTTTCTTTGCAGGTCTGATCTGGCTGAAGTAGGACTTCTGGTCTGGGTGTGCTCCATTGCCCTAGAGCTGAAAGGCACAACGTGCAGGCTTCTTTCCAAAGGGCGAGTTGGGCCCCACAGCATCTTCCTTCCAGCTGTTTGGGAAGGTAAGAAACAACTCGCTCTCCACAGTGCTCTTACAGCCTACCGAAAACATCTCTTCCAAAGGCCTGTGAAACGCAGTTTCTTTGCAGGCCTGATCTGGCTGAAGTAGGACTTCTGCTCTGGGTGTGCTCCATTGCCCTAGAGCTGAAAGGCACAACGTGCAGGCTTCTTTCCAAAGGGCGAGTTGGGCCCCACAGCATCTTGCTTCCAGCTCTTTGGGAAGCTAAGAAACAACTCGCTCTGCACAGTGCTCTTACACTCTACCGGGAACATCTCCTCCAAAGGCCTGTGAAACGCAGTTTCTTTGCAGGCCTGATCTGGCTGAAGTATGACTTCTGCTCTGGGTGTGCTCCATTGCCCTAGAGCTGAAAGACACAACGTGCAGGCTTCTTTCCAAAGGGCTAGTTGGGCCCCACAGCATCTTGCTTCCAGCTCTTTGGGAAGCTAAGAAACAACTCGCTCTGCACAGTGCTCTTACAGCCTACCGGGAACATCTCTTCCAAAGGCCTGTGAAACGCAGTTTCTTTGCAGGCCTGATCTGGCTGAAGTAGGACTTCTGCTCTGGGTGTGCTCCATTGCCCTAGAGCTGAAAGGCACAACGTGCAGGCTTCTTTCCAAAGGGCGAGTTGGGCCCCACAGCATCTTGATTCCAGCTCTTTGGGAAGCTAAGAAACAACTCGCTCTGCACAGTGCTCTTACAGCCTACCGGGAGCATCTCTTCCAAAGGCCTCTGAAACGCAGTTTCTTTGCAGGCCTGA
The DNA here is from genome assembly GCF_041296265.1 of Equus caballus. Taxonomy (NCBI): domain Eukaryota; kingdom Metazoa; phylum Chordata; class Mammalia; order Perissodactyla; family Equidae; genus Equus; species Equus caballus. The sequence goes on from NC_091689.1 coordinate 34,254,552, forward strand.
TCTGGCTGAAGTAGGACTTCTGCTCTGAGTGTGCTCCATTGCCCTAGAGCTGAAAGGCACAACGTGCAGGCTTCTTTCCAAAGGGCGAGTTGGGCCCCAAAGCATCTTGCTTCCAGCTCTTTGGGAAGCTAAGAAACAACACGCTCTGCACAGTTCTCTTACAGCCTACCGGGATCATCTCTTCCAAAGGCCTGTGAAATGCAGTTTCTTTGCAGGCCTGATCAGGCTGAAGTAGGACTTCTGCTCTGGGTGTGCTCCATTGCCCTAGAGCTGAAAGGCACAACGTGCAGGCTTCTTTCCAAAGGGCGAGTTGGGCCCCAAAGCATCTTGCTTCCAGCTCTTTGGGAAGCTAAGAAACAACTCGCTCTGCACAGTGCTCTTATAGCCTACCGGGAACATGTCTTCCAAAGGCCTGTGAAACGCAGTTTCTTTGCAGGCCTGATCTGGCTGAAGTAGGACTTCTTCTCTGGGTGTGCTCCATTGCCCTAGAGCTGAAAGGCACAACGTGCAGGATTCTTTCCAAAGGGCGAGATGGGCCCCACAGCATCTTGCTTCCAGCTCTTTGGGAAGCTAAGAAACAACTCGCTCTGCACACTGCTCTTACAGCCTACCGGGAGCATCGCTTCCAAAGGCCTGTGAAACGCAGTTTCTTTGCAGGCCTGATCTGGCTGAAGTAGGACTTCTGTTCTGGGTGTGCTACACTGCCGTAGAGCTGAAAGGCACAACGTGAAGGCTTCTTTCCAAAGGGCAGTTTGGGTCCCCCAGCATCTTGCTTCCAGCTCTTTTGGAAGCTAAGAAACAACTCGCTCTGCACACTGCTCTTACAGCCTACCGGGAACATCTCTTCCAAAGGCCTGTGAAACGCAGTTTCTTTGCAGGCCTGATCTGGGTGAAGTAGGACTTCTGCTCTGGGTGTGCTCCATTGCCCTAGAGCTGAAAGGCACAACGTGCAGGCTTCTTTCCAAAGGGCGAGTTGGGCCCCACAGCATCTTGCTTCCAGCTCTTTGGGAAGCTAAGAAACAACTCGCTCTGCACAGTGCTCTTACAGCCTACCGGGAACATCTCTTCCAAAGGCCTGTGAAACGCAGTTTCTTTGCAGGCCTGATCTGGCTGAAGTAGGACTTCTGCTCTGGGTGTGCTCCATTGCCCTAGAGCTGAAAGGCACAACGTGCAGGCTTCTTTCCAAAGGGCGAGTTGGGCCGCAAAGCATCTTGCTTCCAGCTCTTTGGGAAGCTAAGAAACAACTCGCTCTGCTCAGTGCTCTTACAGCCTACCGGGAACATCTCTTCCAATGTCCTGTGAAACGCAGTTTCTTTAGAGGCCTGATCTGGCTGAAGTAGGACTTCTGCTCTGGGTGTGCTCCATTGCCCTAGAGCTGAAAGGCACAACGTGCAGGCTTCTTTCCAAAGGGCAGGTTGGGTCCCACAGCATCTTGCTTACAGCTCTTTGGGAAGCTAAGAAACAACACGCTCTGCACAGTGCTCTTACAGCCTACCGGGAGCATCTCTTCCAAAGGCCTGTGAAACGCAGTTTCTTTGCAGGCCTGATCTGGCTGAAGTAGGACTTCTGCTCTGGGTGTGCTACATTGCCCTAGAGCTGAAAGGCACAACGTGCAGGCTTCTTTCCAAAGGGCGAGTTGGGCCCCACAGCATCTTGCTTCCAGCTCTTTGGGAAGCTAAGAAACAACTCGCTCTGCACAGTGCTCTTACAGCCTACCAGGAACATCTCTTCCAAAGGCCTGAGGAACGCAGTTTCTTTGCAGGCCTCATCTGGCTGAAGTAGGACTTCTGCTCTGGGTGTGCTGCATTGCCCTAGAGCTGAAAGGCACAACGTGCAGGCTTCTTTCCAAAGGGCGAGTTGGGCCCCACAGCATCTTGCTTGCAGCTCTTTGGGAAGCTAAGAAACAACTCGCTCTGCACAGTGCTCTTACAGCCTACCGGGAACATCTCTTCCAAAGGCCTGAGAAATGCAGAGTCTGTGCAGGCCTGATGTGGCTGAAGAAGGACTTCTGCTCTGGGTGTGCTCCATTGCCCTAGAGCTGAAAGGCACAACGTACCGGCGTCTTTCCAGAGGGCGAGTTCGGCCCCACAGCATCTTGCTTCCAGCTCTTTGGGAAGCTAAGAAACAACTCGCTCTGCACAGTGCTCTTACAGCCTACCGGGAACATCTCTTCCAAAGGCCTGTGAAACGCAGTTTCTTTGCAGGCCTGATCTGGCTGAAGTATGACTTCTGCTCTGGGTGTGCTCCATTGCCCTAGAGCTGAAAGGCACAACGTGCAGGCTTCTTTCCAAAGGGCGAGTTGGGCCCCACAGCATCTTGCTTCCAGCTCTTTGGGAAGCTAAGAAACAACTCGCTCTGCTCAGTGCTCTTACAGCCTACCGGGAACATCTCTTCCAAAGTCCTGTGAAACGCAGTTTCTTTAGAGGTCTGATCTGGCTGAAGTAGGACTTCTGCTCTGGGTGTGCTCCATTGCCCTAGAGCTGAAAGGCACAACGTGTAGGCTTCTTTCCAAAGGGCAGGTTGGGTCCCACAGCATCTTGCTTACAGCTCTTTGGGAAGCTAAGAAACAACACGCTCTGCACAGTGCTCTTACAGCCTACCGGGAGCATCTCTTCCAAAGGCCTGTGAAACGCAGTTTCTTTGCAGGCCTGATCTGGCAGAAGTAGGACTTCTGCTCTGGGTGTGCTCCATTGCCCTAGAGCTGAAAGGCACAACGTGCAGGCTTCTTTCCAGAGGGCGAGTTGGGCCCCACAGCATCTTGCTTCCAGCTCTTTGGGAAGCTAAGAAACAACTCGCTCTGCACAGTGCTCTTACAGCCTACCGGGAACATCTCTTCCAAAGGCCTGTGAAACGCAGTTTCTTTGCAGGCCTGATCTGGCTGAAGTAGGACTTCTGCTCTGGGTGTGCTCCATTGCCCTAGAGATGAAAGGCACAACGTGCAGGCTCCTTTCCAAAGGGCGAGTTGGGCCCCACAGCATCTTGATTCCAGATCTTTGGGAAGCTAAGAAACAACTCGCTCTGCACAGTGCTCTTACAGCCTACCGGGAGCATCGCTTCCAAAGGCCTGTGAAACGCAGTTTCTTTGCAGGCCTGATCTGGCTGAAGTAGGACTTCTGTTCTGGGTGTGCTACACTGCCGTAGAGCTGAAAGGCACAACGTGAAGGCTTCTTTCCAAAGGGCAGTTTGGGTCCCCCAGCATCTTGCTTCCAGCTCTTTTGGAAGCTAAGAAACAACTCGCTCTGCACACTGCTCTTACAGCCTACCGGGAACATCTCTTCCAAAGGCCTGTGAAACGCAGTTTCTTTGCAGGCCTGATCTGGGTGAAGTAGGACTTCTGCTCTGGGTGTGCTCCATTGCCCTAGAGCTGAAAGGCACAACGTGCAGGCTTCTTTCCAAAGGGCGAGTTGGGCCCCACAGCATCTTGCTTCCAGCTCTTTGGGAAGCTAAGAAACAACTCGCTCTGCACAGTGCTCTTACAGCCTACCGGGAACATCTCTTCCAAAGGCCTGTGAAACGCAGTTTCTTTGCAGGCCTGATCTGGCTGAAGTAGGACTTCTGCTCTGGGTGTGCTCCATTGCCCTAGAGCTGAAAGGCACAACGTGCAGGCTTCTTTCCAAAGGGCGAGTTGGGCCGCAAAGCATCTTGCTTCCAGCTCTTTGGGAAGCTAAGAAACAACTCGCTCTGCTCAGTGCTCTTACAGCCTACCGGGAACATCTCTTCCAATGTCCTGTGAAACGCAGTTTCTTTAGAAGCCTGATCTGGCTGAAGTAGGACTTCTGCTCTGGGTGTGCTCCATTGCCCTAGAGCTGAAAGGCACAACGTGCAGGCTTCTTTCCAAAGGGCAGGTTGGGTCCCACAGCATCTTGCTTACAGCTCTTTGGGAAGCTAAGAAACAACACGCTCTGCACAGTGCTCTTACAGCCTACCGGGAGCATCTCTTCCAAAGGCCTGTGAAACGCAGTTTCTTTGCAGGCCTGATCTGGCTGAAGTAGGACTTCTGCTCTGGGTGTGCTACATTGCCCTAGAGCTGAAAGGCACAACGTGCAGGCTTCTTTCCAAAGGGCGAGTTGGGCCCCACAGCATCTTGCTTCCAGCTCTTTGGGAAGCTAAGAAACAACTCGCTCTGCACAGTGCTCTTACAGCCTACCAGGAACATCTCTTCCAAAGGCCTGAGGAACGCAGTTTCTTTGCAGGCCTCATCTGGCTGAAGTAGGACTTCTGCTCTGGGTGTGCTGCATTGCCCTAGAGCTGAAAGGCACAACGTGCAGGCCTCTTTCCAAAGGGCGAGTTGGGCCCCACAGCATCTTGCTTGCAGCTCTTTGGGAAGCTAAGAAACAACTCGCTCTGCACAGTGCTCTTACAGCCTACCGGGAACATCTCTTCCAAAGGCCTGAGAAATGCAGAGTCTGTGCAGGCCTGATGTGGCTGAAGAAGGACTTCTGCTCTGGGTGTGCTCCATTGCCCTAGAGCTGAAAGGCACAACGTACCGGCGTCTTTCCAGAGGGCGAGTTCGGCCCCACAGCATCTTGCTTCCAGCTCTTTGGGAAGCTAAGAAACAACTCGCTCTGCACAGTGCTCTTACAGCCTACCGGGAACATCTCTTCCAAAGGCCTGTGAAACGCAGTTTCTTTGCAGGCCTGATCTGGCTGAAGTATGACTTCTGCTCTGGGTGTGCTCCATTGCCCTAGAGCTGAAAGGCACAACGTGCAGGCTTCTTTCCAAAGGGCGAGTTGGGCCCCACAGCATCTTGCTTCCAGCTCTTTGGGAAGCTAAGAAACAACTCGCTCTGCTCAGTGCTCTTACAGCCTACCGGGAACATCTCTTCCAAAGTCCTGTGAAACGCAGTTTCTTTAGAGGTCTGATCTGGCTGAAGTAGGACTTCTGCTCTGGGTGTGCTCCATTGCCCTAGAGCTGAAAGGCACAACGTGTAGGCTTCTTTCCAAAGGGCAGGTTGGGTCCCACAGCATCTTGCTTACAGCTCTTTGGGAAGCTAAGAAACAACACGCTCTGCACAGTGCTCTTACAGCCTACCGGGAGCATCTCTTCCAAAGGCCTGTGAAACGCAGTTTCTTTGCAGGCCTGATCTGGCAGAAGTAGGACTTCTGCTCTGGGTGTGCTCCATTGCCCTAGAGCTGAAAGGCACAACGTGCAGGCTTCTTTCCAGAGGGCGAGTTGGGCCCCACAGCATCTTGCTTCCAGCTCTTTGGGAAGCTAAGAAACAACTCGCTCTGCACAGTGCTCTTACAGCCTACCGGGAACATCTCTTCCAAAGGCCTGTGAAACGCAGTTTCTTTGCAGGCCTGATCTGGCTGAAGTAGGACTTCTGCTCTGGGTGTGCTCCATTGCCCTAGAGATGAAAGGCACAACGTGCAGGCTCCTTTCCAAAGGGCGAGTTGGGCCCCACAGCATCTTGATTCCAGATCTTTGGGAAGCTAAGAAACAACTCGCTCTGCACAGTGCTCTTACAGCCTACCGGGAGCATCTCTTCCAAAGGCCTCTGAAACGCAGTTTCTTTGCAGGCCTGATCTGGCTGAAGTAGGACTTCTGCTCTGTGTGTGCTACATTGCCCTAGAGCTGAAAGGCACAACGTGCAGGCTTCTTTCCAAAGGGCGAGTTGGGCCCCACAGCATCTTGCTTCCAGCTCTTTGGGAAGCTAAGAAACAACTCGCTCTGCACAGTGCTCTTACAGCCTACCGGGAACATCTCTTCCAAAGGCCTGTGAAACGCAGTTTGTTTGCAGGCCTGATCTGGCTGAAGTAGGACTTCAGCTCTGGGTGTGCTACATTGCCCTAGAGCTGAAAGGCACAACGGTCAGGCTTCTTTCCTAAGGGCGAGTTGAGCCCCACAGCATCTTGCTTCCAGCTCTTTGGGAAGCTAAGAAACAACTCGCTCTGCACAGTGCTCTTACAGCCTACTGGGAACATCTCTTCCAAAAGACTGTAAAAGGCAGTTTCTTTGCAGGCCTGATCTGGCTGAAGTAGGACTTGTGCTCTATGTGTGCTACATTGCCCTAGAGCTGAAAGGCACAACGTGCAGGCTTCTTTCCAAAGGGCGAGTTGGGCCCCACAGCATCTTGCTTCCAGCTCTTTAGGAAGCTAAGAAACAACTCGCTCTGCACAGTGCTCTTACAGCCTACCGGGAACATCTCTTCCAAAGGCCTGTGAAACGCAGTTTCTTTGCAGGCCTTATCAGGCTGAAGTAGGACTTCTGCTCTCGGTCTGCTACATTGCCCTAGAGCTGACAGGAACAACGTGCAGGCTTCTTTCCAAAAGGGCGAGTTGGGCGCCACAGCATCTTGCTTCCAGCTCTTTGGGAAGCTAAGAAACTACTCGCTCTGCACAGTGCTCTTACAGCCTACCGGGAACATCTCTTCCAAAGGCCTGTGAAACGCAGTTTCTTTGCAGGCCTGATCTGGCTGAAGTAGGACTTCTGCTCTGGGTGTGCTCCATTGCCCTAGAGCTGAAAGGCACAACGTGCAGGCTTCTTTCCAAAGGGCGAGTTGGGCCCCACAGCATCTTGCTTCCAGCTCTTTGGGAAGCTAAGAAACAACTCGCTCTGTACAGTGCTCTTACAGCCTACCGGGAACATCTCTTCCAAAGGCCTGTGAAATGCAGTTTCTTTGCAGGCCTGATCTGGCTGAAGTAGGACTTCTGCTCTGGGTGTGCTACTTTGCCCTAGAGCTGAAAGGCACAACGTGCAGGCTTCTTTCCAAAGGGCGAGTTGGGCCCCACAGCATCTTGCTTCCAGCTCTTTGGGAAGCTAAGAAACAACTCGCTCTGCACAGTGCTCTTACAGCCTACCGGGAACATCTTTTCCAAAGGCCTGTGAAACACAGTCTCTTTGCAGGCCAATTCTGGCTGAAGTAGGACTTCTGCTCTGGGTGTGCTCCATTGCCCTAGAGCTGAAAGGCACAACGTGCAGGCCTTTTTCCAAAGGGCGAGTTGGGCCCCACAGCATCTTGCTTCCAGCTCTTTGGGAAGCTAAGATACAACACGCTCTGCACAGTGCTCTTACAGCCTACCGGGAGCATCTCTTCCAAAGGCCTGTGAAACGCAGTTTCTTTGCAGGCCTGATCTGGCTGAAGTAGGACTTCTGCTCTGGGTGTGCTACATTGCCCTAGAGCTGAAAGGCACAAGGTGCAGGCTTCTTTGCAAGGGGCGAGTTGGGCCCCAAAGCATCTTGCTTCCAGCTCTTTGGGAAACTAAGAAACATCTCGCTCTGCACAGTGCTCTTACAGCCTACCGGGAACAGCTCTTCCAAAGGCCTGTGAAACGCAGTTTCTTTGCAGGCCTGATCTGGCTGAAGTAGGACTTCTGGTCTGGGTGTGCTCCATTGCCCTAGAGCTGAAAGGCACAACGTGCAGGCTTCTTTCCAAAGGGCGAGTTGGGCCCCACAGCAACTTGCTTCCAGCTCTTTGGGAAGCTAAGAAACAACACGCTCTGCACAGTGCTCTTACAGCCTACCGGGAACATCTCTTCCAAAGGCCTGTGAAACGCAGATTCTTTGCAGGACTGATCTGGCTGAAGTAGGACTTCTGCTCTGGGTGTGCTCCATTGCCCTAGAGGTGAAAGGCACATCGTGCAGCTTTCTTTCCAAAGGGCGAGTTGGGCCCCACAGCATCTTGCTTCCAGCTCTTTGGGAAGCTAAGAAACAACTCGTTCTGCACAGTGCTCTTACAGCCTACCGGGAACATCTCTTCCCAAGGCCTGTGAAACGCAGTTTCTTTGCAGGCCTGATCTGGCTGAAGTTGGACTTCTGCTCTGGGTGTGCTCCATTGCCCTAGGGCTGAAAGGCACAACGTGCAGGCTTCTTTCCAAAGGGCGAGTTGGGCCCCACAGCATCTTGCTTCCAGCTCTTTGGGAAGCTAAGAAACAACTCGCTCTGCACAGTGCTCTTACAGCCTCCCGGGAACATCTCTTACAAAGGCCTGTGAAACGCAGTTTCTTTGCAGGCCTGATCTGGCTGAAGGAGAACTTCTGCTCTGGGTGTGCTACATTACCCTAGAGCTGAAAGGCACAACGTGCAGGCTTCTTTCCAAAGGGCGAGTTGGGCCCCACAGCATCTTGCTTCCAGCTCTTTGGGAAGGTAAGAAACAACTCGCTCTGCACAGTGCTCTTAAAGCCTACCGGGAACATCTCTTCCAAAGGCCTGTGAAACGCAGTTTCTTTGCAGGCCTGATCTGGCTGAAGTAGGACTTCTGCTCTGTGTGTGGTACACTGCCCTAGAGCTGAAAGGCGCAACGCGCAGGCTTCTTTCCAAAGGGCGAGTTGGACCCCACAGCATCTTGCTTCCAGCTCTTTGGGAAGCTAAGAAACAACTCGCTCTGCAAAGTGCTCTTACAGCCAACCGGGAACATCTCTTCCAAAGGCCTGTGAAACGCAGTTTGTTTGCAGGCCTGATCTGGCTGAAGTAGGACTTCTGCTCTGGGTGGGCTACATTGCCCTAGAGCTGAAAGGCACAACGGTCAGGCTTCTTTCCTAAGGGCGAGTTGAGCCCCACAGCATCTTGCTTCCAGCTCTTTGGGAAGCTAAGAAACAACTCGCTCTGCACAGTGCTCTTACAGCCTACCGGGAACATCTCTTCCAAAGGACTGTTAAACGCAGTTTCTTTGCAGGCCTGATCTGGCTGAAGTAGGACTTCTGCTCTGGGTGTGCACCATTGCCCTATAGCTGAAAGGCACAACGTGCAGGCCTTTTTCCAAAGGGCGAGTTGGGACCCACAGCATCTTGCTTCCAGCTCTTTGGGAAGATAAGATACAACTCGCTCTGCACAGTGCTCTTACAGCCTACCGGGAACATCTCTTCCAGAGGCCTGTGAAACGCAGTTTGTTTGCAGGCCTGATCTGGCTGAAGTAGGACTTCAGCTCTGGGTGTGCTACATTGCCCTAGAGCTGAAAGGCACAACGGTCAGGCTTCTTTCCTAAGGGCGAGTTGAGCCCCACAGCATCTTGCTTCCAGCTCTTTGGGAAGCTAAGAAACAACTCGCTCTGCACAGTGCTCTTACAGCCTACTGGGAACATCTCTTCCAAAAGACTGTAAAAGGCAGTTTCTTTGCAGGCCTGATCTGGCTGAAGTAGGACTTGTGCTCTGGGTGTGCTACATTGCCCTAGAGCTGAAAGGCACAACGTGCAGGCTTCTTTCCAAAGGGCGAGTTGGGCCCCACAGCATCTTGCTTCCAGCTCTTTAGGAAGCTAAGAAACAACTCGCTCTGCACAGTGCTCTTACAGCCTACCGGGAACATCTCTTCCAAAGGCCTGTGAAACGCAGTTTCTTTGCAGGCCTTATCAGGCTGAAGTAGGACTTCTGCTCTCGGTCTGCTACATTGCCCTAGAGCTGACAGGAACAACGTGCAGGCTTCTTTCCAAAAGGGCGAGTTGGGCGCCACAGCATCTTGCTTCCAGCTCTTTGGGAAGCTAAGAAACTACTCGCTCTGCACAGTGCTCTTACAGCCTACCGGGAACATCTCTTCCAAAGGCCTGTGAAACGCAGTTTCTTTGCAGGCCTGATCTGGCTGAAGTAGGACTTCTGCTCTGGGTGTGCTCCATTGCCCTAGAGCTGAAAGGCACAACGTGCAGGCTTCTTTCCAAAGGGCGAGTTGGGCCCCACAGCATCTTGCTTCCAGCTCTTTGGGAAGCTAAGAAACAACTCGCTCTGTACAGTGCTCTTACAGCCTACCGGGAACATCTCTTCCAAAGGCCTGTGAAACGCAGTTTCTTTGCAGGCCTGATCTGGCTGAAGTAGGACTTCTGCTCTGGGTGTGCTCCATTGCCCTAGAGCTGAAAGGCACAACGTGCAGGCTTCTTTCCAAAGGGCGAGTTGGGCCCCACAGCATCTTGCTTCCAGCTCTTTGGGAAGCTAAGAAACAACTCGCTCTGCACAGTGCTCTTACAGCCTACCGGGAACATCTTTTCCAAAGGCCTGTGAAACACAGTCTCTTTGCAGGCCAATTCTGGCTGAAGTAGGACTTCTGCTCTGGGTGTGCTCCATTGCCCTAGAGCTGAAAGGCACAACGTGCAGGCCTTTTTCCAAAGGGCGAGTTGGGCCCCACAGCATCTTGCTTCCAGCTCTTTGGGAAGCTAAGATACAACACGCTCTGCACAGTGCTCTTACAGCCTACCGGGAGCATCTCTTCCAAAGGCCTGTGAAACGCAGTTTCTTTGCAGGCCTGATCTGGCTGAAGTAGGACTTCTGCTCTGGGTGTGCTACATTGCCCTAGAGCTGAAAGGCACAAGGTGCAGGCTTCTTTGCAAGGGGCGAGTTGGGCCCCAAAGCATCTTGCTTCCAGCTCTTTGGGAAACTAAGAAACATCTCGCTCTGCACAGTGCTCTTACAGCCTACCGGGAACAGCTCTTCCAAAGGCCTGTGAAACGCAGTTTCTTTGCAGGCCTGATCTGGCTGAAGTAGGACTTCTGGTCTGGGTGTGCTCCATTGCCCTAGAGCTGAAAGGCACAACGTGCAGGCTTCTTTCCAAAGGGCGAGTTGGGCCCCACAGCAACTTGCTTCCAGCTCTTTGGGAAGCTAAGAAACAACACGCTCTGCACAGTGCTCTTACAGCCTACCGGGAACATCTCTTCCAAAGGCCTGTGAAACGCAGATTCTTTGCAGGACTGATCTGGCTGAAGTAGGACTTCTGCTCTGGGTGTGCTCCATTGCCCTAGAGGTGAAAGGCACATCGTGCAGCTTTCTTTCCAAAGGGCGAGTTGGGCCCCACAGCATCTTGCTTCCAGCTCTTTGGGAAGCTAAGAAACAACTCGTTCTGCACAGTGCTCTTACAGCCTACCGGGAACATCTCTTCCCAAGGCCTGTGAAACGCAGTTTCTTTGGAGGCCTGATCTGGCTGAAGTTGGACTTCTGCTCTGGGTGTGCTCCATTGCCCTAGGGCTGAAAGGCACAACGTGCAGGCTTCTTTCCAAAGGGCGAGTTGGGCCCCACAGCATCTTGCTTCCAGCTCTTTGGGAAGCTAAGAAACAACTCGCTCTGCACAGTGCTCTTACAGCCTCCCGGGAACATCTCTTACAAAGGCCTGTGAAACGCAGTTTCTTTGCAGGCCTGATCTGGCTGAAGGAGAACTTCTGCTCTGGGTGTGCTACATTACCCTAGAGCTGAAAGGCACAACGTGCAGGCTTCTTTCCAAAGGGCGAGTTGGGCCCCACAGCATCTTGCTTCCAGCTCTTTGGGAAGGTAAGAAACAACTCGCTCTGCACAGTGCTCTTAAAGCCTACCGGGAACATCTCTTCCAAAGGCCTGTGAAACGCAGTTTCTTTGCAGGCCTGATCTGGCTGAAGTAGGACTTCTGCTCTGTGTGTGGTACACTGCCTTAGAGCTGAAAGGCGCAACGCGCAGGCTTCTTTCCAAAGGGCGAGTTGGACCCCACAGCATCTTGCTTCCAGCTCTTTGGGAAGCTAAGAAACAACTCGCTCTGCAAAGTGCTCTTACAGCCAACCGGGAACATCTCTTCCAAAGGCCTGTGAAACGCAGTTTGTTTGCAGGCCTGATCTGGCTGAAGTAGGACTTCTGCTCTGGGTGGGCTACATTGCCCTAGAGCTGAAAGGCACAACGGTCAGGCTTCTTTCCTAAGGGCGAGTTGAGCCCCACAGCATCTTGCTTCCAGCTCTTTGGGAAGCTAAGAAACAACTCGCTCTGCACAGTGCTCTTACAGCCTACCGGGAACATCTCTTCCAAAGGACTGTTAAACGCAGTTTCTTTGCAGGCCTGATCTGGCTGAAGTAGGACTTCTGCTCTGGGTGTGCACCATTGCCCTATAGCTGAAAGGCACAACGTGCAGGCCTTTTTCCAAAGGGCGAGTTGGGACCCACAGCATCTTGCTTCCAGCTCTTTGGGAAGATAAGATACAACTCGCTCTGCACAGTGCTCTTACAGCCTACCGGGAACATCTCTTCCAGAGGCCTGTGAAACGCAGTTTGTTTGCAGGCCTGATCTGGCTGAAGTAGGACTTCAGCTCTGGGTGTGCTACATTGCCCTAGAGCTGAAAGGCACAACGGTCAGGCTTCTTTCCTAAGGGCGAGTTGAGCCCCACAGCATCTTGCTTCCAGCTCTTTGGGAAGCTAAGAAACAACTCGCTCTGCACAGTGCTCTTACAGCCTACTGGGAACATCTCTTCCAAAAGACTGTAAAAGGCAGTTTCTTTGCAGGCCTGATCTGGCTGAAGTAGGACTTGTGCTCTGGGTGTGCTACATTGCCCTAGAGCTGAAAGGCACAACGTGCAGGCTTCTTTCCAAAGGGCGAGTTGGGCCCCACAGCATCTTGCTTCCAGCTCTTTAGGAAGCTAAGAAACAACTCGCTCTGCACAGTGCTCTTACAGCCTACCGGGAACATCTCTTCCAAAGGCCTGTGAAACGCAGTTTCTTTGCAGGCCTTATCAGGCTGAAGTAGGACTTCTGCTCTCGGTCTGCTACATTGCCCTAGAGCTGACAGGAACAACGTGCAGGCTTCTTTCCAAAAGGGCGAGTTGGGCGCCACAGCATCTTGCTTCCAGCTCTTTGGGAAGCTAAGAAACTACTCGCTCTGCACAGTGCTCTTACAGCCTACCGGGAACATCTCTTCCAAAGGCCTGTGAAACGCAGTTTCTTTGCAGGCCTGATCTGGCTGAAGTAGGACTTCTGCTCTGGGTGTGCTCCATTGCCCTAGAGCTGAAAGGCACAACGTGCAGGCTTCTTTCCAAAGGGCGAGTTGGGCCCCACAGCATCTTGCTTCCAGCTCTTTGGGAAGCTAAGAAACAACTCGCTCTGTACAGTGCTCTTACAGCCTACCGGGAACATCTCTTCCAAAGGCCTGTGAAACGCAGTTTCTTTGCAGGCCTGATCTGGCTGAAGTAGGACTTCTGCTCTGGGTGTGCTCCATTGCCCTAGAGCTGAAAGGCACAACGTGCAGGCTTCTTTCCAAAGGGCGAGTTGGGCCCCACAGCATCTTGCTTCCAGCTCTTTGGGAAGCTAAGAAACAACTCGCTCTGCACAGTGCTCTTACAGCCTACCGGGAACATCTTTTCCAAAGGCCTGTGAAACACAGTCTCTTTGCAGGCCAATTCTGGCTGAAGTAGGACTTCTGCTCTGGGTGTGCTCCATTGCCCTAGAGCTGAAAGGCACAACGTGCAGGCCTTTTTCCAAAGGGCGAGTTGGGCCCCACAGCATCTTGCTTCCAGCTCTTTGGGAAGCTAAGATACAACACGCTCTGCACAGTGCTCTTACAGCCTACCGGGAGCATCTCTTCCAAAGGCCTGTGAAACGCAGTTTCTTTGCAGGCCTGATCTGGCTGAAGTAGGACTTCTGCTCTGGGTGTGCTACATTGCCCTAGAGCTGAAAGGCACAAGGTGCAGGCTTCTTTGCAAGGGGCGAGTTGGGCCCCAAAGCATCTTGCTTCCAGCTCTTTGGGAAACTAAGAAACATCTCGCTCTGCACAGTGCTCTTACAGCCTACCGGGAACAGCTCTTCCAAAGGCCTGTGAAACGCAGTTTCTTTGCAGGCCTGATCTGGCTGAAGTAGGACTTCTGGTCTGGGTGTGCTCCATTGCCCTAGAGCTGAAAGGCACAACGTGCAGGCTTCTTTCCAAAGGGCGAGTTGGGCCCCACAGCAACTTGCTTCCAGCTCTTTGGGAAGCTAAGAAACAACACGCTCTGCACAGTGCTCTTACAGCCTACCGGGAACATCTCTTCCAAAGGCCTGTGAAACGCAGATTCTTTGCAGGACTGATCTGGCTGAAGTAGGACTTCTGCTCTGGGTGTGCTCCATTGCCCTAGAGGTGAAAGGCACATCGTGCAGCTTTCTTTCCAAAGGGCGAGTTGGGCCCCACAGCATCTTGCTTCCAGCTCTTTGGGAAGCTAAGAAACAACTCGTTCTGCACAGTGCTCTTACAGCCTACCGGGAACATCTCTTCCCAAGGCCTGTGAAACGCAGTTTCTTTGCAGGCCTGATCTGGCTGAAGTTGGACTTCTGCTCTGGGTGTGATCCATTGCCCTAGGGCTGAAAGGCACAACGTGCAGGCTTCTTTCCAAAGGGCGAGTTGGGCCCCACAGCATCTTGCTTCCAGCTCTTTGGGAAGCTAAGAAACAACTCGCTCTGCACAGTGCTCTTACAGCCTCCCGGGAACATCTCTTACAAAGGCCTGTGAAACGCAGTTTCTTTGCAGGCCTGATCTGGCTGAAGGAGAACTTCTGCTCTGGGTGTGCTACATTACCCTAGAGCTGAAAGGCACAACGTGCAGGCTTCTTTCCAAAGGGCGAGTTGGGCCCCACAGCATCTTGCTTCCAGCTCTTTGGGAAGGTAAGAAACAACTCGCTCTGCACAGTGCTCTTAAAGCCTACCGGGAACATCTCTTCCAAAGGCCTGTGAAACGCAGTTTCTTTGCAGGCCTGATCTGGCTGAAGTAGGACTTCTGCTCTGTGTGTGGTACACTGCCTTAGAGCTGAAAGGCGCAACGCGCAGGCTTCTTTCCAAAGGGCGAGTTGGACCCCACAGCATCTTCCTTCCAGCTCTTTGGGAAGCTAAGAAACAACTCGCTCTGCAAAGTGCTCTTACAGCCAACCGGGAACATCTCTTCCAAAGGCCTGTGAAACGCAGTTTGTTTGCAGGCCTGATCTGGCTGAAGTAGGACTTCTGCTCTGGGTGGGCTACATTGCCCTAGAGCTGAAAGGCACAACGGTCAGGCTTCTTTCCTAAGGGCGAGTTGAGCCCCACAGCATCTTGCTTCCAGCTCTTTGGGAAGCTAAGAAACAACTCGCTCTGCACAGTGCTCTTACAGCCTACCGGGAACATCTCTTCCAAAGGACTGTTAAACGCAGTTTCTTTGCAGGCCTGATCTGGCTGAAGTAGGACTTCTGCTCTGGGTGTGCACCATTGCCCTATAGCTGAAAGGCACAACGTGCAGGCCTTTTTCCAAAGGGCGAGTTGGGACCCACAGCATCTTGCTTCCAGCTCTTTGGGAAGATAAGATACAACTCGCTCTGCACAGTGCTCTTACAGCCTACCGGGAACATCTCTTCCAAAGGCCTGTGAAACGCAGTTTCTTTGCAGGCCTGATCTGGCTGAAGTAGGACTTTTGCTCTGGGTGTGCTACATTGCCCTAGAGCTGAAAGGCACAAGGTGCAGGCTTCTTTCCAAGGGGCGAGTTAGGCCCCACAGCATCTTGCTTCCAGCTCTTTGGGAAACTAAGAAACATCTCGCTCTGCACAGTGCTCTTACAGCCTACCGGGAACAGCTCTTCCAAAGGCCTGTGAAACGCAGTTTCTTTGCATGCCTGATCTGGCTGAAGTAGGACTTCTGCTCTGGGTGTGCTCCATTGCCCTAGAGCCGAAAGGCACAACGTGCAGGCTTCTTTCCAAAGGGCGAGTTGGGCCCCACAGCATCTTGCTTCCAGCTCTTTGGGAAGCTAAGAAACAACTCGCTCTGCACAGTGCTCTTACAGCCTACCGGGAACATCTCTTCCAAAGGCCTGTGAAACGCAGTTTCTTTGCAGGCCTGATCTGGCTGAAGTAGGACTTCTGCTCTGGGTGTGCTCCATTGCCCTAGAGCTGAAAGTCACAACGTGCAGGCTTCTTTCCAAAGGGCGAGTTGGGCCCCACAGCATCTTGCTTCCAGCTCTTTGGGAAGCTAAGAAACAACTCGCTCTTCTCAGTGCTCTTACAGCCTACCGGGAACATCTCTTCCAAAGGCCTGTGAAACGCAGTTTCTTTGCAGGCCTGATCTGGCTGAAGTAGGACTTCTGCTATGGGTGTGCTCCATTGCCCTAGAGCTGAAAGGCACAACGTGCAGGCTTCTTTCCAAAGGGCGAGTTGGGTCCCACAGCATCTTGCTTCCAGCTCTTTGGGAAGGTAAGAAACAACTCGCTCTGCACAGTTCTCTTACAGCCTACCGGGAACATCTCTTCCAAAGGCCTGAGAAACGCAGAGTCTTTGCAGGCCTGATCTGGCTGAAGTAGGACTTCTGCTCTGGGTGTGCTCCATTGCCCTAGAGCTGAAAGGCACAACGTGCAGGCTTCTTTCCAAAGGGCGAGTTGGGCCCCACAGCATCTTGCTTCCAGCTCTTTGGGAAGCTAAGAAACAACTCGCTCTGCACAGTGCTCTTACAGCCTACCGGGAACCTCTCTTACAAAGGCCTGTGAAACGCAGTTTCTTTGCAGGCCTGATCTGGCTGAAGTAGGACTTCTGCTCTGGGTGTGCTACATTGCCCTAGAGCTGAAAGGCACAACGTGCAGGCTTCTTTCCAAAGGGCAGTTTGGGAACCACAGCATCTTGCTTCCAGCTCTTTGGGAAGGTAAGAAACAACTCGCTCTGCACAGTGCTCTTACAGCCTACCGGGAACATCTCTTCCAAAGGCCTGTGAAACGCAGTTTCTTTGCAGGCCTGATCAGGCTGAAGTAGGACTTCTGCTCTCGGTCTGCTACATTGCCCTAGAGCTGACAGGCACAACGTGCAGGCTTCTTTCCAAAAGGGCGAGTTGGGCGCCACAGCATCTTGCTTCCAGCTCTTTGGGAAGCTAAGAAACTACTCGCTCTGCACAGTGCTCTTACAGCCTACCGGGAACATCTCTTCCAAAGGCCTGTGAAACGCAGTTTCTTTGCAGGCCTGATCTGGCTGAAGTAGGACTTCTGCTCTGGGTGTGCTCCATTGCCCTAGAGCTGAAAGGCACAACGTGCAGGCCTTTTTCCAAAGGGCGAGTTGGGCCCCACAGCATCTTGCTTCCAGCTCTTTGGGAAGCTAAGAAACAACTCGCTCTGCACAGTGCTGTTACAGCCTACCGGGAGCATCTCTTCCAAAGGCCTGTGAAACGCAGTTTCTTTGCAGGCCTGATCTGGCAGAAGTAGGACTTCTGCTCTGGGTGTGCTCCATTGCCCTAGAGCTGAAAGGCACAACGTGCAGGCTTCTTTCCAGAGGGCGAGTTGGGCCCCACAGCATCTTGCTTCCAGCTCTTTGGGAAGCTAAGAAACAACTCGCTCTGCACAGTGCTCTTACAGCCTACCGGGAACATCTCTTCCAAAGGCCTGTGAAACGCAGTTTCTTTGCAGGCCTGATCTGGCTGAAGTAGGACTTCTGCTCTGGGTGGGCTACATTGCCCTAGAGCTGAAAGGCACAACGTGCAGGCTTCTTTCCAAAGGGCGAGTTGGGCCCCACAGCATCTTGCTTCCAGCTCTTTGGGAAGGTAAGAAACAACTCGCTCTGCACAGTGCTCTTAAAGCCTACCGGGAACATCTCTTCCAAAGGCCTGTGAAACGCAGTTTCTTTGCAGGCCTGATCTGGCTGAAGTAGGACTTCTGCTCTGTGTGTGGTACACTGCCTTAGAGCTGAAAGGCGCAACGCGCAGGCTTCTTTCCAAAGGGCGAGTTGGACCCCACAGCATCTTGCTTCCAGCTCTTTGGGAAGCTAAGAAACAACTCGCTCTGCAAAGTGCTCTTACAGCCAACCGGGAACATCTCTTCCAAAGGCCTGTGAAACGCAGTTTGTTTGCAGGCCTGATCTGGCTGAAGTAGGACTTCTGCTCTGGGTGGGCTACATTGCCCTAGAGCTGAAAGGCACAACGGTCAGGCTTCTTTCCTAAGGGCGAGTTGAGCCCCACAGCATCTTGCTTCCAGCTCTTTGGGAAGCTAAGAAACAACTCGCTCTGCACAGTGCTCTTACAGCCTACCGGGAACATCTCTTCCAAAGGACTGTTAAACGCAGTTTCTTTGCAGGCCTGATCTGGCTGAAGTAGGACTTCTGCTCTGGGTGTGCTACATTGCCCTAGAGCTGAAAGGCACAACGTGCAGGCTTCTTTCCAAAGGGCGAGTTGGGCGCCACAGCATCTTGCTTCCAGCTCTTTTGGAAGCTAAGAAACTACTCGCTCTGCACAGTGCTCTTACAGCCTACCGGGAACATCTCTTCCAAAGGCCTGTGAAACGCAGTTTCTTTGCAGGCCTGATCTGGCTGAAGTAGGACTTCTGCTCTGGGTGTGCTGCATTGCACTAGAGCTGAAAGGCACAAAGTGCAGGCTTCTTTCCAAAGGGAGAGTTGGGCCCCACAGCATCTTGCTTCCAGCTGTTTGGGAAGCTAAGAAACAACTCGCTCTGCACAGTGATCGTACAGCCTACCGGGAACATCTCTTCCAAAGGCCTGTGTAACGCAGTTTCTTTGCAGGCCTGATCTGGCTGAAGTAGGACTTCTGCTCTGGGTGTGCTGAATTGCCCTAGAGCTGAAAGGCACAACGTGCAGGCTTCTTTCCAAAGGGCGAGTTGGGCCCCACAGCATCTTGCTTCCAGCTCTTTGGGAAGCTAAGAAACAACTCGCTCTGCACAGTGCTCTTACAGCCTACCGGGAACATCTTTTCCAAAGGCCTGTGAAACGCAGTCTCTTTGCAGGCCAATTCTGGCTGAAGTAGGACTTCTGCTCTTGGTGTGCACCATTGCCCTATAGCTGAAAGGCACAACGTGCAGGCCTTTTTCCAAAGGGCGAGTTGGGACCCACAGCATCTTGCTTCCAGCTCTTTGGGAAGATAAGATACAACTCGCTCTGCACAGTGCTCTTACAGCCTACCGGGAACATCTCTTCCAAAGGCCTGTGAAACGCAGTTTCTTTGCAGGCCTGATCTGGCTGAAGTAGGACTTCTGCTCTGGGTGTGCTACATTGCCCTAGAGCTGAAAGGCACAAGGTGCAGGCTTCTTTGCAAGGGGCGAGTTAGGCCCCACAGCATCTTGCTTCCAGCTCTTTGGGAAACTAAGAAACATCTCGCTCTGCACAGTGCTCTTACAGCCTACCGGGAACAGCTCTTCCAAAGGCCTGTGAAACGCAGTTTCTTTGCAGGCCTGATCTGGCTGAAGTAGGACTTCTGCTCTGGGTGTGCTCCATTGCCCTAGAGCAGAAAGGCACAACGTGCAGGCTTCTTTCCAAAGGGCGAGTTGGGCCCCAGAGCATCTTGCTGCCAGCTCTTTGGGAAGTTAAGAAACAACTCGCTCTGCAAAGTGCTCTTAAAGCCTACCGGGAACATCTCTTCCAAAGGCCTGTGAAACGCAGTTTCTTTGCAGGCCTGATCTGGCTGAAGTGGGACTTCTGCTCTGTGTGTGGTACACTGCCCTAGAGCTGAAAGGCACAACGTGCAGGCTTCTTTCCAAAGGGCGAGTAGGACCCCACAGCATCTTTCTTCCAGCTCTTTGAGAAGCTAAGAAACAACTCGCTCTGCAAAATGCTCTTACAGCCAACCGGGAACATCTCTTCCAAAGGCCTGTGAAACGCAGTTTCTTTGCAGGCCTGATCTGGCTGAAGTAGGACTTCTGCTCTGGGTGTGCCTCATTGCCCTAGAGCTGAAAGGCACAACGTGCAGGCTTCTTTCCAAAGGGCGAGTTGGGCCCCACAGCATCTTGATTCCAGATCTTTGGGAAGCTAAGAAACAACTCGCTCTGCACAGTGCTCTTACAGCCTACCGGGAGCATCTCTTCCAAAGGCCTCTGAAACGCAGTTTCTTTGCAGGCCTGATCTGGCTGAAGTAGGACTTCTGCTCTGTGTGTGCTACATTGCCCTAGAGCTGAAAGGCACAACGTGCAGGCTTCTATCCAAAGGGCGAGTTGGGCCCCACAGCATCTTGCTTCCAGCTCTTTGGGAAGCTAAGAAACAACTCGCTCTGCACAGTGCTCTTACAGCCTACTGGGAACATCTCTTCCAAAGGCCTGTGAAACGCAGTTTCTTTGCAGGCCTGATCTGGCTGAAGTAGGACTTCTGCTCTGGGTGTGCTCCATTGCCCTAGAGCTGAAAGGCACAACGTGCAGGCTTCTTTCCAAAGGGCGAGTTGGGCCCCACAGCATCTTGCTTCCAGCTCTTTGGGAAGCTAAGAAACAACTCGCTCTGCACAGTGCTCTTACAGCCTACCGGGAGCATCTCTTCCAAAGGCCTGTGAAACGCAGTTTCTTTGCAGGCCTGATCTGGCTGAAGTAGGACTTCTGCTCTGGGTGTGCTCCATTGCCCTAGAGCTGAAAGGCACAACGTGCAGGCTTCTTTGCAAAGGGCGAGTTGGGCCCCAAATCATCTTGCTTCCAGCTCTTTGGGAAGCTAAGAAACTACTCGCTCTGCACAGTGCTCTTAAAGCCTACCGGGAACATCTCTTCCAAAGGCCTGTGAAACGCAGTTTCTTTGCAGGCCTGATCTGGCTGAAGTAGGACTTCTGCTCTGTGTGTGGTACACTGCCCTAGAGCTGAAAGGCACAACGTGCAGGCTTCTTTCCAAAGGGCGAGTTGGACCCCACAGCATCTTGCTTCCAGCTCTTTGGGAAGCTAAGAAACAACTCGCTCTGCAAAGTGCTCTTACAGCCAACCGGGAACATCTCTTCCAAAGGCCTGTGAAACGCAGTTTGTTTGCAGGCCTGATCTGGCTGAAGTAGGACTTCAGCTCTGGGTGTGCTACATTGCCCTAGAGCTGAAAGGCACAACGGTCAGGCTTCTTTCCTAAGGGCGAGTTGAGCCCCACAGCATCTTGCTTCCAGCTCTTTGGGAAGCTAAGAAACAACTCGCTCTGCACAGTGCTCTTACAGCCTACTGGGAACATCTCTTCCAAAAGACTGTAAAAGGCAGTTTCTTTGCAGGCCTGATCTGGCTGAAGTAGGACTTGTGCTCTGGGTGTGCTACATTGCCCTAGAGCTGAAAGGCACAACGTGCAGGCTTCTTTCCAAAGGGCGAGTTGGGCCCCACAGCATCTTGCTTCCAGCTCTTTAGGAAGCTAAGAAACAACTCGCTCTGCACAGTGCTCTTACAGCCTACCGGGAACATCTCTTCCAAAGGCCTGTGAAACGCAGTTTCTTTGCAGGCCTGATCAGGCTGAAGTAGGACTTCTGCTCTCGGTCTGCTACATTGCCCTAGAGATGACAGGCACAACGTGTAGGCTTCTTTCGAAAAGGGCGAGTTGGGCGCCACAGCATCTTGCTTCCAGCTCTTTGGGAAGCTAAGAAACTACTCGCTCAGCACAGTGCTCTTACAGCCTACCGGGAACATCTCTTCCAAAGGCCTGTGAAACGCAGTTTCTTTGCAGGCCTGATCTGGCTGAAGTAGGACTTCTGCTCTGGGTGTGCTCCATTGCCCTAGAGCTGAAAGGCACAACGTGCCGGCTTCTTTCCAAAGGGCGAGTTGGGCCCCACAGCATCTTGCTTCCAGCTCTTTTGGAAGCTAAGAAACAACTCGCTCTGTACAGTGCTCTTACAGCCTCCCGGTAACATCTCTTCCAAAGGCCTGTGAAACGCAGTTTCTTTGCAGTACTGATATGGCTGAAGTAGGACTTCTGCTCTGGGTGTGCTGAATTGCCCTAGAGCTGAAAGGCACAACGTGCAGGCTTCTTTCCAAAGGGCGAGTTGGGCCCCACAGCATCTTGCTTCCAGCTCTTTGGGAAGCTAAGAAACAACTCGCTCTGCACAGTGCTCTTACAGCCTACCGGGAACATCTTTTCCAAAGGCCTGTGAAACGCAGTCTCTTTGCAGGCCAATTCTGGCTGAAGTAGGACTTCTGCTCTTGGTGTGCACCATTGCCCTATAGCTGAAAGGCACAACGTGCAGGCCTTTTTCCAAAGGGCGAGTTGGGACCCACAGCATCTTGCTTCCAGCTCTTTGGGAAGATAAGATACAACTCGCTCTGCACAGTGCTCTTACAGCCTACCGGGAACATCTCTTCCAAAGGCCTGTGAAACGCAGTTTCTTTGCAGGCCTGATCTGGCTGAAGTAGGACTTCTGCTCTGGGTGTGCTACATTGCCCTAGAGCTGAAAGGCACAAGGTGCAGGCTTCTTTGCAAGGGGCGAGTTAGGCCCCACAGCATCTTGCTTCCAGCTCTTTGGGAAACTAAGAAACATCTCGCTCTGCACAGTGCTCTTACAGCCTACCGGGAACAGCTCTTCCAAAGGCCTGTGAAACGCAGTTTCTTTGCAGGCCTGATCTGGCTGAAGTAGGACTTCTGCTCTGGGTGTGCTCCATTGCCCTAGAGCAGAAAGGCACAACGTGCAGGCTTCTTTCCAAAGGGCGAGTTGGGCCCCAGAGCATCTTGCTGCCAGCTCTTTGGGAAGTTAAGAAACAACTCGCTCTGCAAAGTGCTCTTAAAGCCTACCGGGAACATCTCTTCCAAAGGCCTGTGAAACGCAGTTTCTTTGCAGGCCTGATCTGGCTGAAGTGGGACTTCTGCTCTGTGTGTGGTACACTGCCCTAGAGCTGAAAGGCACAACGTGCAGGCTTCTTTCCAAAGGGCGAGTAGGACCCCACAGCATCTTTCTTCCAGCTCTTTGAGAAGCTAAGAAACAACTCGCTCTGCAAAATGCTCTTACAGCCAACCGGGAACATCTCTTCCAAAGGCCTGTGAAACGCAGTTTCTTTGCAGGCCTGATCTGGCTGAAGTAGGACTTCTGCTCTGGGTGTGCCTCATTGCCCTAGAGCTGAAAGGCACAACGTGCAGGCTTCTTTCCAAAGGGCGAGTTGGGCCCCACAGCATCTTGATTCCAGATCTTTGGGAAGCTAAGAAACAACTCGCTCTGCACAGTGCTCTTACAGCCTACCGGGAGCATCTCTTCCAAAGGCCTCTGAAACGCAGTTTCTTTGCAGGCCTGATCTGGCTGAAGTAGGACTTCTGCTCTGTGTGTGCTACATTGCCCTAGAGCTGAAAGGCACAACGTGCAGGCTTCTTTCCAAAGGGCGAGTTGGGCCCCACAGCATCTTGCTTCCAGCTCTTTGGGAAGCTAAGAAACAACTCGCTCTGCACAGTGCTCTTACAGCCTACTGGGAACATCTCTTCCAAAGGCCTGTGAAACGCAGTTTCTTTGCAGGCCTGATCTGGCTGAAGTAGGACTTCTGCTCTGGGTGTGCTCCATTGCCCTAGAGCTGAAAGGCACAACGTGCAGGCTTCTTTCCAAAGGGCGAGTTGGGCCCCACAGCATCTTGCTTCCAGCTCTTTGGGAAGCTAAGAAACAACTCGCTCTGCACAGTGCTCTTACAGCCTACCGGGAGCATCTCTTCCAAAGGCCTGTGAAACGCAGTTTCTTTGCAGGCCTGATCTGGCTGAAGTAGGACTTCTGCTCTGGGTGTGCTCCATTGCCCTAGAGCTGAAAGGCACAACGTGCAGGCTTCTTTGCAAAGGGCGAGTTGGGCCCCAAATCATCTTGCTTCCAGCTCTTTGGGAAGCTAAGAAACTACTCGCTCTGCACAGTGCTCTTAAAGCCTACCGGGAACATCTCTTCCAAAGGCCTGTGAAACGCAGTTTCTTTGCAGGCCTGATCTGGCTGAAGTAGGACTTCTGCTCTGTGTGTGGTACACTGCCCTAGAGCTGAAAGGCACAACGTGCAGGCTTCTTTCCAAAGGGCGAGTTGGACCCCACAGCATCTTGCTTCCAGCTCTTTGGGAAGCTAAGAAACAACTCGCTCTGCAAAGTGCTCTTACAGCCAACCGGGAACATCTCTTCCAAAGGCCTGTGAAACGCAGTTTGTTTGCAGGCCTGATCTGGCTGAAGTAGGACTTCTGCTCTGGGTGTGCTACATTGCCCTAGAGCTGAAAGGCACAACGGTCAGGCTTCTTTCCTAAGGGCGAGTTGAGCCCCACAGCATCTTGCTTCCAGCTCTTTGGGAAGCTAAGAAACAACTCGCTCTGCACAGTGCTCTTACAGCCTACTGGGAACATCTCTTCCAAAAGACTGTAAAAGGCAGTTTCTTTGCAGGCCTGATCTGGCTGAAGTAGGACTTGTGCTCTGGGTGTGCTACATTGCCCTAGAGCTGAAAGGCACAACGTGCAGGCTTCTTTCCAAAGGGCGAGTTGGGCCCCACAGCATCTTGCTTCCAGCTCTTTAGGAAGCTAAGAAACAACTCGCTCTGCACAGTGCTCTTACAGCCTACCGGGAACATCTCTTCCAAAGGCCTGTGAAACGCAGTTTCTTTGCAGGCCTGATCAGGCTGAAGTAGGACTTCTGCTCTCGGTCTGCTACATTGCCCTAGAGATGACAGGCACAACGTGTAGGCTTCTTTCGAAAAGGGCGAGTTGGGCGCCACAGCATCTTGCTTCCAGCTCTTTGGGAAGCTAAGAAACTACTCGCTCAGCACAGTGCTCTTACAGCCTACCGGGAACATCTCTTCCAAAGGCCTGTGAAACGCAGTTTCTTTGCAGGCCTGATCTGGCTGAAGTAGGACTTCTGCTCTGGGTGTGCTCCATTGCCCTAGAGCTGAAAGGCACAACGTGCCGGCTTCTTTCCAAAGGGCGAGTTGGGCCCCACAGCATCTTGCTTCCAGCTCTTTTGGAAGCTAAGAAACAACTCGCTCTGTACAGTGCTCTTACAGCCTCCCGGTAACATCTCTTCCAAAGGCCTGTGAAACGCAGTTTCTTTGCAGGCCTGATCTGGCTGAAGTAGGACTTCTGCTCTGGGTGTGCTCCATTGCCCTAGAGCTGAAAGGCACAACGTGCAGGCTTCTTTCCAAAGGGCGAGTTGGGCCCCACAGCATCTTGCTTCCAGCTCTTTGGGAAGCTAAGAAACAACTCGCTCTGCACAGTGCTCTTACAGCCTACCGGGAACATCTTTTCCAAAGGCCTGTGAAACACAGTCTCTTTGCAGGCCAATTCTGGCTGAAGTAGGACTTCTGCTCTGGGTGTGTTCCATTGCCCTAGAGCTGAAAGACACAACGTGCAGGCCTTTTTCGAAAGGGCGAGTTGGGCCCCACAGCATCTTGCTTCCAGCTCTTTGGGAAGCTAAGATACAACACGCTCTGCACAGTGCTCTTACAGCCTACCGGGAGCATCTCTTCCAAAGGCCTGTGAAACGCAGTTTCTTTGCAGTCCTGATCTGGCTGAAGTAGGACTTCTGCTCTGGGTGTGCTACATTGCCCTAGAGCTGAAAGGCACAAGGTGCAGGCTTCTTTGCAAGGGGCGAGTTGGGCCCCACAGCATCTTGCTTCCAGCTCTTTGGGAAACTAAGAAACATCTCGCTCTGCACAGTGCTCTTACAGCCTACCGGGAACAGCTCTTCCAAAGGCCTGTGAAACGCAGTTTCTTTGCAGGCCTGATCTGGCTGAAGTAGGACTTCTGCTCTGGGTGTGCTCCATTGCCCTAGAGCTGAAAGGCACAACGTGCAGGCTTCTTTCCAAAGGGCGAGTTGGGCCCCACAGCAACTTGCTTCCAGCTCTTTGGGAAGCTAAGAAACAACACGCTCTGCACAGTGCTCTTACAGCCTACCGGGAACATCTCTTCCAAAGACCTGTGAAACGCAGATTCTTTGCAGGACTGATCTGGCTGAAGTAGGACTTCTGCTCTGGGTGTGCTCCATTGCCCTAGAGGTGAAAGGAACATCGTGCAGCTTTCTTTCCAAAGGGCGAGTTGGGCCCCACAGCATCTTGCTTCCAGCTCTTTGGGAAGCTAAGAAACAACTCGTTCTGCACAGTGCTCTTACAGCCTACCGGGAACATCTCTTCCCAAGGCCTGTGAAACGCAGTTTCTTTGCAGGCCTGATCTGGCTGAAGTAGGACTTCTGCGTTGGATGTGCTCCATTGCCCTAGGGCTGAAAGGCACAACGTGCAGGCTTCTTTCCAAAGGGCGAGTTGGGCCCCACAGCATCTTGCTTCCAGCTCTTTGGGAAGCTAAGAAACAACTCGCTCTGCACAGTGCTCTTACAGCCTCCCGGGAACATCTCTTACAAAGGCCTGTGAAACGCAGTTTCTTTGCAGGCCTGATCTGGCTGAAGTAGGACTTCTGCTATGGGTGTGCTCCATTGCCCTAGAGCTGAAAGGCACAACGTGCAGGCTTCTTTGCAAAGGGCGAGTTGGGCCCCAAAGCATCTTGCTTCCAGCTCTTTGGGAAGCTAAAAAACTACTCGCTCTGCACAGTGCTCTTACAGCCTACCGGGAACATCTCTTCCAAAGGCCTGTGAAACGCAGTTTCTTTGCAGGCCTGATCTGGCTGAAGGAGAACTTCTGCTCTGGGTGTGCTACATTACCCTAGAGCTGAAAGGCACAACGTGCAGGCTTCTTTCCAAAGGGCGAGTTGGGCCCCACAGCATCTTGCTTCCAGCTCTTTGGGAAGGTAAGAAACAACTCGCTCTGCACAGTGCTCTTAAAGCCTACCGGGAACATCTCTTCCAAAGGCCTGTGAAACGCAGTTTCTTTGCAGGCCTGATCTGGCTGAAGTAGGACTTCTGCTCTGTGTGTGGTACACTGCCTTAGAGCTGAAAGGCGCAACGCGCAGGCTTCTTTCTAAAGGGCGAGTTGGACAGCACAGCATCTTGCTTCCAGCTCTTTGGGAAGCTAAGAAACAACTCTCTCTGCAAAGTGCTCTTACAGCCAACCGGGAACATCTCTTCCAAAGGCCTGTGAAACGCAGTTTCTTTGCAGGCCTGATCTGGCTGAAGTAGGACTTCTGCTCTGGGTGTGCTACATTGCCCTAGAGCTGAAAGGCACAAGGTGCAGGCTTCTTTGCAAGGGGCGAGTTAGGCCCCACAGCATCTTGCTTCCAGCTCTTTGGGAAACTAAGAAACATCTCGCTCTGCACAGTGCTCTTACAGCCTACCGGGAACAGCTCTTCCAAAGGCCTGTGAAACGCAGTTTCTTTGCAGGCCTGATCTGGCTGAAGTAGGACTTCTGCTCTGGGTGTGCTCCATTGCCCTAGAGCTGAAAGTCACAACGTGCAGGCTTCTTTCCAAAGGGCGAGTTGGGCCCCACAGCATCTTGCTTCCAGCTCTTTGGAAGCTAAGAAACAACTCGCTGTGCGCAGTGCTCTTACAGCCTACCGGGAACATCTCTTCCAAAGGAATGTGAAACGCAGTTTCTTTGCAGGCCTGATATGGCTGAAGTAGGACTTCTGCTCTGGGTGTGCTACAATGCCCTAGAGCTGAAAGGCACAACGTGCAGGCTTCTTTCCAAAGGGCGAGTTGGGCCCCACAGCATCTTGCTTCCAGCTCTTTGGGAAGCTAAGAAACAACACGCTCTGCACAGTGCTCTTACAGCCTACCGGGAACATCTCTTCCAAAGGCCTGTGAAACGAGATTCTTTGCAGGCCTGATCTGGCTGAAGTAGGACTTCTGCTCTGGGTGTGCTCCATTGCCCTAGAGCTGAAAGGCACATCGTGCAGCTTTCTTTCCAAAGGGCGAGTTGGGCCCCACAGCATCTTGCTTCCAGCTCTTTGGGAGGCTAAGAAACAACTCGTTCTGCACAGTGCTCTTACAGCCTACCGGGAACATCTCTTCCCAAGGCCTGTGAAACGCAGTTTCTTTGCAGGCCTGATCTGGCTGAAGTAGGACTTCTGCTCTGGGTGTGCTCCATTGCCCTAGAGCTGAAAGGCACAACGTGCAGGCTTCTTTCCAAAGGGCGAGTTGGGCCCCACAGCATCTTGCTTCCAGCTCTTTGGGAAGCTAAGAAACAACTCGCTCTGCACAGTGCTCTTACAGCCTACCGGGAACATCTCTTCCAAAGGCCTGTGAAACGCAGTTTCTTTGCAGGCCTGATCTGGCTGAAGTAGGACTTCTGCTCTGGGTGTGCTCCATTGCCCTAGAGCTGAAAGTCACAACGTGCAGGCTTCTTTCCAAAGGGCGAGTTGGGCCCCACAGCATCTTGCTTCCAGCTCTTTGGGAAGCTAAGAAACAACTCGCTCTTCTCAGTGCTCTTACAGCCTACCGGGAACATCTCTTCCAAAGGCCTGTGAAACGCAGTTTCTTTGCAGGCCTGATCTGGCTGAAGTAGGACTTCTGCTATGGGTGTGCTCCATTGCCCTAGAGCTGAAAGGCACAACGTGCAGGCTACTTTCCAAAGGGCGAGTTGGGTCCCACAGCATCTTGCTTCCAGCTCTTTGGGAAGACAAGAAACAACTCGCTCTGCACAGTGCTCTTACAGCCTACCGGGAACGTCTCTTCCAAAGGCCTGAGAAACGCAGAGTCTTTGCAGGCCTGATCTGGCTGAAGTAGGACTTCTGCTCTGGGTGTGCTCCATTGCCCTAGAGCTGAAAGACACAACGTGCAGGCTTCTTTCCAAAGGGCGAGTTGGGCCCCACAGCATCTTGCTTCCAGCTCTTTGGGAAGCTAAGAAACAACTCGCTCTGCACAGTGCTCTTACAGCCTCCCGGGAACATCTCTTACAAAGGCCTGTGAAACGCAGTTTCTTTGCAGGCCTGATCTGGCTGAAGTAGGACTTCTGCTATGGGTGTGCTCCATTGCCCTAGAGCTGAAAGGCACAACGTGCAGGCTTCTTTGCAAAGGGCGAGTTGGGCCCCAAAGCATCTTGCTTCCAGCTCTTTGGGAAGCTAAAAAACTACTCGCTCTGCACAGTGCTCTTACAGCCTACCGGGAACATCTCTTCCAAAGGCCTGTGAAACGCAGTTTCTTTGCAGGCCTGATCTGGCTGAAGGAGAACTTCTGCTCTGGGTGTGCTACATTACCCTAGAGCTGAAAGGCACAACGTGCAGGCTTCTTTCCAAAGGGCGAGTTGGGCCCCACAGCATCTTGCTTCCAGCTCTTTGGGAAGGTAAGAAACAACTCGCTCTGCACAGTGCTCTTAAAGCCTACCGGGAACATCTCTTCCAAAGGCCTGTGAAACGCAGTTTCTTTGCAGGCCTGATCTGGCTGAAGTAGGACTTCTGCTCTGTGTGTGGTACACTGCCTTAGAGCTGAAAGGCGCAACGCGCAGGCTTCTTTCCAAAGGGCGAGTTGGACCCCACAGCATCTTGCTTCCAGCTCTTTGGGAAGCTAAGAAACAACTCTCTCTGCAAAGTGCTCTTACAGCCAACCGGGAACATCTCTTCCAAAGGCCTGTGAAACGCAGTTTCTTTGCAGGCCTGATCTGGCTGAAGTAGGACTTCTGCGCTGGGTGTGCTACATTGCCCTAGAGCTGAAAGGCACAAGGTGCAGGCTTCTTTGCAAGGGGCGAGTTAGGCCCCACAGCATCTTGCTTCCAGCTCTTTGGGAAACTAAGAAACATCTCGCTCTGCACAGTGCTCTTACAGCCTACCGGGAACAGCTCTTCCAAAGGCCTGTGAAACGCAGTTTCTTTGCAGGCCTGATCTGGCTGAAGTAGGACTTCTGCTCTGGGTGTGCTCCATTGCCCTAGAGCTGAAAGGCACAACGTGCAGGCTTCTTTCCAAAGGGCGAGTTGGGCCCCACAGCATCTTGCTTCCAGCTCTTTGGGAAGCTAAGAAACAACTCGCTGTGCGCAGTGCTCTTACAGCCTACCGGGAACATCTCTTCCAAAGGAATGTGAAACGCAGTTTCTTTGCAGGCCTGATATGGCTGAAGTAGGACTTCTGCTCTGGGTGTGCTACAATGCCCTAGAGCTGAAAGGCACAACGTGCAGGCTTCTTTCCAAAGGGCGAGTTGGGCCCCACAGCATCTTGCTTCCAGCTCTTTGGGAAGCTAAGAAACAACACGCTCTGCACAGTGCTCTTACAGCCTACCGGGAACATCTCTTCCAAAGGCCTGTGAAACGAGATTCTTTGCAGGCCTGATCTGGCTGAAGTAGGACTTCTGCTCTGGGTGTGCTCCATTGCCCTAGAGGTGAAAGGCACATCGTGCAGCTTTCTTTCCAAAGGGCGAGTTGGGCCCCACAGCATCTTGCTTCCAGCTCTTTGGGAGGCTAAGAAACAACTCGTTCTGCACAGTGCTCTTACAGCCTACCGGGAACATCTCTTCCCAAGGCCTGTGAAACGCAGTTTCTTTGCAGGCCTGATCTGGCTGAAGTAGGACTTCTGCTCTGGGTGTGCTCCATTGCCCTAGAGCTGAAAGGCACAACGGTCAGGCTTCTTTCCTAAGGGCGAGTTGAGCCCCACAGCATCTTGCTTCCAGCTCTTTAGGAAGCTAAGAAACAACTCGCTCTGCACAGTGCTC
The DNA here is from genome assembly GCF_041296265.1 of Equus caballus. Classification (NCBI taxonomy): domain Eukaryota; kingdom Metazoa; phylum Chordata; class Mammalia; order Perissodactyla; family Equidae; genus Equus; species Equus caballus. Next base: position 34,284,327 of record NC_091689.1, read on the forward strand.
TTACAGCCTACCGGGAACATCTCTTCCAAAGGCCTGTGAAACGCAGTTTCTTTGCAGGCCTTATCAGGCTGAAGTAGGACTTCTGCTCTCGGTCTGCTACATTGCCCTAGAGCTGACAGGAACAACGTGCAGGCTTCTTTCCAAAAGGGCGAGTTGGGCGCCACAGCATCTTGCTTCCAGCTCTTTGGGAAGCTAAGAAACTACTCGCTCTGCACAGTGCTCTTACAGCCTACCGGGAACATCTCTTCCAAAGGCCTGTGAAACGCAGTTTCTTTGCAGGCCTGATCTGGCTGAAGTAGGACTTCTGCTCTGGGTGTGCTCCATTGCCCTAGAGCTGAAAGGCACAACGTGCAGGCTTCTTTCCAAAGGGCGAGTTGGGCCCCACAGCATCTTGCTTCCAGCTCTTTGGGAAGCTAAGAAACAACTCGCTCTGTACAGTGCTCTTACAGCCTACCGGGAACATCTCTTCCAAAGGCCTGTGAAACGCAGTTTCTTTGCAGGCCTGATCTGGCTGAAGTAGGACTTCTGCTCTGGGTGTGCTCCATTGCCCTAGAGCTGAAAGGCACAACGTGCAGGCTTCTTTCCAAAGGGCGAGTTGGGCCCCACAGCATCTTGCTTCCAGCTCTTTGGGAAGCTAAGAAACAACTCGCTCTGCACAGTGCTCTTACAGCCTACCGGGAACATCTTTTCCAAAGGCCTGTGAAACACAGTCTCTTTGCAGGCCAATTCTGGCTGAAGTAGGACTTCTGCTCTGGGTGTGCTCCATTGCCCTACAGCTGAAAGGCACAACGTGCAGGCCTTTTTCCAAAGGGCGAGTTGGGCCCCACAGCATCTTGCTTCCAGCTCTTTGGGAAGCTAAGATACAACACGCTCTGCACAGTGCTCTTACAGCCTACCGGGAGCATCTCTTCCAAAGGCCTGTGAAACGCAGTTTCTTTGCAGGCCTGATCTGGCTGAAGTAGGACTTCTGCTCTGGGTGTGCTACATTGCCCTAGAGCTGAAAGGCACAAGGTGCAGGCTTCTTTGCAAGGGGCGAGTTGGGCCCCAAAGCATCTTGCTTCCAGCTCTTTGGGAAACTAAGAAACATCTCGCTCTGCACAGTGCTCTTACAGCCTACCGGGAACAGCTCTTCCAAAGGCCTGTGAAACGCAGTTTCTTTGCAGGCCTGATCTGGCTGAAGTAGGACTTCTGGTCTGGGTGTGCTCCATTGCCCTAGAGCTGAAAGGCACAACGTGCAGGCTTCTTTCCAAAGGGCGAGTTGGGCCCCACAGCAACTTGCTTCCAGCTCTTTGGGAAGCTAAGAAACAACACGCTCTGCACAGTGCTCTTACAGCCTACCGGGAACATCTCTTCCAAAGGCCTGTGAAACGCAGATTCTTTGCAGGACTGATCTGGCTGAAGTAGGACTTCTGCTCTGGGTGTGCTCCATTGCCCTAGAGGTGAAAGGCACATCGTGCAGCTTTCTTTCCAAAGGGCGAGTTGGGCCCCACAGCATCTTGCTTCCAGCTCTTTGGGAAGCTAAGAAACAACTCGTTCTGCACAGTGCTCTTACAGCCTACCGGGAACATCTCTTCCCAAGGCCTGTGAAACGCAGTTTCTTTGCAGGCCTGATCTGGCTGAAGTAGGACTTCTGCTCTGGGTGTGCTCCATTGCCCTAGGGCTGAAAGGCACAACGTGCAGGCTTCTTTCCAAAGGGCGAGTTGGGCCCCACAGCATCTTGCTTCCAGCTCTTTGGGAAGCTAAGAAACAACTCGCTCTGCACAGTGCTCTTACAGCCTCCCGGGAACATCTCTTACAAAGGTCTGTGAAACGCAGTTTCTTTGCAGGCCTGATCTGGCTGAAGGAGAACTTCTGCTCTGGGTGTGCTACATTACCCTAGAGCTGAAAGGCACAACGTGCAGGCTTCTTTCCAAAGGGCGTGTTGGGCCCCACAGCATCTTGCTTCCAGCTCTTTGGGAAGGTAAGAAACAACTCGCTCTGCACAGTGCTCTTAAAGCCTACCGGGAACATCTCTTCCAAAGGCCTGTGAAACGCAGTTTCTTTGCAGGCCTGATCTGGCTGAAGTAGGACTTCTGCTCTGTTTGTGGTACACTGCCTTAGAGCTGAAAGGCGCAACGCGCAGGCTTCTTTCCAAAGGGCGAGTTGGACCCCACAGCATCTTGCTTCCAGCTCTTTGGGAAGCTAAGAAACAACTCGCTCTGCAAAGTGCTCTTACAGCCAACCGGGAACATCTCTTCCAAAGGCCTGTGAAACGCAGTTTGTTTGCAGGCCTGATCTGGCTGAAGTAGGACTTCTGCTCTGGGTGGGCTACATTGCCCTAGAGCTGAAAGGCACAACGGTCAGGCTTCTTTCCTAAGGGCGAGTTGAGCCCCACAGCATCTTGCTTCCAGCTCTTTGGGAAGCTAAGAAACAACTCGCTCTGCACAGTGCTCTTACAGCCTACCGGGAACATCTCTTCCAAAGGACTGTTAAACGCAGTTTCTTTGCAGGCCTGATCTGGCTGAAGTAGGACTTCTGCTCTGGGTGTGCACCATTGCCCTATAGCTGAAAGGCACAACGTGCAGGCCTTTTTCCAAAGGGCGAGTTGGGACCCACAGCATCTTGCTTCCAGCTCTTTGGGAAGATAAGATACAACTCGCTCTGCACAGTGCTCTTACAGCCTACCGGGAACATCTCTTCCAAAGGCCTGTGAAACGCAGTTTCTTTGCAGGCCTGATCTGGCTGAAGTAGGACTTCTGCTCTGGGTGTGCTACATTGCCCTAGAGCTGAAAGGCACAAGGTGCAGGCTTCTTTCCAAGGGGCGAGTTAGGCCCCACAGCATCTTGCTTCCAGCTCTTTGGGAAACTAAGAAACATCTCGCTCTGCACAGTGCTCTTACAGCCTACCGGGAACAGCTCTTCCAAAGGCCTGTGAAACGCAGTTTCTTTGCATGCCTGATCTGGCTGAAGTAGGACTTCTGCTCTGGGTGTGCTCCATTGCCCTAGAGCCGAAAGGCACAACGTGCAGGCTTCTTTCCAAAGGGCGAGTTGGGCCCCACAGCATCTTGCTTCCAGCTCTTTGGGAAGCTAAGAAACAACTCGCTCTGCACAGTGCTCTTACAGCCTACCGGGAACATCTCTTCCAAAGGCCTGTGAAACGCAGTTTCTTTGCAGGCCTGATCTGGCTGAAGTAGGACTTCTGCTCTGGGTGTGCTCCATTGCCCTAGAGCTGAAAGTCACAACGTGCAGGCTTCTTTCGAAAGGGCGAGTTGGGCCCCACAGCATCTTGCTTCCAGCTCTTTGGGAAGCTAAGAAACAACTCGCTCTTCTCAGTGCTCTTACAGCCTACCGGGAACATCTCTTCCAAAGGCCTGTGAAACGCAGTTTCTTTGCAGGCCTGATCTGGCTGAAGTAGGACTTCTGCTATGGGTGTGCTCCATTGCCCTAGAGCTGAAAGGCACAACGTGCAGGCTTCTTTCCAAAGGGCGAGTTGGGTCCCACAGCATCTTGCTTCCAGCTCTTTGGGAAGGTAAGAAACAACTCGCTCTGCACAGTTCTCTTACAGCCTACCGGGAACATCTCTTCCAAAGGCCTGAGAAACGCAGAGTCTTTGCAGGCCTGATCTGGCTGAAGTAGGACTTCTGCTCTGGGTGTGCTCCATTGCCCTAGAGCTGAAAGGCACAACGTGCAGGCTTCTTTCCAAAGGGCGAGTTGGGCCCCACAGCATCTTGCTTCCAGCTCTTTGGGAAGCTAAGAAACAACTCGCTCTGCACAGTGCTCTTACAGCCTACCGGGAACCTCTCTTACAAAGGCCTGTGAAACGCAGTTTCTTTGCAGGCCTGATCTGGCTGAAGTAGGACTTCTGCTCTGGGTGTGCTCCATTGCCCTAGAGCTGAAAGGCACAACGTGCAGGCTTCTTTCCAAAGGGCAGTTTGGGAACCACAGCATCTTGCTTCCAACTCTTTGGGAAGGTAAGAAACAACTCGCTCTGCACAGTGCTCTTACAGCCTACCGGGAACATCTCTTCCAAAGGCCTGTGAAACGCAGTTTCTTTGCAGGCCTGATCAGGCTGAAGTAGGACTTCTGCTCTCGGTCTGCTACATTGCCCTAGAGCTGACAGGCACAACGTGCAGGCTTCTTTCCAAAAGGGCGAGTTGGGCGCCACAGCATCTTGCTTCCAGCTCTTTGGGAAGCTAAGAAACTACTCGCTCTGCACAGTGCTCTTACAGCCTACCGGGAACATCTCTTCCAAAGGCCTGTGAAACGCAGTTTCTTTGCAGGCCTGATCTGGCTGAAGTAGGACTTCTGCTCTGGGTGTGCTCCATTGCCCTAGAGCTGAAAGGCACAACGTGCAGGCCTTTTTCCAAAGGGCGAGTTGGGCCCCACAGCATCTTGCTTCCAGCTCTTTGGGAAGCTAAGAAACAACTCGCTCTGCACAGTGCTGTTACAGCCTACCGGGAGCATCTCTTCCAAAGGCCTGTGAAACGCAGTTTCTTTGCAGGCCTGATCTGGCAGAAGTAGGACTTCTGCTCTGGGTGTGCTCCATTGCCCTAGAGCTGAAAGGCACAACGTGCAGGCTTCTTTCCAGAGGGCGAGTTGGGCCCCACAGCATCTTGCTTCCAGCTCTTTGGGAAGCTAAGAAACAACTCGCTCTGCACAGTGCTCTTACAGCCTACCGGGAACATCTCTTCCAAAGGCCTGTGAAACGCAGTTTCTTTGCAGGCCTGATCTGGCTGAAGTAGGACTTCTGCTCTGGGTGTGCTCCATTGCCCTAGAGCTGAAAGGCACAACGTGCAGGCTCCTTTCCAAAGGGCGAGTTGGGCCCCACAGCATCTTGATTCCAGATCTTTGGGAAGCTAAGAAACAACTCGCTCTGCACAGTGCTCTTACAGCCTACCGGGAGCATCTCTTCCAAAGGCCTCTGAAACGCAGTTTCTTTGCAGGCCTGATCTGGCTGAAGTAGGACTTCTGCTCTGTGTGTGCTACATTGCCCTAGAGCTGAAAGGCACAACGTGCAGGCTTCTTTCCAAAGGGCGAGTTGGGCCCCACAGCATCTTGCTTCCAGCTCTTTGGGAAGCTAAGAAACAACTCGCTCTGCACAGTGCTCTTACAGCCTACCGGGAACATCTCTTCCAAAGGCCTGTGAAACGCAGTTTGTTTGCAGGCCTGATCTGGCTGAAGTAGGACTTCAGCTCTGGGTGTGCTACATTGCCCTAGAGCTGAAAGGCACAACGGTCAGGCTTCTTTCCTAAGGGCGAGTTGAGCCCCACAGCATCTTGCTTCCAGCTCTTTGGGAAGCTAAGAAACAACTCGCTCTGCACAGTGCTCTTACAGCCTACTGGGAACATCTCTTCCAAAAGACTGTAAAAGGCAGTTTCTTTGCAGGCCTGATCTGGCTGAAGTAGGACTTGTGCTCTGGGTGTGCTACATTGCCCTAGAGCTGAAAGGCACAACGTGCAGGCTTCTTTCCAAAGGGCGAGTTGGGCCCCACAGCATCTTGCTTCCAGCTCTTTGGGAAGCTAAGAAACAACTCGCTCTGCACAGTGCTCTTACAGCCTACCGGGAACATCTCTTCCAAAGGCCTGTGAAACGCAGTTTCTTTGCAGGCCTGATCAGGCTGAAGTAGGACTTCTGCTCTCGGTCTGCTACATTGCCCTAGAGCTGACAGGCACAACGTGCAGGCTTCTTTCCAAAAGGGCGAGTTGGGCCCCACAGCATCTTGCTTCCAGCTCTTTGGGAAGCTAAGAAACAACTCGCTCTGCACAGTGCTCTTACAGCCTACCGGGAACATCTTTTCCAAAGGCCTGTGAAACACAGTCTCTTTGCAGGCCAATTCTGGCTGAAGTAGGACTTCTGCTCTGGGTGTGCTCCATTGCCCTAGAGCTGAAAGGCACAACGTGCAGGCCTTTTTCCAAAGGGCGAGTTGGGCCCCACAGCATCTTGCTTCCAGCTCTTTGGGAAGCTAAGATACAACACGCTCTGCACAGTGCTCTTACAGCCTACCGGGAGCATCTCTTCCAAAGGCCTGTGAAACGCAGTTTCTTTGCAGGCCTGATCTGGCTGAAGTAGGACTTCTGCTCTGGGTGTGCTACATTGCCCCAGAGCTGAAAGGCACAAGGTGCAGGCTTCTTTGCAAGGGGCGAGTTGGGCCCCAAAGCATCTTGCTTCCAGCTCTTTGGGAAACTAAGAAACATCTCGCTCTGCACAGTGCTCTTACAGCCTACCGGGAACAGCTCTTCCAAAGGCCTGTGAAACGCAGTTTCTTTGCAGGCCTGATCTGGCTGAAGTAGGACTTCTGGTCTGGGTGTGCTCCATTGCCCTAGAGCTGAAAGGCACAACGTGCAGGCTTCTTTCCAAAGGGCGAGTTGGGCCCCACAGCAACTTGCTTCCAGCTCTTTGGGAAGCTAAGAAACAACACGCTCTGCACAGTGCTCTTACAGCCTACCGGGAACATGTCTTCCAAAGGCCTGTGAAACGCAGATTCTTTGCAGGACTGATCTGGCTGAAGTAGGACTTCTGCTCTGGGTGTGCTCCATTGCCCTAGAGGTGAAAGGCACATCGTGCAGCTTTCTTTCCAAAGGGCGAGTTGGGCCCCACAGCATCTTGCTTCCAGCTCTTTGGGAAGCTAAGAAACAACTCGTTCTGCACAGTGCTCTTACAGCCTACCGGGAACATCTCTTCCCAAGGCCTGTGAAACGCAGTTTCTTTGCAGGCCTGATCTGGCTGAAGTAGGACTTCTGCTCTGGGTGTGCTCCATTGCCCTAGGGCTGAAAGGCACAACGTGCAGGCTTCTTTCCAAAGGGCGAGTTGGGCCCCACAGCATCTTGCTTCCAGCTCTTTGGGAAGCTAAGAAACAACTCGCTCTGCACAGTGCTCTTACAGCCTCCCGGGAACATCTCTTACAAAGGCCTGTGAAACGCAGTTTCTTTGCAGGCCTGATCTGGCTGAAGTAGGACTTCTGCTATGGGTGTGCTCCATTGCCCTAGAGCTGAAAGGCACAACGTGCAGGCTTCTTTGCAAAGGGCGAGTTGGGCCCCAAAGCATCTTGCTTCCAGCTCTTTGGGAAGCTAAAAAACTACTCGCTCTGCACAGTGCTCTTACAGCCTACCGGGAACATCTCTTCCAAAGGCCTGTGAAACGCAGTTTCTTTGCAGGCCTGATCTGGCTGAAGGAGAACTTCTGCTCTGGGTGTGCTACATTACCCTAGAGCTGAAAGGCACAACGTGCAGGCTTCTTTCCAAAGGGCGAGTTGGGCCCCACAGCATCTTGCTTCCAGCTCTTTGGGAAGGTAAGAAACAACTCGCTCTGCACAGTGCTCTTAAAGCCTACCGGGAACATCTCTTCCAAAGGCCTGTGAAACGCAGTTTCTTTGCAGGCCTGATCTGGCTGAAGTAGGACTTCTGCTCTGTGTGTGGTACACTGCCTTAGAGCTGAAAGGCGCAACGCGCAGGCTTCTTTCCAAAGGGCGAGTTGGACCCCACAGCATCTTGCTTCCAGCTCTTTGGGAAGCTAAGAAACAACTCGCTCTGCAAAGTGCTCTTACAGCCAACCGGGAACATCTCTTCCAAAGGCCTGTGAAACGCAGTTTGTTTGCAGGCCTGATCTGGCTGAAGTAGGACTTCTGCTCTGGGTGGGCTACATTGCCCTAGAGCTGAAAGGCACAACGGTCAGGCTTCTTTCCTAAGGGCGAGTTGAGCCCCACAGCATCTTGCTTCCAGCTCTTTGGGAAGCTAAGAAACAACTCGCTCTGCACAGTGCTCTTACAGCCTACCGGGAACATCTCTTCCAAAGGACTGTTAAACGCAGTTTCTTTGCAGGCCTGATCTGGCTGAAGTAGGACTTCTGCTCTGGGTGTGCTACATTGCCCTAGAGCTGAAAGGCACAACGTGCAGGCTTCTTTCAAAAGGGCGAGTTGGGCCCCACAGCATCTTGCTTCCAGCTCTTTAGGAAGCTAAGAAACAACTCGCTCTGCACAGTGCTCTTACAGCCTACCGGGAACATCTCTTCCAAAGGCCTGTGAAACGCAGTTTCTTTGCAGGCCTGATCAGGTTGAAGTAGTACTTCTGCTCTCGGTCTGCTACATTGCCCTAGAGCTGAAAGGCACAACGTGCAGGCTTCTTTCCAAAGGGCGAGTTGGGCGCCACAGCATCTTGCTTCCAGCTCTTTTGGAAGCTAAGAAACTACTCGCTCTGCACAGTGCTCTTACAGCCTACCGGGAACATCTCTTCCAAAGGCCTGTGAAACGCAGTTTCTTTGCAGGCCTGATCTGGCTGAAGTAGGACTTCTGCTCTGGGTGTGCTGCATTGCCCTAGAGCTGAAAGGCACAAAGTGCAGGCTTCTTTCCAAAGGGAGAGTTGGGCCCCACAGCATCTTGCTTCCAGCTGTTTGGGAAGCTAAGAAACAACTCGCTCTGCACAGTGATCGTACAGCCTACCGGGAACATCTCTTCCAAAGGCCTGTGTAACGCAGTTTCTTTGCAGGCCTGATCTGGCTGAAGTAGGACTTCTGCTCTGGGTGTGCTGAATTGCCCTAGAGCTGAAAGGCACAACGTGCAGGCTTCTTTCCAAAGGGCGAGTTGGGCCCCACAGCATCTTGCTTCCAGCTCTTTGGGAAGCTAAGAAACAACTCGCTCTGCACAGTGCTCTTACAGCCTACCGGGAACATCTTTTCCAAAGGCCTGTGAAACGCAGTCTCTTTGCAGGCCAATTCTGGCTGAAGTAGGACTTCTGCTCTTGGTGTGCACCATTGCCCTATAGCTGAAAGGCACAACGTGCAGGCCTTTTTCCAAAGGGCGAGTTGGGACCCACAGCATCTTGCTTCCAGCTCTTTGGGAAGATAAGATACAACTCGCTCTGCACAGTGCTCTTACAGCCTACCGGGAACATCTCTTCCAAAGGCCTGTGAAACGCAGTTTCTTTGCAGGCCTGATCTGGCTGAAGTAGGACTTCTGCTCTGGGTGTGCTACATTGCCCTAGAGCTGAAAGGCACAAGGTGCAGGCTTCTTTGCAAGGGGCGAGTTAGGCCCCACAGCATCTTGCTTCCAGCTCTTTGGGAAACTAAGAAACATCTCGCTCTGCACAGTGCTCTTACAGCCTACCGGGAACAGCTCTTCCAAAGGCCTGTGAAACGCAGTTTCTTTGCAGGCCTGATCTGGCTGAAGTAGGACTTCTGCTCTGGGTGTGCTCCATTGCCCTAGAGCAGAAAGGCACAACGTGCAGGCTTCTTTCCAAAGGGCGAGTTGGGCCCCACAGCATCTTGCTTCCAGCTCTTTGGGAAGCTAAGAAACAACTCGCTCTGCACAGTGCTCTTACAGCCTACCGGGAACATCTCTTCCAAAGGCCTGTGAAACGCAGTTTCTTTGCAGGCCTGATCTGGCTGAAGTAGGACTTCTGCTCTGGGTGTGCTCCATTGCCCTAGAGCTGAAAGTCACAACGTGCAGGCTTCTTTCCAAAGGGCGAGTTGGGCCCCACAGCATCTTGCTTCCAGCTCTTTGGGAAGCTAAGAAACAACTCGCTCTTCTCAGTGCTCTTACAGCCTACCGGGAACATCTCTTCCAAAGGCCTGTGAAACGCAGTTTCTTTGCAGGCCTGATCTGGCTGAAGTAGGACTTCTGCTATGGGTGTGCTCCATTGCCCTAGAGTTGAAAGGCACAACGTGCAGGCTTCTTTCCAAAGGGCGAGTTGGGTCCCACAGCATCTTGCTTCCAGCTCTTTGGGAAGGTAAGAAACAACTCGCTCTGCACAGTTCTCTTACAGCCTACCGGGAACATCTCTTCCAAAGGCCTGAGAAACGCAGAGTCTTTGCAGGCCTGATCTGGCTGAAGTAGGACTTCTGCTCTGGGTGTGCTCCATTGCCCTAGAGCTGAAAGGCACAACGTGCAGGCTTCTTTCCAAAGGGCGAGTTGGGCCCCACAGCATCTTGCTTCCAGCTCTTTGGGAAGCTAAGAAACAACTCGCTCTGCACAGTGCTCTTACAGCCTACCGGGAACCTCTCTTCCAAAGGCCTGTGAAACGCAGTTTCTTTGCAGGCCTGATCTGGCTGAAGTAGGACTTCTGCTCTGGGTGTGCTCCATTGCCCTAGAGCTGAAAGGCACAACGTGCAGGCTTCTTTCCAAAGGGCAGTTTGGGAACCACAGCATCTTGCTTCCAGCTCTTTGGGAAGGTAAGAAACAACTCGCTCTGCACAGTGCTCTTACAGCCTACCGGGAACATCTCTTCCAAAGGCCTGTGAAACGCAGTTTCTTTGCAGGCCTGATCTGGCTGAAGGAGAACTTCTGCTCTGGGTGTGCTACATTACCCTAGAGCTGAAAGGCACAACGTGCAGGCTTCTTTCCAAAGGGCGAGTTGGGCCCCACAGCATCTTGCTTCCAGCTCTTTGGGAAGGTAAGAAACAACTCGCTCTGCACAGTGCTCTTAAAGCCTACCGGGAACATCTCTTCCAAAGGCCTGTGAAACGCAGTTTCTTTGCAGGCCTGATCTGGCTGAAGTAGGACTTCTGCTCTGTGTGTGGTACACTGCCTTAGAGCTGAAAGGCGCAACGCGCAGGCTTCTTTCCAAAGGGCGAGTTGGACCCCACAGCATCTTGCTTCCAGCTCTTTGGGAAGCTAAGAAACAACTCGCTCTGCAAAGTGCTCTTACAGCCAACCGGGAACATCTCTTCCAAAGGCCTGTGAAACGCAGTTTGTTTGCAGGCCTGATCTGGCTGAAGTAGGACTTCTGCTCTGGGTGGGCTACATTGCCCTAGAGCTGAAAGGCACAACGGTCAGGCTTCTTTCCTAAGGGCGAGTTGAGCCCCACAGCATCTTGCTTCCAGCTCTTTGGGAAGCTAAGAAACAACTCGCTCTGCACAGTGCTCTTACAGCCTACCGGGAACATCTCTTCCAAAGGACTGTTAAACGCAGTTTCTTTGCAGGCCTGATCTGGCTGAAGTAGGACTTCTGCTCTGGGTGTGCTACATTGCCCTAGAGCTGAAAGGCACAACGTGCAGGCTTCTTTCAAAAGGGCGAGTTGGGCCCCACAGCATCTTGCTTCCAGCTCTTTAGGAAGCTAAGAAACAACTCGCTCTGCACAGTGCTCTTACAGCCTACCGGGAACATCTCTTCCAAAGGCCTGTGAAACGCAGTTTCTTTGCAGGCCTGATCAGGTTGAAGTAGTACTTCTGCTCTCGGTCTGCTACATTGCCCTAGAGCTGAAAGGCACAACGTGCAGGCTTCTTTCCAAAGGGCGAGTTGGGCGCCACAGCATCTTGCTTCCAGCTCTTTTGGAAGCTAAGAAACTACTCGCTCTGCACAGTGCTCTTACAGCCTACCGGGAACATCTCTTCCAAAGGCCTGTGAAACGCAGTTTCTTTGCAGGCCTGATCTGGCTGAAGTAGGACTTCTGCTCTGTGTGTGCTGCATTGCCCTAGAGCTGAAAGGCACAAAGTGCAGGCTTCTTTCCAAAGGGAGAGTTGGGCCCCACAGCATCTTGCTTCCAGCTGTTTGGGAAGCTAAGAAACAACTCGCTCTGCACAGTGATCGTACAGCCTACCGGGAACATCTCTTCCAAAGGCCTGTGTAACGCAGTTTCTTTGCAGGCCTGATCTGGCTGAAGTAGGACTTCTGCTCTGGGTGTGCTGAATTGCCCTAGAGCTGAAAGGCACAACGTGCAGGCTTCTTTCCAAAGGGCGAGTTGGGCCCCACAGCATCTTGCTTCCAGCTCTTTGGGAAGCTAAGAAACAACTCGCTCTGCACAGTGCTCTTACAGCCTACCGGGAACATCTTTTCCAAAGGCCTGTGAAACGCAGTCTCTTTGCAGGCCAATTCTGGCTGAAGTAGGACTTCTGCTCTTGGTGTGCACCATTGCCCTATAGCTGAAAGGCACAACGTGCAGGCCTTTTTCCAAAGGGCGAGTTGGGACCCACAGCATCTTGCTTCCAGCTCTTTGGGAAGATAAGATACAACTCGCTCTGCACAGTGCTCTTACAGCCTACCGGGAACATCTCTTCCAAAGGCCTGTGAAACGCAGTTTCTTTGCAGGCCTGATCTGGCTGAAGTAGGACTTCTGCTCTGGGTGTGCTACATTGCCCTAGAGCTGAAAGGCACAAGGTGCAGGCTTCTTTGCAAGGGGCGAGTTAGGCCCCACAGCATCTTGCTTCCAGCTCTTTGGGAAACTAAGAAACATCTCGCTCTGCACAGTGCTCTTACAGCCTACCGGGAACAGCTCTTCCAAAGGCCTGTGAAACGCAGTTTCTTTGCAGGCCTGATCTGGCTGAAGTAGGACTTCTGCTCTGGGTGTGCTCCATTGCCCTAGAGCAGAAAGGCACAACGTGCAGGCTTCTTTCCAAAGGGCGAGTTGGGCCCCACAGCATCTTGCTTCCAGCTCTTTGGGAAGCTAAGAAACAACTCGCTCTGCACAGTGCTCTTACAGCCTACCGGGAACATCTCTTCCAAAGGCCTGTGAAACGCGGTTTCTTTGCAGGCCTGATCTGGCTGAAGTAGGACTTCTGCTCTGGGTGTGCTCCATTGCCCTAGAGCTGAAAGTCACAACGTGCAGGCTTCTTTCCAAAGGGCGAGTTGGGCCCCACAGCATCTTGCTTCCAGCTCTTTGGGAAGCTAAGAAACAACTCGCTCTTCTCAGTGCTCTTACAGCCTACCGGGAACATCTCTTCCAAAGGCCTGTGAAACGCAGTTTCTTTGCAGGCCTGATCTGGCTGAAGTAGGACTTCTGCTATGGGTGTGCTCCATTGCCCTAGAGTTGAAAGGCACAACGTGCAGGCTTCTTTCCAAAGGGCGAGTTGGGTCCCACAGCATCTTGCTTCCAGCTCTTTGGGAAGGTAAGAAACAACTCGCTCTGCACAGTTCTCTTACAGCCTACCGGGAACATCTCTTCCAAAGGCCTGAGAAACGCAGAGTCTTTGCAGGCCTGATCTGGCTGAAGTAGGACTTCTGCTCTGGGTGTGCTCCATTGCCCTAGAGCTGAAAGGCACAACGTGCAGGCTTCTTTCCAAAGGGCGAGTTGGGCCCCACAGCATCTTGCTTCCAGCTCTTTGGGAAGCTAAGAAACAACTCGCTCTGCACAGTGCTCTTACAGCCTACCGGGAACCTCTCTTCCAAAGGCCTGTGAAACGCAGTTTCTTTGCAGGCCTGATCTGGCTGAAGTAGGACTTCTGCTCTGGGTGTGCTCCATTGCCCTAGAGCTGAAAGGCACAACGTGCAGGCTTCTTTCCAAAGGGCAGTTTGGGAACCACAGCATCTTGCTTCCAGCTCTTTGGGAAGGTAAGAAACAACTCGCTCTGCACAGTGCTCTTACAGCCTACCGGGAACATCTCTTCCAAAGGCCTGTGAAACGCAGTTTCTTTGCAGGCCTGATCAGGCTGAAGTAGGACTTCTGCTCTCGGTCTGCTACATTGCCCTAGAGCTGACAGGCACAACGTGCAGGCTTCTTTCCAAAAGGGCGAGTTGGGCGCCACAGCATCTTGCTTCCAGCTCTTTGGGAAGCTAAGAAACTACTCGCTCTGCACAGTGCTGTTACAGCCTACCTGGAACATCTCTTCCAAAGGCCTGTGAAACGCAGTTTCTTTGCAGGCCTGATCTGGCTGAAGTAGGACTTCTGCTCTGGGTGTGCTCCATTGCCCTAGAGCTGAAAGGCACAACGTGCAGGCTTCTTTCCAAAGGGCGAGTTGGGCCCCACAGCATCTTGCTTCCAGCTCTTTGGGAAGCTAAGAAACAACTCGCTCTGTCCAGTGCTCTTACAGCCTACCGGGAACATCTCTTCCAAAGGCCTGTGAAACGCAGTTTCTTTGCAGGCCTGATCTGGCTGAAGTAGGACTTCTGCTCTGGGTGTGCTCCATTGCCCTAGAGCTGAAAGGCACAACGTGCAGGCCTTTTTCCAAAGGGCGAGTTGGGCCCCACAGCATTTGCTTCCAGCTCTTTGGGAAGCTAAGAAACAACTCGCTCTGCACAGTGCACTTACAGCCTACCGGGAACATCTCTTACAAAGGCCTGTGAAACGCAGTTTCATTGCAGGCCTGATCTGGCTGAAGTAGGACTTCTGCTCTGGGTGTGCTCCATTGCCCTAGAGCTGAAAGGCACAACGTGCAGGCTTCTTTGCAAAGGGCGAGTTGGGCCCGAAAGCATCTTGCTTCCAGCTCTTTGGGAAGCTAAGAAATTACTCGCTCTGCACAGTGCTCTTACAGCCTACCGGGAACATCTCTTCCAAAGACCTGTGAAACGCAGTTTCTTTGCAGGCCTGATCTGGCTGAAGGAGAACTTCTGCTCTGGGTGTGCTACATTACCCTAGAGCTGAAAGGCACAACGTGCAGGCTTCTTTCCAAAGGGCGAGTTGGGCCCCAGAGCATCTTGCTGCCAGCTCTTTGGGAAGTTAAGAAACAACTCGCTCTGCAAAGTGCTCTTAAAGCCTACCGGGAACATCTCTTCCAAAGGCCTGTGAAACGCAGTTTCTTTGCAGGCCTGATCTGGCTGAAGTGGGACTTCTGCTCTGTGTGTGGTACACTGCCCTAGAGCTGAAAGGCACAACGTGCAGGCTTCTTTCCAAAGGGCGAGTAGGACCCCACAGCATCTTTCTTCCAGCTCTTTGAGAAGCTAAGAAACAACTCGCTCTGCAAAATGCTCTTACAGCCAACCGGGAACATCTCTTCCAAAGGCCTGTGAAACGCAGTTTCTAAGCAGGCCTGATCTGGCTGAAGTAGGACTTCTGCTCTGGGTGTGCCTCATTGCCCTAGAGCTGAAAGGCACAACGTGCAGGCTTCTTTCCAAAGGGCGAGTTGGGCCCCACAGCATCTTGATTCCAGATCTTTGGGAAGCTAAGAAACAACTCGCTCTGCACAGTGCTCTTACAGCCTACCGGGAGCATCTCTTCCAAAGGCCTCTGAAACGCAGTTTCTTTGCAGGCCTGATCTGGCTGAAGTAGGACTTCTGCTCTGTGTGTGCTACATTGCCCTAGAGCTGAAAGGCACAACGTGCAGGCTTCTTTCCAAAGGGCGAGTTGGGCCCCACAGCATCTTGCTTCCAGCTCTTTGGGAAGCTAAGAAACAACTCGCTCTGCACAGTGCTCTTACAGCCTACTGGGAACATCTCTTCCAAAGGCCTGTGAAACGCAGTTTCTTTGCAGGCCTGATCTGGCTGAAGTAGGACTTCTGCTCTGGGTGTGCTCCATTGCCCTAGAGCTGAAAGGCACAACGTGCAGGCTTCTTTCCAAAGGGCGAGTTGGGCCCCACAGCATCTTGCTTCCAGCTCTTTGGGAAGCTAAGAAACAACTCGCTCTGCACAGTGCTCTTACAGCCTACCGGGAGCATCTCTTCCAAAGGCCTGTGAAACGCAGTTTCTTTGCAGGCCTGATCTGGCTGAAGTAGGACTTCTGCTCTGGGTGTGCTCCATTGCCCTAGAGCTGAAAGGCACAACGTGCAGGCTTCTTTGCAAAGGGCGAGTTGGGCCCCAAATCATCTTGCTTCCAGCTCTTTGGGAAGCTAAGAAACTACTGGCTCTGCACAGTGCTCTTAAAGCCTACCGGGAACATCTCTTCCAAAGGCCTGTGAAACGCAGTTTCTTTGCAGGCCTGATCTGGCTGAAGTAGGACTTCTGCTCTGTGTGTGGTACACTGCCCTAGAGCTGAAAGGCACAACGTGCAGGCTTCTTTCCAAAGGGCGAGTTGGACCCCACAGCATCTTGCTTCCAGCTCTTTGGGAAGCTAAGAAACAACTCGCTCTGCAAAGTGCTCTTACAGCCAACCGGGAACATCTCTTCCAAAGGCCTGTGAAACGCAGTTTGTTTGCAGGCCTGATCTGGCTGAAGTAGGACTTCAGCTCTGGGTGTGCTACATTGCCCTAGAGCTGAAAGGCACAACGGTCAGGCTTCTTTCCTAAGGGCGAGTTGAGCCCCACAGCATCTTGCTTCCAGCTCTTTGGGAAGCTAAGAAACAACTCGCTCTGCACAGTGCTCTTACAGCCTACTGGGAACATCTCTTCCAAAAGACTGTAAAAGGCAGTTTCTTTGCAGGCCTGATCTGGCTGAAGTAGGACTTGTGCTCTGGGTGTGCTACATTGCCCTAGAGCTGAAAGGCACAACGTGCAGGCTTCTTTCCAAAGGGCGAGTTGGGCCCCACAGCATCTTGCTTCCAGCTCTTTAGGAAGCTAAGAAACAACTCGCTCTGCACAGTGCTCTTACAGCCTACCGGGAACATCTCTTCCAAAGGCCTGTGAAACGCAGTTTCTTTGCAGGCCTGATCAGGCTGAAGTAGGACTTCTGCTCTCGGTCTGCTACATTGCCCTAGAGCTGACAGGCACAACGTGCAGGCTTCTTTCCAAAAGGGCGAGTTGGGCCCCACAGCATCTTGCTTCCAGCTCTTTGGGAAGCTAAGATACAACACGCTCTGCACAGTGCTCTTACAGCCTACCGGGAGCATCTCTTCCAAAGGCCTGTGAAACGCAGTTTCTTTGCAGTCCTGATCTGGCTGAAGTAGGACTTCTGCTCTGGGTGTGCTACATTGCCCTAGAGCTGAAAGGCACAAGGTGCAGGCTTCTTTGCAAGGGGCGAGTTGGGCCCCACAGCATCTTGCTTCCAGCTCTTTGGGAAACTAAGAAACATCTCGCTCTGCACAGTGCTCTTACAGCCTACCGGGAACAGCTCTTCCAAAGGCCTGTGAAACGCAGTTTCTTTGCAGGCCTGATCTGGCTGAAGTAGGACTTCTGCGTTGGGTGTGCTCCATTGCCCTAGGGCTGAAAGGCACAACGTGCAGGCTTCTTTCCAAAGGGCGAGTTGGGTCCCACAGCATCTTGCTTCCAGCTCTTTGGGAAGCTAAGAAACAACTCGCTCTGCACAGTGCTCTTACAGCCTCCCGGGAACATCTCTTACAAAGGCCTGTGAAACGCAGTTTCTTTGCAGGCCTGATCTGGCTGAAGTAGGACTTCTGCTATGGGTGTGCTCCATTGCCCTAGAGCTGAAAGGCACAACGTGCAGGCTTCTTTGCAAAGGGCGAGTTGGGCCCCAAAGCATCTTGCTTCCAGCTCTTTGGGAAGCTAAAAAACTACTCGCTCTGCACAGTGCTCTTACAGCCTACCGGGAACATCTCTTCCAAAGGCCTGTGAAACGCAGTTTCTTTGCAGGCCTGATCTGGCTGAAGGAGAACTTCTGCTCTGGGTGTGCTACATTACCCTAGAGCTGAAAGGCACAACGTGCAGGCTTCTTTCCAAAGGGCGAGTTGGGCCCCACAGCATCTTGCTTCCAGCTCTTTGGGAAGGTAAGAAACAACTCGCTCTGCACAGTGCTCTTAAAGCCTACCGGGAACATCTCTTCCAAAGGCCTGTGAAACGCAGTTTCTTTGCAGGCCTGATCTGGCTGAAGTAGGACTTCTGCTCTGTGTGTGGTACACTGCCTTAGAGCTGAAAGGCGCAACGCGCAGGCTTCTTTCTAAAGGGCGAGTTGGACCCCACAGCATCTTGCTTCCAGCTCTTTGGGAAGCTAAGAAACAACTCTCTCTGCAAAGTGCTCTTACAGCCAACCGGGAACATCTCTTCCAAAGGCCTGTGAAACGCAGTTTCTTTGCAGGCCTGATCTGGCTGAAGTAGGACTTCTGCTCTGGGTGTGCTACATTGCCCTAGAGCTGAAAGGCACAAGGTGCAGGCTTCTTTGCAAGGGGCGAGTTAGGCCCCACAGCATCTTGCTTCCAGCTCTTTGGGAAACTAAGAAACATCTCGCTCTGCACAGTGCTCTTACAGCCTACCGGGAACAGCTCTTCCAAAGGCCTGTGAAACGCAGTTTCTTTGCAGGCCTGATCTGGCTGAAGTAGGACTTCTGCTCTGGGTGTGCTCCATTGCCCTAGAGCTGAAAGGCACAACGTGCAGGCTTCTTTCCAAAGGGCGAGTTGGGCCCCACAGCATCTTGCTTCCAGCTCTTTGGGAAGCTAAGAAACAACTCGCTGTGCGCAGTGCTCTTACAGCCTACCGGGAACATCTCTTCCAAAGGAATGTGAAACGCAGTTTCTTTGCAGGCCTGATATGGCTGAAGTAGGACTTCTGCTCTGGGTGTGCTACAATGCCCTAGAGCTGAAAGGCACAACGTGCAGGCTTCTTTCCAAAGGGCGAGTTGGGCCCCACAGCATCTTGCTTCCAGCTCTTTGGGAAGCTAAGAAACAACACGCTCTGCACAGTGCTCTTACAGCCTACCGGGAACATCTCTTCCAAAGGCCTGTGAAACGAGATTCTTTGCAGGCCTGATCTGGCTGAAGTAGGACTTCTGCTCTGGGTGTGCTCCATTGCCCTAGAGCTGAAAGGCACATCGTGCAGCTTTCTTTCCAAAGGGCGAGTTGGGCCCCACAGCATCTTGCTTCCAGCTCTTTGGGAGGCTAAGAAACAACTCGTTCTGCACAGTGCTCTTACAGCCTACCGGGAACATCTCTTCCCAAGGCCTGTGAAACGCAGTTTCTTTGCAGGCCTGATCTGGCTGAAGTAGGACTTCTGCTCTGGGTGTGCTCCATTGCCCTAGAGCTGAAAGGCACAACGGTCAGGCTTCTTTCCTAAGGGCGAGTTGAGCCCCACAGCATCTTGCTTCCAGCTCTTTAGGAAGCTAAGAAACAACTCGCTCTGCACAGTGCTCTTACAGCCTACCGGGAACATCTCTTCCAAAGGCCTGTGAAACGCAGTTTCTTTGCAGGCCTTATCAGGCTGAAGTAGGACTTCTGCTCTCGGTCTGCTACATTGCCCTAGAGCTGACAGGAACAACGTGCAGGCTTCTTTCCAAAAGGGCGAGTTGGGCGCCACAGCATCTTGCTTCCAGCTCTTTGGGAAGCTAAGAAACTACTCGCTCTGCACAGTGCTCTTACAGCCTACCGGGAACATCTCTTCCAAAGGCCTGTGAAACGCAGTTTCTTTGCAGGCCTGATCTGGCTGAAGTAGGACTTCTGCTCTGGGTGTGCTCCATTGCCCTAGAGCTGAAAGGCACAACGTGCAGGCTTCTTTCCAAAGGGCGAGTTGGGCCCCACAGCATCTTGCTTCCAGCTCTTTGGGAAGCTAAGAAACAACTCGCTCTGTACAGTGCTCTTACAGCCTACCGGGAACATCTCTTCCAAAGGCCTGTGAAACGCAGTTTCTTTGCAGGCCTGATCTGGCTGAAGTAGGACTTCTGCTCTGGGTGTGCTCCATTGCCCTAGAGCTGAAAGGCACAACGTGCAGGCTTCTTTCCAAAGGGCGAGTTGGGCCCCACAGCATCTTGCTTCCAGCTCTTTGGGAAGCTAAGAAACAACTCGCTCTGCACAGTGCTCTTACAGCCTACCGGGAACATCTTTTCCAAAGGCCTGTGAAACACAGTCTCTTTGCAGGCCAATTCTGGCTGAAGTAGGACTTCTGCTCTGGGTGTGCTCCATTGCCCTACAGCTGAAAGGCACAACGTGCAGGCCTTTTTCCAAAGGGCGAGTTGGGCCCCACAGCATCTTGCTTCCAGCTCTTTGGGAAGCTAAGATACAACACGCTCTGCACAGTGCTCTTACAGCCTACCGGGAGCATCTCTTCCAAAGGCCTGTGAAACGCAGTTTCTTTGCAGGCCTGATCTGGCTGAAGTAGGACTTCTGCTCTGGGTGTGCTACATTGCCCTAGAGCTGAAAGGCACAAGGTGCAGGCTTCTTTGCAAGGGGCGAGTTGGGCCCCAAAGCATCTTGCTTCCAGCTCTTTGGGAAACTAAGAAACATCTCGCTCTGCACAGTGCTCTTACAGCCTACCGGGAACAGCTCTTCCAAAGGCCTGTGAAACGCAGTTTCTTTGCAGGCCTGATCTGGCTGAAGTAGGACTTCTGGTCTGGGTGTGCTCCATTGCCCTAGAGCTGAAAGGCACAACGTGCAGGCTTCTTTCCAAAGGGCGAGTTGGGCCCCACAGCAACTTGCTTCCAGCTGTTTGGGAAGCTAAGAAACAACACGCTCTGCACAGTGCTCTTACAGCCTACCGGGAACATCTCTTCCAAAGGCCTGTGAAACGCAGATTCTTTGCAGGACTGATCTGGCTGAAGTAGGACTTCTGCTCTGGGTGTGCTCCATTGCCCTAGAGGTGAAAGGCACATCGTGCAGCTTTCTTTCCAAAGGGCGAGTTGGGCCCCACAGCATCTTGCTTCCAGCTCTTTTGGAAGCTAAGAAACAACTCGTTCTGCACAGTGCTCTTACAGCCTACCGGGAACATCTCTTCCCAAGGCCTGTGAAACGCAGTTTCTTTGCAGGCCTGATCTGGCTGAAGTAGGACTTCTGCTCTGGGTGTGCTCCATTGCCCTAGGGCTGAAAGGCACAACGTGCAGGCTTCTTTCCAAAGGGCGAGTTGGGCCCCACAGCATCTTGCTTCCAGCTCTTTGGGAAGCTAAGAAACAACTCGCTCTGCACAGTGCTCTTACAGCCTCCCGGGAACATCTCTTACAAAGGTCTGTGAAACGCAGTTTCTTTGCAGGCCTGATCTGGCTGAAGGAGAACTTTTGCTCTGGGTGTGCTACATTACCCTAGAGCTGAAAGGCACAACGTGCAGGCTTCTTTCCAAAGGGCGAGTTGGGCCCCACAGCATCTTGCTTCCAGCTCTTTGGGAAGGTAAGAAACAACTCGCTCTGCACAGTGCTCTTAAAGCCTACCGGGAACATCTCTTCCAAAGGCCTGTGAAACGCAGTTTCTTTGCAGGCCTGATCTGGCTGAAGTAGGACTTCTGCTCTGTTTGTGGTACACTGCCTTAGAGCTGAAAGGCGCAACGCGCAGGCTTCTTTCCAAAGGGCGAGTTGGACCCCACAGCATCTTGCTTCCAGCTCTTTGGGAAGCTAAGAAACAACTCGCTCTGCAAAGTGCTCTTACAGCCAACCGGGAACATCTCTTCCAAAGGCCTGTGAAACGCAGTTTCTTTGCAGGCCTGATCTGCCTGAAGTAGGACTTCTGCTCTGGGTGTGCTCCATTGCCCTAGAGCTGAAAGTCACAACGTGCAGGCTTCTTTCGAAAGGGCGAGTTGGGCCCCACAGCATCTTGCTTCCAGCTCTTTGGGAAGCTAAGAAACAACTCGCTCTTCTCAGTGCTCTTACAGCCTACCGGGAACATCTCTTCCAAAGGCCTGTGAAACGCAGTTTCTTTGCAGGCCTGATCTGGCTGAAGTAGGACTTCTGCTATGGGTGTGCTCCATTGCCCTAGAGCTGAAAGGCACAACGTGCAGGCTTCTTTCCAAAGGGCGAGTTGGGTCCCACAGCATCTTGCTTCCAGCTCTTTGGGAAGGTAAGAAACAACTCGCTCTGCACAGTTCTCTTACAGCCTACCGGGAACATCTCTTCCAAAGGCCTGAGAAACGCAGAGTCTTTGCAGGCCTGATCTGGCTGAAGTAGGACTTCTGCTCTGGGTGTGCTCCATTGCCCTAGAGCTGAAAGGCACAACGTGCAGGCTTCTTTCCAAAGGGCGAGTTGGGCCCCACAGCATCTTGCTTCCAGCTCTTTGGGAAGCTAAGAAACAACTCGCTCTGCACAGTGCTCTTACAGCCTACCGGGAACCTCTCTTACAAAGGCCTGTGAAACGCAGTTTCTTTGCAGGCCTGATCTGGCTGAAGTAGGACTTCTGCTCTGGGTGTGCTCCATTGCCCTAGAGCTGAAAGGCACAACGTGCAGGCTTCTTTCCAAAGGGCAGTTTGGGAACCACAGCATCTTGCTTCCAACTCTTTGGGAAGGTAAGAAACAACTCGCTCTGCACAGTGCTCTTACAGCCTACCGGGAACATCTCTTCCAAAGGCCTGTGAAACGCAGTTTCTTTGCAGGCCTGATCAGGCTGAAGTAGGACTTCTGCTCTCGGTCTGCTACATTGCCCTAGAGCTGACAGGCACAACGTGCAGGCTTCTTTCCAAAAGGGCGAGTTGGGCGCCACAGCATCTTGCTTCCAGCTCTTTGGGAAGCTAAGAAACTACTCGCTCTGCACAGTGCTCTTACAGCCTACCGGGAACATCTCTTCCAAAGGCCTGTGAAACGCAGTTTCTTTGCAGGCCTGATCTGGCTGAAGTAGGACTTCTGCTCTGGGTGTGCTCCATTGCCCTAGAGCTGAAAGGCACAACGTGCAGGCCTTTTTCCAAAGGGCGAGTTGGGCCCCACAGCATCTTGCTTCCAGCTCTTTGGGAAGCTAAGAAACAACTCGCTCTGCACAGTGCTGTTACAGCCTACCGGGAGCATCTCTTCCAAAGGCCTGTGAAACGCAGTTTCTTTGCAGGCCTGATCTGGCAGAAGTAGGACTTCTGCTCTGGGTGTGCTCCATTGCCCTAGAGCTGAAAGGCACAACGTGCAGGCTTCTTTCCAGAGGGCGAGTTGGGCCCCACAGCATCTTGCTTCCAGCTCTTTGGGAAGCTAAGAAACAACTCGCTCTGCACAGTGCTCTTACAGCCTACCGGGAACATCTCTTCCAAAGGCCTGTGAAACGCAGTTTCTTTGCAGGCCTGATCTGGCTGAAGTAGGACTTCTGCTCTGGGTGTGCTCCATTGCCCTAGAGCTGAAAGGCACAACGTGCAGGCTCCTTTCCAAAGGGCGAGTTGGGCCCCACAGCATCTTGATTCCAGATCTTTGGGAAGCTAAGAAACAACTCGCTCTGCACAGTGCTCTTACAGCCTACCGGGAGCATCTCTTCCAAAGGCCTCTGAAACGCAGTTTCTTTGCAGGCCTGATCTGGCTGAAGTAGGACTTCTGCTCTGTGTGTGCTACATTGCCCTAGAGCTGAAAGGCACAACGTGCAGGCTTCTTTCCAAAGGGCGAGTTGGGCCCCACAGCATCTTGCTTCCAGCTCTTTGGGAAGCTAAGAAACAACTCGCTCTGCACAGTGCTCTTACAGCCTACCGGGAGCATCTCTTCCAAAGGCCTCTGAAACGCAGTTTCTTTGCAGGCCTGATCTGGCTGAAGTAGGACTTCTGCTCTGGGTGTGCTCCATTGCCCTAGAGCTGAAAGGCACAACGTGCAGGCTTCTTTCCAAAGGGCGAGTTGGGCCCCACAGCATCTTGCTTCCAGCTCTTTGGGAAGCTAAGAAACAACTCGCTCTGCACAGTGCTCTTACAGCCTACCGGGAACATCTCTTCCAAAGGCCTGTGAAACGCAGTTTGTTTGCAGGCCTGATCTGGCTGAAGTAGGACTTCAGCTCTGGGTGTGCTACATTGCCCTAGAGCTGAAAGGCACAACGGTCAGGCTTCTTTCCTAAGGGCGAGTTGAGCCCCACAGCATCTTGCTTCCAGCTCTTTGGGAAGCTAAGAAACAACTCGCTCTGCACAGTGCTCTTACAGCCTACTGGGAACATCTCTTCCAAAAGACTGTAAAAGGCAGTTTCTTTGCAGGCCTGATCTGGCTGAAGTAGGACTTGTGCTCTGGGTGTGCTACATTGCCCTAGAGCTGAAAGGCACAACGTGCAGGCTTCTTTCCAAAGGCGAGTTGGGCCCCACAGCATCTTGCTTCCAGCTCTTTGGGAAGCTAAGAAACAACTCGCTCTGCACAGTGCTCTTACAGCCTACCGGGAACATCTCTTCCAAAGGCCTGTGAAACGCAGTTTCTTTGCAGGCCTGATCAGGCTGAAGTAGGACTTCTGCTCTCGGTCTGCTACATTGCCCTAGAGCTGACAGGCACAACGTGCAGGCTTCTTTCCAAAAGGGCGAGTTGGGCCCCACAGCATCTTGCTTCCAGCTCTTTGGGAAGCTAAGAAACAACTCGCTCTGCACAGTGCTCTTACAGCCTACCGGGAACATCTTTTCCAAAGGCCTGTGAAACACAGTCTCTTTGCAGGCCAATTCTGGCTGAAGTAGGACTTCTGCTCTGGGTGTGCTCCATTGCCCTAGAGCTGAAAGGCACAACGTGCAGGCCTTTTTCCAAAGGGCGAGTTGGGCCCCACAGCATCTTGCTTCCAGCTCTTTGGGAAGCTAAGATACAACACGCTCTGCACAGTGCTCTTACAGCCTACCGGGAGCATCTCTTCCAAAGGCCTGTGAAACGCAGTTTCTTTGCAGGCCTGATCTGGCTGAAGTAGGACTTCTGCTCTGGGTGTGCTACATTGCCCCAGAGCTGAAAGGCACAAGGTGCAGGCTTCTTTGCAAGGGGCGAGTTGGGCCCCAAAGCATCTTGCTTCCAGCTCTTTGGGAAACTAAGAAACATCTCGCTCTGCACAGTGCTCTTACAGCCTACCGGGAACAGCTCTTCCAAAGGCCTGTGAAACGCAGTTTCTTTGCAGGCCTGATCTGGCTGAAGTAGGACTTCTGGTCTGGGTGTGCTCCATTGCCCTAGAGCTGAAAGGCACAACGTGCAGGCTTCTTTCCAAAGGGCGAGTTGGGCCCCACAGCAACTTGCTTCCAGCTCTTTGGGAAGCTAAGAAACAACACGCTCTGCACAGTGCTCTTACAGCCTACCGGGAACATCTCTTCCAAAGGCCTGTGAAACGCAGATTCTTTGCAGGACTGATCTGGCTGAAGTAGGACTTCTGCTCTGGGTGTGCTCCATTGCCCTAGAGGTGAAAGGCACATCGTGCAGCTTTCTTTCCAAAGGGCGAGTTGGGCCCCACAGCATCTTGCTTCCAGCTCTTTGGGAAGCTAAGAAACAACTCGTTCTGCACAGTGCTCTTACAGCCTACCGGGAACATCTCTTCCCAAGGCCTGTGAAACGCAGTTTCTTTGCAGGCCTGATCTGGCTGAAGTAGGACTTCTGCTCTGGGTGTGCTCCATTGCCCTAGGGCTGAAAGGCACAACGTGCAGGCTTCTTTCCAAAGGGCGAGTTGGGCCCCACAGCATCTTGCTTCCAGCTCTTTGGGAAGCTAAGAAACAACTCGCTCTGCACAGTGCTCTTACAGCCTCCCGGGAACATCTCTTACAAAGGCCTGTGAAACGCAGTTTCTTTGCAGGCCTGATCTGGCTGAAGTAGGACTTCTGCTATGGGTGTGCTCCATTGCCCTAGAGCTGAAAGGCACAACGTGCAGGCTTCTTTGCAAAGGGCGAGTTGGGCCCCAAAGCATCTTGCTTCCAGCTCTTTGGGAAGCTAAAAAACTACTCGCTCTGCACAGTGCTCTTACAGCCTACCGGGAACATCTCTTCCAAAGGCCTGTGAAACGCAGTTTCTTTGCAGGCCTGATCTGGCTGAAGGAGAACTTCTGCTCTGGGTGTGCTACATTACCCTAGAGCTGAAAGGCACAACGTGCAGGCTTCTTTCCAAAGGGCGAGTTGGGCCCCACAGCATCTTGCTTCCAGCTCTTTGGGAAGGTAAGAAACAACTCGCTCTGCACAGTGCTCTTAAAGCCTACCGGGAACATCTCTTCCAAAGGCCTGTGAAACGCAGTTTCTTTGCAGGCCTGATCTGGCTGAAGTAGGACTTCTGCTCTGTGTGTGGTACACTGCCTTAGAGCTGAAAGGCGCAACGCGCAGGCTTCTTTCCAAAGGGCGAGTTGGACCCCACAGCATCTTGCTTCCAGCTCTTTGGGAAGCTAAGAAACAACTCGCTCTGCAAAGTGCTCTTACAGCCAACCGGGAACATCTCTTCCAAAGGCCTGTGAAACGCAGTTTGTTTGCAGGCCTGATCTGGCTGAAGTAGGACTTCTGCTCTGGGTGGGCTACATTGCCCTAGAGCTGAAAGGCACAACGGTCAGGCTTCTTTCCTAAGGGCGAGTTGAGCCCCACAGCATCTTGCTTCCAGCTCTTTGGGAAGCTAAGAAACAACTCGCTCTGCACAGTGCTCTTACAGCCTACCGGGAACATCTCTTCCAAAGGACTGTTAAACGCAGTTTCTTTGCAGGCCTGATCTGGCTGAAGTAGGACTTCTGCTCTGGGTGTGCTACATTGCCCTAGAGCTGAAAGGCACAACGTGCAGGCTTCTTTCAAAAGGGCGAGTTGGGCCCCACAGCATCTTGCTTCCAGCTCTTTAGGAAGCTAAGAAACAACTCGCTCTGCACAGTGCTCTTACAGCCTACCGGGAACATCTCTTCCAAAGGCCTGTGAAACGCAGTTTCTTTGCAGGCCTGATCAGGTTGAAGTAGTACTTCTGCTCTCGGTCTGCTACATTGCCCTAGAGCTGAAAGGCACAACGTGCAGGCTTCTTTCCAAAGGGCGAGTTGGGCGCCACAGCATCTTGCTTCCAGCTCTTTTGGAAGCTAAGAAACTACTCGCTCTGCACAGTGCTCTTACAGCCTACCGGGAACATCTCTTCCAAAGGCCTGTGAAACGCAGTTTCTTTGCAGGCCTGATCTGGCTGAAGTAGGACTTCTGCTCTGGGTGTGCTGCATTGCCCTAGAGCTGAAAGGCACAAAGTGCAGGCTTCTTTCCAAAGGGAGAGTTGGGCCCCACAGCATCTTGCTTCCAGCTGTTTGGGAAGCTAAGAAACAACTCGCTCTGCACAGTGATCGTACAGCCTACCGGGAACATCTCTTCCAAAGGCCTGTGAAACGCAGTTTCTTTGCAGGCCTGATCTGGCTGAAGTAGGACTTCTGCTCTGGGTGTGCTACATTGCCCTAGAGCTGAAAGGCACAAGGTGCAGGCTTCTTTGCAAGGGGCGAGTTAGGCCCCACAGCATCTTGCTTCCAGCTCTTTGGGAAACTAAGAAACATCTCGCTCTGCACAGTGCTCTTACAGCCTACCGGGAACAGCTCTTCCAAAGGCCTGTGAAACGCAGTTTCTTTGCAGGCCTGATCTGGCTGAAGTAGGACTTCTGCTCTGGGTGTGCTCCATTGCCCTAGAGCAGAAAGGCACAACGTGCAGGCTTCTTTCCAAAGGGCGAGTTGGGCCCCACAGCATCTTGCTTCCAGCTCTTTGGGAAGCTAAGAAACAACTCGCTCTGCACAGTGCTCTTACAGCCTACCGGGAACATCTCTTCCAAAGGCCTGTGAAACGCAGTTTCTTTGCAGGCCTGATCTGGCTGAAGTAGGACTTCTGCTCTGGGTGTGCTCCATTGCCCTAGAGCTGAAAGTCACAACGTGCAGGCTTCTTTCCAAAGGGCGAGTTGGGCCCCACAGCATCTTGCTTCCAGCTCTTTGGGAAGCTAAGAAACAACTCGCTCTTCTCAGTGCTCTTACAGCCTACCGGGAACATCTCTTCCAAAGGCCTGTGAAACGCAGTTTCTTTGCAGGCCTGATCTGGCTGAAGTAGGACTTCTGCTATGGGTGTGCTCCATTGCCCTAGAGTTGAAAGGCACAACGTGCAGGCTTCTTTCCAAAGGGCGAGTTGGGTCCCACAGCATCTTGCTTCCAGCTCTTTGGGAAGGTAAGAAACAACTCGCTCTGCACAGTTCTCTTACAGCCTACCGGGAACATCTCTTCCAAAGGCCTGAGAAACGCAGAGTCTTTGCAGGCCTGATCTGGCTGAAGTAGGACTTCTGCTCTGGGTGTGCTCCATTGCCCTAGAGCTGAAAGGCACAACGTGCAGGCTTCTTTCCAAAGGGCGAGTTGGGCCCCACAGCATCTTGCTTCCAGCTCTTTGGGAAGCTAAGAAACAACTCGCTCTGCACAGTGCTCTTACAGCCTACCGGGAACCTCTCTTCCAAAGGCCTGTGAAACGCAGTTTCTTTGCAGGCCTGATCTGGCTGAAGTAGGACTTCTGCTCTGGGTGTGCTCCATTGCCCTAGAGCTGAAAGGCACAACGTGCAGGCTTCTTTCCAAAGGGCAGTTTGGGAACCACAGCATCTTGCTTCCAGCTCTTTGGGAAGGTAAGAAACAACTCGCTCTGCACAGTGCTCTTACAGCCTACCGGGAACATCTCTTCCAAAGGCCTGTGAAACGCAGTTTCTTTGCAGGCCTGATCTGGCTGAAGGAGAACTTCTGCTCTGGGTGTGCTACATTACCCTAGAGCTGAAAGGCACAACGTGCAGGCTTCTTTCCAAAGGGCGAGTTGGGCCCCACAGCATCTTGCTTCCAGCTCTTTGGGAAGGTAAGAAACAACTCGCTCTGCACAGTGCTCTTAAAGCCTACCGGGAACATCTCTTCCAAAGGCCTGTGAAACGCAGTTTCTTTGCAGGCCTGATCTGGCTGAAGTAGGACTTCTGCTCTGTGTGTGGTACACTGCCTTAGAGCTGAAAGGCGCAACGCGCAGGCTTCTTTCCAAAGGGCGAGTTGGACCCCACAGCATCTTGCTTCCAGCTCTTTGGGAAGCTAAGAAACAACTCGCTCTGCAAAGTGCTCTTACAGCCAACCGGGAACATCTCTTCCAAAGGCCTGTGAAACGCAGTTTGTTTGCAGGCCTGATCTGGCTGAAGTAGGACTTCTGCTCTGGGTGGGCTACATTGCCCTAGAGCTGAAAGGCACAACGGTCAGGCTTCTTTCCTAAGGGCGAGTTGAACCCCACAGCATCTTGCTTCCAGCTCTTTGGGAAGCTAAGAAACAACTCGCTCTGCACAGTGCTCTTACAGCCTACCGGGAACATCTCTTCCAAAGGACTGTTAAACGCAGTTTCTTTGCAGGCCTGATCTGGCTGAAGTAGGACTTCTGCTCTGGGTGTGCTACATTGCCCTAGAGCTGAAAGGCACAACGTGCAGGCTTCTTTCAAAAGGGCGAGTTGGGCCCCACAGCATCTTGCTTCCAGCTCTTTAGGAAGCTAAGAAACAACTCGCTCTGCACAGTGCTCTTACAGCCTACCGGGAACATCTCTTCCAAAGGCCTGTGAAACGCAGTTTCTTTGCAGGCCTGATCAGGTTGAAGTAGTACTTCTGCTCTCGGTCTGCTACATTGCCCTAGAGCTGAAAGGCACAACGTGCAGGCTTCTTTCCAAAGGGCGAGTTGGGCGCCACAGCATCTTGCTTCCAGCTCTTTTGGAAGCTAAGAAACTACTCGCTCTGCACAGTGCTCTTACAGCCTACCGGGAACATCTCTTCCAAAGGCCTGTGAAACGCAGTTTCTTTGCAGGCCTGATCTGGCTGAAGTAGGACTTCTGCTCTGGGTGTGCTGCATTGCCCTAGAGCTGAAAGGCACAAAGTGCAGGCTTCTTTCCAAAGGGAGAGTTGGGCCCCACAGCATCTTGCTTCCAGCTGTTTGGGAAGCTAAGAAACAACTCGCTCTGCACAGTGATCGTACAGCCTACCGGGAACATCTCTTCCAAAGGCCTGTGTAACGCAGTTTCTTTGCAGGCCTGATCTGGCTGAAGTAGGACTTCTGCTCTGGGTGTGCTGAATTGCCCTAGAGCTGAAAGGCACAACGTGCAGGCTTCTTTCCAAAGGGCGAGTTGGGCCCCACAGCATCTTGCTTCCAGCTCTTTGGGAAGCTAAGAAACAACTCGCTCTGCACAGTGCTCTTACAGCCTACCGGGAACATCTTTTCCAAAGGCCTGTGAAACGCAGTCTCTTTGCAGGCCAATTCTGGCTGAAGTAGGACTTCTGCTCTTGGTGTGCACCATTGCCCTATAGCTGAAAGGCACAACGTGCAGGCCTTTTTCCAAAGGGCGAGTTGGGACCCACAGCATCTTGCTTCCAGCTCTTTGGGAAGATAAGATACAACTCGCTCTGCACAGTGCTCTTACAGCCTACCGGGAACATCTCTTCCAAAGGCCTGTGAAACGCAGTTTCTTTGCAGGCCTGATCTGGCTGAAGTAGGACTTCTGCTCTGGGTGTGCTACATTGCCCTAGAGCTGAAAGGCACAAGGTGCAGGCTTCTTTGCAAGGGGCGAGTTAGGCCCCACAGCATCTTGCTTCCAGCTCTTTGGGAAACTAAGAAACATCTCGCTCTGCACAGTGCTCTTACAGCCTACCGGGAACAGCTCTTCCAAAGGCCTGTGAAACGCAGTTTCTTTGCAGGCCTGATCTGGCTGAAGTAGGACTTCTGCTCTGGGTGTGCTCCATTGCCCTAGAGCAGAAAGGCACAACGTGCAGGCTTCTTTCCAAAGGGCGAGTTGGGCCCCACAGCATCTTGCTTCCAGCTCTTTGGGAAGCTAAGAAACAACTCGCTCTGCACAGTGCTCTTACAGCCTACCGGGAACATCTCTTCCAAAGGCCTGTGAAACGCGGTTTCTTTGCAGGCCTGATCTGGCTGAAGTAGGACTTCTGCTCTGGGTGTGCTCCATTGCCCTAGAGCTGAAAGTCACAACGTGCAGGCTTCTTTCCAAAGGGCGAGTTGGGCCCCACAGCATCTTGCTTCCAGCTCTTTGGGAAGCTAAGAAACAACTCGCTCTTCTCAGTGCTCTTACAGCCTACCGGGAACATCTCTTCCAAAGGCCTGTGAAACGCAGTTTCTTTGCAGGCCTGATCTGGCTGAAGTAGGACTTCTGCTATGGGTGTGCTCCATTGCCCTAGAGTTGAAAGGCACAACGTGCAGGCTTCTTTCCAAAGGGCGAGTTGGGTCCCACAGCATCTTGCTTCCAGCTCTTTGGGAAGGTAAGAAACAACTCGCTCTGCACAGTTCTCTTACAGCCTACCGGGAACATCTCTTCCAAAGGCCTGAGAAACGCAGAGTCTTTGCAGGCCTGATCTGGCTGAAGTAGGACTTCTGCTCTGGGTGTGCTCCATTGCCCTAGAGCTGAAAGGCACAACGTGCAGGCTTCTTTCCAAAGGGCGAGTTGGGCCCCACAGCATCTTGCTTCCAGCTCTTTGGGAAGCTAAGAAACAACTCGCTCTGCACAGTGCTCTTACAGCCTACCGGGAACCTCTCTTCCAAAGGCCTGTGAAACGCAGTTTCTTTGCAGGCCTGATCTGGCTGAAGTAGGACTTCTGCTCTGGGTGTGCTCCATTGCCCTAGAGCTGAAAGGCACAACGTGCAGGCTTCTTTCCAAAGGGCAGTTTGGGAACCACAGCATCTTGCTTCCAGCTCTTTGGGAAGGTAAGAAACAACTCGCTCTGCACAGTGCTCTTACAGCCTACCGGGAACATCTCTTCCAAAGGCCTGTGAAACGCAGTTTCTTTGCAGGCCTGATCAGGCTGAAGTAGGACTTCTGCTCTCGGTCTGCTACATTGCCCTAGAGCTGACAGGCACAACGTGCAGGCTTCTTTCCAAAAGGGCGAGTTGGGCGCCACAGCATCTTGCTTCCAGCTCTTTGGGAAGCTAAGAAACTACTCGCTCTGCACAGTGCTGTTACAGCCTACCTGGAACATCTCTTCCAAAGGCCTGTGAAACGCAGTTTCTTTGCAGGCCTGATCTGGCTGAAGTAGGACTTCTGCTCTGGGTGTGCTCCATTGCCCTAGAGCTGAAAGGCACAACGTGCAGGCTTCTTTCCAAAGGGCGAGTTGGGCCCCACAGCATCTTGCTTCCAGCTCTTTGGGAAGGTAAGAAACAACTCGCTCTGTCCAGTGCTCTTACAGCCTACCGGGAACATCTCTTCCAAAGGCCTGTGAAACGCAGTTTCTTTGCAGGCCTGATCTGGCTGAAGTAGGACTTCTGCTCTGGGTGTGCTCCATTGCCCTAGAGCTGAAAGGCACAACGTGCAGGCCTTTTTCCAAAGGGCGAGTTGGGCCCCACAGCATTTGCTTCCAGCTCTTTGGGAAGCTAAGAAACAACTCGCTCTGCACAGTGCACTTACAGCCTACCGGGAACATCTCTTACAAAGGCCTGTGAAACGCAGTTTCATTGCAGGCCTGATCTGGCTGAAGTAGGACTTCTGCTCTGGGTGTGCTCCATTGCCCTAGAGCTGAAAGGCACAACGTGCAGGCTTCTTTGCAAAGGGCGAGTTGGGCCCGAAAGCATCTTGCTTCCAGCTCTTTGGGAAGCTAAGAAATTACTCGCTCTGCACAGTGCTCTTACAGCCTACCGGGAACATCTCTTCCAAAGACCTGTGAAACGCAGTTTCTTTGCAGGCCTGATCTGGCTGAAGGAGAACTTCTGCTCTGGGTGTGCTACATTACCCTAGAGCTGAAAGGCACAACGTGCAGGCTTCTTTCCAAAGGGCGAGTTGGGCCCCAGAGCATCTTGCTGCCAGCTCTTTGGGAAGTTAAGAAACAACTCGCTCTGCAAAGTGCTCTTAAAGCCTACCGGGAACATCTCTTCCAAAGGCCTGTGAAACGCAGTTTCTTTGCAGGCCTGATCTGGCTGAAGTGGGACTTCTGCTCTGTGTGTGGTACACTGCCCTAGAGCTGAAAGGCACAACGTGCAGGCTTCTTTCCAAAGGGCGAGTAGGACCCCACAGCATCTTTCTTCCAGCTCTTTGAGAAGCTAAGAAACAACTCGCTCTGCAAAATGCTCTTACAGCCAACCGGGAACATCTCTTCCAAAGGCCTGTGAAACGCAGTTTCTAAGCAGGCCTGATCTGGCTGAAGTAGGACTTCTGCTCTGGGTGTGCCTCATTGCCCTAGAGCTGAAAGGCACAACGTGCAGGCTTCTTTCCAAAGGGCGAGTTGGGCCCCACAGCATCTTGATTCCAGATCTTTGGGAAGCTAAGAAACAACTCGCTCTGCACAGTGCTCTTACAGCCTACCGGGAGCATCTCTTCCAAAGGCCTCTGAAACGCAGTTTCTTTGCAGGCCTGATCTGGCTGAAGAGGGACTTCTGCTCTGTGTGTGCTACATTGCCCTAGAGCTGAAAGGCACAACGTGCAGGCTTCTTTCCAAAGGGCGAGTTGGGCCCCACAGCATCTTGCTTCCAGCTCTTTGGGAAGCTAAGAAACAACTCGCTCTGCACAGTGCTCTTACAGCCTACTGGGAACATCTCTTCCAAAGGCCTGTGAAACGCAGTTTCTTTGCAGGCCTGATCTGGCTGAAGTAGGACTTCTGCTCTGGGTGTGCTCCATTGCCCTAGAGCTGAAAGGCACAACGTGCAGGCTTCTTTCCAAAGGGCGAGTTGGGCCCCACAGCATCTTGCTTCCAGCTCTTTGGGAAGCTAAGAAACAACTCGCTCTGCACAGTGCTCTTACAGCCTACCGGGAGCATCTCTTCCAAAGGCCTGTGAAACGCAGTTTCTTTGCAGGCCTGATCTGGCTGAAGTAGGACTTCTGCTCTGGGTGTGCTCCATTGCCCTAGAGCTGAAAGGCACAACGTGCAGGCTTCTTTGCAAAGGGCGAGTTGGGCCCCAAATCATCTTGCTTCCAGCTCTTTGGGAAGCTAAGAAACTACTCGCTCTGCACAGTGCTCTTAAAGCCTACCGGGAACATCTCTTCCAAAGGCCTGTGAAACGCAGTTTCTTTGCAGGCCTGATCTGGCTGAAGTAGGACTTCTGCTCTGTGTGTGGTACACTGCCCTAGAGCTGAAAGGCACAACGTGCAGGCTTCTTTCCAAAGGGCGAGTTGGACCCCACAGCATCTTGCTTCCAGCTCTTTGGGAAGCTAAGAAACAACTCGCTCTGCAAAGTGCTCTTACAGCCAACCGGGAACATCTCTTCCAAAGGCCTGTGAAACGCAGTTTGTTTGCAGGCCTGATCTGGCTGAAGTAGGACTTCAGCTCTGGGTGTGCTACATTGCCCTAGAGCTGAAAGGCACAACGGTCAGGCTTCTTTCCTAAGGGCGAGTTGAGCCCCACAGCATCTTGCTTCCAGCTCTTTGGGAAGCTAAGAAACAACTCGCTCTGCACAGTGCTCTTACAGCCTACTGGGAACATCTCTTCCAAAAGACTGTAAAAGGCAGTTTCTTTGCAGGCCTGATCTGGCTGAAGTAGGACTTGTGCTCTGGGTGTGCTACATTGCCCTAGAGCTGAAAGGCACAACGTGCAGGCTTCTTTCCAAAGGGCGAGTTGGGCCCCACAGCATCTTGCTTCCAGCTCTTTAGGAAGCTAAGAAACAACTCGCTCTGCACAGTGCTCTTACAGCCTACCGGGAACATCTCTTCCAAAGGCCTGTGAAACGCAGTTTCTTTGCAGGCCTGATCAGGCTGAAGTAGGACTTCTGCTCTCGGTCTGCTACATTGCCCTAGAGCTGACAGGCACAACGTGCAGGCTTCTTTCCAAAAGGGCGAGTTGGGCCCCACAGCATCTTGCTTCCAGCTCTTTGGGAAGCTAAGATACAACACGCTCTGCACAGTGCTCTTACAGCCTACCGGGAGCATCTCTTCCAAAGGCCTGTGAAACGCAGTTTCTTTGCAGTCCTGATCTGGCTGAAGTAGGACTTCTGCTCTGGGTGTGCTACATTGCCCTAGAGCTGAAAGGCACAAGGTGCAGGCTTCTTTGCAAGGGGCGAGTTGGGCCCCACAGCATCTTGCTTCCAGCTCTTTGGGAAACTAAGAAACATCTCGCTCTGCACAGTGCTCTTACAGCCTACCGGGAACAGCTCTTCCAAAGGCCTGTGAAACGCAGTTTCTTTGCAGGCCTGATCTGGCTGAAGTAGGACTTCTGCGTTGGGTGTGCTCCATTGACCTAGGGCTGAAAGGCACAACGTGCAGGCTTCTTTCCAAAGGGCGAGTTGGGTCCCACAGCATCTTGCTTCCAGCTCTTTGGGAAGCTAAGAAACAACTCGCTCTGCACAGTGCTCTTACAGCCTCCCGGGAACATCTCTTACAAAGGCCTGTGAAACGCAGTTTCTTTGCAGGCCTGATCTGGCTGAAGTAGGACTTCTGCTATGGGTGTGCTCCATTGCCCTAGAGCTGAAAGGCACAACGTGCAGGCTTCTTTCCAAAGGGCGAGTTGGGCCCCACAGCATCTTGCTTCCAGCTCTTTGGGAAGCTAAGAAACAACTCGCTCTGCACAGTGCTCTTACAGCCTACCGGGAACATCTCTTCCAAAGGCCTGTGAAACGCAGTTTGTTTGCAGGCCTGATCTGGCTGAAGTAGGACTTCAGCTCTGGGTGTGCTACATTGCCCTAGAGCTGAAAGGCACAACGGTCAGGCTTCTTTCCTAAGGGCGAGTTGAGCCCCACAGCATCTTGCTTCCAGCTCTTTGGGAAGCTAAGAAACAACTCGCTCTGCACAGTGCTCTTACAGCCTACTGGGAACATCTCTTCCAAAAGACTGTAAAAGGCAGTTTCTTTGCAGGCCTGATCTGGCTGAAGTAGGACTTGTGCTCTGGGTGTGCTACATTGCCCTAGAGCTGAAAGGCACAACGTGCAGGCTTCTTTCCAAAGGCGAGTTGGGCCCCACAGCATCTTGCTTCCAGCTCTTTGGGAAGCTAAGAAACAACTCGCTCTGCACAGTGCTCTTACAGCCTACCGGGAACATCTCTTCCAAAGGCCTGTGAAACGCAGTTTCTTTGCAGGCCTGATCAGGCTGAAGTAGGACTTCTGCTCTCGGTCTGCTACATTGCCCTAGAGCTGACAGGCACAACGTGCAGGCTTCTTTCCAAAAGGGCGAGTTGGGCCCCACAGCATCTTGCTTCCAGCTCTTTGGGAAGCTAAGAAACAACTCGCTCTGCACAGTGCTCTTACAGCCTACCGGGAACATCTTTTCCAAAGGCCTGTGAAACACAGTCTCTTTGCAGGCCAATTCTGGCTGAAGTAGGACTTCTGCTCTGGGTGTGCTCCATTGCCCTAGAGCTGAAAGGCACAACGTGCAGGCCTTTTTCCAAAGGGCGAGTTGGGCCCCACAGCATCTTGCTTCCAGCTCTTTGGGAAGCTAAGATACAACACGCTCTGCACAGTGCTCTTACAGCCTACCGGGAGCATCTCTTCCAAAGGCCTGTGAAACGCAGTTTCTTTGCAGGCCTGATCTGGCTGAAGTAGGACTTCTGCTCTGGGTGTGCTACATTGCCCCAGAGCTGAAAGGCACAAGGTGCAGGCTTCTTTGCAAGGGGCGAGTTGGGCCCCAAAGCATCTTGCTTCCAGCTCTTTGGGAAACTAAGAAACATCTCGCTCTGCACAGTGCTCTTACAGCCTACCGGGAACAGCTCTTCCAAAGGCCTGTGAAACGCAGTTTCTTTGCAGGCCTGATCTGGCTGAAGTAGGACTTCTGGTCTGGGTGTGCTCCATTGCCCTAGAGCTGAAAGGCACAACGTGCAGGCTTCTTTCCAAAGGGCGAGTTGGGCCCCACAGCAACTTGCTTCCAGCTCTTTGGGAAGCTAAGAAACAACACGCTCTGCACAGTGCTCTTACAGCCTACCGGGAACATCTCTTCCAAAGGCCTGTGAAACGCAGATTCTTTGCAGGACTGATCTGGCTGAAGTAGGACTTCTGCTCTGGGTGTGCTCCATTGCCCTAGAGGTGAAAGGCACATCGTGCAGCTTTCTTTCCAAAGGGCGAGTTGGGCCCCACAGCATCTTGCTTCCAGCTCTTTGGGAAGCTAAGAAACAACTCGTTCTGCACAGTGCTCTTACAGCCTACCGGGAACATCTCTTCCCAAGGCCTGTGAAACGCAGTTTCTTTGCAGGCCTGATCTGGCTGAAGTAGGACTTCTGCTCTGGGTGTGCTCCATTGCCCTAGGGCTGAAAGGCACAACGTGCAGGCTTCTTTCCAAAGGGCGAGTTGGGCCCCACAGCATCTTGCTTCCAGCTCTTTGGGAAGCTAAGAAACAACTCGCTCTGCACAGTGCTCTTACAGCCTCCCGGGAACATCTCTTACAAAGGCCTGTGAAACGCAGTTTCTTTGCAGGCCTGATCTGGCTGAAGTAGGACTTCTGCTATGGGTGTGCTCCATTGCCCTAGAGCTGAAAGGCACAACGTGCAGGCTTCTTTGCAAAGGGCGAGTTGGGCCCCAAAGCATCTTGCTTCCAGCTCTTTGGGAAGCTAAAAAACTACTCGCTCTGCACAGTGCTCTTACAGCCTACCGGGAACATCTCTTCCAAAGGCCTGTGAAACGCAGTTTCTTTGCAGGCCTGATCTGGCTGAAGGAGAACTTCTGCTCTGGGTGTGCTACATTACCCTAGAGCTGAAAGGCACAACGTGCAGGCTTCTTTCCAAAGGGCGAGTTGGGCCCCACAGCATCTTGCTTCCAGCTCTTTGGGAAGGTAAGAAACAACTCGCTCTGCACAGTGCTCTTAAAGCCTACCGGGAACATCTCTTCCAAAGGCCTGTGAAACGCAGTTTCTTTGCAGGCCTGATCTGGCTGAAGTAGGACTTCTGCTCTGTGTGTGGTACACTGCCTTAGAGCTGAAAGGCGCAACGCGCAGGCTTCTTTCCAAAGGGCGAGTTGGACCCCACAGCATCTTGCTTCCAGCTCTTTGGGAAGCTAAGAAACAACTCGCTCTGCAAAGTGCTCTTACAGCCAACCGGGAACATCTCTTCCAAAGGCCTGTGAAACGCAGTTTGTTTGCAGGCCTGATCTGGCTGAAGTAGGACTTCTGCTCTGGGTGGGCTACATTGCCCTAGAGCTGAAAGGCACAACGGTCAGGCTTCTTTCCTAAGGGCGAGTTGAGCCCCACAGCATCTTGCTTCCAGCTCTTTGGGAAGCTAAGAAACAACTCGCTCTGCACAGTGCTCTTACAGCCTACCGGGAACATCTCTTCCAAAGGACTGTTAAACGCAGTTTCTTTGCAGGCCTGATCTGGCTGAAGTAGGACTTCTGCTCTGGGTGTGCTACATTGCCCTAGAGCTGAAAGGCACAACGTGCAGGCTTCTTTCAAAAGGGCGAGTTGGGCCCCACAGCATCTTGCTTCCAGCTCTTTAGGAAGCTAAGAAACAACTCGCTCTGCACAGTGCTCTTACAGCCTACCGGGAACATCTCTTCCAAAGGCCTGTGAAACGCAGTTTCTTTGCAGGCCTGATCAGGTTGAAGTAGTACTTCTGCTCTCGGTCTGCTACATTGCCCTAGAGCTGAAAGGCACAACGTGCAGGCTTCTTTCCAAAGGGCGAGTTGGGCGCCACAGCATCTTGCTTCCAGCTCTTTTGGAAGCTAAGAAACTACTCGCTCTGCACAGTGCTCTTACAGCCTACCGGGAACATCTCTTCCAAAGGCCTGTGAAACGCAGTTTCTTTGCAGGCCTGATCTGGCTGAAGTAGGACTTCTGCTCTGGGTGTGCTGCATTGCCCTAGAGCTGAAAGGCACAAAGTGCAGGCTTCTTTCCAAAGGGAGAGTTGGGCCCCACAGCATCTTGCTTCCAGCTGTTTGGGAAGCTAAGAAACAACTCGCTCTGCACAGTGATCGTACAGCCTACCGGGAACATCTCTTCCAAAGGCCTGTGAAACGCAGTTTCTTTGCAGGCCTGATCTGGCTGAAGTAGGACTTCTGCTCTGGGTGTGCTACATTGCCCTAGAGCTGAAAGGCACAAGGTGCAGGCTTCTTTGCAAGGGGCGAGTTAGGCCCCACAGCATCTTGCTTCCAGCTCTTTGGGAAACTAAGAAACATCTCGCTCTGCACAGTGCTCTTACAGCCTACCGGGAACAGCTCTTCCAAAGGCCTGTGAAACGCAGTTTCTTTGCAGGCCTGATCTGGCTGAAGTAGGACTTCTGCTCTGGGTGTGCTCCATTGCCCTAGAGCAGAAAGGCACAACGTGCAGGCTTCTTTCCAAAGGGCGAGTTGGGCCCCACAGCATCTTGCTTCCAGCTCTTTGGGAAGCTAAGAAACAACTCGCTCTGCACAGTGCTCTTACAGCCTACCGGGAACATCTCTTCCAAAGGCCTGTGAAACGCAGTTTCTTTGCAGGCCTGATCTGGCTGAAGTAGGACTTCTGCTCTGGGTGTGCTCCATTGCCCTAGAGCTGAAAGTCACAACGTGCAGGCTTCTTTCCAAAGGGCGAGTTGGGCCCCACAGCATCTTGCTTCCAGCTCTTTGGGAAGCTAAGAAACAACTCGCTCTTCTCAGTGCTCTTACAGCCTACCGGGAACATCTCTTCCAAAGGCCTGTGAAACGCAGTTTCTTTGCAGGCCTGATCTGGCTGAAGTAGGACTTCTGCTATGGGTGTGCTCCATTGCCCTAGAGTTGAAAGGCACAACGTGCAGGCTTCTTTCCAAAGGGCGAGTTGGGTCCCACAGCATCTTGCTTCCAGCTCTTTGGGAAGGTAAGAAACAACTCGCTCTGCACAGTTCTCTTACAGCCTACCGGGAACATCTCTTCCAAAGGCCTGAGAAACGCAGAGTCTTTGCAGGCCTGATCTGGCTGAAGTAGGACTTCTGCTCTGGGTGTGCTCCATTGCCCTAGAGCTGAAAGGCACAACGTGCAGGCTTCTTTCCAAAGGGCGAGTTGGGCCCCACAGCATCTTGCTTCCAGCTCTTTGGGAAGCTAAGAAACAACTCGCTCTGCACAGTGCTCTTACAGCCTACCGGGAACCTCTCTTCCAAAGGCCTGTGAAACGCAGTTTCTTTGCAGGCCTGATCTGGCTGAAGTAGGACTTCTGCTCTGGGTGTGCTCCATTGCCCTAGAGCTGAAAGGCACAACGTGCAGGCTTCTTTCCAAAGGGCAGTTTGGGAACCACAGCATCTTGCTTCCAGCTCTTTGGGAAGGTAAGAAACAACTCGCTCTGCACAGTGCTCTTACAGCCTACCGGGAACATCTCTTCCAAAGGCCTGTGAAACGCAGTTTCTTTGCAGGCCTGATCTGGCTGAAGGAGAACTTCTGCTCTGGGTGTGCTACATTACCCTAGAGCTGAAAGGCACAACGTGCAGGCTTCTTTCCAAAGGGCGAGTTGGGCCCCACAGCATCTTGCTTCCAGCTCTTTGGGAAGGTAAGAAACAACTCGCTCTGCACAGTGCTCTTAAAGCCTACCGGGAACATCTCTTCCAAAGGCCTGTGAAACGCAGTTTCTTTGCAGGCCTGATCTGGCTGAAGTAGGACTTCTGCTCTGTGTGTGGTACACTGCCTTAGAGCTGAAAGGCGCAACGCGCAGGCTTCTTTCCAAAGGGCGAGTTGGACCCCACAGCATCTTGCTTCCAGCTCTTTGGGAAGCTAAGAAACAACTCGCTCTGCAAAGTGCTCTTACAGCCAACCGGGAACATCTCTTCCAAAGGCCTGTGAAACGCAGTTTGTTTGCAGGCCTGATCTGGCTGAAGTAGGACTTCTGCTCTGGGTGGGCTACATTGCCCTAGAGCTGAAAGGCACAACGGTCAGGCTTCTTTCCTAAGGGCGAGTTGAACCCCACAGCATCTTGCTTCCAGCTCTTTGGGAAGCTAAGAAACAACTCGCTCTGCACAGTGCTCTTACAGCCTACCGGGAACATCTCTTCCAAAGGACTGTTAAACGCAGTTTCTTTGCAGGCCTGATCTGGCTGAAGTAGGACTTCTGCTCTGGGTGTGCTACATTGCCCTAGAGCTGAAAGGCACAACGTGCAGGCTTCTTTCAAAAGGGCGAGTTGGGCCCCACAGCATCTTGCTTCCAGCTCTTTAGGAAGCTAAGAAACAACTCGCTCTGCACAGTGCTCTTACAGCCTACCGGGAACATCTCTTCCAAAGGCCTGTGAAACGCAGTTTCTTTGCAGGCCTGATCAGGTTGAAGTAGTACTTCTGCTCTCGGTCTGCTACATTGCCCTAGAGCTGAAAGGCACAACGTGCAGGCTTCTTTCCAAAGGGCGAGTTGGGCGCCACAGCATCTTGCTTCCAGCTCTTTTGGAAGCTAAGAAACTACTCGCTCTGCACAGTGCTCTTACAGCCTACCGGGAACATCTCTTCCAAAGGCCTGTGAAACGCAGTTTCTTTGCAGGCCTGATCTGGCTGAAGTAGGACTTCTGCTCTGGGTGTGCTGCATTGCCCTAGAGCTGAAAGGCACAAAGTGCAGGCTTCTTTCCAAAGGGAGAGTTGGGCCCCACAGCATCTTGCTTCCAGCTGTTTGGGAAGCTAAGAAACAACTCGCTCTGCACAGTGATCGTACAGCCTACCGGGAACATCTCTTCCAAAGGCCTGTGTAACGCAGTTTCTTTGCAGGCCTGATCTGGCTGAAGTAGGACTTCTGCTCTGGGTGTGCTGAATTGCCCTAGAGCTGAAAGGCACAACGTGCAGGCTTCTTTCCAAAGGGCGAGTTGGGCCCCACAGCATCTTGCTTCCAGCTCTTTGGGAAGCTAAGAAACAACTCGCTCTGCACAGTGCTCTTACAGCCTACCGGGAACATCTTTTCCAAAGGCCTGTGAAACGCAGTCTCTTTGCAGGCCAATTCTGGCTGAAGTAGGACTTCTGCTCTTGGTGTGCACCATTGCCCTATAGCTGAAAGGCACAACGTGCAGGCCTTTTTCCAAAGGGCGAGTTGGGACCCACAGCATCTTGCTTCCAGCTCTTTGGGAAGATAAGATACAACTCGCTCTGCACAGTGCTCTTACAGCCTACCGGGAACATCTCTTCCAAAGGCCTGTGAAACGCAGTTTCTTTGCAGGCCTGATCTGGCTGAAGTAGGACTTCTGCTCTGGGTGTGCTACATTGCCCTAGAGCTGAAAGGCACAAGGTGCAGGCTTCTTTGCAAGGGGCGAGTTAGGCCCCACAGCATCTTGCTTCCAGCTCTTTGGGAAACTAAGAAACATCTCGCTCTGCACAGTGCTCTTACAGCCTACCGGGAACAGCTCTTCCAAAGGCCTGTGAAACGCAGTTTCTTTGCAGGCCTGATCTGGCTGAAGTAGGACTTCTGCTCTGGGTGTGCTCCATTGCCCTAGAGCAGAAAGGCACAACGTGCAGGCTTCTTTCCAAAGGGCGAGTTGGGCCCCACAGCATCTTGCTTCCAGCTCTTTGGGAAGCTAAGAAACAACTCGCTCTGCACAGTGCTCTTACAGCCTACCGGGAACATCTCTTCCAAAGGCCTGTGAAACGCGGTTTCTTTGCAGGCCTGATCTGGCTGAAGTAGGACTTCTGCTCTGGGTGTGCTCCATTGCCCTAGAGCTGAAAGTCACAACGTGCAGGCTTCTTTCCAAAGGGCGAGTTGGGCCCCACAGCATCTTGCTTCCAGCTCTTTGGGAAGCTAAGAAACAACTCGCTCTTCTCAGTGCTCTTACAGCCTACCGGGAACATCTCTTCCAAAGGCCTGTGAAACGCAGTTTCTTTGCAGGCCTGATCTGGCTGAAGTAGGACTTCTGCTATGGGTGTGCTCCATTGCCCTAGAGTTGAAAGGCACAACGTGCAGGCTTCTTTCCAAAGGGCGAGTTGGGTCCCACAGCATCTTGCTTCCAGCTCTTTGGGAAGGTAAGAAACAACTCGCTCTGCACAGTTCTCTTACAGCCTACCGGGAACATCTCTTCCAAAGGCCTGAGAAACGCAGAGTCTTTGCAGGCCTGATCTGGCTGAAGTAGGACTTCTGCTCTGGGTGTGCTCCATTGCCCTAGAGCTGAAAGGCACAACGTGCAGGCTTCTTTCCAAAGGGCGAGTTGGGCCCCACAGCATCTTGCTTCCAGCTCTTTGGGAAGCTAAGAAACAACTCGCTCTGCACAGTGCTCTTACAGCCTACCGGGAACCTCTCTTCCAAAGGCCTGTGAAACGCAGTTTCTTTGCAGGCCTGATCTGGCTGAAGTAGGACTTCTGCTCTG
Source organism: Equus caballus (assembly GCF_041296265.1). Taxonomy (NCBI): domain Eukaryota; kingdom Metazoa; phylum Chordata; class Mammalia; order Perissodactyla; family Equidae; genus Equus; species Equus caballus. The sequence continues at coordinate 34,326,413 of NC_091689.1, forward strand.
GGTGTGCTCCATTGCCCTAGAGCTGAAAGGCACAACGTGCAGGCTTCTTTCCAAAGGGCAGTTTGGGAACCACAGCATCTTGCTTCCAGCTCTTTGGGAAGGTAAGAAACAACTCGCTCTGCACAGTGCTCTTACAGCCTACCGGGAACATCTCTTCCAAAGGCCTGTGAAACGCAGTTTCTTTGCAGGCCTGATCAGGCTGAAGTAGGACTTCTGCTCTCGGTCTGCTACATTGCCCTAGAGCTGACAGGCACAACGTGCAGGCTTCTTTCCAAAAGGGCGAGTTGGGCGCCACAGCATCTTGCTTCCAGCTCTTTGGGAAGCTAAGAAACTACTCGCTCTGCACAGTGCTGTTACAGCCTACCTGGAACATCTCTTCCAAAGGCCTGTGAAACGCAGTTTCTTTGCAGGCCTGATCTGGCTGAAGTAGGACTTCTGCTCTGGGTGTGCTCCATTGCCCTAGAGCTGAAAGGCACAACGTGCAGGCTTCTTTCCAAAGGGCGAGTTGGGCCCCACAGCATCTTGCTTCCAGCTCTTTGGGAAGGTAAGAAACAACTCGCTCTGTCCAGTGCTCTTACAGCCTACCGGGAACATCTCTTCCAAAGGCCTGTGAAACGCAGTTTCTTTGCAGGCCTGATCTGGCTGAAGTAGGACTTCTGCTCTGGGTGTGCTCCATTGCCCTAGAGCTGAAAGGCACAACGTGCAGGCCTTTTTCCAAAGGGCGAGTTGGGCCCCACAGCATTTGCTTCCAGCTCTTTGGGAAGCTAAGAAACAACTCGCTCTGCACAGTGCACTTACAGCCTACCGGGAACATCTCTTACAAAGGCCTGTGAAACGCAGTTTCATTGCAGGCCTGATCTGGCTGAAGTAGGACTTCTGCTCTGGGTGTGCTCCATTGCCCTAGAGCTGAAAGGCACAACGTGCAGGCTTCTTTGCAAAGGGCGAGTTGGGCCCGAAAGCATCTTGCTTCCAGCTCTTTGGGAAGCTAAGAAATTACTCGCTCTGCACAGTGCTCTTACAGCCTACCGGGAACATCTCTTCCAAAGACCTGTGAAACGCAGTTTCTTTGCAGGCCTGATCTGGCTGAAGGAGAACTTCTGCTCTGGGTGTGCTACATTACCCTAGAGCTGAAAGGCACAACGTGCAGGCTTCTTTCCAAAGGGCGAGTTGGGCCCCAGAGCATCTTGCTGCCAGCTCTTTGGGAAGTTAAGAAACAACTCGCTCTGCAAAGTGCTCTTAAAGCCTACCGGGAACATCTCTTCCAAAGGCCTGTGAAACGCAGTTTCTTTGCAGGCCTGATCTGGCTGAAGTGGGACTTCTGCTCTGTGTGTGGTACACTGCCCTAGAGCTGAAAGGCACAACGTGCAGGCTTCTTTCCAAAGGGCGAGTAGGACCCCACAGCATCTTTCTTCCAGCTCTTTGAGAAGCTAAGAAACAACTCGCTCTGCAAAATGCTCTTACAGCCAACCGGGAACATCTCTTCCAAAGGCCTGTGAAACGCAGTTTCTAAGCAGGCCTGATCTGGCTGAAGTAGGACTTCTGCTCTGGGTGTGCCTCATTGCCCTAGAGCTGAAAGGCACAACGTGCAGGCTTCTTTCCAAAGGGCGAGTTGGGCCCCACAGCATCTTGATTCCAGATCTTTGGGAAGCTAAGAAACAACTCGCTCTGCACAGTGCTCTTACAGCCTACCGGGAGCATCTCTTCCAAAGGCCTCTGAAACGCAGTTTCTTTGCAGGCCTGATCTGGCTGAAGTAGGACTTCTGCTCTGTGTGTGCTACATTGCCCTAGAGCTGAAAGGCACAACGTGCAGGCTTCTTTCCAAAGGGCGAGTTGGGCCCCACAGCATCTTGCTTCCAGCTCTTTGGGAAGCTAAGAAACAACTCGCTCTGCACAGTGCTCTTACAGCCTACTGGGAACATCTCTTCCAAAGGCCTGTGAAACGCAGTTTCTTTGCAGGCCTGATCTGGCTGAAGTAGGACTTCTGCTCTGGGTGTGCTCCATTGCCCTAGAGCTGAAAGGCACAACGTGCAGGCTTCTTTCCAAAGGGCGAGTTGGGCCCCACAGCATCTTGCTTCCAGCTCTTTGGGAAGCTAAGAAACAACTCGCTCTGCACAGTGCTCTTACAGCCTACCGGGAGCATCTCTTCCAAAGGCCTGTGAAACGCAGTTTCTTTGCAGGCCTGATCTGGCTGAAGTAGGACTTCTGCTCTGGGTGTGCTCCATTGCCCTAGAGCTGAAAGGCACAACGTGCAGGCTTCTTTGCAAAGGGCGAGTTGGGCCCCAAATCATCTTGCTTCCAGCTCTTTGGGAAGCTAAGAAACTACTCGCTCTGCACAGTGCTCTTAAAGCCTACCGGGAACATCTCTTCCAAAGGCCTGTGAAACGCAGTTTCTTTGCAGGCCTGATCTGGCTGAAGTAGGACTTCTGCTCTGTGTGTGGTACACTGCCCTAGAGCTGAAAGGCACAACGTGCAGGCTTCTTTCCAAAGGGCGAGTTGGACCCCACAGCATCTTGCTTCCAGCTCTTTGGGAAGCTAAGAAACAACTCGCTCTGCAAAGTGCTCTTACAGCCAACCGGGAACATCTCTTCCAAAGGCCTGTGAAACGCAGTTTGTTTGCAGGCCTGATCTGGCTGAAGTAGGACTTCAGCTCTGGGTGTGCTACATTGCCCTAGAGCTGAAAGGCACAACGGTCAGGCTTCTTTCCTAAGGGCGAGTTGAGCCCCACAGCATCTTGCTTCCAGCTCTTTGGGAAGCTAAGAAACAACTCGCTCTGCACAGTGCTCTTACAGCCTACTGGGAACATCTCTTCCAAAAGACTGTAAAAGGCAGTTTCTTTGCAGGCCTGATCTGGCTGAAGTAGGACTTGTGCTCTGGGTGTGCTACATTGCCCTAGAGCTGAAAGGCACAACGTGCAGGCTTCTTTCCAAAGGGCGAGTTGGGCCCCACAGCATCTTGCTTCCAGCTCTTTAGGAAGCTAAGAAACAACTCGCTCTGCACAGTGCTCTTACAGCCTACCGGGAACATCTCTTCCAAAGGCCTGTGAAACGCAGTTTCTTTGCAGGCCTGATCAGGCTGAAGTAGGACTTCTGCTCTCGGTCTGCTACATTGCCCTAGAGCTGACAGGCACAACGTGCAGGCTTCTTTCCAAAAGGGCGAGTTGGGCCCCACAGCATCTTGCTTCCAGCTCTTTGGGAAGCTAAGATACAACACGCTCTGCACAGTGCTCTTACAGCCTACCGGGAGCATCTCTTCCAAAGGCCTGTGAAACGCAGTTTCTTTGCAGTCCTGATCTGGCTGAAGTAGGACTTCTGCTCTGGGTGTGCTACATTGCCCTAGAGCTGAAAGGCACAAGGTGCAGGCTTCTTTGCAAGGGGCGAGTTGGGCCCCACAGCATCTTGCTTCCAGCTCTTTGGGAAACTAAGAAACATCTCGCTCTGCACAGTGCTCTTACAGCCTACCGGGAACAGCTCTTCCAAAGGCCTGTGAAACGCAGTTTCTTTGCAGGCCTGATCTGGCTGAAGTAGGACTTCTGCGTTGGGTGTGCTCCATTGACCTAGGGCTGAAAGGCACAACGTGCAGGCTTCTTTCCAAAGGGCGAGTTGGGTCCCACAGCATCTTGCTTCCAGCTCTTTGGGAAGCTAAGAAACAACTCGCTCTGCACAGTGCTCTTACAGCCTCCCGGGAACATCTCTTACAAAGGCCTGTGAAACGCAGTTTCTTTGCAGGCCTGATCTGGCTGAAGTAGGACTTCTGCTATGGGTGTGCTCCATTGCCCTAGAGCTGAAAGGCACAACGTGCAGGCTTCTTTGCAAAGGGCGAGTTGGGCCCCAAAGCATCTTGCTTCCAGCTCTTTGGGAAGCTAAAAAACTACTCGCTCTGCACAGTGCTCTTACAGCCTACCGGGAACATCTCTTCCAAAGGCCTGTGAAACGCAGTTTCTTTGCAGGCCTGATCTGGCTGAAGGAGAACTTCTGCTCTGGGTGTGCTACATTACCCTAGAGCTGAAAGGCACAACGTGCAGGCTTCTTTCCAAAGGGCGAGTTGGGCCCCACAGCATCTTGCTTCCAGCTCTTTGGGAAGGTAAGAAACAACTCGCTCTGCACAGTGCTCTTAAAGCCTACCGGGAACATCTCTTCCAAAGGCCTGTGAAACGCAGTTTCTTTGCAGGCCTGATCTGGCTGAAGTAGGACTTCTGCTCTGTGTGTGGTACACTGCCTTAGAGCTGAAAGGCGCAACGCGCAGGCTTCTTTCTAAAGGGCGAGTTGGACCCCACAGCATCTTGCTTCCAGCTCTTTGGGAAGCTAAGAAACAACTCTCTCTGCAAAGTGCTCTTACAGCCAACCGGGAACATCTCTTCCAAAGGCCTGTGAAACGCAGTTTCTTTGCAGGCCTGATCTGGCTGAAGTAGGACTTCTGCTCTGGGTGTGCTACATTGCCCTAGAGCTGAAAGGCACAAGGTGCAGGCTTCTTTGCAAGGGGCGAGTTAGGCCCCACAGCATCTTGCTTCCAGCTCTTTGGGAAACTAAGAAACATCTCGCTCTGCACAGTGCTCTTACAGCCTACCGGGAACAGCTCTTCCAAAGGCCTGTGAAACGCAGTTTCTTTGCAGGCCTGATCTGGCTGAAGTAGGACTTCTGCTCTGGGTGTGCTCCATTGCCCTAGAGCTGAAAGGCACAACGTGCAGGCTTCTTTCCAAAGGGCGAGTTGGGCCCCACAGCATCTTGCTTCCAGCTCTTTGGGAAGCTAAGAAACAACTCGCTGTGCGCAGTGCTCTTACAGCCTACCGGGAACATCTCTTCCAAAGGAATGTGAAACGCAGTTTCTTTGCAGGCCTGATATGGCTGAAGTAGGACTTCTGCTCTGGGTGTGCTACAATGCCCTAGAGCTGAAAGGCACAACGTGCAGGCTTCTTTCCAAAGGGCGAGTTGGGCCCCACAGCATCTTGCTTCCAGCTCTTTGGGAAGCTAAGAAACAACACGCTCTGCACAGTGCTCTTACAGCCTACCGGGAACATCTCTTCCAAAGGCCTGTGAAACGAGATTCTTTGCAGGCCTGATCTGGCTGAAGTAGGACTTCTGCTCTGGGTGTGCTCCATTGCCCTAGAGCTGAAAGGCACATCGTGCAGCTTTCTTTCCAAAGGGCGAGTTGGGCCCCACAGCATCTTGCTTCCAGCTCTTTGGGAGGCTAAGAAACAACTCGTTCTGCACAGTGCTCTTACAGCCTACCGGGAACATCTCTTCCCAAGGCCTGTGAAACGCAGTTTCTTTGCAGGCCTGATCTGGCTGAAGTAGGACTTCTGCTCTGGGTGTGCTCCATTGCCCTAGAGCTGAAAGGCACAACGTGCAGGCTTCTTTCCAAAGGGCGAGTTGGGCCCCACAGCATCTTGCTTCCAGCTCTTTGGGAAGCTAAGAAACAACTCGCTCTGCACAGTGCTCTTACAGCCTACCGGGAACATCTCTTCCAAAGGCCTGTGAAACGCAGTTTCTTTGCAGGCCTGATCTGGCTGAAGTAGGACTTCTGCTCTGGGTGTGCTCCATTGCCCTAGAGCTGAAAGTCACAACGTGCAGGCTTCTTTCCAAAGGGCGAGTTGGGCCCCACAGCATCTTGCTTCCAGCTCTTTGGGAAGCTAAGAAACAACTCGCTCTTCTCAGTGCTCTTACAGCCTACCGGGAACATCTCTTCCAAAGGCCTGTGAAACGCAGTTTCTTTGCAGGCCTGATCTGGCTGAAGTAGGACTTCTGCTATGGGTGTGCTCCATTGCCCTAGAGCTGAAAGGCACAACGTGCAGGCTACTTTCCAAAGGGCGAGTTGGGTCCCACAGCATCTTGCTTCCAGCTCTTTGGGAAGACAAGAAACAACTCGCTCTGCACAGTGCTCTTACAGCCTACCGGGAACGTCTCTTCCAAAGGCCTGAGAAACGCAGAGTCTTTGCAGGCCTGATCTGGCTGAAGTAGGACTTCTGCTCTGGGTGTGCTCCATTGCCCTAGAGCTGAAAGACACAACGTGCAGGCTTCTTTCCAAAGGGCGAGTTGGGCCCCACAGCATCTTGCTTCCAGCTCTTTGGGAAGCTAAGAAACAACTCGCTCTGCACAGTGCTCTTACAGCCTCCCGGGAACATCTCTTACAAAGGCCTGTGAAACGCAGTTTCTTTGCAGGCCTGATCTGGCTGAAGTAGGACTTCTGCTATGGGTGTGCTCCATTGCCCTAGAGCTGAAAGGCACAACGTGCAGGCTTCTTTGCAAAGGGCGAGTTGGGCCCCAAAGCATCTTGCTTCCAGCTCTTTGGGAAGCTAAAAAACTACTCGCTCTGCACAGTGCTCTTACAGCCTACCGGGAACATCTCTTCCAAAGGCCTGTGAAACGCAGTTTCTTTGCAGGCCTGATCTGGCTGAAGGAGAACTTCTGCTCTGGGTGTGCTACATTACCCTAGAGCTGAAAGGCACAACGTGCAGGCTTCTTTCCAAAGGGCGAGTTGGGCCCCACAGCATCTTGCTTCCAGCTCTTTGGGAAGGTAAGAAACAACTCGCTCTGCACAGTGCTCTTAAAGCCTACCGAGAACATCTCTTCCAAAGGCCTGTGAAACGCAGTTTCTTTGCAGGCCTGATCTGGCTGAAGTAGGACTTCTGCTCTGTGTGTGGTACACTGCCTTAGAGCTGAAAGGCGCAACGCGCAGGCTTCTTTCCAAAGGGCGAGTTGGGCCCCACAGCATCTTGCTTCCAGCTCTTTGGGAAGCTAAGAAACAACTCTCTCTGCAAAGTGCTCTTACAGCCAACCGGGAACATCTCTTCCAAAGGCCTGTGAAACGCAGTTTCTTTGCAGGCCTGATCTGGCTGAAGTAGGACTTCTGCTCTGGGTGTGCTACATTGCCCTAGAGCTGAAAGGCACAAGGTGCAGGCTTCTTTGCAAGGGGCGAGTTAGGCCCCACAGCATCTTGCTTCCAGCTCTTTGGGAAACTAAGAAACATCTCGCTCTGCACAGTGCTCTTACAGCCTACCGGGAACAGCTCTTCCAAAGGCCTGTGAAACGCAGTTTGTTTGCAGGCCTGATCTGGCTGAAGTAGGACTTCTGCTCTGGATGTGCTCCATTGCCCTAGAGCTGAAAGGCACAACGTGCAGGCTTCTTTCCAAAGGGCGAGTTGGGCCCCACAGCATCTTGCTTCCAGCTCTTTGGGAAGCTAAGAAACAACTCGCTGTGCGCAGTGCTCTTACAGCCTACCGGGAACATCTCTTCCAAAGGAATGTGAAACGCAGTTTCTTTGCAGGCCTGATATGGCTGAAGTAGGACTTCTGCTCTGGGTGTGCTACAATGCCCTAGAGCTGAAAGGCACAACGTGCAGGCTTCTTTCCAAAGGGCGAGTTGGGCCCCACAGCATCTTGCTTCCAGCTCTTTGGGAAGCTAAGAAACAACACGCTCTGCACAGTGCTCTTACAGCCTACCGGGAACATCTCTTCCAAAGGCCTGTGAAACGAGATTCTTTGCAGGCCTGATCTGGCTGAAGTAGGACTTCTGCTCTGGGTGTGCTCCATTGCCCTAGAGGTGAAAGGCACATCGTGCAGCTTTCTTTCCAAAGGGCGAGTTGGGCCCCACAGCATCTTGCTTCCAGCTCTTTGGGAGGCTAAGAAACAACTCGTTCTGCACAGTGCTCTTACAGCCTACCGGGAACATCTCTTCCCAAGGCCTGTGAAACGCAGTTTCTTTGCAGGCCTGATCTGGCTGAAGTAGGACTTCTGCTCTGGGTGTGCTCCATTGCCCTAGAGCTGAAAGGCACAACGTGCAGGCTTCTTTCCAAAGGGCGAGTTGGGCCCCACAGCATCTTGCTTCCAGCTCTTTGGGAAGCTAAGAAACAACTCGCTCTGCACAGTGCTCTTACAGCCTACCGGGAACATCTCTTCCAAAGGCCTGTGAAACGCAGTTTCTTTGCAGGCCTGATCTGGCTGAAGTAGGACTTCTGCTCTGGGTGTGCTCCATTGCCCTAGAGCTGAAAGTCACAACGTGCAGGCTTCTTTCCAAAGGGCGAGTTGGGCCCCACAGCATCTTGCTTCCAGCTCTTTGGGAAGCTAAGAAACAACTCGCTCTTCTCAGTGCTCTTACAGCCTACCGGGAACATCTCTTCCAAAGGCCTGTGAAACGCAGTTTCTTTGCAGGCCTGATCTGGCTGAAGTAGGACTTCTGCTATGGGTGTGCTCCATTGCCCTAGAGCTGAAAGGCACAACGTCCAGGCTACTTTCCAAAGGGCGAGTTGGGTCCCACAGCATCTTGCTTCCAGCTCTTTGGGAAGACAAGAAACAACTCGCTCTGCACAGTGCTCTTACAGCCTACCGGGAACATCTCTTCCAAAGGCCTGAGAAACGCAGAGTCTTTGCAGGCCTGATCTGGCTGAAGTAGGACTTCTGCTCTGGGTGTGCTCCATTGCCCTAGAGCTGAAAGGCACAACGTGCAGGCTTCTTTCCAAAGGGCGAGTTGGGCCACACAGCATCTTGCTTCCAGCTCTTTGGGAAGGTAACAAACAACTCGCTCTGCACAGTGCTCTTACAGCCTACCGGGAACCTCTCTTCCAAAGGCCTGTGAAACGCAGTTTCTTTGCAGGCCTGATCTGGCTGAAGTAGGACTTCTGCTCTGGGTGTGCTCCATTGCCCTAGAGCTGAAAGGCACAACGTGCAGGCTTCTTTCCAAAGGGCGAGTTGGGCCCCACAGCATCTTGCTTCCAGCTCTTTGGGAAGCTAAGAAACAACTCGCTCTGCACAGCGCTCTTACACCCTACCGGGAACATCTCTTCCAAAGGCCTTTGAAACGCAGTTTCTTTGCAGGCCTGATCTGGCTGAAGTAGGACTTCTGCTCTGGGTGTGCTCCATTGCCCTAGAGCTGAATGGCACAACGTGCAGGCTTCTTTCCAAAGGGCGAGTTGGGCCCCACAGCATCTTGCTTCCAGCTCTTTGGGAAGCTAAGAAACAGCTCGCTCTGCACAGTGCTCTTACAGCCTACCGGGAACATCTCTTCCAAAGGCCTGTGAAACGCAGTTTCTTTGCAGGCCTGATCTGGCTGAAGTAGGACTTCTGCTCTGGGTGTGCTGCATTGCCCTAGAGCTGAAAGGCACAACGTGCAGGCTTCTTTCCAAAGGGCAGATTGGGTCCCACAGCATCTTGCTTACAGCTCTTTGGGAAGCTAAGAAACAACTCGCTCTGCACAGTGCTCTTACAGCCTACCGGTAACATCTCTTCCAAAGGCCTGAGAAACGCAGAGTCTTTGCATGCCTGATCTGGCTGAAGTAGGACTTCTGCACTGGGTGTGCTCCATTGCCCTAGAGCTGAAAGGCAAACGTGCAGGCTTCTTTCTAGAGGGCGAGTTGGGCCCCACAGCATCTTGCTTCCAGCTCTTTGGGAATGTAAGAAAGAACACGCTCTGCACAGTGCTCTTACAGCCTATCGGGAACATCTCTTCAAAAGGCCTGTGAAGCGCAGTTTCGTTGCAGGCCTGATCTGGCTGAAGTAGGACTTCTGCTCTGGGTGTGCTCCATTGCCCTAGAGCTGAAAGGCACAACGTGCAGGCTTCTTTCCAAAGGGCGAGTTGGGCCCCACAGAATCTTGATTCCAGATCTTTGGGAAGCTAAGAAACAACTCGCTCTGCACAGTGCTCTTACAGCCTACCGGGAGCATCTCTTCCAAAGGCCTCTGAAACGCAGTTTCTTTGCAGGCCTGATCTGGCTGAAGTAGGACTTCTGCTCTGGGTGTGCTCCATTGCCCTAGAGCTGAAAGGCACAACGTGCAGGCTTCTTTCCAAAGGGGGAGTTGAGCCCCACAGCATCTTGCTTCCAGCTCTTTGGGAAGCTAAGAAACAACTCGCTCTGCACAGTGCTCTTACAGCCTACCGGGAACATCTCTTCCAAAGGCCTGTGAAACACAGTTTCTTTGCAGCCTGATCTGGCTGAAGTAGGACTTCTGCTCTGGGTGTGCTCCATTGCCCTAGAGCTGAAAGGCACAACGTGCAGGCTTCTTTCCAAAGGGCGAGTTGGGCCCCACAGCATCTTGCTTCCAGCTCTTTGGGAAGCTAAGAAACAACTCGCTCTGCACAGTGCTCTTACAGCCTACCGGGAACATCTCTTCCCAAGGCCTGTGAAACGCAGTTTCTTTTCAGGCCTGATATGGCTGAAGTAGCACTTCTGCTCTGGGTGTGCTCCATTGCCCTAGAGCTGAAAGGCACAACGTGCAGGCTTCTTTCCAAAGGGCGAGTTGGGCCCCACAGCATCTGGCTTCCAGCTCTTTGGGAAGCTAAGAAACAACTCGCTCTGCTCAGTGCTCTTACAGCCTACCGGGAACATCTCTTCCAAAGGCCTGTGAAACGCAGTTTCTTTAGAGGCCTGATCTGGCTGAAGTAGGACTTCTGCTCTGGGTGTGCTCCATTGTCCTAGAGCTGAAAGGCACAACGTGCAGGCTTCTTTCCAAAGGGCAGGTTGGGTCCCACAGCATCTTGCTTACAGCTCTTTGGGAAGCTAAGAAACAACTCGCTCTGCACAGTGCTCTTACAGCCTACCGGGAACATCTCTTCCAAAGGCCTGAGAAACGCAGAGTCTTTGCAGGCCTGATCTGGCTGAAGTAGGACTTCTGCTCTGGGTGTGCTCCATTGCCCTAGACCTGAATGGCACAACGTGCAGGCTTCTTTCCAAAGGGCCAGTTGGGCCCCAGAGCATCTTGCTTCCAGCTCTTTGGGAAGCTAAGAAACAGCTCGCTCTGCACAGTGCTCTTACAGCCTACCGGGAACATCTCTTCCAAAGGCCTGTGAAACGCAGTTTCTTTGCAGGCCTGATCTGGCTGAAGTAGGACTTCTGCTCTGTGTGTGGTACACTGCCCTAGAGCTGAAAGGCACAACGTGCAGGCTTCTTTCCAAAGGGCGAGTTGGACCCCACAGCATCTTGCTTCCAGCTCTTTGGGAAGCTAAGAAACAACTCGCTCTGCAAAGTGCTCTTACAGCCAACCGGGAACATCTCTTCCAAAGGCCTGTGAAACGCAGTTTGTTTGCAGGCCTGATCTGGCTGAAGTAGGACTTCAGCTCTGGGTGTGCTACATTGCCCTAGAGCTGAAAGGCACAACGGTCAGGCTTCTTTCCTAAGGGCGAGTTGAGCCCCACAGCATCTTGCTTCCAGCTCTTTGGGAAGCTAAGAAACAACTCGCTCTGCACAGTGCTCTTACAGCCTACCGGGAACATCTCTTCCAAAGGCCTGTGAAACGCAGTTTCTTTGCAGGCCTGATCTGGCTGAAGTAGGACTTCTGCTCTGGGTGTGCTCCATTGCCCTAGAGCTGAAAGGCACAACGTGCAGGCTTCTTTCCAAAGGGCGAGTTGGGCCCCACAGCATCTTGCTTCCAGCTCTTTAGGAAGCTAAGAAACAACTCGCTCTGCACAGTGCTCTTACAGCCTACCGGGAACATCTCTTCCAAAGGCCTGTGAAACGCAGTTTCTTTGCAGGCCTGATCAGGCTGAAGTAGGACTTCTGCTCTCGGTCTGCTACATTGCCCTAGAGCTGACAGGCACAACGTGTAGGCTTCTTTCGAAAAGGGCGAGTTGGGCGCCACAGCATCTTGCTTCCAGCTCTTTGGGAAGCTAAGAAACTACTCGCTCAGCACAGTGCTCTTACAGCCTACCGGGAACATCTCTTCCAAAGGCCTGTGAAACGCAGTTTCTTTGCAGGCCTGATCTGGCTGAAGTAGGACTTCTGCTCTGGGTGTGCTCCATTGCCCTAGAGCTGAAAGGCACAACGTGCCGGCTTCTTTCCAAAGGACGAGTTGGGCCCCACAGCATCTTGCTTCCAGCTCTTTGGGAAGCTAAGAAACAACTCGCTCTGCACAGTGCTCTTACAGCCTACCGGGAACATCTTTTCCAAAGGCCTGTGAAACACAGTCTCTTTGCAGGCCAATTCTGGCTGAAGTAGGACTTCTGCTCTGGGTGTGCTCCATTGCCCTAGAGCTGAAAGACACAACGTGCAGGCCTTTTTCCAAAGGGCGAGTTGGGCCCCACAGCATCTTGCTTCCAGCTCTTTGGGAAGCTAAGATACAACACGCTCTGCAGAGTGCTCTTACAGCCTACCGGGAGCATCTCTTCCAAAGGCCTGTGAAACGCAGTTTCTTTGCAGTCCTGATCTGGCTGAAGTAGGACTTCTGCTCTGGGTGTGCTACATTGCCCTAGAGCTGAAAGGCACAAGGTGCAGGCTTCTTTGCAAGGGGCGAGTTGGGCCCCACAGCATCTTGCTTCCAGCTCTTTGGGAAACTAAGAAACATCTCGCTCTGCACAGTGCTCTTACAGCCTACCGGGAACAGCTCTTCCAAAGGCCTGTGAAACGCAGTTTCTTTGCAGGCCTGATCTGGCTGAAGTAGGACTTCTGGTCTGGGTGTGCTCCATTGCCCTAGAGCTGAAAGGCACAACGTGCAGGCTTCTTTCCAAAGGGCGAGTTGGGCCCCACAGCAACTTGCTTCCAGCTCTTTGGGAAGCTAAGAAACAACACGCTCTGCACAGTGCTCTTACAGCCTACCGGGAACATCTCTTCCAAAGACCTGTGAAACGCAGATTCTTTGCAGGACTGATCTGGCTGAAGTAGGACTTCTGCTCTGGGTGTGCTCCATTGCCCTAGAGGTGAAAGGAACATCGTGCGGCTTTCTTTCCAAAGGGCGAGTTGGGCCCCACAGCATCTTGCTTCCAGCTCTTTGGGAAGCTAAGAAACAACTCGTTCTGCACAGTGCTCTTACAGCCTACCGGGAACATCTCTTCCCAAGGCCTGTGAAACGCAGTTTCTTTGCAGGCCTGATCTGGCTGAAGTAGGACTTCTGCTCTGGGTGTGCTCCATTGCCCTAGGGCTGAAAGGCACAACGTGCAGGCTTCTTTCCAAAGGGCGAGTTGGGCCCCACAGCATCTTGCTTCCAGCTCTTTGGGAAGCTAAGAAACAACTCGCTCTGCACAGTGCTCTTACAGCCTCCCGGGAACATCTCTTACAAAGGCCTGTGAAACGCAGTTTCTTTGCAGGCCTGATCTGGCTGAAGTAGGACTTCTGCTATGGGTGTGCTCCATTGCCCTAGAGCTGAAAGGCACAACGTGCAGGCTTCTTTGCAAAGGGCGAGTTGGGCCCCAAAGCATCTTGCTTCCAGCTCTTTGGGAAGCTAAAAAACTACTCGCTCTGCACAGTGCTCTTACAGCCTACCGGGAACATCTCTTCCAAAGGCCTGTGAAACGCAGTTTCTTTGCAGGCCTGATCTGGCTGAAGGAGAACTTCTGCTCTGGGTGTGCTACATTACCCTAGAGCTGAAAGGCACAACGTGCAGGCTTCTTTCCAAAGGGCGAGTTGGGCCCCACAGCATCTTGCTTCCAGCTCTTTGGGAAGGTAAGAAACAACTCGCTCTGCACAGTGCTCTTAAAGCCTACCGGGAACATCTCTTCCAAAGGCCTGTGAAACGCAGTTTCTTTGCAGGCCGGATCTGGCTGAAGTAGGACTTCTGCTCTGTGTGTGGTACACTGCCTTAGAGCTGAAAGGCGCAACGCGCAGGCTTCTTTCTAAAGGGCGAGTTGGACCCCACAGCATCTTGCTTCCAGCTCTTTGGGAAGCTAAGAAACAACTCTCTCTGCAAAGTGCTCTTACAGCCAACCGGGAACATCTCTTCCAAAGGCCTGTGAAACGCAGTTTGTTTGCAGGCCTGATCTGGCTGAAGTAGGACTTCTGCTCTGGGTGTGCTACATTGCCCTAGAGCTGAAAGGCACAAGGTGCAGGCTTCTTTGCAAGGGGCGAGTTAGGCCCCACAGCATCTTGCTTCCAGCTCTTTGGGAAACTAAGAAACATCTCGCTCTGCACAGTGCTCTTACAGCCTACCGGGAACAGCTCTTCCAAAGGCCTGTGAAACGCAGTTTCTTTGCAGGCCTGATCTGGCTGAAGTAGGACTTCTGCTCTGGGTGTGCTCCATTGCCCTAGAGCTGAAAGGCACAACGTGCAGGCTTCTTTCCAAAGGGCGAGTTGGGCCCCACAGCATCTTGCTTCCAGCTCTTTGGGAAGCTAAGAAACAACTCGCTGTGCGCAGTGCTCTTACAGCCTACCGGGAACATCTCTTCCAAAGGAATGTGAAACGCAGTTTCTTTGCAGGCCTGATATGGCTGAAGTAGGACTTCTGCTCTGGGTGTGCTACAATGCCCTAGAGCTGAAAGGCACAACGTGCAGGCTTCTTTCCAAAGGGCGAGTTGGGCCCCACAGCATCTTGCTTCCAGCTCTTTGGGAAGCTAAGAAACAACACGCTCTGCACAGTGCTCTTACAGCCTACCGGGAACATCTCTTCCAAAGGCCTGTGAAACGAGATTCTTTGCAGGCCTGATCTGGCTGAAGTAGGACTTCTGCTCTGGGTGTGCTCCATTGCCCTAGAGCTGAAAGGCACATCGTGCAGCTTTCTTTCCAAAGGGCGAGTTGGGCCCCACAGCATCTTGCTTCCAGCTCTTTGGGAGGCTAAGAAACAACTCGTTCTGCACAGTGCTCTTACAGCCTACCGGGAACATCTCTTCCCAAGGCCTGTGAAACGCAGTTTCTTTGCAGGCCTGATCTGGCTGAAGTAGGACTTCTGCTCTGGGTGTGCTCCATTGCCCTAGAGCTGAAAGGCACAACGTGCGGGCTTCTTTCCAAAGGGCGAGTTGGGCCCCACAGCATCTTGCTTCCAGCTCTTTGGGAAGCTAAGAAACAACTCGCTCTGCACAGTGCTCTTACCGCCTACCGGGAACATCTCTTCCAAAGGCCTGTGAAACGCAGTTTCTTTGCAGGCCTGATCTGGCTGAAGTAGGACTTCTGCTCTGGGTGTGCTCCATTGCCCTAGAGCTGAAAGTCACAACGTGCAGGCTTCTTTCCAAAGGGCGAGTTGGGCCCCACAGCATCTTGCTTCCAGCTCTTTGGGAAGCTAAGAAACAACTCGCTCTTCTCAGTGCTCTTACAGCCTACCGGGAACATCTCTTCCAAAGGCCTGTGAAACGCAGTTTCTTTGCAGGCCTGATCTGGCTGAAGTAGGACTTCTGCTATGGGTGTGCTCCATTGCCCTAGAGCTGAAAGGCACAACGTGCAGGCTACTTTCCAAAGGGCGAGTTGGGTCCCACAGCATCTTGCTTCCAGCTCTTTGGGAAGACAAGAAACAACTCGCTCTGCACAGTGCTCTTACAGCCTACCGGGAACGTCTCTTCCAAAGGCCTGAGAAACGCAGAGTCTTTGCAGGCCTGATCTGGCTGAAGTAGGACTTCTGCTCTGGGTGTGCTCCATTGCCCTAGAGCTGAAAGACACAACGTGCAGGCTTCTTTCCAAAGGGCGAGTTGGGCCCCACAGCATCTTGCTTCCAGCTCTTTGGGAAGCTAAGAAACAACTCGCTCTGCACAGTGCTCTTACAGCCTCCCGGGAACATCTCTTACAAAGGCCTGTGAAACGCAGTTTCTTTGCAGGCCTGATCTGGCTGAAGTAGGACTTCTGCTATGGGTGTGCTCCATTGCCCTAGAGCTGAAAGGCACAACGTGCAGGCTTCTTTGCAAAGGGCGAGTTGGGCCCCAAAGCATCTTGCTTCCAGCTCTTTGGGAAGCTAAAAAACTACTCGCTCTGCACAGTGCTCTTACAGCCTACCGGGAACATCTCTTCCAAAGGCCTGTGAAACGCAGTTTCTTTGCAGGCCTGATCTGGCTGAAGGAGAACTTCTGCTCTGGGTGTGCTACATTACCCTAGAGCTGAAAGGCACAACGTGCAGGCTTCTTTCCAAAGGGCGAGTTGGGCCCCACAGCATCTTGCTTCCAGCTCTTTGGGAAGGTAAGAAACAACTCGCTCTGCACAGTGCTCTTAAAGCCTACCGGGAACATCTCTTCCAAAGGCCTGTGAAACGCAGTTTCTTTGCAGGCCTGATCTGGCTGAAGTAGGACTTCTGCTCTGTGTGTGGTACACTGCCTTAGAGCTGAAAGGCGCAACGCGCAGGCTTCTTTCCAAAGGGCGAGTTGGACCCCACAGCATCTTGCTTCCAGCTCTTTGGGAAGCTAAGAAACAACTCTCTCTGCAAAGTGCTCTTACAGCCAACCGGGAACATCTCTTCCAAAGGCCTGTGAAACGCAGTTTCTTTGCAGGCCTGATCTGGCTGAAGTAGGACTTCTGCTCTGGGTGTGCTACATTGCCCTAGAGCTGAAAGGCACAAGGTGCAGGCTTCTTTGCAAGGGGCGAGTTAGGCCCCACAGCATCTTGCTTCCAGCTCTTTGGGAAACTAAGAAACATCTCGCTCTGCACAGTGCTCTTACAGCCTACCGGGAACAGCTCTTCCAAAGGCCTGTGAAACGCAGTTTCTTTGCAGGCCTGATCTGGCTGAAGTAGGACTTCTGCTCTGGGTGTGCTCCATTGCCCTAGAGCTGAAAGGCACAACGTGCAGGCTTCTTTCCAAAGGGCGAGTTGGGCCCCACAGCATCCTGCTTCCAGCTCTTTGGGAAACTAAGAAACAACTCGCTGTGCGCAGTGCTCTTACAGCCTACCGGGAACATCTCTTCCAAAGGAATGTGAAACGCAGTTTCTTTGCAGGCCTGATATGGCTGAAGTAGGACTTCTGCTCTGGGTGTGCTACAATGCCCTAGAGCTGAAAGGCACAACGTGCAGGCTTCTTTCCAAAGGGCGAGTTGGGCCCCACAGCATCTTGCTTCCAGCTCTTTGGGAAGCTAAGAAACAACACGCTCTGCACAGTGCTCTTACAGCCTACCGGGAACATCTCTTCCAAAGGCCTGTGAAACGAGATTCTTTGCAGGCCTGATCTGGCTGAAGTAGGACTTCTGCTCTGGGTGTGCTCCATTGCCCTAGAGGTGAAAGGCACATCGTGCAGCTTTCTTTCCAAAGGGCGAGTTGGGCCCCACAGCATCTTGCTTCCAGCTCTTTGGAGGCTAAGAAACAACTCGTTCTGCACAGTGCTCTTACAGCCTACCGGGAACATCTCTTCCCAAGGCCTGTGAAACGCAGTTTCTTTGCAGGCCTGATCTGGCTGAAGTAGGACTTCTGCTCTGGGTGTGCTCCATTGCCCTAGAGCTGAAAGGCACAACGTGCAGGCTTCTTTCCAAAGGGCGAGTTGGGCCCCACAGCATCTTGCTTCCAGCTCTTTGGGAAGCTAAGAAACAACTCGCTCTGCACAGTGCTCTTACAGCCTACCGGGAACATCTCTTCCAAAGGCCTGTGAAACGCAGTTTCTTTGCAGGCCTGATCTGGCTGAAGTAGGACTTCTGCTCTGGGTGTGCTCCATTGCCCTAGAGCTGAAAGTCACAACGTGCAGGCTTCTTTCCAAAGGGCGAGTTGGGCCCCACAGCATCTTGCTTCCAGCTCTTTGGGAAGCTAAGAAACAACTCGCTCTTCTCAGTGCTCTTACAGCCTACCGGGAACATCTCTTCCAAAGGCCTGTGAAACGCAGTTTCTTTGCAGGCCTGATCTGGCTGAAGTAGGACTTCTGCTATGGGTGTGCTCCATTGCCCTAGAGCTGAAAGGCACAACGTGCAGGCTACTTTCCAAAGGGCGAGTTGGGTCCCACAGCATCTTGCTTCCAGCTCTTTGGGAAGACAAGAAACAACTCGCTCTGCACAGTGCTCTTACAGCCTACCGGGAACATCTCTTCCAAAGGCCTGAGAAACGCAGAGTCTTTGCAGGCCTGATCTGGCTGAAGTAGGACTTCTGCTCTGGGTGTGCTCCATTGCCCTAGAGCTGAAAGGCACAACGTGCAGGCTTCTTTCCAAAGGGCGAGTTGGGCCACACAGCATCTTGCTTCCAGCTCTTTGGGAATGTAACAAACAACTCGCTCTGCACAGTGCTCTTACAGCCTACCGGGAACCTCTCTTCCAAAGGCCTGTGAAACGCAGTTTCTTTGCAGGCCTGATCTGGCTGAAGTAGGACTTCTGCTCTGGGTGTGCTCCATTGCCCTAGAGCTGAAAGGCACAACGTGCAGGCTTCTTTCCAAAGGGCGAGTTGGGCCCCACAGCATCTTGCTTCCAGCTCTTTGGGAAGCTAAGAAACAACTCGCTCTGCACAGTGCTCTTACACCCTACCGGGAACATCTCTTCCAAAGGCCTTTGAAACGCAGTTTCTTTGCAGGCCTGATCTGGCTGAAGTAGGACTTCTGCTCTGGGTGTGCTCCATTGCCCTAGAGCTGAATGGCACAACGTGCAGGCTTCTTTCCAAAGGGCGAGTTGGGCCCCACAGCATCTTGCTTCCAGCTCTTTGGGAAGCTAAGAAACAGCTCGCTCTGCACAGTGCTCTTACAGCCTACCGGGAACATCTCTTCCAAAGGCCTGTGAAACGCAGTTTCTTTGCAGGCCTGATCTGGCTGAAGTAGGACTTCTGCTCTGGGTGTGCTGCATTGCCCTAGAGCTGAAAGGCACAACGTGCAGGCTTCTTTCCAAAGGGCAGGTTGGGTCCCACAGCATCTTGCTTACAGCTCTTTGGGAAGCTAAGAAACAACTCGCTCTGCACAGTGCTCTTACAGCCTACCGGTAACATCTCTTCCAAAGGCCTGAGAAACGCAGTGTCTTTGCATGCCTGATCTGGCTGAAGTAGGACTTCTGCTCTGGGTGTGCTCCATTGCCCTAGAGCTGAAAGGCAAACGTGCAGGCTTCTTTCTAGAGGGCGAGTTGGGCCCCACAGCATCTTGCTTCCAGCTCTTTGGGAATGTAAGAAAGAACACGCTCTGCACAGTGCTCTTACAGCCTATCGGGAACATCTCTTCAAAAGGCCTGTGAAGCGCAGTTTCGTTGCAGGCCTGATGTGGCTGAAGTAGGACTTCTGCTCTGGGTGTGCTCCATTGCCCTAGAGCTGAAAGGCACAACGTGCAGGCTTCTTTCCAAAGGGCGAGTTGGGCCCCACAGCATCTTGATTCCAGATCTTTGGGAAGCTAAGAAACAACTCGCTCTGCACAGTGCTCTTACAGCCTACCGGGAGCATCTCTTCCAAAGGCCTCTGAAACGCAGTTTCTTTGCAGGCCTGATCTGGCTGAAGTAGGACTTCTGCTCTGGGTGTGCTCCATTGCCCTAGAGCTGAAAGGCACAACGTGCAGGCTTCTTTCCAAAGGGGGAGTTGGGCCCCACAGCATCTTGCTTCCAGCTCTTTGGGAAGCTAAGAAACAACTCGCTCTGCACAGTGCTCTTACAGCCTACCGGGAACATCTCTTCCAAAGGCCTGTGAAACACAGTTTCTTTGCAGGCCTGATCTGGCTGAAGTAGGACTTCTGCTCTGGGTGTGCTCCATTGCCCTAGAGCTGAAAGGCACAACGTGCAGGCTTCTTTCCTAAGGGCGAGTTGGGCCCCACAGCATCTTGCTTCCAGCTCTTTGGGAAGCTAAGAAACAACTCGCTCTGCACAGTGCTCTTACAGCCTACCGGGAACATCTCTTCCCAAGGCCTGTGAAACGCAGTTTCTTTTCAGGCCTGATATGGCTGAAGTAGGACTTCTGCTCTGGGTGTGCTCCATTGCCCTAGAGCTGAAAGGCCCAACGTGCAGGCTTCTTTCCAAAGGGCGAGTTGGGCCCCACAGCATCTGGCTTCCAGCTCTTTGGGAAGCTAAGAAACAACTCGCTCTGCTCAGTGCTCTTACAGCCTACCGGGAACATCTCTTCCAAAGGCCTGTGAAACGCAGTTTCTTTAGAGGCCTGATCTGGCTGAAGTAGGACTTCTGCTCTGGGTGTGCTCCATTGTCCTAGAGCTGAAAGGCACAACGTGCGGGCTTCTTTCCAAAGGGCGGGTTGGGTCCCACAGCATCTTGCTTACAGCTCTTTGGGAAGCTAAGAAACAACTCGCTCTGCACAGTGCTCTTACAGCCTACCGGGAACATCTCTTCCAAAGGCCTGAGAAACGCAGAGTCTTTGCAGGCCTGATCTGGCTGAAGTAGGACTTCTGCTCTGGGTGTGCTCCATTGCCCTAGAGCTGAAAGGCACAACGTGCAGGCTTCTTTCCAAAGGGCCAGTTGGGCCCCTGAGCATCTTGCTTCCAGCTCTTTGGGAAGCTAAGAAACAGCTCGCTCTGCACAGTGCTCTTACAGCCTACCGGGAACATCTCTTCCAAAGGCCTGTGAAACGCAGTTTCTTTGCAGGCCTGATCTGGCTGAAGGAGAACTTCTGCTCTGGGTGTGCTACATTACCCTAGAGCTGAAAGGCACAACGTGCAGGCTTCTTTCCAAAGGGCGAGTTGGGCCCCAGAGCATCTTGCTGCCAGCACTTTGGGAAGTTAAGAAACAACTCGCTCTGCACAGTGCTCTTAAAGCCTACCGGGAACATCACTTCCAAAGGCCTGTGAAACGCAGTTTCTTTGCAGGCCTGATCTGGCTGAAGTGGGACTTCTGCTCTGTGTGTGGTACACTGCCCTAGAGCTGAAAGGCACAACGTGCAGGCTTCTTTCCAAAGGGCGAGTAGGACCCCACAGCATCTTTCTTCCACCTCTTTGAGAAGCTAAGAAACAACTCGCTCTGCAAAGTGCTCTTACAGCCAACCGGGAACATCTCTTCCAAAGGCCTGTGAAACGCAGTTTCTTTGCAGGCCTGATCTGGCTGAAGTAGGACTTCTGCTCTGGGTGTGCTCCATTGCCCTAGAGCTGAAAGGCACAACGTGCAGGCTTCTTTCCAAAGGGCGAGTTGGGCCACACAGCATCTTGCTTCCAGCTCTTTGGGAATGTAACAAACAACTCGCTCTGCACAGTGCTCTTACAGCCTACCGGGAACCTCTCTTCCAAAGGCCTGTGAAACGCAGTTTCTTTGCAGGCCTGATCTGGCTGAAGTAGGACTTCTGCTCTGGGTGTGCTCCATTGCCCTAGAGCTGAAAGGCACAACGTGCAGGCTTCTTTCCAAAGGGCGAGTTGGGCCCCACAGCATCTTGCTTCCAGCTCTTTGGGAAGCTAAGAAACAACTCGCTCTGCACAGTGCTCTTACACCCTACCGGGAACATCTCTTCCAAAGGCCTTTGAAACGCAGTTTCTTTGCAGGCCTGATCTGGCTGAAGTAGGACTTCTGCTCTGGGTGTGCTCCATTGCCCTAGAGCTGAATGGCACAACGTGCAGGCTTCTTTCCAAAGGGCGAGTTGGGCCCCACAGCATCTTGCTTCCAGCTCTTTGGGAAGCTAAGAAACAGCTCGCTCTGCACAGTGCTCTTACAGCCTACCGGGAACATCTCTTCCAAAGGCCTGTGAAACGCAGTTTCTTTGCAGGCCTGATCTGGCTGAAGTAGGACTTCTGCTCTGGGTGTGCTGCATTGCCCTAGAGCTGAAAGGCACAACGTGCAGGCTTCTTTCCAAAGGGCAGGTTGGGTCCCACAGCATCTTGCTTACAGCTCTTTGGGAAGCTAAGAAACAACTCGCTCTGCACAGTGCTCTTACAGCCTACCGGTAACATCTCTTCCAAAGGCCTGAGAAACGCAGTGTCTTTGCATGCCTGATCTGGCTGAAGTAGGACTTCTGCTCTGGGTGTGCTCCATTGCCCTAGAGCTGAAAGGCAAACGTGCAGGCTTCTTTCTAGAGGGCGAGTTGGGCCCCACAGCATCTTGCTTCCAGCTCTTTGGGAATGTAAGAAAGAACACGCTCTGCACAGTGCTCTTACAGCCTATCGGGAACATCTCTTCAAAAGGCCTGTGAAGCGCAGTTTCGTTGCAGGCCTGATGTGGCTGAAGTAGGACTTCTGCTCTGGGTGTGCTCCATTGCCCTAGAGCTGAAAGGCACAACGTGCAGGCTTCTTTCCAAAGGGCGAGTTGGGCCCCACAGCATCTTGATTCCAGATCTTTGGGAAGCTAAGAAACAACTCGCTCTGCACAGTGCTCTTACAGCCTACCGGGAGCATCTCTTCCAAAGGCCTCTGAAACGCAGTTTCTTTGCAGGCCTGATCTGGCTGAAGTAGGACTTCTGCTCTGGGTGTGCTCCATTGCCCTAGAGCTGAAAGGCACAACGTGCAGGCTTCTTTCCAAAGGGGGAGTTGGGCCCCACAGCATCTTGCTTCCAGCTCTTTGGGAAGCTAAGAAACAACTCGCTCTGCACAGTGCTCTTACAGCCTACCGGGAACATCTCTTCCAAAGGCCTGTGAAACACAGTTTCTTTGCAGGCCTGATCTGGCTGAAGTAGGACTTCTGCTCTGGGTGTGCTCCATTGCCCTAGAGCTGAAAGGCACAACGTGCAGGCTTCTTTCCTAAGGGCGAGTTGGGCCCCACAGCATCTTGCTTCCAGCTCTTTGGGAAGCTAAGAAACAACTCGCTCTGCACAGTGCTCTTACAGCCTACCGGGAACATCTCTTCCCAAGGCCTGTGAAACGCAGTTTCTTTTCAGGCCTGATATGGCTGAAGTAGGACTTCTGCTCTGGGTGTGCTCCATTGCCCTAGAGCTGAAAGGCCCAACGTGCAGGCTTCTTTCCAAAGGGCGAGTTGGGCCCCACAGCATCTGGCTTCCAGCTCTTTGGGAAGCTAAGAAACAACTCGCTCTGCTCAGTGCTCTTACAGCCTACCGGGAACATCTCTTCCAAAGGCCTGTGAAACGCAGTTTCTTTAGAGGCCTGATCTGGCTGAAGTAGGACTTCTGCTCTGGGTGTGCTCCATTGTCCTAGAGCTGAAAGGCACAACGTGCGGGCTTCTTTCCAAAGGGCGGGTTGGGTCCCACAGCATCTTGCTTACAGCTCTTTGGGAAGCTAAGAAACAACTCGCTCTGCACAGTGCTCTTACAGCCTACCGGGAACATCTCTTCCAAAGGCCTGAGAAACGCAGAGTCTTTGCAGGCCTGATCTGGCTGAAGTAGGACTTCTGCTCTGGGTGTGCTCCATTGCCCTAGAGCTGAAAGGCACAACGTGCAGGCTTCTTTCCAAAGGGCCAGTTGGGCCCCTGAGCATCTTGCTTCCAGCTCTTTGGGAAGCTAAGAAACAGCTCGCTCTGCACAGTGCTCTTACAGCCTACCGGGAACATCTCTTCCAAAGGCCTGTGAAACGCAGTTTCTTTGCAGGCCTGATCTGGCTGAAGGAGAACTTCTGCTCTGGGTGTGCTACATTACCCTAGAGCTGAAAGGCACAACGTGCAGGCTTCTTTCCAAAGGGCGAGTTGGGCCCCAGAGCATCTTGCTGCCAGCACTTTGGGAAGTTAAGAAACAACTCGCTCTGCACAGTGCTCTTAAAGCCTACCGGGAACATCACTTCCAAAGGCCTGTGAAACGCAGTTTCTTTGCAGGCCTGATCTGGCTGAAGTGGGACTTCTGCTCTGTGTGTGGTACACTGCCCTAGAGCTGAAAGGCACAACGTGCAGGCTTCTTTCCAAAGGGCGAGTAGGACCCCACAGCATCTTTCTTCCACCTCTTTGAGAAGCTAAGAAACAACTCGCTCTGCAAAGTGCTCTTACAGCCAACCGGGAACATCTCTTCCAAAGGCCTGTGAAACGCAGTTTCTTTGCAGGCCTGATCTGGCTGAAGTAGGACTTCTGCTCTGGGTGTGCTCCATTGCCCTAGAGCTGAAAGGCACAACGTGCAGGCTTCTTTCCAAAGGGCGAGTTGGGCCCCACAGCATCTTGCTTCCAGCTCTTTGGGAAGCTAAGAAACAACTCGCTCTGCACAGTGCTCTTACAGCCTACCGGGAGCATCTCTTCCAAAGGCCTCTGAAACGCAGTTTCTTTGCAGGCCTGATCTGGCTGAAGTAGGACTTCTGCTCTTTGTGTGCTACATTGCCCTAGAGCTGAAAGGCACAACGTGCAGGCTTCTTTCCAAAGGGCGAGTTGGGCCCCACAGCATCTTGCTTCCAGCTCTTTGGGAAGCTAAGAAACAACTCGCTCTGCACAGTGCTCTTACAGCCTACCGGGAACATCTCTTCCAAAGGCCTGTGAAACACAGTTTCTTTGCAGGCCTGATCTGGCTGAAGGAGAACTTCTGCTCTGGGTGTGCTACATTACCTTGAGCTGAAAGGCACAACGTGCAGGCTTGTTTCCAAAGGGCGAGTTGGGCCCCACAGCATCTTGCTTCCAGCTCTTTGGGAAGTTAAGAAACAACTCGCTCTGCACAGTGCTCTTAAAGCCTACCGGGAACATCTCTTCCAAAGGCCTGTGAAACGCAGTTTCTTTGCAGGCCTGATCTGGCTGAAGTAGGACTTCTGCTCTGTGTGTGGTACACTGCCCTAGAGCTGAAAGGCACAACGTGCAGGCTTCTTTCCAAAGGGCGAGTTGGACCCCACAGCATCTTGCTTCCAGCTCTTTGGGAAGCTAAGAAACAACTCGCTCTGCAAAGTGCTCTTACAGCCAACCGGGAACATCTCTTCCAAAGGCCTGTGAAACGCAGTTTGTTTGCAGGCCTGATCTGGCTGAAGTAGGACTTCAGCTCTGGGTGTGCTACATTGCCCTAGAGCTGAAAGGCACAACGGTCAGGCTTCTTTCCTAAGGGCGAGTTGAGCCCCACAGCATCTTGCTTCCAGCTCTTTGGGAAGCTAAGAAACAACTCGCTCTGCACAGTGCTCTTACAGCCTACTGGGAACATCTCTTCCGAAAGACTGTAAAAGGCAGTTTCTTTGCAGGCCTGATCTGGCTGAAGTAGGACTTGTGCTCTGGGTGTGCTACATTGCCCTAGAGCTGAAAGGCACAACGTGCAGGCTTCTTTCCAAAGGGCGAGTTGGGCCCCACAGCATCTTGCTTCCAGCTCTTTAGGAAGCTAAGAAACAACTCGCTCTGCACAGTGCTCTTACAGCCTACCGGGAACATCTCTTCCAAAGGCCTGTGAAACGCAGTTTCTTTGCAGGCCTGATCAGGCTGAAGTAGGACTTCTGCTCTCGGTCTGCTCCATTGCCCTAGAGCTGAAAGGCACAACGTGCAGGCTTCTTTCCAAAGGGCGAGTTGGGCCCCACAGCATCTTGCTTCCAGCTCTTTGGGAAGCTAAGAAACTACTCGCTCTGCACAGTGCTCTTACAGCCTACCGGGAACATCTCTTCCAAAGGCCTGTGAAACGCAGCTTCTTTGCAGGCCTGATCTGGCTGAAGTAGGACTTCTGCTCTGGGTGTGCTGCATTGCCCTAGAGCTGAAAGGCACAACGTGCAGGCTTCTTTCCAAAGGGCGAGTTGGGCCCCACAGCATCTTGCTTCCAGCTGTTTGGGAAGCTAAGAAACAACTCGCTCTGTACAGTGCTCTTACAGCCTACCGGGAACATCTCTTCCAAAGGCCTGTGAAACGCAGTTTCTTTGCAGGCCTGATCTGGCTGAAGTAGGACTTCTGCTCTGGGTGTGCTCCATTGACCTAGAGCTGAAAGGCACAACGTGCTGGCTTCTTTCCAAAGGGCGAGTTGGGCCCCACAGCATCTTGCTTCCAGCTCTTTGGGAAGCTAAGAAACAACTCGCTCTGCACAGTGCTCTTACAGCCTACCGGGAACATCTTTTCCAAAGGCCTGTGAAACACAGTCTCTTTGCAGGCCAATTCTGGCTGAAGTAGGACTTCTGCTCTGGGTGTGCTCCATTGCCCTAGAGCTGAAAGGCACAACGTGCAGGCTTCTTTCCAAAGGGCGAGTTGGGCCCCACAGCATCTTGCTTCCAGCTCTTTGGGAAGCTAAGATACAACACGCTCTGCACAGTGCTCTTACAGCCTACCGGGAGCATCTCTACCAAAGGCCTGTGAAACGCAGTTTCTTTGCAGGCCTGATCTGGCTGAAGTAGGACTTCTGCTCTGGGTGTGCTCCATTGCCCTAGAGCTGAAAGGCACAAGGTGCAGGCTTCTTTGCAAGGGGCGAGTTGGGCCCCACAGCATCTTGCTTCCAGCTCTTTGGGAAACTAAGAAACATCTCGCTCTGCACAGTGCTCTTACAGCCTACCGGGAATAGCTCTTCCAAAGGCCTGTGAAACGCAGTTTCTTTGCAGGCCTGATCTGGCTGAAGTAGGACTTCTGGTCTGGGTGTGCTCCATTGCCCTAGAGCTGAAAGGCACAACGTGCAGGCTTCTTTCCAAAGGGCGAGTTGGGCCCCACAGCAACTTGCTTCCAGCTCTTTGGGAAGCTAAGAAACAACACGCTCTGCACAGTGCTCTTACAGCCTATCGGGAACATCTCTTCCAAAGGCCTGTGAAACGCAGATTCTTTGCAGGACTGATCTGGCTGAAGTAGGACTTCTGCTATGGGTGTGCTCCATTGCCCTAGAGCTGAAAGGCACAACGTGCAGGCTTCTTTGCAAAGGGCGAGTTGGGCCCCAAAGCATCTTGCTTCCAGCTCTTTGGGAAGCTAAAAAACTACTCGCTCTGCACAGTGCTCTTACAGCCTACCGGGAACATCTCTTCCAAAGGCCTGTGAAACGCAGTTTCTTTGCAGGCCTGATCTGCCTGAAGGAGAACTTCTGCTCTGGGTGTGCTACATTACCCTAGAGCTGAAAGGCACAACGTGCAGGCTTCTTTCCAAAGGGCGAGTTGGGCCCCACAGCATCTTGCTTCCAGCTCTTTGGGAAGCTAAGAAACAGCTCGCTCTGCACAGTGCTCTTACAGCCTACCGGGAACATCTCTTCCAAAGGCCTGTGAAACGCAGTTTCTTTGCAGGCCTGATCTGGCTGAAGTAGGACTTCTGCTCTGGGTGTGCTGCATTGCCCTAGAGCTGAAAGGCACAACGTGCAGGCTTCTTTCCAAAGGGCAGGTTGGGTCCCACAGCATCTTGCTTACAGCTCTTTGGGAAGCTAAGAAACAACTCGCTCTGCACAGTGCTCTTACAGCCTACCGGTAACATCTCTTCCAAAGGCCTGAGAAACGCAGAGTCTTTGCATGCCTGATCTGGCTGAAGTAGGACTTCTGCTCTGGGTGTGCTCCATTGCCCTAGAGCTGAAAGGCAAACGTGCAGGCTTCTTTCTAGAGGGCGAGTTGGGCCCCACAGCATCTTGCTTCCAGCTCTTTGGGAATGTAAGAAAGAACTCGCTCTGCACAGTGCTCTTACAGCCTACCGGGAACATCTCTTCAAAAGGCCTGTGAAGCGCAGATTCGTTGCAGGCCTGATCTGGCTGAAGTAGGACTTCTGCTCTGGGTGTGCTCCATTGCCCTAGAGCTGAAAGGCACAACGTGCAGGCTTCTTTCCAAAGGGGGAGTTGGGCCCCACAGCATCTTGCTTCCAGCTCTTTGGGAAGCTAAGAAACAACTCGCTCTGCACAGTGCTCTTACAGCCTACCGGGAACATCTCTTCCAAAGGCCTG
This sequence comes from Equus caballus, assembly GCF_041296265.1. Classification (NCBI taxonomy): domain Eukaryota; kingdom Metazoa; phylum Chordata; class Mammalia; order Perissodactyla; family Equidae; genus Equus; species Equus caballus. The sequence continues at coordinate 34,353,533 of NC_091689.1, forward strand.
TGAAACGCAGTTTCTTTGCAGGCCTGATCTGGCTGAAGTAGGACTTCTGCTCTGGGTGTGCTCCATTGCCCTAGAGCTGAAAGGCACAACGTGCAGGCTTCTTTCCAAAGGGCGAGTTGGGCCCCACAGCATCTTGCTTCCAGCTCTTTGGAAAGCTAAGAAACAACTCGCTCTGCACAGTGCTCTTACAGCCTACCGGGAACATCTCTTCCCAAGGCCTGTGAAACGCAGTTTCTTTGCAGGCCTGATATGGCTGAAGTAGGACTTCTGCTCTGGGTGTGCTCCATTGCCCTAGAGCTGAAAGGCACAACGTGCAGGCTTCTTTCCAAAGGACGAGTTGGGCCCCACAGCATCTTGCTTCCAGCTCTTTGGGAAGCTAAGAAACAACTCGCTCTGCTCAGTGCTCTTACAGCCTACCGGGAACATCTCTTCCAAAGGCCTGTGAAACGCAGTTTCTTTAGAGGCCTGATCTGGCTGAAGTAGGACTTCTGCTCTGGGTGTGCTCCATTGTCCTAGAGCTGAAAGGCACAACGTGCAGGCTTCTTTCCAAAGGGCAGGTTGGGTCCCACAGCATCTTGCTTCCAGCTCTTTGGGAAGCTAAGAAACAACTCGCTCTGCACAGTGCTCTTACAGCCTACCGGGAACATCTCTTCCAAAGGCCTGAGAAACGCAGAGTCTTTGCAGGCCTGATCTGGCTGAAGTAGGAATTCTGCTCTGGGTGTGCTCCATTGCCCTAGAGCTGAAAGGCACAACGTGCAGGCTTCGTTCCAGAGGGCGAGTTGGGCCTCACAGCATCTTGCTTCCAGCTCTTTGGGAAGGTAAGAAAGAACTCGCTCTGCACAGTGCTCTTACAGCCTACCGGGAACATCTCTTCCAAAGGCCTGTGTAACGCAGTTTCATTGCAGGCCTGATCTGGCTGAAGTAGGACTTCTGCTCTGGGTGTGCTCCATTGCCCTAGAGCTGAAAGGCACAACGTGCAGGCTTCTTTCCAAAGGGCGAGTTGGGCCCCACAGCATCTTGATTCCAGCTCTTTGGGAAGCTAAGAAACAACTCGCTCTGCACAGTGCTCTTACAGCCTACCGGGAGCATCTCTTCCAAAGGCCTCTGAAACGCAGTTTCTTTGCAGGCCTGATCTGGCTGAAGTAGGACTTCTGCTCTGGGTGTGCTCCATTGCCCTAGTGCTGAAAGGCACAACGTGCAGGCTTCTTTCCAAAGGGGGAGTTGGGCCCCACAGCATCTTGCTTCCAGCTCTTTGGGAAGCTAAGAAACAACTCGCTCTGCACAGTGCTCTTACAGCCTACCGGGAACATCTCTTCCAAAGGCCTGTGAAACGCAGGTTCTTTGCAGGCCTGATCTGGCTGAAGTAGGACTTCTGCTCTGGGTGTGCTCCATTGCCCTAGAGCTGAAAGGCACAACGTGCAGGCTTCTTTCCAAAGGGCGAGTTGGGCTCCACAGCATCTTGCTTCCAGCTCTTTGGGAAGCTAAGAAACAACTCGCTCTGCACAGTGCTCTTACAGCCTACCGGGAACATCTCTTCCAAAGGCCTGTGAAACGCAGTTTCTTTGCAGGCCTGATCTGGCTGAAGTAGGACTTCTGCTCTGGGTGTGCTGAATTGCCCTAGAGCTGAAAGGCACAACGTGCAGGCTTCTTTCCAAAGGGCGAGTTGGGCCCCACAGCATCTTGCTTCCAGCTCTTTGGGAAGCTAAGAAACAACTCGCTCTGCACATTGCTCTTACAGCCTACCGGGAACAGCTCTTCCAAGGGCTTGTGAAACGCAGTTTCTTTGCAGGCCTGATCTGGCTGAAGTAGGACTTCTGCTCTGGGTGTGCTCCATTGCCCTAGAGCTGAAAGGCACAACGTGCAGGCTTCTTTCCAAAGGGCGAGTTGGGCCCCACAGCATCTTGCTTCCAGCTCTTTGGGAAGCTAAGAAACAACACGCTCTGCACAGTGCTCTTACAGCCTACCGGGAACAGCTCTTCCAAAGGCCTGTGAAACGCAAATTCTTTGCAGGACTGAACTGGCTGAAGTAGGACTTCTGCTCTGGGTGTGCTCCATTGCCCTAGAGCTGAAAGGCACATCGTGCAGCTTTCTTTCCAAAGGGCGAGTTGGGCCCCACAGCATCTTGCTTCCAGCTCTTTGGGAAGCTAAGAAACAACTCGGTCTGCACACTGCGCTTACAGCCTACCGGGAACATTTCTTCCCAAGGCCTGTGAAACGCAGTTTCTTTGCAGGCCTGATCTGGCTGAAGTAGGACTTCTGCTCTGGGTGTGCTCCATTGCCCTAGAGCTGAAAGGCACAACGTGCAGGCTTCTTTCCAAAGGGCGAGTTGGGCCCCACAGCATCTTGCTTCCAGCTCTTTGGGAAGCTAAGAAACAACTCGCTCTGCACAGTGCTCTTACAGCCTACCGGGAACATCTCTTACAAAGGCCTATGAAACGCAGTTTCATTGCAGGCCTGATCTGGCTGAAGTAGGACTTCTGCTCTGGGTGTGCTCCATTGCCCTAGAGCTGAAAGGCACAACGTGAAGGCTTCATTGCAAAGGGCGAGTTGGGCCCGAAAGCATCTTGCTTCCAGCTCTTTGGGAAGCTAAGAAACAACTCGCTCTGCACAGTGCTCTTACAGCCTACCGGGAACATCTCTTCCAAAGGCCTGTGAAACGCAGTTTCTTTGCAGGCCTGATCTGGCTGAAGGAGAACTTCTGCTCTGGGTGTGCTACATTACCCTAGAGCTGAAAGGCACAACGTGCAGGCTTCTTTCCAAAGGGCGAGTTGGGCCCCACAGCATCTTGCTTCCAGCTCTTTGGGAAGTTAAGAAACAACTCGCTCTGCACAGTGCTCTTAAAGCCTACCGGGAACATCTCTTCCAAAGGCCTGTGAAACGCAGTTTCTTTGCAGGCCTGATCTGGCTGAAGTGGGACTTCTGCTCTGTGTGTGGTACACTGCCCTAGAGCTGAAAGGCACAACGTGCAGGCTTCTTTCCAAAGGGCGAGTAGGACCCCACAGCATCTTTCTTCCAGCTCTTTCAGAAGCTAAGAAACAACTCGCTCTGCAAAGTGCTCTTACAGCCAACCGGGAACATCTCTTCCAAAGGCCTGTGAAACACAGTTTCTTTAGAGGCCTGATCTGGCTGAAGTAGGACTTCTGCTCTGGGTGTGCTCCATTGCCCTAGAGCTGAAAGGCACAACGTGCAGGCTTCTTTCCAAAGGGCGAGTTGGGCCCCACAGCATCTTGCTTCCAGCTCTTTGGAAAGCTAAGAAACAACTCGCTCTGCACAGTGCTCTTACAGCCTACCGGGAACATCTCTTCCCAAGGCCTGTGAAACGCAGTTTCTTTGCAGGCCTGATATGGCTGAAGTAGGACTTCTGCTCTGGGTGTGCTCCATTGCCCTAGAGCTGAAAGGCACAACGTGCAGGCTTCTTTCCAAAGGACGAGTTGGGCCCCACAGCATCTTGCTTCCAGCTCTTTGGGAAGCTAAGAAACAACTCGCTCTGCTCAGTGCTCTTACAGCCTACCGGGAACATCTCTTCCAAAGGCCTGTGAAACGCAGTTTCTTTAGAGGCCTGATCTGGCTGAAGTAGGACTTCTGCTCTGGGTGTGCTCCATTGTCCTAGAGCTGAAAGGCACAACGTGCAGGCTTCTTTCCAAAGGGCAGGTTGGGTCCCACAGCATCTTGCTTCCAGCTCTTTGGGAAGCTAAGAAACAACTCGCTCTGCACAGTGCTCTTACAGCCTACCGGGAACATCTCTTCCAAAGGCCTGAGAAACGCAGAGTCTTTGCAGGCCTGATCTGGCTGAAGTAGGAATTCTGCTCTGGGTGTGCTCCATTGCCCTAGAGCTGAAAGGCACAACGTGCAGGCTTCGTTCCAGAGGGCGAGTTGGGCCTCACAGCATCTTGCTTCCAGCTCTTTGGGAAGGTAAGAAAGAACTCGCTCTGCACAGTGCTCTTACAGCCTACCGGGAACATCTCTTCCAAAGGCCTGTGAAACGCAGTTTCATTGCAGGCCTGATCTGGCTGAAGTAGGACTTCTGCTCTGGGTGTGCTCCATTGCCCTAGAGCTGAAAGGCACAACGTGCAGGCTTCTTTCCAAAGGGCGAGTTGGGCCCCACAGCATCTTGATTCCAGCTCTTTGGGAAGCTAAGAAACAACTCGCTCTGCACAGTGCTCTTACAGCCTACCGGGAGCATCTCTTCCAAAGGCCTCTGAAACGCAGTTTCTTTGCAGGCCTGATCTGGCTGAAGTAGGACTTCTGCTCTGGGTGTGCTCCATTGCCCTAGTGCTGAAAGGCACAACGTGCAGGCTTCTTTCCAAAGGGGGAGTTGGGCCCCACAGCATCTTGCTTCCAGCTCTTTGGGAAGCTAAGAAACAACTCGCTCTGCACAGTGCTCTTACAGCCTACCGGGAACATCTCTTCCAAAGGCCTGTGAAACGCAGGTTCTTTGCAGGCCTGATCTGGCTGAAGTAGGACTTCTGCTCTGGGTGTGCTCCATTGCCCTAGAGCTGAAAGGCACAACGTGCAGGCTTCTTTCCAAAGGGCGAGTTGGGCCCCACAGCATCTTGCTTCCAGCTCTTTGGGAAGCTAAGAAACAACTCGCTCTGCACAGTGCTCTTACAGCCTACCGGGAACATCTCTTCCAAAGGCCTGTGAAACGCAGTTTCTTTGCAGGCCTGATCTGGCTGAAGTAGGACTTCTGCTCTGGGTGTGCTGAATTGCCCTAGAGCTGAAAGGCACAACGTGCAGGCTTCTTTCCAAAGGGCGAGTTGGGCCCCACAGCATCTTGCTTCCAGCTCTTTGGGAAGCTAAGAAACAACTCGCTCTGCACATTGCTCTTACAGCCTACCGGGAACAGCTCTTCCAAGGGCCTGTGAAACGCAGTTTCTTTGCAGGCCTGATCTGGCTGAAGTAGGACTTCTGCTCTGGGTGTGCTCCATTGCCCTAGAGCTGAAAGGCACAACGTGCAGGCTTCTTTCCAAAGGGCGAGTTGGGCCCCACAGCATCTTGCTTCCAGCTCTTTGGGAAGCTAAGAAACAACACGCTCTGCACAGTGCTCTTACAGCCTACCGGGAACAGCTCTTCCAAAGGCCTGTGAAACGCAGTTTCTTTGCAGGACTGAACTGGCTGAAGTAGGACTTCTGCTCTGGGTGTGCTCCATTGCCCTAGAGCTGAAAGGCACATCGTGCAGCTTTCTTTCCAAAGGGCGAGTTGGGCCCCACAGCATCTTGCTTCCAGCTCTTTGGGAAGCTAAGAAACAACTCGGTCTGCACACTGCGCTTACAGCCTACCGGGAACATTTCTTCCCAAGGCCTGTGAAACGCAGTTTCTTTGCAGGCCTGATCTGGCTGAAGTAGGACTTCTGCTCTGGGTGTGCTCCATTGCCCTAGAGCTGAAAGGCACAACGTGCAGGCTTCTTTCCAAAGGGCGAGTTGGGCCCCACAGCATCTTGCTTCCAGCTCTTTGGGAAGCTAAGAAACAACTCGCTCTGCACAGTGCTCTTACAGCCTACCGGGAACATCTCTTACAAAGGCCTATGAAACGCAGTTTCATTGCAGGCCTGATCTGGCTGAAGTAGGACTTCTGCTCTGGGTGTGCTCCATTGCCCTAGAGCTGAAAGGCACAACGTGAAGGCTTCATTGCAAAGGGCGAGTTGGGCCCGAAAGCATCTTGCTTCCAGCTCTTTGGGAAGCTAAGAAACAACTCGCTCTGCACAGTGCTCTTACAGCCTACCGGGAACATCTCTTCCAAAGGCCTGTGAAACGCAGTTTCTTTGCAGGCCTGATCTGGCTGAAGGAGAACTTCTGCTCTGGGTGTGCTACATTACCCTAGAGCTGAAAGGCACAACGTGCAGGCTTCTTTCCAAAGGGCGAGTTGGGCCCCACAGCATCTTGCTTCCAGCTCTTTGGGAAGTTAAGAAACAACTCGCTCTGCACAGTGCTCTTAAAGCCTACCGGGAACATCTCTTCCAAAGGCCTGTGAAACGCAGTTTCTTTGCAGGCCTGATCTGGCTGAAGTGGGACTTCTGCTCTGTGTGTGGTACACTGCCCTAGAGCTGAAAGGCACAACGTGCAGGCTTCTTTCCAAAGGGCGAGTAGGACCCCACAGCATCTTTCTTCCAGCTCTTTCAGAAGCTAAGAAACAACTCGCTCTGCAAAGTGCTCTTACAGCCAACCGGGAACATCTCTTCCAAAGGCCTGTGAAACGCAGTTTGTTTGCAGGCCTGATCTGGCTGAAGTAGGACTTCTGCTCTGGGTGTGCTCCATTGCCCTAGAGCTGAAAGGCACAACGGTCAGGCTTCTTTCCTAAGGGGGAGTTGAGCCCCACAGCATCTTGCTTCCAGCTCTTTGGGAAGCTAAGAAACAACTCGCTCTGCACAGTGCTCTTACAGCCTACCGGGAACATCTCTTCCAAAGGACTGTAAAACGCAGTTTCTTTGCAGGCCTGATCTGGCTGAAGTAGGACTTCTGCTCAGGGTGTGCTCCATTGCCCTAGAGCTGAAAGGCACAACGTGCAGGCTTCTTTCAAAAGGGCGAGTTGGGCCCCAAAGCATCTTGCTTCCAGCTCTTTGGGAAGCTAAGATACAACTCGCTCTGCACAGTGCTCTTACAGCCTACCGGGAACATCTCTTCCAACGGCCTGTGAAACGCAGTTTCGGTGCAGGCCTGATCTGGCTGAAGTAGGACTTCTGCTCTGGGTGTGCTACATTGCCCTAGAGCTGAAAGGCACAAGGTGCAGGCTTCTTTGCAAGGGGCGAGTTGGGCCCCACAGCATCTTGCTTCCAGCTCTTTGGGAAACTAAGAAACATCTCGCTCTGCACAGTGCTCTTACAGCCTACCGGGAACAGCTCTTCCAAAGGCCTGTGAAACGCAGTTTCTTCAGAGGCCTGATCTGGCTGAAGTAGGACTTCTGCTCTGGGTGTGCTCCATTGTCCTAGAGCTGAAAGGCACAACGTGCAGGCTTCTTTCCAAAGGGCAGGTTGGGTCCCACAGCATCTTGCTTCCAGCTCTTTGGGAAGCTAAGAAACAACTCGCTCTGCACAGTGCTCTTACAGCCTACCGGGAACATCTCTTCCAAAGGCCTGAGAAACGCAGAGTCTTTGCAGGCCTGATCTGGCTGAAGTAGGAATTCTGCTCTGGGTGTGCTCCATTGCCCTAGAGCTGAAAGGCACAACGTGCAGGCTTCGTTCCAGAGGGCGAGTTGGGCCTCACAGCATCTTGCTTCCAGCTCTTTGGGAAGGTAAGAAAGAACTCGCTCTGCACAGTGCTCTTACAGCCTACCGGGAACATCTCTTCCAAAGGCCTGTGAAACGCAGTTTCATTGCAGGCCTGATCTGGCTGAAGTAGGACTTCTGCTCTGGGTGTGCTCCATTGCCCTAGAGCTGAAAGGCACAACGTGCAGGCTTCTTTCCAAAGGGCGAGTTGGGCCCCACAGCATCTTGATTCCAGCTCTTTGGGAAGCTAAGAAACAACTCGCTCTGCACAGTGCTCTTACAGCCTACCGGGAGCATCTCTTCCAAAGGCCTCTGAAACGCAGTTTCTTTGCAGGCCTGATCTGGCTGAAGTAGGACTTCTGCTCTGGGTGTGCTCCATTGCCCTAGTGCTGAAAGGCACAACGTGCAGGCTTCTTTCCAAAGGGGGAGTTGGGCCCCACAGCATCTTGCTTCCAGCTCTTTGGGAAGCTAAGAAACAACTCGCTCTGCACAGTGCTCTTACAGCCTACCGGGAACATCTCTTCCAAAGGCCTGTGAAACGCAGGTTCTTTGCAGGCCTGATCTGGCTGAAGTAGGACTTCTGCTCTGGATGTGCTCCATTGCCCTAGAGCTGAAAGGCACAACGTGCAGGCTTCTTTCCAAAGGGCGAGTTGGGCCCCACAGCATCTTGCTTCCAGCTCTTTGGGAAGCTAAGAAACAACTCGGTCTGCACACTGCGCTTACAGCCTACCGGGAACATCTCTTCCCAAGGCCTGTGAAACGCAGTTTCTTTGCAGGCCTGATCTGGCTGAAGTAGGACTTCTGCTCTGGGTGTGCTCCATTGCCCTAGAGCTGAAAGGCACAACGTGCAGGCTTCTTTCCAAAGGGCGAGTTGGGCCCCACAGCATCTTGCTTCCAGCTCTTTGGGAAGCTAAGAAACAACTCGCTCTGCACAGTGCTCTTACAGCCTACCGGGAACATCTCTTACAAAGGCCTATGAAACGCAGTTTCATTGCAGGCCTGATCTGGCTGAAGTAGGACTTCTGCTCTGGGTGTGCTCCATTGCCCTAGAGCTGAAAGGCACAACGTGAAGGCTTCATTGCAAAGGGCGAGTTGGGCCCGAAAGCATCTTGCTTCCAGCTCTTTGGGAAGCTAAGAAACAACTCGCTCTGCACAGTGCTCTTACAGCCTACCGGGAACATCTCTTCCAAAGGCCTGTGAAACGCAGTTTCTTTGCAGGCCTGATCTGGCTGAAGGAGAACTTCTGCTCTGGGTGTGCTACATTACCCTAGAGCTGAAAGGCACAACGTGCAGGCTTCTTTCCAAAGGGCGAGTTGGGCCCCACAGCATCTTGCTTCCAGCTCTTTGGGAAGTTAAGAAACAACTCGCTCTGCACAGTGCTCTTAAAGCCTACCGGGAACATCTCTTCCAAAGGCCTGTGAAACGCAGTTTCTTTGCAGGCCTGATCTGGCTGAAGTGGGACTTCTGCTCTGTGTGTGGTACACTGCCCTAGAGCTGAAAGGCACAACGTGCAGGCTTCTTTCCAAAGGGCGAGTAGGACCCCACAGCATCTTTCTTCCAGCTCTTTCAGAAGCTAAGAAACAACTCGCTCTGCAAAGTGCTCTTACAGCCAACCGGGAACATCTCTTCCAAAGGCCTGTGAAACGCAGTTTGTTTGCAGGCCTGATCTGGCTGAAGTAGGACTTCTGCTCTGGGTGTGCTCCATTGCCCTAGAGCTGAAAGGCACAACGGTCAGGCTTCTTTCCTAAGGGGGAGTTGAGCCCCACAGCATCTTGCTTCCAGCTCTTTGGGAAGCTAAGAAACAACTCGCTCTGCACAGTGCTCTTACAGCCTACCGGGAACATCTCTTCCAAAGGACTGTAAAACGCAGTTTCTTTGCAGGCCTGATCTGGCTGAAGTAGGACTTCTGCTCTGGGTGTGCTCCATTGCCCTAGAGCTGAAAGGCACAACGTGCAGGCTTCTTTCAAAAGGGCGAGTTGGGCCCCAAAGCATCTTGCTTCCAGCTCTTTGGGAAGCTAAGATACAACTCGTTCTGCACAGTGCTCTTACAGCCTACCGGGAACAGCTCTTCCAAAGGCCTGTGAAACGCAGTTTCTTTGCAGGCCTGATCTGGCTGAAGTAGGACTTCTGCTCTGGGTGTGCTCCATTGCCCTAGAGCTGAAAGGCACAACGTGCAGGCTTCTTTCCAAAGGGCGAGTTGGGCCCCACAGCATCTTGCTTCCAGCTCTTTGGGAAGCTAAGAAACAACTCGCTCTGCGCAGTGCTCTTACAGCCTACCGGGAACATCTCTTCCCAATGCCTGTGAAACGCAGTTTCTTTGCAGGCCTGATATGGCTGAAGTAGGACTTCTGCTCTGGGTGTGCTCCATTGCCCTAGAGCTGAAAGGCACAACGTGCAGGCTTCTTTCCAAAGGGCGAGTTGGGCCCCAGAGCATCTTGCTTCCAGCTCTTTGGGAAGCTAAGAAACAACTCGCTCTGCACAGTGCTCTTACAGCCTACCGGGAACATCTCTTCCAAAGGCCTGTGAAACGCAGTTTCTTTGCAGGCCTGATCTGCCTGAAGTAGGACTTCAGCTCTGGGTGTGCTCCATTGCCCTAGAGCTGAATGGCACAACGTGCAGGCTTCTTTCCAAAGGGCCAGTTGGGCCCCACAGCATCTTGCTTCCAGCTCTTTGGGAAGCTAAGAAACAGCTCGCTCTGCACAGTGCTCTTACAGCCTACCGGGAACATCTTTTCCAAAGGCCTGTGAAACGCAGTTTCTTTGCAGGCCTGATCTGGCTGAAGTAGGACTTCTGCTCTGGGTGTGCTCCATTGCCCTAGAGCTGAAAGGCACAACGTGCAGGCTTCTTTCCAAAGGGCAGGTTGGGTCCCACAGCCTCTTGCTTACAGCTCTTTGGGAAGCTAAGAAACAACTCGCTCTGCACGGTGCTCTTACAGCCTACCGGTAACATCTCTTCCAAAGGCCTGAGAAACGCAGAGTCTTTGCAGGCCTGATCTGGCTGAAGTAGGACTTCTGCTCTGTGTGTGGTACACTGCCCTAGAGCTGAAAGGCACAACGTGCAGGCTTCTTTCCAAAGGGCGAGTTGGACCCCACAGCATCTTGCTTCCAGCTCTTTGGGAAGCTAAGAAACAACTCGCTCTGCAAAGTGCTCTTACAGCCAACCGGGAACATCTCTTCCAAAGGCCTGTGAAACGCAGTTTGTTTGCAGGCCTGATCTGGCTGAAGTAGGACTTCAGCTCTGGGTGTGCTACATTGCCCTAGAGCTGAAAGGCACAACGGTCAGGCTTCTTTCCTAAGGGCGAGTTGAGCCCCACAGCATCTTGCTTCCAGCTCTTTGGGAAGCTAAGAAACAACTCGCTCTGCACAGTGCTCTTACAGCCTACTGGGAACATCTCTTCCAAAAGACTGTAAAAGGCAGTTTCTTTGCAGGCCTGATCTGGCTGAAGTAGGACTTGTGCTCTGGGTGTGCTACATTGCCCTAGAGCTGAAAGGCACAACGTGCAGGCTTCTTTCCAAAGGGCGAGTTGGGCCCCACAGCATCTTGCTTCCAGCTCTTTAGGAAGCTAAGAAACAACTCGCTCTGCACAGTGCTCTTACAGCCTACCGGGAACATCTCTTCCAAAGGCCTGTGAAACGCAGTTTCTTTGCAGGCCTGATCAGGCTGAAGTAGGACTTCTGCTCTCGGTCTGCTCCATTGCCCTAGAGCTGACAGGCACAACGTGCAGGCTTCTTTCCAAAGGGCGAGTTGGGCCCCACAGCATCTTGCTTCCAGCTCTTTGGGAAGCTAAGAAACTACTCGCTCTGCACAGTGCTCTTACAGCCTACCGGGAACATCTCTTCCAAAGGCCTGTGAAACGCAGCTTCTTTGCAGGCCTGATCTGGCTGAAGTAGGACTTCTGCTCTGGGTGTGCTGCATTGCCCTAGAGCTGAAAGGCACAACGTGCAGGCTTCTTTCCAAAGGGCGAGTTGGGCCCCACAGCATCTTGCTTCCAGCTGTTTGGGAAGCTAAGAAACAACTCGCTCTGTACAGTGCTCTTACAGCCTACCGGGAACATCTCTTCCAAAGGCCTGTGAAACGCAGTTTCTTTGCAGGCCTGATCTGGCTGAAGTAGGACTTCTGCTCTGGGTGTGCTCCATTGACCTAGAGCTGAAAGGCACAACGTGCTGGCTTCTTTCCAAAGGGCGAGTTGGGCCCCAAAGCATCTTGCTTCCAGCTCTTTGGGAAGCTAAGAAAGAACTCGCTCTGCACAGTGCTCTTACAGCCTACCGGGAACATCTTTTCCAAAGGCCTGTGAAACACAGTCTCTTTGCAGGCCAATTCTGGCTGAAGTAGGACTTCTGCTCTGGGTGTGCTCCATTGCCCTAGAGCTGAAAGGCACAACGTGCAGGCTTCTTTCCAAAGGGCGAGTTGGGCCCCACAGCATCTTGCTTCCAGCTCTTTGGGAAGCTAAGATACAACACGCTCTGCACAGTGCTCTTACAGCCTACCGGGAGCATCTCTACCAAAGGCCTGTGAAACGCAGTTTCTTTGCAGGCCTGATCTGGCTGAAGTAGGACTTCTGCTCTGGGTGTGCTCCATTGCCCTAGAGCTGAAAGGCACAAGGTGCAGGCTTCTTTGCAAGGGGCGAGTTGGGCCCCACAGCATCTTGCTTCCAGCTCTTTGGGAAACTAAGAAACATCTCGCTCTGCACAGTGCTCTTACAGCCTACCGGGAATAGCTCTTACAAAGGCCTGTGAAACGCAGTTTCTTTGCAGGCCTGATCTGGCTGAAGTAGGACTTCTGGTCTGGGTGTGCTCCATTGCCCTAGAGCTGAAAGGCACAACGTGCAGGCTTCTTTCCAAAGGGCGAGTTGGGCCCCACAGCAACTTGCTTCCAGCTCTTTGGGAAGCTAAGAAACAACACGCTCTGCACAGTGCTCTTACAGCCTATCGGGAACATCTCTTCCAAAGGCCTGTGAAACGCAGATTCTTTGCAGGACTGATCTGGCTGAAGTAGGACTTCTGCTCTGGGTGTGCTCCATTGCCCTAGAGGTGAAAGGCACATCGTGCAGCTTTCTTTCCAAAGGGCGAGTTGGGCCCCACAGCATCTTGCTTCCAGCTCTTTGGGAAGCTAAGAAACAACTCGTTCTGCACAGTGCTCTTACAGCCTACCGGGAACATCTCTTCCCAAGGCCTGTGAAACGCAGTTTCTTTGCAGGCCTGATCTGGCTGAAGTAGGACTTCTGCTCTGGGTGTGCTCCATTGCCCTAGGGCTGAAAGGCACAACGTGCAGGCTTCTTTCCAAAGGGCGAGTTGGGCCCCACAGCATCTTGCTTCCAGCTCTTTGGGAAGCTAAGAAACAACTCGCTCTGCACAGTGCTCTTACAGCCTCCCGGGAACATCTCTTACAAAGGCCTGTGAAACGCAGTTTCTTTGCAGGCCTGATCTGGCTGAAGTAGGACTTCTGCTATGGGTGTGCTCCATTGCCCTAGAGCTGAAAGGCACAACGTGCAGGCTTCTTTGCAAAGGGCGAGTTGGGCCCCAAAGCATCTTGCTTCCAGCTCTTTGGGAAGCTAAAAAACTACTCGCTCTGCACAGTGCTCTTACAGCCTACCGGGAACATCTCTTCCAAAGGCCTGTGAAACGCAGTTTCTTTGCAGGCCTGATCTGCCTGAAGGAGAACTTCTGCTCTGGGTGTGCTACATTACCCTAGAGATGAAAGGCACAACGTGCAGGCTTCTTTCCAAAGGGCGAGTTGGGCCCCACAGCATCTTGCTTCCAGCTCTTTGGGAAGCTAAGAAACAGCTCGCTCTGCACAGTGCTCTTACAGCCTACCGGGAACATCTCTTCCAAAGGCCTGTGAAACGCAGTTTCTTTGCAGGCCTGATCTGGCTGAAGTAGGACTTCTGCTCTGGGTGTGCTGCATTGCCCTAGAGCTGAAAGGCACAACGTGCAGGCTTCTTTCCAAAGGGCAGGTTGGGTCCCACAGCATCTTGCTTACAGCTCTTTGGGAAGCTAAGAAACAACTCGCTCTGCACAGTGCTCTTACAGCCTACCGGTAACATCTCTTCCAAAGGCCTGAGAAACGCAGAGTCTTTGCATGCCTGATCTGGCTGAAGTAGGACTTCTGCTCTGGGTGTGCTCCATTGCCCTAGAGCTGAAAGGCAAACGTGCAGGCTTCTTTCTAGAGGGCGAGTTGGGCCCCACAGCATCTTGCTTCCAGCTCTTTGGGAATGTAAGAAAGAACTCGCTCTGCACAGTGCTCTTACAGCCTACCGGGAACATCTCTTCAAAAGGCCTGTGAAGCGCAGTTTCGTTGCAGGCCTGATCTGGCTGAAGTAGGACTTCTGCTCTGGGTGTGCTCCATTGCCCTAGAGCTGAAAGGCACAACGTGCAGGCTTCTTTCCAAAGGGGGAGTTGGGCCCCACAGCATCTTGCTTCCAGCTCTTTGGGAAGCTAAGAAACAACTCGCTCTGCACAGTGCTCTTACAGCCTACCGGGAACATCTCTTCCAAAGGCCTGTGAAACGCAGTTTCTTTGCAGGCCTGATCTGGCTGAAGTAGGACTTCTGCTCTGGGTGTGCTCCATTGCCCTAGAGCTGAAAGGCACAACGTGCAGGCTTCTTTCCAAAGGGCGAGTTGGGCCCCACAGCATCTTGCTTCCAGCTCTTTGGAAAGCTAAGAAACAACTCGCTCTGCACAGTGCTCTTACAGCCTACCGGGAACATCTCTTCCCAAGGCCTGTGAAACGCAGTTTCTTTGCAGGCCTGATATGGCTGAAGTAGGACTTCTGCTCTGGGTGTGCTCCATTGCCCTAGAGCTGAAAGGCACAACGTGCAGGCTTCTTTCCAAAGGACGAGTTGGGCCCCACAGCATCTTGCTTCCAGCTCTTTGGGAAGCTAAGAAACAACTCGCTCTGCTCAGTGCTCTTACAGCCTACCGGGAACATCTCTTCCAAAGGCCTGTGAAACGCAGTTTCTTTAGAGGCCTGATCTGGCTGAAGTAGGACTTCTGCTCTGGGTGTGCTCCATTGTCCTAGAGCTGAAAGGCACAACGTGCAGGCTTCTTTCCAAAGGGCAGGTTGGGTCCCACAGCATCTTGCTTCCAGCTCTTTGGGAAGCTAAGAAACAACTCGCTCTGCACAGTGCTCTTACAGCCTACCGGGAACATCTCTTCCAAAGGCCTGAGAAACGCAGAGTCTTTGCAGGCCTGATCTGGCTGAAGTAGGAATTCTGCTCTGGGTGTGCTCCATTGCCCTAGAGCTGAAAGGCACAACGTGCAGGCTTCGTTCCAGAGGGCGAGTTGGGCCTCACAGCATCTTGCTTCCAGCTCTTTGGGAAGCTAAGAAACAACTCGCTCTGCACAGTGCTCTTACAGCCTACCGGGAACATCTCTTCCAAAGGCCTGTGAAACGCAGTTTCATTGCAGGCCTGATCTGGCTGAAGTAGGACTTCTGCTCTGGGTGTGCTCCATTGCCCTAGAGCTGAAAGGCACAACGTGCAGGCTTCTTTCCAAAGGGCGAGTTGGGCCCCACAGCATCTTGATTCCAGCTCTTTGGAAAGCTAAGAAACAACTCGCTCTGCACAGTGCTCTTACAGCCTACCGGGAGCATCTCTTCCAAAGGCCTCTGAAACGCAGTTTCTTTGCAGGCCTGATCTGGCTGAAGTAGGACTTCTGCTCTGGGTGTGCTCCATTGCCCTAGTGCTGAAAGGCACAACGTGCAGGCTTCTTTCCAAAGGGGGAGTTGGGCCCCACAGCATCTTGCTTCCAGCTCTTTGGGAAGCTAAGAAACAACTCGCTCTGCACAGTGCTCTTACAGCCTACCGGGAACATCTCTTCCAAAGGCCTGTGAAACGCAGGTTCTTTGCAGGCCTGATCTGGCTGAAGTAGGACTTCTGCTCTGGGTGTGCTCCATTGCCCTAGAGCTGAAAGGCACAACGTGCAGGCTTCTTTCCAAAGGGCGAGTTGGGCCCCACAGCATCTTGCTTCCAGCTCTTTGGGAAGCTAAGAAACAACTCGCTCTGCACAGTGCTCTTACAGCCTACCGGGAACATCTCTTCCAAAGGCCTGTGAAACGCAGGTTCTTTGCAGGCCTGATCTGGCTGAAGTAGGACTTCTGCTCTGGGTGTGCTGAATTGCCCTAGAGCTGAAAGGCACAACGTGCAGGCTTCTTTCCAAAGGGCGAGTTGGGCCCCACAGCATCTTGCTTCCAGCTCTTTGGGAAGCTAAGAAACAACTCGCTCTGCACATTGCTCTTACAGCCTACCGGGAACAGCTCTTCCAAGGGCCTGTGAAACGCAGTTTCTTTGCATGCCTGATCTGGCTGAAGTAGGACTTCTGCTCTGGGTGTGCTCCATTGCCCTAGAGCTGAAAGGCACAACGTGCAGGCTTCTTTCCAAAGGGCGAGTTGGGCCCCACAGCATCTTGCTTCCAGCTCTTTGGGAAGCTAAGAAACAACACGCTCTGCACAGTGCTCTTACAGCCTACCGGGAACAGCTCTTCCAAAGGCCTGTGAAACGCAGATTCTTTGCAGGACTGAACTGGCTGAAGTAGGACTTCTGCTCTGGGTGTGCTCCATTGCCCTAGAGCTGAAAGGCACATCGTGCAGCTTTCTTTCCAAAGGGCGAGTTGGGCCCCACAGCATCTTGCTTCCAGCTCTTTGGGAAACTAAGAAACATCTCGCTCTGCACAGTGCTCTTACAGCCTACCGGGAATAGCTCTTCCAAAGGCCTGTGAAACGCAGTTTCTTTGCAGGCCTGATCTGGCTGAAGTAGGACTTCTGGTCTGGGTGTGCTCCATTGCCCTAGAGCTGAAAGGCACAACGTGCAGGCTTCTTTCCAAAGGGCGAGTTGGGCCCCACAGCAACTTGCTTCCAGCTCTTTGGGAAGCTAAGAAACAACACGCTCTGCACAGTGCTCTTACAGCCTATCGGGAACATCTCTTCCAAAGGCCTGTGAAACGCAGATTCTTTGCAGGACTGATCTGGCTGAAGTAGGACTTCTGCTCTGGGTGTGCTCCATTGCCCTAGAGGTGAAAGGCACATCGTGCAGCTTTCTTTCCAAAGGGCGAGTTGGGCCACACAGCATCTTGCTTCCAGCTCTTTGGGAAGCTAAGAAACAACTCGTTCTGCACAGTGCTCTTACAGCCTACCGGGAACATCTCTTCCCAAGGCCTGTGAAACGCAGTTTCTTTGCAGGCCTGATCTGGCTGAAGTAGGACTTCTGCTCTGGGTGTGCTCCATTGCCCTAGGGCTGAAAGGCACAACGTGCAGGCTTCTTTCCAAAGGGCGAGTTGGGCCCCACAGCATCTTGCTTCCAGCTCTTTGGGAAGCTAAGAAACAACTCGCTCTGCACAGTGCTCTTACAGCCTCCCGGGAACATCTCTTACAAAGGCCTGTGAAACGCAGTTTCTTTGCAGGCCTGATCTGGCTGAAGTAGGACTTCTGCTATGGGTGTGCTCCATTGCCCTAGAGCTGAAAGGCACAACGTGCAGGCTTCTTTGCAAAGGGCGAGTTGGGCCCCAAAGCATCTTGCTTCCAGCTCTTTGGGAAGCTAAAAAACTACTCGCTCTGCACAGTGCTCTTACAGCCTACCGGGAACATCTCTTCCAAAGGCCTGTGAAACGCAGTTTCTTTGCAGGCCTGATCTGCCTGAAGGAGAACTTCTGCTCTGGGTGTGCTACATTACCCTAGAGCTGAAAGGCACAACGTGCAGGCTTCTTTCCAAAGGGCGAGTTGGGCCCCACAGCATCTTGCTTCCAGCTCTTTGGGAAGCTAAGAAACAGCTCGCTCTGCACAGTGCTCTTACAGCCTACCGGGAACATCTCTTCCAAAGGCCTGTGAAACGCAGTTTCTTTGCAGGCCTGATCTGGCTGAAGTAGGACTTCTGCTCTGGGTGTGCTGCATTGCCCTAGAGCTGAAAGGCACAACGTGCAGGCTTCTTTCCAAAGGGCAGGTTGGTTCCCACAGCATCTTGCTTACAGCTCTTTGGGAAGCTAAGAAACAACTCGCTCTGCACAGTGCTCTTACAGCCTACCGGTAACATCTCTTCCAAAGGCCTGAGAAACGCAGAGTCTTTGCATGCCTGATCTGGCTGAAGTAGGACTTCTGCTCTGGGTGTGCTCCATTGCCCTAGAGCTGAAAGGCAAACGTGCAGGCTTCTTTCTAGAGGGCGAGTTGGGCCCCACAGCATCTTGCTTCCAGCTCTTTGGGAATGTAAGAAAGAACTCGCTCTGCACAGTGCTCTTACAGCCTACCGGGAACATCTCTTCAAAAGGCCTGTGAAGCGCAGTTTCGTTGCAGGCCTGATCTGGCTGAAGTAGGACTTCTGCTCTGGGTGTGCTCCATTGCCCTAGAGCTGAAAGGCACAACGTGCAGGCTTCTTTCCAAAGGGGGAGTTGGGCCCCACAGCATCTTGCTTCCAGCTCTTTGGGAAGCTAAGAAACAACTCGCTCTGCACAGTGCTCTTACAGCCTACCGGGAACATCTCTTCCAAAGGCCTGTGAAACGCAGTTTCTTTGCAGGCCTGATCTGGCTGAAGTAGGACTTCTGCTCTGGGTGTGCTCCATTGCCCTAGAGCTGAAAGGCACAACGTGCAGGCTTCTTTCCAAAGGGCGAGTTGGGCCCCACAGCATCTTGCTTCCAGCTCTTTGGAAAGCTAAGAAACAACTCGCTCTGCACAGTGCTCTTACAGCCTACCGGGAACATCTCTTCCCAAGGCCTGTGAAACGCAGTTTCTTTGCAGGCCTGATATGGCTGAAGTAGGACTTCTGCTCTGGGTGTGCTCCATTGCCCTAGAGCTGAAAGGCACAACGTGCAGGCTTCTTTCCAAAGGACGAGTTGGGCCCCACAGCATCTTGCTTCCAGCTCTTTGGGAAGCTAAGAAACAACTCGCTCAGCTCAGTGCTCTTACAGCCTACCGGGAACATCTCTTCCAAAGGCCTGTGAAACGCAGTTTCTTTAGAGGCCTGATCTGGCTGAAGTAGGACTTCTGCTCTGGGTGTGCTCCATTGTCCTAGAGCTGAAAGGCACAACGTGCAGGCTTCTTTCCAAAGGGGGAGTTGGGCCCCACAGCATCTTGCTTCCAGCTCTTTGGGAAGCTAAGAAACAACTCGCTCTGCACAGTGCTCTTACAGCCTACCGGGAACATCTCTTCCAAAGGCCTGTGAAACGCAGGTTCTTTGCAGGCCTGATCTGGCTGAAGTAGGACTTCTGCTCTGGGTGTGCTCCATTGCCCTAGAGCTGAAAGGCACAACGTGCAGGCTTCTTTCCAAAGGGCGAGTTGGGCCCCACAGCATCTTGCTTCCAGCTCTTTGGGAAGCTAAGAAACAACTCGCTCTGCACAGTGCTCTTACAGCCTACCGGGAACATCTCTTCCAAAGGCCTGTGAAACGCAGGTTCTTTGCAGGCCTGATCTGGCTGAAGTAGGACTTCTGCTCTGGGTGTGCTGAATTGCCCTAGAGCTGAAAGGCACAACGTGCAGGCTTCTTTCCAAAGGGCGAGTTGGGCCCCACAGCATCTTGCTTCCAGCTCTTTGGGAAGCTAAGAAACAACTCGCTCTGCACATTGCTCTTACAGCCTACCGGGAACAGCTCTTCCAAGGGCCTGTGAAACGCAGTTTCTTTGCATGCCTGATCTGGCTGAAGTAGGACTTCTGCTCTGGGTGTGCTCCATTGCCCTAGAACTGAAAGGCACAACGTGCAGGCTTCTTTCCAAAGGGCGAGTTGGGCCCCACAGCATCTTGCTTCCAGCTCTTTGGGAAGCTAAGAAACAACACGCTCTGCACAGTGCTC